>NC_135309.1:147128879-147753879 GCF_048772815.1 Callospermophilus lateralis
ACTGGTAATCCAGAGTTGATAGATACACATAGTCTTTGAGAAGTTTGCACTTTTCAGTTTGGTTAGGGAGTGATGGGAGGGAGGGAGATAGAAATTTATAATATGTTATGGTAAGTGCTAAGATTGGGATAGGGAAAGGTTGTCCTGGGAGTACATAGAAGGGCCATTTAACTTAGAGTTTGAAATGTTGAGAAATGCTTCCAGGAGCAGGTCACATCTGCATTGAGTCTTGAATAATGAATAGGACTTATCAAGGTGAAGAAGAATAGAAGCCTATTAAAAGACTAAGATGATATGACCAGAGAGATAGAAGGTAAGTCTTTGAACAAAGAGTGGCTATCATTTATTGAACCCTTCTATGTACCTAACTCTGCACGAGAAGTTTTAAACAGCTTAGTTCACAGTAACCTGTAGGGCAGGTTCTATTACCTGTAGTGTGCAAATGAGGAAACAGAGTCATAACTTCCTTCAGATTATGACATGGTTACTGAGTAGCAGAGCTATATTTTAGAATTTGGGCTTTTCTGTTTTTTTTTTTTTTTTTTGTCTAGGCCTTCATCCCAGGAAAGGACAGTTTCAAGATGGAGGACAAAGTTAAATAGTTACCATGTTGATGAAAAGTCAAGTGTGTAGGCTAAGTACTGAAAGTGTCTAGGGGCATTCCTAGTGACTTGTTTGTTCATTCAAGAAATGTTTACTGACAGTCTCTTATGTGCCCAGAACTATGTTAGGCATTAGGAATAAAATGTCAAATGCCAAAGTGGTAGAGGTCAAGGGTAAAGGAAAGCAGAGATACTGACTGAAATCATAGTTTGGAAAAGCTTGATTACAAAAGAAAAGATAGCAACTTGGCAGTAAATGTAGGGGAAATCAGTAGTCTTTTTGTTTTGCTTTGTTTTTCTTCTTTCTGTTTTTGGGTACTGAGGATTAAACCCAGGGGATTTTACCACTGAGCTATATCAATGGGCTTGCTTTTTATTTATTTATTATGTTTTTATGCAACTCCATGTTCCCCCATTCATTACACAGGCTAGGCATGCGACCCAGGCTGAGATATATATGCAGTAGGCTTTCTCTGCCCCCTCTTTCTATGTGGCTGGGAGGCCTGTTTTATTTTAATATTGGAAATACTTTATTTGGTTGTAAAAAAAAGAAAAAGCGACATAGCAGGGGAAAGGTTGCAGATTCAAAAGAAGGACTCCACATGTTTAGTTAAGTACATTGTAAAATAATCAATGAATTTATAATGGGCATAGAATTTTAGTGTATTATCTTGCTCTTGGGCAAGTGGAGACTTGAATAAACAATGAAATCTCTTATTCAGATGATCACAGTGACCTCTTTAGTCTAATTTATGCTCCCCTCTTTATTGTCCCTGAGTTATTCACTCTGGACTCTGTTGTAGTATTATTTGCATTGAAATAGTCATTGTTGTTTGCCTTTTAGAACATTGGCTTCTTGGGAAGGGGGATGAATAGAGACTGTCTAATGCACTTCAATAAATTGTACTTTAACAAATAAATAATTTAATAAATAAATCACTAATAAATGCTTATTGAATCAGTGAATTTGTGAATAACTCTTGGTTTTTTATTTGTACCATTCCTGAACAAGGTTTTTTTGCTTTTTAGCTTTTAGGGTTAAAAAATATATACCTATCTTGTGAAAACTTTTTTATCTCTTAGAAATAAAGTATAGAACATATAGAGGTATGCTCAAATACAAATAAAGAGGATTTTTAATATTTTGGATACAGAGATCCAAAATATGGTTATTGTTAAGGAAGTCTGAAATGATTATTTTATATATAGGTAATAGTATGCTTAAAAGTAATTTTTGAAATTAAAGTACAATAAATGGTGGTATCCTAATTTATTAATTTCCTTCAGTTACTCTCTCTGTAAGTTTCTCGAGGCAATGCAAACAGGAAAATAAAGGATTATATTTTAGTAAAGTGTAATCAGATTTTAATGTAAGTTGTGATTTTATTTTAGTATTCATTACCAGGGGAACAGTGTTTTATATAAAACCCTTCTTTTAAATTTGTCAGCAATTATAATTGTTAGGTCATTTTAAAATTCTAATTGCAATAATAATGATTAGGCAGTCTGTTCTTTCCTTTATGTCTGTTAAATTCACTTTGATTTTTGTAACATAGACTTTTCAAAACCATCCCCCAAAAGTTTTGAGGTTTGTTCACTCTAAAGTACATTTAATGAAAAGGAAAAAAACATGGAAATTCATTTTGTTTTTTTCCAGTTTTTTTTTTTTTTTTTTTAGTACTGTGGATTGAACCCAGGGCCTTTTGCACATGTGAGGCAGGGTCTCTCCAATTTGCCTAGACTGCCTGGAATTTGTGATCTTACTGCCTTAAGCTTCTGATTACCTGGGATTCCAGCATATTTTTTCCATATTTTTAAATTGGTGCATTATAATTGTACATAACAGTGGAATTTGTTGTTATACTTTTACACATGCACACAATATAATAATATAATTTGGCTGATATTGTTCCCCCTTCCTTTTCCTTCCCTCCTTCTTCCCTACAGCAGAAGAGCCTTGTGCATGCTTGTAAATGCTCTATCTCTAAGCTACATTCCCAGTCCTTACTCTTTTTCTTGATTTCCAAAAACAAATTCCCAGTTTCTCCCTTATGAATTATATTATCAGCAACTATTCATTTATTTTTGGATCATGTTAAATGTTTAGGTTATGTTAACAAATAATTTTGTATGACCTAAATAATTTCTTAGGTTTTTTTTTTAGAGTTTTAAAATCAATTTATTATCAGCTGAAACAGATGATAAAAGATATCCTTATACTTTTTTCTGCTGTTTAAAAATACTTATTTTTATTGGTACATTATAAATTATACATAATAGTGGATTCATTATGCCATATCTGTACATGCATATAACATAAATTGATTAATCTCATTTGCTATTTTAAGCTATGTGTTAAAAAAACCAGTAATATAATTTTTAAAAATTATATATTTCCTATGATATGTAGTTCTCCCCAAATACATTATTATTGATGTCATGGAATTTTGCTGTTTCAGAATCCTGTCCAAAAGATTCCTGACTCACATGAGATAACACTGAAGCATGGCACTAAAACAGTAAGTTTAAAAAATTTGGTTTGTTTCTCATAATAACAAGGTTCTGATGGAAAAATGAACTAATGGGATATCTTTTTCCTAAGGCTTATTACACAATCTACTGATGTCATAGAAGCTATAGACATTATAAAAAATTGATTCTTTTATGTTCAGCCAAATAGCCAGTGCCTTTCATTTAAAGTGGGCACACTAATTGTCAGTGTTATTGTTGGCTTTTAAAACCTCTTGTTCTTTGACATAGAAACATAGAAACATTGCAAGTGGAAGAAAGAAAAGAGATTTAAATGCAATTTTATTTTTAATGATGTGAGAAAATTTCTTATTATCCTCAGCTTTATTTGTGTATCAGTAGGAGGCATACGTTTGCTCACTTTTTCAGATGAATATTAAGTCAGGAATGAACTGTAAGTAGTCATTTTATTACTCTAAGGATATATTACTTAGTTTTTAGATATTTTATATCATTGCATTTACTTTTGTTATTTAAAGTTGAATAATACAAAATATTTGAGATACAAACTGAAATTGTGTTTCATATTGCAAAATCTTTAAAAAGTGTAGTTGGAAGAGTGAAACATGCATATAAAATGAAAGAATAAAATTATCTTATTTTATCTGTTCAAAGAAATTACATTTTTGTAGATATTTGGTATGTAGAGAAGAAAATACATCCTATAATGAGAGAGAAAACCTTAGTCAATAGTGATGGATTCAGAAATAACACAAATGATAAAATTAACAGGAATGTAAAAAAAGTGTCATTATTCTCAAAAAAACTTTTTAAAGTATTGTTTTCATCAAAAATATTTGTCAAATATAACTGGATGGTACATATCTGTAATTCCAGCTGCTTAGGAGGTTGAGGCAGAAGGGTTGAAAATTGGAAGCCAGTCTGGGTAACTTAATGAGACTGTCTCAAAAAAAAAAAGGGGGGGGGTGGTGGTGGTGGATGGGATTGTAGCTCTGTGGTAGAATGCTTGCCTAGCACATAGAGGCCTTTGCTTTGATCACCAGTACTGTAAAAAACAAAAGTCAAATATAAAGATTCATTGTTATTTAAAGCAAAATGGAAAATACTAAAATACTTTTAAATGTCTTAATTATGGTTTGTTTGTTTGCTTATTTATTTATTTATTTTGTATTGACCTTAAAATTTATTTTCTAAATAAGGATATTTAAGAATGGAAGGGGTAGTAAGTAGTAATTATTTCTGGGATGGCAGCCCTAAAGCAGGTTTGTCCCAGGAAAGGTAGGGTGGTGGTCAGCAGAATCTTAAAAGTTTTTCATGAGAAAGTCAATTTACAACATTAATGAACATGTTGACATATTAAGATAGTGAAGCCTTGGATAGTGACTTAAATGTCGTATTATTACCACATACATTGCTCCTCAGGAAAGTAAATTTAATTTACTTTAAGAAACAAATCCTAACAAATACTCTTCCTTATGGTATATACATAATTAGTAAATGTAATTTCTTCCATAAACATGTAGAATAAGCTTGTGGTAATTACTTTCCCACTGTAGCAATGATGATGTCAACTCTGAAATCTCAATAACATCCTGACAACAGTATAAACAGAAGAAGACTTTTAAAAGCAAAGCTGTGTCCCTATTTTGCAGGGACCAGGGCATGTCCTACAAGGCCAACTGAGGACTCCAGCCCAGGCTCTTACAAATTGGAGGTATAAGATCCTCCTTTGCTGCTGGTATCATAAAACCATATCACCAAGCGGGTGCAGAGAACTACCAGGCTGCAGAGAGCTCAGACATGTATTATCCCATTAAATGTCTCTGACATCCTATGAAGTGAGCAGGATAAATGCCATTATCTCCTTTAAACAGAAGAAACATGAAGGAACAGAGGTTAAACTGTGGGTTCAAAGTAGCAGCCAAAAAAGAGACTAATTTGCTAGTTTGTCTGACTTCCAAGAATGTTTATATGCCAATTGTCATAAAGGAGCAAAGAATAAAGAGCATTAGTCAAATGATCATTTAAATTAAATCTCTGCATACTATTGGTGCCTTGTCATCATAAACCTGAGCTTCTGGCCAGAAGATCTGCTATAGCTGCCTGATATGTAATATCCAGCTTCTGCTTTACATGTTGCATTTTGCATCTTCTGTGAAATATAACACTAACCTCAAAGCAATAATTGTGGTATATATATTTATTTTAAATATTGATTTTTTTTCAGTTGTTGATGGACCTTTATTTTATTTATTTATATGTGCTGCTGAGATTCGAACCCAGGACCTCACACATGCCAAGCAAGTGCTATACCACTGAGCTACAACCCCTGCCTCTTAATTGTGATACATTGATATACATAAATATTGTTATATGTAAATGTTGGCTCACACAAACAAAAACTCTTTGGGGTCCTTGATAGATTTTAAAATTGTAAACGGTCTCAATAGATTTTAAAATCTCAAAAAATTTTGGAGCTGGGCATGGTGGCGCATGCCTGTAATCGCAGCAGCCCAGGAAGCTGAGACAGAAGGATCACAAGTTCAAGGCCAGTCTCAGCAATTTAGCAAGACCCTGTCTGAAAAGAAAAAATAAAGAAAGGGCTGGGGATATGGCTCAGTGATTAAGCATCCCTGGTTCAAACCCTGATACCCAAAACCAAACAAACAAAAACAACTCCAATGCATCTTACCCATTGAAAGTCAGTTGGAGTGTCTAATCATGCTGTTGGATCATTTATTTGCAATTCTGCTTTTGCTTTGATTGTATTTCCATTTCTTGTAAATGTCAGATATTAGGAGAGTTACTCTTTGATTTGTAGACTTACTCTTCTATTTGGTCTTGCCTTTTAAAGATGTTAGCTATTATAACATGTTCATAAGGCCAATCTTGTTTCCTTTAGACTTTGTATTTTAGTGCCCTTATACTCCATTTTGTAGGGTTGTTTAAAAGGAAATATGGAGGCTGGGGTTGTGGCTCAGCGGTACAGTGCTTGCCTCTCATGTGTGAGACCCTGGGTTCGATCCTCAGCACCACATAAAAATAGATAAACAAAATAAAGATATTGTGCCCATGTATAACCAAAAAATATATATTTTTTTAAAAGCAAATACGACATGGATATCAAGTACAACCAGAGAAATAAAAAGTTGTGCTCTATTTGAATCAAAATGCATTCTGCTTGGCTAGGGTGGTGGCTCAGTGATAGAGCCCTTGCCTAGCATGTGTGAGGCATTGGGTTTGAGTCTCAGGACCACATATACGAAAATAAAATAAAGATCCATCAACAACTAAAAAAACCAAAGAAAATGCATTCTGCTATCATGTATAACTAATTAGGAAATAAAAAATAGAAAAAGCAAATACGAGACTTCATATGATTTTATCTATAAATATATTAGTCTAAATCCTTAAGAGATAAGCTGGGGCTGTCCCTCACTCTTTCTGAGTGTATACTGTCTGACACAATAACATCTTTACATCTAATTTTTTTGGCAATTTTTTTAATATCATCTAATATCCCACTGAAGTTTTTATTTCTCAAGTTGTCTTGTACGTCTTTTTACAGTTTGTTCAAATCAGTGACCAGTGTTGTCTGATTTACTCATGTTAGACCATCATTGATTTTGTCATATCTCTATAACAGTTATTCTGTTTCATAGCATATGTTAGAAGTTTACTACTGTATCTGTGTAGTAAGTATATTTGGAAATGGGAAATTTAAGTTCTTCAAATTTGTCCTACTTTAAAAAAATTGCTCTAATTAGTTATATATGATGGTAGAATGCATTTTGACACATCGTATATAAGTGGAGTATAACTTCTCAATCTTCTGGTTGTATATGATGTTGAATGACACGGGTCATGTAATCATATATGTACTTAGGGTAAAAAAGTCTGATTAGTTCCACTTCCTTCCTCCCATATGCCCTCCCCTCCCTTCACTCCCCTCTGTCTAATCCAGATTACCTCTATTCTTTTCTAGTCCCCTCCCCCACCTTATTGTGAATTAACATCCATATATCAGAAAGGACATTTGGCCTTTGGTCCTTTGGGATTGGCTTATTTCACTTGCTTTGATAATCTCCAGCTCCATTCATTTACTGGAAAATGCCATAATTTCATTCTTCTTTAAGGCTGAATAATACTCTGTTGTGTATATATGCTACATTTTCTTTATCCATTCATCTGTTGAAGGGCACTTAAGCTGGTTCCATAATTTAGCTATTGTGAGTTGAGCTGCTATAAACATTGATGTAGCTGCATTACTGTAGTATAATGATTTTAAGTCCTTTGGGTATAAGCCGGGGAGTGGGATAACTGGGTCAAATGGTGGTTCCATTCCAAGTTTTCTGAGGAATCTCCATACTGCTTTCTAGAGTGGATGCACCAATTTTCAGTCCCACTAGTAATGTATGAGTGTACCTTTTCCCCTACATTCTCGTCAACATTTATTAATGCTTATATTCTTGGTAATTGCCATTCTGACTGGAGTGAGATGAAATCTTGGGAGTAGTTTTGATTTGCATTTCTCTAATTGCTAGAGATGTTGAACATTTTTTCATATATTTGTTGATTAATTGTATTTCTTCTTAGAAATAGTTCCTTAGCCCCTTTATTGATTGGGTTATTATTATTTTTTTTTGGTGTTGAGTAGATTAATGTAGATTAATGCTCTGAGGTGCATGTGGTAAAGATTTTCTCCCATTCTGTAGGCGCTCTCTTCACATTCTTGATTGTTTCCTTTGCTGAGAAAAAACTTTTTAGTTTGAATCCATCACATTTATTTATTTATTTTTTAAAAATTTGATAAAATGTTTATTAAAGTTGGTAATGAAATCTCAGATTTACATAACATTTGCATCCACTTTTGGGGGACAATACAAACATCAATGTGGCCAAACGTTATTATTTAACTTTTGTGTTAATAAGCAAATTAATATTTATAGTGTTCCTGAACAGACTTTAAAAACTTCTTGGCATCTTTTTTGTTTTTAAAAGAAAATACTACTTAATAAATATAGTCCTAAAAGATATGCTAAAAAACCTATAAAAAGTTAAGGGGAAAAGAGCTTCAGTTCTTTTTTTTTTTTTTTTTTTTCCGGTATGTCCTCAGTTGCCATTCTTACTAGTACAATTCTGATTCTTGTTGTAGCTGTTTTAATTAGTTTTAACATGAAACATTAACAAATTATTATTGATATAGGCTTTTCATTTTGCTCAAGATTATTAATTGTAAGTGGAATGAAGCAGCATTTCCAGTTGACGAACGCATCCTGAGGTAGTGTGATCTCTCTTAAGTAAAGCTTGTGACAATTAAACCAATAAATTGCAGCAATGAGAAAACTGTTGACAAAGTACAACCAGGGAATGTTCATCTCAATATATGCTGGAATTTGTACTTTAAATAAAATGATGACAATCTGAAGTAGTACAAATGGCAACCAGGTACCAAGAAAACAGACAATAAGCTTGGACAAGAGTATTTTTTTAGAGTTCACAGTATAACCAGAGTGGGATGAAAAGGGAAAATATAGTATAGTTTCATTCTTATAGGATGTTATCCTAATAGCCTGGATCAAGGTAATAACTTCTGACCAAGAAGTTATAAAAGCCACAAGTAAAATCAGCATCATGGAAAATGATAGCCAGTAACTCTGAATGCTGACATAAAAAGGACACTGGTAAGAATAAACATTCTGTGCCTTCAGGCTTTGGTAAATAGCTGGATCTCCCAAAACATAAACAAGGACTGAAATCCAAATTAAAATGACAATGAAGAAATAAAATAACGTTTGACACTTAGATGAAAGCTTGTTGGTTTTAAAGAAATTCAAGCAATTTCTATACAAGCTATCAGGAAAACCGGGTAATGCAAAAAGCCATAAGTAAAGGAAATAATTTGAGTAAATAGGCAGATGTGATATTTAGTAAACCTAATGCCTAAAAGAATAAAATCTGTGAAATAGGATATAATGGAAATGTTCACCAAAAGTAAAAGATCGACGAATGCTAGTGAAATGCAAAAATATTCCATAAAATTTTGATAGGTGTTTTTTCTTCTCATTCCTAGTGTGAGGATATTCAACAATATTTTCCCAAGTATGATCAAATACAACAGACTATTAACATCTAGAGGATGGTCTGGTTGGTGTAACTGGTACTGAAAAGAACAGTTCTCTGGAGAAAGAGCTGTCATAGTTTTAGTTTAATTTCAAGAAGACCTGCTGAAATGCATGATAAAGCACTGCTGCACTTTCCATCCTCTCCAAGGGGTCCTCTTGACTAATGGTCCTCCTATTTTATGTTACTGCTGGTCCCTTGAATTCATTGTGCTATACCAAAGGTT
This sequence comes from Callospermophilus lateralis, assembly GCF_048772815.1. Classification (NCBI taxonomy): domain Eukaryota; kingdom Metazoa; phylum Chordata; class Mammalia; order Rodentia; family Sciuridae; genus Callospermophilus; species Callospermophilus lateralis. The sequence goes on from NC_135309.1 coordinate 147,138,321, forward strand.
ATATGAGTTAGCCCCGAGCGTTTGCACAGTGGGGGACGAAGAAAGCGTGTTTCCTTCCTCTGAGGCCCGATGGGCACAGTCGCCTCCCGAAAGCGGGACCCTGCTTGCTGCCACCTCCCAGACCACCTGCGCAGGTGAGAAAAAGTTGCTTCAGCCGCCAGGTTCCCGAAGACCGGCCCAGGTTATGTAGAAGGCATTGGGTTAGTGAGGCTGGTCATCAAGGAACCAGCCAAGCGCTCTGTCCTCGGAGACTGGCCAGCGCTGCAAAGCCGGGAGGCTTAATCCCCGCGCCCGGCGTGCGCGCGGAATCCATCCCGTTTATTGATTCATGATTTTACTTCTTGTTCTTTAGGGGTCTTGTTAAGGAGCTCAGTTCCTAAGATGGAGATTTGGACCTACTTTTTTTTTCTATTAGGTGCAGGGTTTATGTTTTAATGTCTCCGTCCTTGATCCACTTGAGTTTTGTGCAGGGTGAGAAATAGGGGTTTAATTTCATTTTGCTGCATATGGATTTCCAGTTTTCCGAGCACCTTTTGTTGAAGAGGCTCTTTTCTCTAATGCATGTTTCTGGTGCCTTTGTCTAGTATGAGATAACTATTTATACGGTTTTGTCTCTGTGTCTTCAATTCTGTACCGTAGGTCTACATGTCTGTTTTTGTGCCAATACCATGCCATTTTTGTTACTATGGTTCTGTAGTATAGTTTAACATCTGGTATTGTGATGCTTCCTGCTTCAGTCTTCTTGCTAAGGATTGCTTTGACTATTCTGGGTCTCTTATTTTTCCAAATGAATTTCATTATTGATTTTTCTAGTTCTATGAAGAATGTCATTGAGATTTTAATAGGAATTTTATTAAATCTGTATAATGCTTTTGGTAATATGGCCATTTTGACAATATTAATTTTGCTTATCTAAGAGCATGGGAGAGCTTTCCATCTTCTAAGATCGTCTTCTATTTCTTTGTAGTGCTGTTATGTTTTAGATGTAGTGTCCCCCAAAAGTTCATGTGGAAGCCAGTATGCAAAATCTGGAGGAGAAATGATTGGATTATAACATCAATCTAATCGGTGAATTAGTCCCTGATGGGATTAATGCTGATAGCTGGAAGTGAGGGGGTGTGTGGCTGAAGGAAGTGGTTCATTGGGGTGTGACTATGGAATATATATTTTGTATCTGGAGCATGGAATCTCTCTACTTTCTGATCATCATGTGAGCTGCTTCCCTCAGTCACACTGTTCTGTCACAATGTTCTGCTTCACTTTGAGCCTAGAAAAATGGAGCTGGCCTTCTATGGACTAAGACCTCTAAAACCATGAGCCCCCAAACTTTTTCCTCTTTTACAGTTGTTCTGGTTGGGTCCTTTTAGTCACAGCAGTGAAAAAGCTGATTAAAACAATTTCTGCAGTTTTCATTGTAGGGGTCTTTCACCTTTTTTGTTAGATTGATTCCCAAGGATTTTTTTTTTTTTTTTTTGAGGCTATTGTGAATGGGTTAGTTTTCCTAATTTTAGTGAATTTATCACTGATGTATAGGGATAGTTTGATTTATAGGTGTTGATTTTATATTCTGATACTTTGCTGAATTCATTTATTGGTTCTAAAAGTTCTCTGGAGGAATTGTTTGAATCTTCTAAATATAGAATTATGTTATTGGCAAATAGTGATAGTATGAGTTCTTTTCCTTTTTGTATCTTTTTAATTTGTTTCTTCCATCTAATTGCTCTGGCTAGAGTTTCAAGGACGATGTTGAATAAAAGTGGTGAAAGAGGGCATCCATGCCTTGTTCCAGTTTTTAGAGGTGATGTTGAGGCATGTTTCTATTCTCCTGAATTTTTCTAGTGTTTTGAACATGAAGTGGTGTTGTATTTTCTCAAATGTTTTTTTATCTATTGAGATGATCATATATGATTCTTGTCTTTAAGTCTGTTGATGTGATGAATTATGATTTTTTGATTTCCATACGTTGAACCAACCTTGCATCTCTGGGATGAACCCCTCTTGTTCGTGGCACACTATCCTTTTTAATACGTTTTTGTATGTGTTTGGCTGTATTTCGAAAATTTTTGCATCTATGTTCACCAGGGATATTGGTCTGAATTTTTTTTTTTCCTTGATGTCTTTGTCTGGTTTTAATATCGGGGATGATTCTAGCTTCATAGAAGGAATTTGGAAGGGTTCTCTCCCTTTTCTATTTCATGGAATAATTTGAGGACTATTGGTGTTAATTCTTATTTGAAGGTCTTGTAAAACTTGGCTGAGAATCTGTCGGTCCTGGGGTTTTCTTGATTGGTAGGCTTTTTAAAAAAAATATTTATTTAGTTGTCAATGGACCTTTATTTTCTTTATTGATATGTGGTGCTGAGAATTGAACCCAGTACCTCACACATGCTAGGCAAGCACTCTTCCACTGGGGTAGGCTTTAATATTATCTTCTATTTTATTGTTTGAAATTGATCTTTTAAAATCATGTATGTCCACCTGATTCAGTTTGAGTAGGTCATGTGTCTTTAGAAATTTGTTGATGTCTTCAAGATTTTCTATTTTATTGTAGTATAAATTTTCAAAATTGTTTCTGATTATCTTCTGTATTTCAGTAGTGTCTGTCATATTTCTTTTTCATCACAAATTTTAGTGATTTGAATTTTCTCTCTTCGTTAGCATGGCTAAGGGTTTGTCAATTTTATTTATTTTTTCAAAGAGCCAACTTTTTTTGTTGTTGATTTTTTTTGTTTCAATTTCATTGATTTTGGCTCTGATTTTAATTATTTTCTGTCTTTTGCTTTTAGTGTTGGGTTGTTCTTCTTTCTCTAGTGCTTTGAGATATAATGTTGGTTTATTTCTGTGTTTTTTTTTTAAATAATTTTTAGTTGTAGTTAGACACAGTACCTTTATTTTTATGTGGTGCTGAGAATCGAACCCAGCACCTTGCACATGCTAGGCAAGCACTAATTTGACTTAGTTCCCTCTTTGACTATTCCTTTAATGTAGTTCCTCCCTTTGCTAGTTTTCACTTTTTCTTTTTCACTTTATCCTCGTGGAATATTTTATTGAGAATGTTCTCTAGTGCTGGCTTTCTAGTTGTGAATTCTTTTAACTTTTGTTTCTCACGGAAGGTTCTTATTTCATCTTCAAATGTAAAGCCTAATTTTGATGGATATAAAATTCTGGGTTGGCATCCATTTTCTTTCAGAGCTTGGTATATGTTATTCCAGGACCTACTAGCTTTCTGGGTTAAGAAATCAGCTGCGATCTGAATTGTTTTCTCCATATACATAATCTGATGTATTTCTCTCAAAGCCTTTAAAATTCTATCCTTATTCTGTATGTTAGGCATTTTCATTATAATGTACCTTGGTGTGGGTCTGTTGTAATTTTGTACATTTGGGGTCTTATAAGCCTCTTGTGTTTAATTTTCCATTTCATTCTTTAGGTCTGGGAAATTTTCTGATATTATTTCATTGAAAATATTGTGCATTCTTTTGTTGTGTATCTCTGTGCCTTCATCTATCGTAATAACCTCAAATTTGGTCTTGTCGTGTTATCACATATTTCTTGGAAGTTCTGTTCTTGGTTTCTTACCACCTCTGCATGGTCAACTTCATTTTCAATGTTATGTATTTTGTCTTCATTGCCTCTGGTTCTGTCTTCCAAATGGTCTAGTCTGTTGGTGATGCTTTCCATTGAATTTTTAATTAGGTTTATTGATTCCTTTATTTATAGGATTTCTGCTTGATTTCTTTTCAGAATCTCTCTTTATTGAAGTGATCTTACACCTTCTGAAATTTATCTCTGATTTTACTACTTACATCATCCTTTACATTGTATATTCTGAACTCCTTCTTTGACATTCCAACCTTCCTACCCACTGTAGTCATCCTGTCAGTCCCCGAAAGCTTCAGGATTCACAGAGCTGGAGAAAGTCCAGCTCTCTCTAGCCTCTCTAACCTGTGTTCCCTTGGGAGAAATGCTCACAGTTTCTGACTTTCCGTTGGATTGCTAGGCTCAGACAAGCCCACACAGACCTAGCTGCAAACTCATGGATTAGGGCTTTCAGGTTCCCTTGCCTCCATTGTGTTGCAGTCCCAAGATGGCCCCTGGATCATGGATGATTGATAAACTCTGGTGGAGAGGTGTGTCCAATCTGGTGAACCTGCATTCCCCTCTTACGCTCATCTCCACCTATTGTGAGCCAGCATCTACACATGAGACAGAACATTTGGCCTTTGGTTTTTTGGAATTGGCTTATTTCACTTAGCATGACAGTCTCCAGTTCCACCCATTTACTGGCAGATGCCATTATTTCATTCTTCTTTATGGCTGAGTAATATTCCATTGTGTATATGTACCACATTTTCTGTATCCATTCATCTGTTGAAGGGTACCTAGGTTGGTTACATTGCTTCACTATTGTGAATTGAGCTACTATGAACATCAGTGTGGCCTCGTCACAATTGTGTGCTGATTTTAAGTCCTTTGGGTATAAATAGAGGAGTGGGATAACTGGGTCAAATGGTAGTTCCATTCCAAGTTTTTTGAGGAATCTCCATAATGCTTTCCAGAGTGGTCACCAATTTGCAGTTCCACCAGCAATGTATCTTTTCCCCCACTTCCTCACTGTTTTATTTAGCTATTTTGCTGCTTCAACTAAAAGATCTAACCATACAATTTAGGAAGAAATGTATATTTGAGGGCTCACGGTTTTAGAAGTCTTAGTCCATAGAAGGTTGGTTCCTTACCTCAGGGCTCAATGTAAGGCCAACTTGTATGGCAGAAAAGTGTGGCAGAGGGAATCAGCTCACTTGTTGGTGAGGAAGCAGAGAGAGAAAAACTCCACTCACCAGATACAAAATATATACTCCATAGCCATATCTTCAACGAACCACTTTCTCCAGCTGCACCACCTACTTCCAGTTACCACTCAGTTAATTGCATCAGGGATTATTTCACTGATTAGATTAATGCTAAAGCCCAATAATTTCTCCTACAAACCTTCTTGTATTGTCTTACATGTGAACTTTGCAGGGACACCACTGGCCCTCAAAAGCTCACAACCAGCTCACAATGCAAAACACATTTTCTCTGTTTCCAAGAGTCCCCATAGTATTAGTAGTTCCAAGATTGCTCAAAGCTCAAATCCAAAGTCTTCCCTCAGGCTTAAGGCAATCTCAAATTGTAAGCTCCTGCAAAATTAAAAGCAATCTGCATGTATTCAATATATAATGGTTTAGAGTAAACATTTTCATTCACAAAATTAGGGACATAGAAAGAATGGATTGATCAAAGCAAGACCAAAATTCAGTTGGATAAACAAGTCTTGAAACTCCATGTTTGGCATCTGGGGCACATGGCATGGTGATGTTCTTTCCAGTGGGCTTATGTAGCTCCATCCCTGTGGCATTGTTGGTGGCAGCCCAAGTGACCTTTCTGTTGGCTCATCTCTGCTCCATCCATGTGAGCAAGACATGAACTTTGGTTTTATAACCATTTAAATTTTAAAAAATATTTAAGATATTTTACTAGAGAATTTATAATCACAGGGAAAACTATTTAAGCATTAAAATATTTATATAGTTAATGTGCTATCAAATCAATTTAATTGCTTAATTATGAACTTGCATTTAAAGCTTTTTGAAAGCAGAGAGTAATAAAAATTCTCTGAACATAAAGGTCAAATCTGTACTGTTTGTACTCCTTCTAGGTTAGAACATGAAACTTACTTTAACATGATTTGATATTTCATGTAGTAAACATTAAAACAAGTATTTTAAAATATTTTATTTCTTGGTAAAAAAAAGTCAAGTCCATTACCTAGAAAATTCAGTAATGGTTTTTATTTTTTAATGTCAATTAAAATAATAATTTTTTTCAACTCTACTATAAATAACTGCTGTTTTAGACTAGCATTTATATATGAGCTCCTGTTTTCTTTTAATATGTTTAAAATGCACCTGAGAATTAAGTAGACTTCCTGTTTTCTTCAGCTCTTAGGGATACATGGTTTGAAAATTAGTTTAGTGGATCTGTGAAAGGACATGTATTCTCTAACAGGTACTCTGTCCTTCTGAGCTCTGTTTTTAGTCTTATTCATGAGTAATATATATATGAGGAACAGCAGAGATCCTGATACTTCAGAATTCTAGCATTGAAAACATTTTGTCATTTTGTTATAAAATTTGCTCTTTCTTTTGCATTAGGAGAGTAGTTAACTTTGAGATTTATTCTGCTTTTCATTCTTTGTGGAGGGGAATTTATCTCATTGGTTATACTCCATTGTTTTTGTGTTACATAAGTTCTAAAAATTTTTTAGTCTTCTTCCTTTTTAATTTTTTTTTAGTTGTAGACAGACACGATACCTTTGTTCATTTATTTGTTTATTTATTTTTATGTGGTGCTGAGGATTGAACCCAGTGCCTCACACATGTAAGGTAAACACTTTACCAACTGAGCTACAACCCCAGTCCCTAGTCTTCTTTCATTCTTGTAAGCAAATATTTACTAGAGTTTCTGTTTTGTACCAGGCCGTGTACTAGGACGGACATTCTGTTTTGTGGTTCTGGGGACTGAACCTAGGACCTTACTCATGTCAGGCAAGTGCTATACCTCTGAGCTATGTGCCCAACCCTGAGGTTATACTCCTGAAGGCCAGGACAAGCACTGAATAGAGGAACCACAAATGAATTTGAAATTTCAAATTATTGAGTGGGATGAACTCTTGGTGCACTTAGCCTTATCAGGGAAAAGAACACCTCTTTAATTATATCAGGAGGGAAGAAGGACATCATATAAGCTTGGAAACAGTGATTTTGTTATTGTCAGAAGCAGATTAATATCTTGGATTTTCAAAAACTAGTGTTCATTTACTTATATTTTTGATTAAAAAAGACTTCTCATTTGTATGCTTTCCTACATACCTTTAGAGTCCATACCTAATTTTAACATGTAAAAAGTTATTACTTATATACAATTCCCTTGCATTCTGGAATCAGTGTTTGTAGGTAGTAATTGAAATGAATTTAACTTATTTTGCCATTATTTAATTATGGTAATTATGTTACAGTAATTAGATTTCAAGTCTATTTATTAGGAGGACTCATTTTTAGAAGTTTCTTCTATATAAAACTTTTTGATAGTTTCATTACCTCACATGTATGGTAATCACATTAAAAATTTTTTATACAGTTCTTTCCCTCTAAGAAAACAGTAGGTCCAGGGAATTCTTGCTTTGACAATCTTAAATATAGCTCAAAAATATTGAGTTACACATTGGGTATTCACATATGAATGTGACCTACAAAAATTCACATGGGAAACAAATATTTTGTGGAACTGATGTAAGTACTATTACAGTAAGTTATAAATTAAGCTTTAAAAGTAAATGCTTAGGGGGCTGGATTTGTGGTTCAGTGGTAGAGTGTGTGCCGGCATTTGTGAAGCCCTGGGTTTGATCCTTATTATTATATGTAAATAAATGAAAAAAGATCCATTGACAACTAAAAAAATACATATGTAAAAAGGTTAATACTTAAGAGGAATATACTAAGTCATTTAGCCATATGCACAAGATAATTTCTACTGTCTTGCTTTCTTCAGTAGATTTCTAGAAGCTCCCATTGTGGCATTACTCATTTTGATGATTTTATTTGTTTATTTAGTTAGCTAAGAGTGATGGGGTTGATTTGAGGGCCTCATGAATGGTAGGCAAGTGCTGAACCACTGAACTATTTTCCTCAGCCCATTTTGGTGATTTTAGATTCATGTGGTATTCATTAAGTTGTATTTAAATTATCTTGAACCTCAGGATTGTTAAGAAAGCCAAATTATTTCTGAGAATTTTTACTTACTAAAACAATTTAATTTATCGTGCAATTGCAGTAGTAGCTATTCTGAGTACATTGTTAATAAGTGGGCACAAGACTGTCAATTAGATTAAATTAAAAACTTATTTTTTAATTTCAAAAGAAATAATACTTATAATAAAAAAGTTATAATATAGAAGGTGCTATCCATTTCCACTTTCCAGAAGTAACAGGAATTGATGGTCAGTTCTTCCTGTTCCTATAGGATAGGGGGTAAGGTGACGGAATGGTTGTAATTGACTGTAGGTTGTTTTGTTTAAATTAGTTTTTTTTGTTGTTGTTGTTCTTAACAGGTTTCTGCTTTGGGTCTGGATCCCTCTGGTGCCCGTTTGGTGACTGGAGGATATGACTACGATGTTAAATTTTGGGACTTTGCTGGAATGGATGCTTCTTTTAAGGCATTTCGATCCCTTCAGCCCTGTGAATGGTATGGATTTGCTTATTTAGTATCTTCATGTTTGACTTAATATTTGGAGATAGTGCTGTTGTCATCTGAATTTCACTTTTAATGATTTGTACCAAAATATAAATGTGTACTGCTATCATTTAGACTGCTATCATTAGTCATATGCAAATAAAATGTACCTAAAATTTTCTTCCTTTAGTTTCATTAACCTATGTTTTAAAGGCATTTTCTGTCTTTTTTTGTTTTTTAAAAATTGTACCTTGTCTTGTTTATTTAAAAACTCTAGTAAATATTTTGCAGTATGTTTTTAAAAAATTTTTTTAGTTTTTGATGGAACTTTATTTTTTATTTATTTATATGTGGAATTGAGAATTGAACCCAGTGCCTCACACATGCTAGGCAAGCACTCTACCACTGAGCTATGACTCCAGCGCCAAGTAGTTCAATTATTAATGACAAGATATTAAGATTGATTCCTAGATTAAGTTTATAACATTTGATTCCTTCATTGTAAAGTGAATTTTTTGTTCTTGAGTTAGGCAAGTACTTTATGGAGTAATACTTGGTACCATGTAAATATCCAGATACTTGTCATCCTTTCACTTAAATTAGCTTATCATATTGATGATTCCTGAATCAGTTATTTCATGAAAGGTTACAAATTGGTGATGTTCTAATTATAATTTCATGTACATTTATTTACTGATATTCTTCTAAAAGAAGAGCTTTTTTCATTGACTGATATTATTGGTCATCCGTTGATATCGAGTCACCCAGCACTGCTATCCAGTAGAACTTCCTGTGCTGAACATTACCTTCCATTATGGTAGTCACATCCTTACCATCCATTATGGTAGTCACTAATCACACATGGCTACTGAATACTTCAAGGAAATGATTTTTTTAAAAAAATTAATTTTAAATAGTTAAAATTTAAATACATTTGGTCAAGTAGCTGTGGTGTTGGATAGTGCTTTAAATGGCCAAAGTCAGCACAAACTATCATGTTGCCTTTAAACTTGAAAATATATCATTTAAAGTCAAAACCAGGAAAACTACCACCTCAGAGCCACAAACTTGAATGCATTTTTTAAAAATATTTATTTTTTAGTTTTAGGTGGACACAATATCTTTATTTTACATTTATGTGGTGCTAAGGATTGAACCCAGTGCCTCGTGCATTTTAGATGAGCATTCTACCACTGAGCCACAACCCCAGCCCTTGAATGCATATTTTTAAATAAAATTAAAATGTTGTAGTGCATTGTACATATTTATATGTTTTTATTTGATTTCTTTGTCTTTTTTTTGTTGGATCATTATTCTAGCTTCTGATTCTAGGACTCAACATATTAATGATCAATCCTTGTTTTTTTTACCAATTTAAAATTTGATGAATGTAAAATAAATTCTCATTCAATTAATAACCTGTTGAATATGGCAGTTAGACATTGATATACATAGCTTGATTTTGATGTATTTTCATTTTTGGTATTTTTGAAATCTCTGGAATAATTTGTTTTAGACCTTTGTTCAGCATTAGTACTAGATCTGTAGATTTCTAGTTTTTAGTTTTCTATTGTCCCATTTGGTGAGAATCAGTACTGTTTTCTCTAATCCAGTCTAGTCACTTACCTTTCAATTTCCTTGTTTCCTTACAGCTTCTCAATAGTAGACCCATAATTAGATATATAGGTTCAAGATTCATAATTCTAAGTTTATAGACCTTTTATAAATGGAATGCAATTTTCATATATTATTAATAATTTTTTATTACTTAAGGTAGTTCAAGTTATGAATTTCTTATCTTGGGCCAATTTAAAAAAATGTCTGTATACTCTATTTCCATCTTTAAAAACTGTTAACTAATCAAGCAATACTTAAATATGTTCTCATATAGAAATTAAAACTAGAACTTTCCCTTGACCATCTTCATTTTAATCTGCTTCTCAGTTTTCATCACTGTTTCATTATGTGTATTTGAATTTTTTTTTCATGCTGTCATCAAAAGATATATGTACCTGTCAAAAAAATGGTATATTCTGTATTTGTTTTAAAAAATGGTAACAGATGATTATTATTCCAAAATGTTTTCCCCACTTAATATTGCTTAGTATTATTTAATATCAGTACATACATACTTTTTAAGTGCTGCACAGCATACTATATAAAACTTAGTTCAGTGATTTTTGAAATCAGAACCATCTGGAGAAGTTGTCAAAATATTATCTACAGGACCCCACCTTTAGAGTTTCTACATCTTTAGATCTGAGTATTATCTGACAATTTGCAAGACTTCTCAAGTGCTGTTGATACACCTGGTCTGAGGGTCATACTTTGAGAATCTTTGCATTGTTTAGTTATTCTTTCATTGATGAGCTGTAGGAGTTATGGCTGCTTTTTTGTACTTCACTGGTCACATGTGTAAATTGAGTGTTACTCAAAAGCAGATTGCAAGAAGTGAAATACCTATTGTGCACTGTTAATTTTTTTTATTGATCTTTATAATTATACATTTTTATCAATGCATTATAATTATACACAGTTGTACATGTACATAACAATTTGATTGATTTCATTCACCAAGACCTCCCTTTTTTTCACTTTCTCCCTCTACCTGGTACCCTTCCTCTCCTGGGCTCCCACATTTTCTTCCTTTCTGCTCTCTAACTTCCACCTATGAGAGAAAAACATATGACCCTTCACTCTTCAAGTCTGGCTTATTTCTCTTAATATAATGCTCTCAAGTTCTATCCATTTTCCAGCAAATGACATAATTTCATTCTTTATGCTGAATAAAACTCCATTTTTATATATACTACATATTTTTTTAATCTATTTTAGGCTGGTTCCATAATTTCGTGGTTGTGAATTCTGTGCTATAAACATGGGTGTACATGTATTGCTATAGTATGCTAACTTTAGTTATTTTTCCTTTATATATTCTTTTATTGGTGCATTATAATTGTAAATAATACTGGGATTCATTGTTCCATATTGGTAAATGCACATAACATAATTAGTCCAATTTCATTTTCTATTCCTTCAGCTCCTTCTACTCCCAGCCCCCTTCTTTTACTCTGTTGGTCTCCTGTCTATTTTCATGAGACTCCCTTCCCTTCTTTCCCCACTTTTTTTATCTCTAGCTTCCACATATGAGAGAAAACATAGTACCTTTTACTTTCTGAGTCTGACTTATTTTGCTTAACATAATGCTCTCAAGCTCCATCCATTTTCCAGCAATTGACAATTTTGTGCTTATTTGTGACTATAAGTCTCGATTGTGTATATAAACCACATTTTTGTTGTCCATTCATCTGTTGATAGACACCTAGGTGTTTCATAATTTGGCTATTGTGAATTGTGCTACTATAGACATAGAAATGGATATACATATATTGCCATAGTATGCTGAATATGGATAAATACCAAGGAGTAGTGTTGCTGGGTCATATAGTGGTTCTATTTCTAGTTCTTTGAGGAACGTACATGCTGATTTTCCATATTGGTTATACTAATTCACAATCCCACCAATACTATGTGTTTTTTTTTCCCTACATCCTTGCTAGCATTTGTTATTTTTTCTTGATGACCGACATTCTAATCGAAGTGAAAGGAAATCTTAGTATAGTTTTGATTTGCATTTCCCTGATGCCTGGGGATGTTGAAAATTTTTAATATATTTGTTGGCTATTTGTACTTCTACTTTTGAGAAGTGTATGTATAGTTTATTTGCACATGTATTATTGGTTTGTTTTTATCATAGTATTTCGAGTTATTTACATTTTCTGGATATTAATCCTTTTTCAAAAGAGTAACTGAAAATGATTTTCTCCCACTCTATAGACTCTTGTTCATACTTTTGTTTCCTTAGCTGTGCAAAATCTGTCCCATTTATTAATTCTTTGTGTTATTCCTGAGCTTTAGGAGTCCTATGGAGGAAGTTGGAATGTCGAATGATGACCCTGTTTTTTTTTTCTTCTCCTAGCAGTTGCAGAGTTTTAGTTCTAATTCCCAGGTCTTTAATCAATTTTGAATTGATTTTTGTGCAGGGTGAGAGAAAGCGATTTATTTTCCATCTTCTACATATGGATATCAAGTTTTGTCAGCATCATTTGTTAAAAAGTCTGTTTTTTACTCCTGCATATATTTTTTTTGCAATTTGTCAAGGATCAGATGATTCTCTTTGTCTACTTTTATTTCATTGCTCTGTGTATCTTTTTTTTTGCTAGTACCATGCTGGCATAAAATTAGCATTATGATGCCGCCAGCATTTCCTTCTTAGAATTGCTTTGGCTGTTTTGGGTCTTTTATTCTTCCAAACAAATTTTAGGACTTCTTCTTCTTTTTTTTTTTTTTTTTTAGTTTTGCGAAGAATGTCATGTGATGGGGATTGCATTGAATCTGTGTATTGCTTTTGGTGATATGGCCATTTAAACAATATTAAATTTCCTTATCCATGAACATGGGGGTCTTTTCAATTTCTTTAATGTTGAATCATTTGCATTGTAAAGGGCTTTCACCTTTTTGGTTTGATTTACGCCTGGATATTTCAATTTTTTTGAGGCTGTTGTGAATGGATTTTTTTTCCTGATTTCTTTTTTAGCCTATTCAATGTTGGTATGTAGGAAAGCAGTTAACTTTTGCATGTTGATTTTGTAACTTGCTACTTTGCTGAATGTATTTATTAGAAATTTTCAGGTGGTGATCTTTGGATCGTCTTAAGTATAGGAGAATATCATCTGCAAGCTGTGCAAATTTGACTTCTTCCTTTTCTATTTAAAATTTTTGATATTGTCAGATTTGCCTTCCCTAGCCCTATGAGTCAGCCTCCTTATATCATAAAACGTTTAGCATTTGTTTTTTTTGGATTGGCTAACTTCACTTAGCATTATCTTCTCTAACTCCATCCATTTACCTGCAAATGCCATGCTTTTATCCTCTTTTATTGCCGAGTAAAATTCCATTTTGTATATATGCCACATTTTTTTTAACCCATTCATCTATTGAGGGGCATATAGGTTGGTTCCACAGTTTAGCTATGGTGAATTGTGCTGCTATAAACATTGATGTGGCTGTGTCCCTATAGTATGCTGTTTTTAGTCCTTTGGATATAGACCAAGAAGAGGGATAGCTAGGTCAAATGGTGGTTCCATTCCCATTTTTCCAAGAAATCTCATACTGCTTTTTATATTGGCTGCACCAATTTGCAGTCCCACCAGCAGTGTATGAGTGTACCTTTTTCCCCACATCCTCACCAACACTTATTGTTGTTTGTCCTCATAATAGCTGCCATTCTGACTGGAGTAAGATGAGATCTTAGAGTAGTTTTGATTTGCATTTCTCTAATTGCTAGTGATGATGAACATTTTTGCATGAATTTGTTGATTGATTGTATATCCTTTTCTGAGAAGTGTTTGTTCAGGTCCTTGGCCCATTTATTGATTGGGTTATTTTCTTTTTTAGTGCTTAGCTTTTTGAGTTCTTTATATACCTTAGATTAGTGCTGTATCGGATGTGTGAGGTGTAAAGATTTGCTCCCAGGATGTAGTCTCTCTGTTCACTCACAGATTGTTTCTTTTGCTGAGAAGAAACTTTTTAGTTTGAATCCATCCCATTTATTGATATTTGGTTTTAATTCTTACACCAAAGGAGTCTTATTAAGGAAGTTGGGGCCTAATTCCACCTGATGGAGATTAGGGCCTATTTTTTCTTCTATTAGATACAAGGTCTCTGGTCTAATTCCTAGGTCCTTGATCCACTTTGAGTTGAGTTTTGTGCATGGTGAGAGAGAGGGGTTTAATTTCATTTTATTGCATATGGATCTTCAGTTTTCCAAGGACCATTTATTGAAGAGGCTATCTTTTCTCTAATGCATGTTTTTTGGCACCTTTGTCTAATAAAGATAATTACAATTTTATGGGTTAGTCTCTGTGTTCTCTATCTTCCATTGGTCTACCAGTCTTTTTTGGTGCCAATACCATGTTGTTTTTGTTACAATTGCTCTGTAGTATAGTTTAGGGTCTGGTTTAGTGATGCCACCTGCGTCACTCTTCTTGCTAAGGATTATTTTGGCTATTCTGGGTCTCTTATTTTTCCAGATGAATTTCATGATGCTTTTTCTATTTCTGTGAGAAATGTCATTGGGATTTTGATTGGAATTGCATTGAATCTGTATAGTGCTTTTGGTAGTATGGTCATTTTGATAGTATTAATTCTGCCTATCCAAGAGCAACTACATCTTCTAAGGTCTTCTTTGATTTCTTTCTTTAAGGTTCTATAATTTTCATTTCATAGATCTTTTACCTCTTTCATTGATTCCCAAGTATTTTTTTTGAGGTTATTGTAAATGGGGGTAGTTTTTTCATTTGCCTTTCAGAGGATTTGTCACTGATATACAGAAATACATTTGATTTATGGGTGTTGATTTTATATCCTGCTACTTTGCTGAATTCATTTACTAGTTCTAGAAGTTTTCTGGTGGAACTTTTAGGTCTTCTAGGTATAGAAGCATGTCATCAGCAAATAGTGCCAATTTGAGTTCTACTTTTCCTATGTGTATCCCTTTAATTTCTTCTGTCTAATTGCTCTGGCCAGTGTTTCAAAAACTATGTTAAATCAAAGTGATGAAAGAGGGTATCCCTGTCTTGTTCCAGTTTTTAGAGGGAGTGCTTTGAATTTTTCTTCATTTAGAATGATGTTGGCCTGGCGCTTAGCATAGATAGCCTTTATGGTTTTGAGAAATGTTCCTGTTATCCCTAATTTTTCTAGTATTTGAACATGAAGGGGTGCCGTATTTTCTCAAATGCTTTATTTTTGCATCTATTGAGATGATCATATGATTCTTATCTTTACGTCTGTTGATGTGATGAATTAAATTTATTGGTTTCCATATGTTGAACCAACCTTGCATCTCTGGGAAGAATCCCACTTGATCATGGTGCACAATCTTTTTGATATGTTTTTGTATTCGATTTGCCAGAGTTTTATTGAGAATTTTTGCATCTGTTCATTAGAGATATTGGTCTAAAGTTTTCTTTCTTTGATGTGTCTTTGTCTGGTTTTGGAATTAGGGTGATATTGGCCTCATAGAATGAGTTTGGAAGTGCTGCCTCTTTTTCTATTTCCTGAAAGAAATTGGAGAGTATTGGTATTACTTCTTCTTTAAAGGTCTTGTAAGAACTTGGCTATGTATCCATCCGGTCCTGGGCTTTTCTTGGTTGGTAGACTTTTGATGGTGTCTTCAATTTTCTTGCTTGAAATTGAAATTTTGTTGCTTGAAATTGAAATTTTGTTGCTTGAAATTGATAAATTGGACATATTATATGACTCTAGAAATTTGCAAATGCCTTTGGTATTTTCTATTTTATTGGAGTAGAAGTTTTCAAAAATAATTTTTACTTCTGTATTTCTGTAGTGTCTGTTGTGATATTTACTTTTTCATCATGTATTTTAGTAATTTGAATTTTTTCTCTCCTTCTCTTGTTAGCATGGCTAAGCGTCTGTCAATTTTATTTATTTTTTCAAAGAACTAACCTTTTGTTCTGTCAATTTTTTCAATTCTTTCTTTTATTTTAATTTCATTGATTTCAGCTCTGATTTTAATTATATATCCTGTCTTTTACAACAAAAGTTGTAGATTTGTTCTTGTTTTTCTAGGGATTTGAGATGTAATGTTAAGTCATTTATTTGTTGATGTTTTCTTCTTTTAAGGAATGAGCTCCAGGCAATGAACTTTCCTTTTAGAACTGCTTTCATAGTGTCCTAGAGATTTCAATATGTTGTATCTATGTTCTCATTCACCTCTCAAATTTTTAAAATCTCCTCCTTGATGTCTTCTGCAACCCATTGTTCATTCAGTGGCATTTTATTTAGTCTTCAGATGTTGGAGTAGCTTTTATTTCTTATTTTATCATTGATTTCTCATTTCATTCCATTATGATCTGATAGATGCAGGGTAGTATCTCTATCTTTTTATATTTGTTAAGAGTTGCTTTGTGGAATAATATATGGTCTATTTTAGAGAAGGATCCATGTGCTGCTGAGAAGGAAATGTATTCTCTCATTGAAGAATGGAATATTCTATATATGTCAGTTAAGTCTAAGTTATTGATTATATTATTAATTTGTATAGTTTATTTATTCAGCTTTTGTTTGGAAGGTCTATCCAGTAATGAAAGAAGTGTGTTAAAGTCACTCACAATTATTGTGTTGTTGTCTATTTGACTGTTGAGCTTGAGAAGAGTTTGTTTGAATGTAGACGCTCCATTGTTTGGGGCATATATATTTATAATTATTAAGTCTTGTTGGTATATGGTTCCCTTGAGGCGTAGTAGTGTCCTTCTTTATCCTTTTTGATTGACTTTAGCTTAAAGTCTACTTTATTTGATACGAGGATGGAAACCCCTGCTTGCTTTCACAGTTCATATGAGTAGTATGATTTTTCCCAACCCTTTACCTTCATTCTGTGGATGTCTTTTCCTATGAGATGAAGTCCCTCGGAGGCAGCATATTGTTGGGACTTTTTTTTTTGTTGTTGTTCCAATCTGCTAGTCTATGTGTTTTGATTGATGAGTTTAGGCCATTAACATTCAGGGTTATTATTGAGACATGATTGTATTTGCAGCCATTTTTGTTTATTTTTGGTATTTAAGGTGACTTGTTTCTCCTCTGATTAGATTTTCCTTTAGTGTAATCCCTTCCTTCTGCTGATTTTTATTATTATTTTAAATTTCCTTTTCTTGGAATATTTTGCTGAGGATGTTCTGTAGTGCAGGCTTTCTAGCTGTAAATTCTTTTAACGTTTGTTTATCATGGAAGGTTTTCATTTCTTCATCAAATCTAAAGCTTAATTTTGCTAGATGTAAGATTCTTGGTTGACATCCATCTTCTTTCAGAGCTTGGTGTACGTTGTTTCATGATCTCCTGGCTTTGAAGGTCTGGGTTGAAAAATCTGCTTAGATTCGAATTGGTTTCCCACTGTATGTGATCTGATTTTTCTCTCTCGTGGCATTTAAGACTCTATCCTTATTCAGTATGCTAGGCATTCTTATTATAATGTGCCTTCTCTAAAATAGATCATATATTATACCACAAAGCAACTCTTAGCTAATATAAAAAGGTAAAGATACTACCCTGCATTCTGTCAGATCATAATTGTAATTTTGTACATTTGGTGTCCTGATGTAGTTTGGATAATAATGTCTGTCACATTCCACCATCCTTGGTAATCCCTTGCCCCCCTCCTTTTCCCTCCCACCCCTCTGCCCTATCTAGAATTCATCTATTATTCCCAGGCTCCCCGTCCCTACCCCACTATGAATCAGCTTCCTTATATCAGAGAAAACATTTGGCATTTGTTTTTTTTTTTTTTTTGATTGGCTAACTTCACTTAGCATTAACTTCTCCAACGCCATCTATTTACCTGCAAAGGCCATGATTTTATTCTTTTTTATTGTTGAGTAAAATTCCATTGTGTATATATGCCACATTTTTTTTATCCATTCATCCACTGAGGGGCATCTAGGTTGGCTCCACAGTTTAGCTACTGTGAATTGTGCTGCTATAAACATTGATGTGGCTGTGTCCCTGTAAGTATGCTGTTTTTAAGTCTTTTGGGTATAGACCGAGGAGATGGATAGCTGGGTCCTGTAGTGCAAGAATCAATAAATGGGATGGAATGAAACTAAAGTTTCTTCTCAGCAAAAACAGAGAGCCTACATCCTGGGAGCCAATTTTTACCCCTCACACATTAGAGTACTAATCTTTATGGTATATAAAGAACTCAAAAAGCTCAGCACCAAACAAACAAACAAACAAACAAAAAACCAAATAGCCCTATCAACAAATGGACCAAGGACCTGAACAGACACTTCTCAGAAGAGGGTATACAATCAATCAACAAATATATGAAAAAATATTCATCATCCCTAGCAATTAGAGAAATGCAAATCAAAACTACTCTATCATCTCACTCCATAGTGGCATTATGAAGAAAAAGAACAATAAGTGTTGGCGAGGATGTGAGGAAAAAGGTACACTCATACACTGCTGGTGGGACTGCAAATTGGTGCAACCAATATGGAAAGCAGTATAGAGATTCCTTGGAAATCTGGGAATGGAACCACCATTTGAGCCAGCTGTCCCTCTCCTCAGTCTATACTCAAAGGACTTAAAAACAGCATACTATAGGGACATCAATGTTTATAGCAGCACAATTCACAAGAGCTAAACTATAGAGCCAACATAGATCCTCAGATGCCTGCCTTTCATGGAAGCTGTCCTGTTAGGTTCCTGACTAGTTGGCACATTTTTGTTTTATTGACCCACATATCCTCTGTTAACATCCTTCTCAGCTGCCATCTGTCTAAAGTTTGTTGGAATAACTGTTTTTATAAGGGCAGCCTTGCTGATTTGAGAATGTGCTTCCCTAAGAATTCATGGTTTCTGGGATGTTTTTACAGGAGGTTGTTGAACCCTTTCTGGGAAGTGTTGAGGTGTTTTTCTAATCAGTCTGGTCTTTTCTAATGGAAGTTTCAGGATAGTTTCTACTTTCAGTGGTTCTTTTATTTTACTCTCTTAAAAAATCATTTTCTAGGTTTTTTTTTAACATTTGGAATAGGGAAGTCTGATATTTTTTGTACACAGCTATTTTTCCATAGAAATCTTCTATTATATTTCCTCTCTTTAAGTTCTCAAGGTCCTCTTACTCATATTCTTTTTGCACCCTCTGCAGAATCAACCTTATATTGACAAAACATTTTGGTTGACATTTTATATGTTTTTAATTTCTGAAGTATTAGATTTAAATTATTTTTTAGGGTTATATTATTCTCTTGATCTTTGAAGGGCCTTTATGAACATTTTCATCTTTCTATCTGACTCTGTTCCTTGTTACTTCATGACATGAGGGCTTCAATTCAGTCAGTCCAGTGTTCCCCACTCTCCTTCTCCTCTGGTACTTAGCCAGACTCTCTATCCAGACCTGTGCTCCATGCAAGTACATTCTTCCTGCCTCTCTAGTCTCTTCAAAACCTGTCCTTCAGGTTGCTCCTCAAGTCTTTTTTGTTTAAATCTGACCTAGAATACTGCAGCAGTCTCCTTGTGGGTTTTTCCTACTGTTTGTGCCTAATTCACTTAATGTCTTCTTGATGCATTTTGAGTAAAATCCAAATGCCTTGTCATGTTTTATAAAATCTTTTCTGATCTCTCTGTTTCTTCTCCCTTATTTCTGTAGCTCTAGAAAAATGACTGTAGCATTTTTACAGAGTGTGTGTATGTGTGTGTGTGTGTGTGTATATATATATATATATATTTGCTTACAGTGCTATTCCCTTCTACCTTCTACATGTTCCTCCTGTCACAAACATGGTTAGCTCTTTCTCATGATTAGGAGTTCACCTAAATGGCTGTTTTTAGAGAGACCCTCTGAAGTAGAGTCCTCCTTCTGTTTGCTGCATTCGCACTTACTATTCACTGTTAAAGGCTGAGGCTCCTATTGCTCTGCTGTTAGAATTAAGGCTTAGTGGTTATTCCAGGTATCAATATTGTCATAAAGGAAACTATTGAAATGATAAGGAAAAAGACTTAGTTGTTACTAGCCATCTCATGAGTTGACTTTTTAAAAAAATATTTTTAGTCGTTGAAGGATATGATATCTTTATTAATTTTTTTATGTGGTGCTAAGTATCGAACCCAGTGCCTCACACATGTTAGGCAAGCATTCTACCACTGATCTCTAGCCCCAGCCCAGTTGACTGTTTTTGATAATATTTCTCTAATCCTCAGGAGACTTGAAACCTATTATTTAATTATTGAGACTTAGCTTATTTTTACTATGAAACTTGACTGTGAAATCATGTGAAGTGAGATCATATAAAGTGCTATTGAGAAATGTTAATTACCTTTATAAACAAGGATATGCATTTTAATGGAAATGAAATACTGTGGACTTTTAGGAAAATTACATATAATCCTGGATAGAATTTTTTTTGTGTGGCTTTATTTTGTTTGACATGTTTTGTTTAAGGTTGCTCTTAGCATATTAATTTTTAGTCCATTAAGCCAATAGGTGATAAATTTTTAATTAATTTTGCAATGGAAGTCTATTTTGAAGTTTAAAATCTAAAATATTGTAGATTTATTTCAGACTATAATAAATGAATATTTTCTGATATTCTTATATAAGAACCTGATGCTTCTACCTCATGCCTTTTGCTTTCTTGGCTTGTTCTTAGTACTGGGTTATCTTTCTCTCCCTCCCTCTTTCTCTCTTTCTCTCATAGTACTGATTACTGAGTGCTAAGAGATTGTGTGTGTGTGTGTGTGTGTGTGTGTGTGTGTTTGTATACATGTATTATGTACACACTCACCCACCCACACCCACACACACTCTCCTTGAAAGGAACAGACTGTTTGATCAAATACTCTCCAATTTCTGCAGGTTCTTTATCCATGAATTCAGTTAATTACAGATCCAAAATATTTGGAAAAAATGATGTCTATACTGAATAATTTAGGCTTCCCACCCTTTTGGGAGGTAACAATAGTGACTACTTGTTTTAAGGGATGTGTTATGTGCCTTTTAAAATACATATTTTAATCCTTATTCCAGTTCTATAAATTAAGAATTATTCTTTTTTTTTCAGTGGAGGAAACCAGTACTCAGCAAAGTTATACAACCAAGCATGAACTCTGTGACTCAGGAACAATTTGTGTAGTGCTGCCATTTAGTCTCATTTACTGATTTTCCATAAAAAAGGAGACCAAGTCCAGTAAAGTTGAAGGACTTGCTCATCATTAAACAGTTAGCTGAGAAAGGATTTGGATCCCTAGACTTCTGACTCACATTCCGGTGCACTTTTCACTACAGCAGGACACCTTGGCTCCTGAGCCTCAAGTGACATCCCCAGACAGCTGTGTATATCTGTCTTGCATGTCCCAGCTTGTTTTGCTAGCCAAGCAAAAACTACTTAAAAGGATCCTCAATCTTCACCTTCCCACTCCCCTCCACTTACACTCAAATACTCCCCCTTTCCCCATGAATAACTTCACAGAAAAGAATTGTGCAATGTCACTAAGCCTTCCTCTGGTGTCAGAGTTATTCTCTGAGAGAACATTCACTTCCTCATGACTCCAGTTTACTGTCAGATTGGCTTTCCCTCTCTTCTCTTTGATCAGAATCTTAGTTGTTTAGGCAGGAATTTGAGGAGCAGATGTTATACCACTTGAACAAGCCCTTTAATTCTCCTAGTACTGTGTCTAATAACTCTTAATCCTGTCCTTTTAACTCTGTGGCTAGCAGAGTTGAGAGCGAAGTGGGACAGGAATGGTGAGCTTGATGCTGAACATTTCCATTTCATTTTAATGTTGGCAAAGTAGAGTAGAGAGCACACGAAGGGCTCTGAGAGAAAGGGAAACCATTAGAAGTTTTCCTAAATAGTTAAGAAACAAAGTGATTATTAGTGTGGGATTGCTGAGATTTTAGGTTTCCCTTCAAGTGTGAATAGAACAATTTGGTAGAGCAATTTGAAATTAGAAATGGAACCACTGACTGTTTCTGTTCCCTCTTTTAAATTTTCCTGTTTTTTAGATTTTCATTTGCCTTTAAAAATAAAAATAACCACCAGAAAAAAACAGTGATCACTTATAGCACTCAATCTCTTATTGGTGAAGAAATGAATACTTTCTCAAATAGGAGTACCATTCACAATGATATGCCCTGTGAACTAAGCAGTTTGTTCCGTTCTTACTTTAAAGACCTTTTTGACTAGTTTGAGCTTTCTAATGATCAAAGATCTGCTGTGTTTGTTTATATGTAAGTAACTAAATCAGACTCAAAAAGGTTCTCCTTTTCTCAGTTCCCTGATTCATTAACTGATGTTTGATATGTCAGTCAGGGTCTGATTAGGATAAAAGAATAGGATAAATCACATGTAATTTTAATAGGAAGTTTGATATAATTATTCACTGTATCAGAGGTTTAGAGTAATGAGGGATTAGTTGTAAAAATTAAAGAGAACTCTGTATAATATGGGTATACCAGTTAAAAGAAGCATCCCCTGCCTCTGGGGTAGAGATGGGGCATTTAAGAGCCTCTGGGATTGAAATCAGATCTTTTCTGAGAAGACATGACAGTGGCTCACAGAACGAAGGGAAATGGCTGTGGTGTGGTGATGGCAGAATTTGCCAACAATCATCAGAGTCTGCTAGAGCACTGCCTGAGTGAAGTCTGGGGAAGCTATTAGGTCCTGCTGAATACTGTGCACATCAGAAGCCTGATGGTGCTGCAGCTCAATACTAGAAAAGCCATGTGCAATACAGAAGCTTGCCAAGAGAAGCACACTGGACTCTGGAAGGAAACTCCCTTCTCTTACAGCATCTTTGCAGCTCCTTCTACTGATAAAATTAGCATCATGCCAACTGGCAAAGTAAAAAGGGCCAAAAAAATCCATGTTTGTAGAGCAGGTAGTGATGAGTGAATTTGGAGCTGAGACACAATAGATGGACAATTGGAAAATTGGTCAAACATATAATTTTATATCTTTGGACAAATTTAAATGTAATGCCAATAAGTTACCTCCTAAGATGGTACATTTAAATTTGTAATCCTGGTTAGAATTTTGCTAAGGACCTTATTCTTTCCCAGTATTTTCGAAAGGATGCCATGAAGCCACAGGAGCTTTTCTTTTTTGGAAATCCTGGGCAGTAGCTCCAACCTTTGCTTTTCTAGGTTCCTTTCTCCTGGGCATCTGGTTTGAAACTTCAGATCCTTGTGTGCCTTGACATGCTGATCTTAGTCCTTATAGTGAAGTGCCTTGTACAAACATTCTAATCTTGGAGCCCACTCTAATCTTTCTTTGAATTGTCTTTGCCATTGAAACCAGTACTTTGAATCATTACCTTAAGAATTGCTTTTTGTTTTTTAGTGTCAGTGGACTTTATTTATTTATATGCAATGCTGAGAACTGGAACCCAGTGCCTCACATGCTAGGCAAGTATTCTAGTAGAGCCACAACCCTATCCCTTAAGAATAACTTTAAATTTTTTTTTTTTAAGTTATAGATGGACACATAGCTGTATTTAATTTATTTATTTGTATGTGGTGCTGAGGATTGAAACCAGTGCCTTACAATGCTAGGCAAGCACTCTACCACTGAGCCACAATCCCATCCCCAAGAATGGCTTTTTTGAAGAATAAATATTTCAAAAGCTACTAACTATATTTTCAGTGGTCAGTATAAATTTGGGGTAGCTGTTTATAGCTAGTGGTGGCTGTGCAGAAAAACGGTTTCATTGATTAGTATCTGATTTGAATTTTGGAACCAGCTAGGAAGAATAATTTTATTGAGGTCTGATCAGATAAACATGAATTTTAGTTTTCTCTATATGTTCTGTTTCTAACAGAAAAATTTGTCACCAGTTAATAATTTAAAAAAATCCATTGATTCCTCAGCTTAGGAATTAAAAATTTAGAAAGTAAATGCAAATAAATTCACCTAAAATTTTGTTAAAATTATTCTTACTTTATTTTGAGATTGATTTATTATTAGTATAAACAAACTTAACTAATTTTTAATTTTTTTTGCAGTGGATGGGGCATTGAACCCAGTGGTGCTTAATCACTGAGCCACATCTCCAACCCTTTCTTTTTTTTAATTTTTTTAATATTTATTTTTTAGGTGTAGTTGGACACAAATACCTTTATTTAATTTACGTATATATGGTGCTGAGGATCGAACCCAAGGCCTTGTACATGCTAGGCGAGTGCTCTACCACTGAGCTACACCCCAACCCTTCTCCAACCCTTTTTTATATTTTATTTAGAGACAGGGTCTCCTTGAATTGCTTAGGGACTCCATATGTTGCTCAGGCTGGCTTTGAATTTGCAATTCTCTTGCCTCAGCTTCTTAAGCTGCTGGGATTACAGGCATGTGCCACTGTACCTGGCCCTTAATTTTTAATTTTTGCTAAGACCAACATTTACAAAGAAAGTTATGATGACAGCTTTAAAAAATGTCTTTTTTTATTTTTCGGGGGAGAATTTTATATTTGGGGCTTGATTATTCTGTTAATTCTCCACAGAATTCTTTGGCTTTTTGTGTTAAATATGTTAGCATTTTATTGCTGTGATAGGAAAGTCAACTTAAAAAGAAGAAAGGTTTATATTGGCTCAGGGTTTCAGAGTTTTCAATCCATGGTCACTTGGCCCTATCACTATAGTGGGAAGGGAGAGGGATATGAGAGAGAGAGAGAAAGAGAGAGAAAGAAAAGAAAGAATAAGAACACTGGTAGGTAGCATCATTGCCCAAATGAATTTTTTATAGATTTCATTAGACTTTCTTTTGTTTTGGAGAACATTTTGCTTTACTTAATATTTCACTTTTCATCTATATTGTGAGGTGTAGTAAGGATTTTAAAAAAAAAACTTTTTTTTTTTTTTAGACAGTAGAGTTTTTTTGTTTTTGTTTTTTTGGGGGGCAGGGTATTGGGGATTGAACTCAGGGCACTCAACCACTGAGCCACATCCCCAGCCCTGTTTTGTACATTATGTAAGACAGGGTCTCACTGAGTTGCTGAGGACCTCACTGTTGCTGAAAGCTGGTTTTGAACTCAGTGATCTTTCTGCCTCAGCCTCCCTAGCTGCTCAGATTACATGCGTGCACCACCGCACCCAACCAGTAGAGTGTATTTTGATATATTACACATACACAGAGTATAATTTATTCTAATTAGGATTTAATTCTTGTGATTGTACATGATGTGAAGTTTTGCCTCATGTATTCCTATATAAACATAGGAAAGTTGGGGGGATGGAAGTAGGAAAGATAGTGGAATTAATCTGATATAACTTTCCTATGTTTCATATATGAATACACAACCAGTAAGTATCTTCTGTTGATGAAACTAGTTTATATTTATTTTACATTGTCTAAAGATGCACTCTACTGTTCAGTGTACCAGGCATTGGCCACGTGTGGCTATGTAAATTTAAATAAACTTAAATAGTTGTTACATTCGTTTATTCTCTATTGCCATAACAAAATGCCTGAAGGCTGTGTACTTTATGGTTGTAGTTTATTGTGCTTTGCTTATTACACTGCACAGATACTGTGCTTTTTTACATATTGAAGGTTTGAGGTCACCCTATGTTGAGGAAGTCTGTTGGCACCTTTTTTCAGCAGCCTGTGCTCACTTCATGTATGTCACATTCTAGTAATTCTTGAAATGCTTCAAACATTTCCATTTTTATTCTTATCTGTTGTGGTGATCTGTGATCAATGGCCTTTGATATTACAATTATATTTGTTTGAGTGCTCTAAGAAATATTACTGTATAAGACAATAAACCTGGTGGATAAAAGTGTTCTTATTGCTCTACCAACTGGCTCTTCTACTGAGGCTTCCCTGTTCTCTGAGGCATTGCAATATTGAAATTAGGCCAATTAATAAATGTTCAAGTAAAAGGAAAAGTTGTAAGTATCTTACTTTAAATCAAAAGCTAGAAATTATTAAGGCAAATTAAAAACTGAGATAGGCTGAAAGCTAGGCCTCTTGCCCCAAGTAGCCAATTATAAATACAAAGGAACAGTTCTTGCAGGAAATTAAATGTGCTACTTTCGTGATCATGCAATGCAATAACTTTTTTTTTTTTTTTTTTGGCCTCTGAGGGTAGATTTTGACTTAACTCTTACCCCCCCAATATATTTTACTTCAAACTATACATACTCCTACTTCATTGAGTAGGACTAACTACAGGTTGAATATTCCTTATCTGAAATTCCTGGGACACAGTGTTTTAGATTTCTGATTTTTTACACTTTTGAATATTTTCATATGCTTATTGAAATATCTTGGCTCTGGGACCCAGGACTGAACATAAAGTTAATTTATATTATGATCATGGCTGGCAGAGTAATAAGTTAATATGTCTCTAAAGGGTCCTACTGATAGGCTGGCCTTGGGCTTTTGAAAAAGCGTAATAGTTGTGACTCTATACACTCTAATGATTCACCGTGTCTTCCGTATTCTCTTTCTTTGAGACTTTGAATGTGTAATAATTGGTAAGGAAGCAGACATCAGTCTAAGCAAAGCAAATATGTACAAAGAGGAAAAACAGAAAAAGTGTGAGTAACTCTGGAATTAAAACTATGAGGCAGCAGAAAATTTAAATAAACAGAGTGGGAGGAACAGAGGGAATTAACTGGAAGTAACAGAAGCAGTGGAAGCAGAGGCAGAATATTTGAGATGTATAATGGTAAAGCAGAGTTGGGAGCAGTAGCTACTAAAGGGTAATTGCTGGAGTTACTCTTTGGGCCATCAGAGCAGTTGTTATATTACTAAAATTGCTGAATGAAGAAGAGTTCTTTGTGAGGCTGGGTTGAGCAGCTCTTTTGATTATTCCGTATTCCTGGTGATGTCATTTGATCTTCAACCCCTGAGTAAATAAGTGATCTCTAAGGTAAATTAACTTTTTCTCTGTGGTTTGTTCCCTGACAGAGCCATAACCCCAATACTAATAGACATTTATTTCTGGTCTTTTTGGTGCTTATTAATATTTGGCCATGTTTATGTTTCCTGTTTGATAATATACATTGTTCTGCTTGAATGTTTCTGGTTAAATTATTCTTCAATAAATAAAATTTTACCTTGTATAGTATAAAATCTCAGATTAATTTAGTAATGGGTAGAATTTTTCACATATTTCTTAAAAATAATTATTCATATTTGAGCATCAAAAAATTTTAAGCCATAAAACGTATTACATGTACTTTACTTTCTTAGTTTACCTTGAGAACTTTCTAGTCTTGAGGATTAAATTGTACTGAAAAATATGAAAGTTTCCTCATTGGATGTCCTTTCTGTTGGATTGAGGGCCTTAAGGTAAAATTGCCTCAGATGTCTCTCCTATTTATATTTTTAAAGTTAAAACATGACATTTAGAAAATATATTGATCTAATGTCATAGCTTAATGACTAATCATAAAATGAACACATCCCTATAATTGCTACTCAGTTCAAACACATAGTTTATATCAGCAGCAGACACTTATTTCCCAGATAATACTTCTGCCCTGTTTATCCTGACTCCTTAACAAAGCTATAGATTACTTTAGTTTGCGTTTGAATGTTACTTAAAATGGAGAAATGCAGCCCATTCTTGTCTGACTTCTTTAACTTGATTATATTTGTAATATTTATCCATATTGTATATGGCAGAAATTTGTTTTTATTTTAATTGCTACACTGTGTTCCACTCTATAAATATACATCTACTTACTGTTTTCTGCTGACTTTTGAATTGTTTCCAGTTTAGTGCTACTATGACTAGTTTTGTTGTGAATACTCTCCTGTATATCTTTTGGAACACATATTTGCATTTCTACTAGTATATATTTATAGGGAAGTGCTAGGTCATAGGTTGTGCATGTATTCTACTTTAGTAGGTGCTTTCTAACAGATTTTGAAAGTGATTATAGTAGTTTACTCTCCTGCCCATAATCAACAAAAGTTAACCTATATTCTTGCTAACACTTTGTATTGTTAAAACTTTCTAAATTTTAGTCCTTTTGGTAGGTACATAATGGTATCTCATTCTATTCTTATTTTGAGTTTTCCTGATGAAAAATTGGATTAGGCAAGTTTTTAGAATATGACAAGTTATTTGGATAGTCTTTGTTCAATATTTAAATATTTTGACCATTTTTTCTATCTTTTTTTTACCATTTTATGAGTCTTTTTATGAGTTTTTAATTTTTTTGACTTATTTAGAGGTTTTTTTATTAGTTATTTTATGATTTTTTTCTATTTTTTATGATTTTATGAGTTTTTTGTTTTAATTTTCATTGTGAATCTGAGGACTTTTATCATTTGACTAATAGGCACATCTTCACTCTCAACCAGTAACTTGTTATGTCAATATCTTTTCAGAAATGTAAGTTCCTACTTTTGATGAAGTTAAAATTTGTAATCCTTTCTGATTAGAGTTTTTTTTGTGCTGTGTTTAAGAAAATATTTTCTTAATCCAATGCCATTGATCTTATCTTCTAGAAGTTTAATTATATTACCTTTAAAAATAATAATGAAGGCATACATTGTATTTGAAATTGATTTTTATGTTTGGTATAAAAGAGGGACTAATATTTGTTTATTTTAGTTATATAGTTATTCAATTATTCTAACATCATTTAGCTGAAAAGAGTTTTTCTCATCACCTTTGTCATAAATCAAGTGGTATTTTTCTTGTCATATTGCACTAGCAAGGACCCCTTTGATATGTTGAATAAAAGTAGTGAAAATAAATCCTTTTCTTTTGTTTCTGATGTTATTGGAAGGCAAGCTTTTGACCTGTCAACATTAAGGGAGATTTTTGTTATAGTTTTTTTTAATGATAATCTATCAGATTAATAATATTCCCTTTTCTTCCCAATTTGTCAGGATATTTTAAAACTTTGCACATGGACGTTCAAAATTTTAAATAAAAATGTTTTCCATGCACTATTTTATCATTCTTGAGGGCTTGGCTTGATAAGTTTTGATATTTGCACCATTCAAAATAAGAGAAAGAACATATTCATCATTCCAGAAAATTCTCTTGATCCCCTTTTCAATTCATGTTCTTCTTCCTCATAAAGGGAAGTATTTTTTTTCCCCCTCTCTTTCTGGGAATTGAACCTAGGGCCTCATGCATGCTAGGTGAGCACTCTACCTCTGAGCTATATCCCTAGCCCTCTTTATTTTATTTTAAAATAGAGTCTTGCTAAGTTGCCCCTGCTGGCCTACAATTTGTGATCCTATCTCAACCCCCCCACGAAGCTGGGATTAAAGGTGTGTGCCACCATGCTTGGCACTTTTTGGCTTTTATTGATACAGTACTTTCCTTTATTTGACTTTATATAGTTGGAATTATGTATTTTGTATATTTTTATTTCATTCAATTAAATATTTGAGATTCATTTGTGTCATAGCATGTATTTTCATTGCCTGAATATGCCATATGTATAAATTACATACACAATGTATAAAATATACAAATTGGATATTGTTTCCAGTTTTGAGCTATAATAAGACTGCTTTGAACATTTTTTTCTTGTATAAGCCTTTTTGTGATTTATGAATATACCTAGAAATAGACCTAGTGGATCATAGGATAGATGCATGTTTAACTGTATATGGAACTGCTAAATAGTTCTCCAGCATGGAGACTGGGTAGGCTGGGATCCAGGATATAGTTGGTATAATTTTTCTTGGGCTGGAAGAGTTTAATTTTTACCACTTTAATTGAAGAGGAAGAAAAGAGGAGTTCAGGGACAGATGAGTATATAACATTAATGGGAGGAAGTCAATTTATTTCTTCTGGAAAAGAGGCAGATGATTCAAGAGCTGATAGAGGACAATTGGTTGGGTTGAATGTAAGGTAAGTCCAGAAGGTTGTAATAGATTGCTGTGGTGAGTGGGAAAGGGAAACTAACTTAATATCCAGTGTGTGTTGACGGTCTATTTGAGGTTGTTATTCCTGATTTGTAGAATTATCACTTTGTACAGTTGTATAGCCTTTTTCTTGTGGCAGTGCTTAGTGTAGCGAAAGTGTAAATACTATGCTCAGTGTCTCACCAGAGTATTTTTTTGTTTTGTTTTGCATAGTCATCAGATCAAGTCATTACAGTACAGTAACACAGGAGACATGATTCTTGTTGTATCTGGAAGCTCACAGGCCAAGGTGATTGATAGAGATGGTTTTGAAGTAATGGAATGTATAAAGGGAGACCAGTATATTGTGGACATGGCCAACACAAAGGTAAGCATTTAACAGAATATTTTAATGAATTCAATTCACACATTTATATTAAAAACTTATTTGAGTTGACCTGTAAAATTCATTACAAAAGTTTGTGTCTTTAAACAACAATGTATTATTTCTCATTATTATATAGATTAATTTATTGGAAGGTTCTTCTTTCTGTAGTGTTGTCTGGATGATCAGATGGCTACAGGGTTCAAGATTGACTCACTTACATGGCTTATAGCTGGAACACTGTCCCATGTCATTTCTCTTTTTCTTTTCCTCTTTACTACTCCCAAACACACCCCTGTTGTGCACTTAGATGCTCTTTTACTCTTGTTCTCAATTTTACTCTTGCTGTCACTCTCTATTTTTCACTTGTCTAGTTCAGGCCTTTTCACAGTGGGGTTTGAGGTATTGATGGCTGGTTTCTATGAAGAATGAACACGGAAACTGTAGATTTCTTAATGTCTGGCTTTAGGTTTTCATATCATAGAACCAGCCCAAATTTGGAGGAAGGAAAGGGAGACTTTGCTATATGATGGGTGAATGACAAGATCAGACTGGAAAATATCACGTGGGATGGAGATACTGATGCAGCCAACGGTTGGCAACACAGCTATTATGTATGATCTAGGTTTTAAGATGAGAAGAAAGAGAGTCTCATTAGCCTTTTTTGATAAAGATTTTAAATAGGATAATGATATCTTAAAAATAATGTACAAATATCAGTCAACTATAGTTACAATTAATGCTATACAACTTATTGTGTGAAACAACAGTTGTTTATTCTTGCTAATGTGTCTTTGGATTGACTGGGTTGGGCTGCATGCTGCAGATGAAGTTTAGGTCTGTTCCATGCACCTTGGTTCTTCCTTAGACCAGTGGATTACTATATAATAGTGAAGTTCTCAGTGATGGCACAAACACAGGGAAATCACCAACTTTGGAAGTACATTTCAAGCCTTTGCTTATATCATATCCTCTAACATTCCACCAGCTGAAGAAAACCCCATGGTTGTGGCTAATTTCAATAGACTGGAGAAATTTGCCCAAGTATATAATGAGAAGAACTGTATTATGTGAAAAAGGGTATAGATGTTGGAAGCGATTGTAGATTGGGAATAGTAGTGTCGTCTACCACAGAGGGTGTGGTTGATGCACAATTTTGAGTCTTCATTTTCATTCTTACTTTTACTCTTTTTCCCCCTTCCTGCATACTACTTACTTTCAATACACTAATTTTCATGGCTTGTGCCTAAATCAAGATCTTGTATGAGATTGGATTGTCTCGTATACATATGTGTACATATGTATATCTGTGTGTATACACACACACACACACACACACACAGAGGATTGAATTCAGGGGTTATTTACCACTCAGATATGTTTCCATCCATTTTCATTTTTTATTCTGAGACCAGGTCTTGCAACTTAAATTGTCCAGGCTAGCCTCAAACTTGAGCTCCTCCTGCCTCAACCTCCTGACTTGCTGGGATTATAGGCTTGTGCCACTATGCCCAGCTGTGGATTCCATATTTGTAAAATTGCCTACTTGGTCCTTTTACCTCTGAATCAATGCTCATGACACTTTCATAGTCACTTATGGATATATGCTTGCACAGAATGGCACAAAATTTGAGTTTGAAGAAGATGACACTCATTTTGTTTCAGCTCTCATACTGTAATCAAGTATTCTTTTTATGCCTGCTTCATGTCATGCTTTCATTTTCTTGCTTATTATTGGTGATTTTGCTACCAAGCATACTGCTGAAGTGCTGTAGTACTGTCTTATGTTTTCAAGTGCAAGGAGTATGTGATGTTTCTTATAGAGAAAATACATGTATTAGTGAACGTTCACTTAGGCATAAACTATAGTGCCCTTGACTGTGAGTTCAATATTAATGAATCAACAATATATATTAAGTCAGGTGTCCTTAAAATTTGTAGTTATGGTAGACAATCCTTCTAAGAAAGTATGAGAAAGGGGATTTTTTTTTTTTTTGCCAGTCTCTAAATTCTTCTTAATTATTTTAGCTACCCTGGCTTTTTATGTTATAAAAAGGCTTTAAATTTTACTTAAGAAAGTTTCAAGAAGAAAAGAATCTGATTGGTCCTGTATCTGACTCTTTTTGCCTTCTCAGACTTATACCAAAAATCTAGGTAGAAATACAGGAAAGCAAAAAATATAAGTTATGGGGTTAGGGATGTGGCTCAAGCGGTAGCGCGCTCGCCTGGCATGCGTGCGGCCCAGGTTCGATCCTCAGCACCACATACAAAACAAAGATGTTGTGTCTGCCGATAACTAAAAAAAAAATAAATATTAAAGAATTCTCTCTCTCTCTCCCTCTCTCTTTAAAAAAACAAAGGACTAGATCTTTAAAAAAAAATATATAAGTTATTTGCCAATATATAAAAAACTACTATATAGTGTAATTTATATATTGTAACTTACCCATGCTGCCAATATTATCTGTGTTTTAATTTCAAACTCATGGTTTATTTTTCTTTCTACATTTCACAGAAGCAAATGTAATTAATTGACTGCTTATCTAGGAAATGTTACAGATATCTTAATAATAGTCATTGGTTTGAGTGATGGGTTTTAGTAATGCAAATAGTATTATTTGAAAATAGACAATTTCATATTGTACTTTAAAAACAAACTTTTAAGCCTCTTTTCTGATTCTAAGAGAAATTAGTAATTTGAAGTTTTACTGGAAAATCCAATGAATAGAATGTTAAAGATTTTAGATATTTGATCTATCATGATAAATATTATATAATTTAAATGAAACAGGCTTTTGTAATTATATTGTCAAATTTTTGTATTCTTAGGACTTGTTTCTCTAAAATTCTTTAAATCATTTATGTTTATGAATATGTAAATATGTGTTTATATTTTAAGAGTATTGTATGAGTACAGAACTACTTTTTGCTGTTAGATACTATAACAGTGCATTATAGTTACACTTTTTACAAATAAAATGTAATGGATATCTAATAGTAATTCCTGTTGAATATAGAAAATATGAAAAATAGAAAATAAGAGAAATTATTCATAATTTCACTTAAATATAATCACCATTAAAATTTAAGTTTCTATGTCTTTTATTTCTATTTTTTCTATGAAAGATGTTTTTGGCTCACATAGAACCTCTGTCACTGATTGCTTGGAGTCATGTTTTTGCATTTTACAGTCTTAGAAATTATGTGCAGATGCCTCAGGAACTATAGAGGAGTGTATGGGAATGAGGTGCAGGGGCCTTCTATTTCAGCCAAAAAATTCCAATTTTTTCTGTCTTATATGTTGGAGTTTTCCATAAGTTTTTCTTTGAAAGTCACATTTTGCTGATGCTGATGGGTTGTGGCTTGGCAGAAGAGTGCTTGCCTAGCACGTGTGAGTCGCTGGGTTCAATCCTCAGCACCACATAAAAATAAATAAATAAAATAAAGGTATTGTGTTCAACTACAACTAAAAAAAAATTTAAAAAATATGAAGACCAATGGTCTGCAGATTATGGAATATATGGTTATTTTTTCTAGGAAAATGGCACATAACTTCTTCAACTTTGAGTGGATAGAAAAGTGGGACAAGAATATGCAGGAATCAACTTATAATCAACCTTTGAACCATTCAAAAGCATTATTTAAAAACTGTATTTATAGTGTCATCTAAAAGTCATTTACCCTAAATCAGAGTTTTTATATATTGCTTCCAGTCAGGAAGTATTTTCCTCTATTACTTCCAACTGTTTGGCACACATTTTGCTTGAAATTCATATGGAACTCTTTGGCCTCAAACTAATAAATTTGTGACTATTAGGTCAGTTATTCCTATAAATCACAACTCCATAACTAATCAACTTTTTAATTAAGTTAAAATCGAAGATATTTTAGTAGGTCACTAGTAAATTAATACTTTTTTTTTTTTAAATGTGTGTGTGTGTGTGCATGTGTGTAATTTTTTTTTTGAGAGAGAGAATTTTTAATATTTATTTTTTAGTTTTTGGCGGACATAACATCTTTGTATGTGGTGCTGAGGATCGAACCTGGGCCGCACGAATGCCAGGCGAGCGCGCTACTGCTTGAGCCACATCCCCAGCCCCGTAAATTAATACTTTAATGGTAATAATCTTATAATCTTATTATTAAGCTTTGGGTTTTTTTTTTGTTTTTTTCCCCCCCAGGTTTTTAATATAACTTTTATGTTTTAAAAGTTTATATGTACCTTGCAGGAAACAGAAGAATACAAGTAAAGAACAAAGTCATCCAGTTATTAGCAGTTTAATTGTATATATCCTTCCAGGGCCAGTGTGTACATATAAAACATCCTATTTTGTGTGAATGAGGTTGTAGTATGTATTGTGGTTTCCCACACATCATGAATATTTGCCAATTCAAAACCCCAAAGTTACATGAATTTTTTTTTTAACTATTTATTTATTTATTTTTAGTTTCGGTGGACACAACATCTTTGTTTGTATGTGGTGCTGAGGATCGAATCTGGGCCGCACACATGCCAGGCGAACATGCTACCACTTGAGCCACATCCCCAGCCCCATGAATGTTTTTGATAAACAAGAATACACTGTACCAACTCAATTTGTTAGAAAATATTGTAATCTGGTATTCTTGGGGAGAAAAATTTCATTGAAGATAGAAATGGCAATAAGTCTCTAGGTGGATGTATTCGCAGAGTTACAACTAAAGTAATGCATTTTCTCTCTTTTTTAAAAAAATATTTATTTTTTGGTTGTAGTTGGACACAATACCTTTATTTTATTTATTTATTTTCATGTGGTGCTGAGGATCGAACCTAGGGTCGTGCATGTGATAGGTGAGCGCTCTACCACTGAGCCACAACCCCAGCCCCCCTCCCCCACAATGCATTCTCTTAATACTCAATTTAGGGGGCTGAAGCTGTGACTCATTGTTAGAGCGCTTGCCTGGCATGTGTGAAGCACTGGATTCAATCCTCAACATCAAAATAAATAAATAAATAAATAAAGTAAAGGTATATTGTGTCCATGTTAAAAGAAATGAAAATAAAAAAATAAAAGACACACAGAGTTTCTTTATAAAAATACTCAATTTAAAATGAGACATAAAACAACAGAGTATACCAAACATAATATTTCTTAGAGAATTCATTATCAGATTTCTATTACTAAACTATGAGCAAGAAAGCAAATTCCCAGTGAATTACAGTATGTCTATAGTATAGCCAGATGATGCACACACATAAATGGCTCACATAAATATGCAAATCCTTGCACTTGCTTCCATCTTTCCCTTTGTGTTTCCTTCTGCCCCTTTGCTGCCAGTTCAATGAACAAGTCCCGATATACACTTCCCAGAGGTATAACAAGTCTATGTCCAAAAATACATCTTTTCTATCGTCTATGTCCAAAAATACATCTTTTCTATCAGTTATACAATATCTACAGGTTGGCTAATTCATTACGTCTACTTTTATGATACATTGTCACCTCAGGACATTAGAAAGCTTAGATATTGTGAAATAAAGTATGAACTTTGTGCACAATAAATACAAGTACTTTACCAGAAATGCACATACAGATTTATATTTATAATGTAAAGCTGTCTTCCAGATATGGAGATACTATTAAGTTTAGTTTTTCAGTTCATCTAGGATTGATATAATTAAGTGTCCTTCTCCAGGATTGTCTCCAACCCCTTTTCACCATCAAGTTCCTCTGTGCTGTTTGTTTCTTAATTAAGAAGACTGAGTAAAGAAAGCAGATTTCAGGGGATGCCAGCAGAAGAAATTCTAAAAGTATGGGAAGAATTTGACATGAGGGGTGTGTACTGCTGGTTTTGAAGACAGAATGAGAACTTTTGAGTGCTGGATTTGGATACATAGCTAAGGATGTTTCTAAGCAGTGTTGAGGGTGTTGTTCACTTTCTTCTTGTTACTTATGAAATATGAGACAAGAAAGATAAACTTAGGGAAGTCTTACTAAAAGGGAATGAAAAGTAGACAGTTTGGTTTACTTTTAGTGTATCCACATGGGTGTGTATAGAGAAAAAAACAGTGTGGCTGTAGAACTCCAGAAAGACCAAAAGATAAGAATAATCATCTACACTATGGTCTTTTCCAAGAAATTAAGGGTGTGTCTCACAGATCTTCCTAACCAAACCAAGTGACTTCTTGGAAACTTAAAGGCATTGCTCCTTAGCCATTTCAACAAGATCTATTGCCAAAGAAGAGACTTTTGCAAATATTTGTGGGCATGGCTTTTGTCTAGTGGAATTCAACTTGAGAAAGATTTTCCTTTGCCAGTTTTTAAGATGGGGAGGAATTCATGTGGCAAGAAATGCATAAGCCTTCTAGAAGCTAAGAACAGTCCCCAGCTGATAGACAGCAATAAAATGAGGATCTCAGTCCTGCAACCACAAGGAATTTGTATTCTGCCAACAACCTGCCAACAACTTGGAAGTAGATTCTCTTCAAAACTTTTCAGAAAGGAATGCTATCCTGCTAACACTATGAATAAATTTGGGGTGTTTTAAGCCCCTAAGTTTATGGTCCTTTGTTACACAGTAATAGTAAACTAACACAGTTTTCCAAAATCAAAAATAGTAAGTAATGATGAAAATCCCTGAAGAGGTAGTAGGGATTGTGACCAAGCATAAGAACAGAGGTTAGTTGTGGGTGGGAGAAGGGATGTTTTCCCAATGGGAACGAAGAAGTAAGGATGGGCATATTTGCTTATAGGTAGTGTCTCCACATTGGGAATGGAAAGTATCACCATCTTCTGGCAGTCCTTTCCTAGTTTAGTGTTGGATCATGAACACTTAGAAAAGCTGTTCATAGTTTTTGAGAGAAAATTTACTAGAAGAATTATGGGACCATTAAGGGCCACAGATTATAAATTTGTAGACAATTAATCTGTATATTCATGTAATATTCTTGAATCCTATTTAGGTTTTAGGGTGTTTGGATTGGGTCAGTGATGTAGGAATTGAAGTTCAACAAAAGGAGATTTAGGATTAAGGTGCAAAAACAGTTGAAGTTTAGGATATTGAAAATACAAAAAGTTCAGGAGCTGGAACATAAATGGTTATGTGGGCCAATAAATGGAATATCTAGAACCTAGAGAATATCTGGTGATCCATAATTCTTAAATCAATAAATACTGAGAGTTCATGATTTCAGAAATCATTTGTGACAATGGCAGAATTAGCCATAGTTAGGGCTGATGAAATATGTTAGAATAGATCATTGAAAGTGAGTAGGTCAAAGATGATGGGATTTATCTTTTTGATGTATTTAAATGGCTATTAAAATTGCTCAGAATTTAGAAGTACTTGGGCTTTAGAGTCTTGATTGATGGAAGGAGATGACTAAGAGTAACGGATTATATAGGGGTAGGCAATTTATGACCTGTGCACCCAATCCAGTCTCCATCTTGTTTTTGTAATTAAAAGTTTTATTACAACATAGCCTTTTTCATTAATTTATCATTGTGTGCCTCCTTTTGTACTCACTTCAGTGGTAGAATTGAGTACTTGCAACCAAGACCAGGTGACCCACAGAACCTAAAATACTTGGTATTTGACTCTTTGGAGAAAAATGTATGCTGGTTCCTGAATCAGTACTATGAACATTAACTCCCCAGTGGAATGTACTCACACAAAAGTTTGCTTATAGTTTCAAGAAGTTTGGCAATTCCTAAAAGCCTGTGAATGGACTCTGCAGAAGAAGATCAAAGTGTAGTCTCTCCTGCATTTCATCTCCTCATAGGAGTTGGCTCTGTTAATTAGCTCACCGTGCCAAAGACATGGATACTTTCATTTTGAGGATCATGGAACCTTACATTATTCTGTGACTGCAAATAGCATTCTAGCCTGAAGCTGTTTTATAACTATTGTCACAAGAGATACATAGTTTAGTATAGCAGCATATGTATTGTGTGTGTAGGAAAGAGTATTGGTCATGGATAAATAATGCCCTCTTTATGCAAAGCAAGGAATATTATGAGAAACAAATAGTCAATTCTTTCTTTGGGACTATTTTCAGTTAGGGCTGTTAAATAAAGGGATTTTTTTTGAAGGGCCTATATTTAAATAAAGAGGGAGAGAGAAAAACTAGTTTATTTTATGAAAAAGTGTTTTAGTCACTAATTATTCTTTAATAGGTGTCACTTTAAATTTTTTTCCACAAATGTTATCCTTGGTACTGAATCTGTTTAGATCCATTTAAGAATCCTTAGTTGAACTTCATTTTGTTATGACTTATTTTGGTCACTGTTTTCACACAGGGCCACTTAACATTCCCACTGCCTTTGTCATGGTCCTATCTTTACAAGCAAGAAACAGCATTCATAGTCTTTTGGATTATTTTTCAATTTAACCTACTATCTGTGTTCTTATTCTTTGTTCTTAATAGTGAAGGTGTCTCTTTATTTTAACATCTTCTGTAATAGGGTTATTTTCTTATAGTTCTCTTAAAAATACTTTTTATATTCCAAGATGCTATTCACCTCTTATCAACAAATTCCAGTAAAAGGTCTGTGTTCTGAGGTTTGCCTTCAGGGTCAGGGTGTTGGGTAGCTATTTGAACAGAGAAAAGAAAGTAAGCTTTGAAGGACCCAATGGAGTAGCAGCCATCTAAAGAGTCCCTGAGTCTGGGAGTAAGAAGAGGGAATTTGGTAAACCAGGAACTGACTGGGAGGTAAGCAGACTGTGCCTCAGATTAAGAGATCAGGCAGGGATGTCAGTGGAGATGGAGTTAAATTAAGCAGAGGAGAGGAATTAAGAGAGTGGAGTAGTGTGCCAGATTGAAAAAGCCAAGGCAGTTTTGGATCTAAGTCCTCAAAGGATGGGCATATCTTGGGTTATTGGGATGCTCTTTTTATTGCAAATCATGAGCTATTTTTCCTGGTCCAAAGTTACTAATTTAGATCAGATACTAGTAATTGAATTTTTTTCTTAAACATTAGCAGATAAATTTATATTTTTGAAAAGAGATTAATATGATCCCTGACAATCCTATAAATTTTAGTGAGCCAATCTTTAATGTATTTCAGAACCTTAGTTGTACCAGATTGAAGTTAATTTAATCCAGTTCTGTATTATTGCCATTTTATTATGTCACATCCAATGGTCATTTCTGAGTTCCTATAATACTTTAACTCTCCAAACATTTGATACAGTTGATTCTTCTCCCCTCCTTGACTTGACTTGACTTCCAATTTACTACTCCCCCCTTCACCATCCTCTCTTGATGGTACTGGGGATTGAATGCAGCGGTGCTCTACCGCTGAGCTCTATCCCCAGCCCTTTTTATTTATTTTTATTTTGAGAAGGATCTTGCCAAGACTGGCTTTGAACTTGAAATCCTCCTGCCTCAGCTTCCTGAGTCACTGGAATTACAGGCATATGCTACTACATCCAGCAATTTGCTGAACTCCCCCTCGTTTTTTTCTCATATCTCATGGAATGCTCCTTTTCATTCTTGGTTTTTGCTTCTCCTTTCTTCTTTCAATTACTAAATATTGGAATTACCCAGGGCTCTATGCTGAGCCCTCTTTAGTATTTTTACTTGCTCCCTGATTGACCTCATCTGGTCACACAGCTTTAAATACTATTTATAGACACTGTTGTTTTACAAATTTATAGTTCCAGCCTTGTCTTTTCACCACTCCAGTATTACCAACTATCAATTTAACAATCTCCTTTAGATGTAAAGTAGGCATTGGAACCTACTTTGTCAAAAAAGGAAATTGTGGGGCTGGAGTTCTAGCTCAGCGGTAGAGTGCTTGCCTCATATATGTGAGGCACTGGGTTTGATTCCTAGCACCACATATAAATAAGCAAATAAAATAATGGTCCATCAACAACTTAAAGAAATAAAAGAAAAAGGTAATTGTGATTTTTTTCCTTTTTAGACCTGTTTATTCTGTAATTGTCTTGATCACAATAAATTACATTCTGTTTGATCAATTGATGAATCCAAAAACTTGAGTTCTACATCTCAACTGTTCTTCCCTCATATCTAAATCACTGGCAAAACATATTCTACCTGCAGTGGTTTATGAATAAAGATGCTAAACAATTGTGTGTAGGTTTTTTTAATGAATGCTTTCAAATCAAGTGGGTGAATACTTAGGAGCCTTATTGCTGATTATGTGATTGTATTTTGTTTAACTTTGTAAG
The DNA here is from genome assembly GCF_048772815.1 of Callospermophilus lateralis. NCBI lineage: Eukaryota > Metazoa > Chordata > Mammalia > Rodentia > Sciuridae > Callospermophilus > Callospermophilus lateralis. Next base: position 147,178,551 of record NC_135309.1, read on the forward strand.
ACACAGCCTGGCTGTCTTACAAAGTAGTTACACCATTTTGGATTCCCCCCAGGAATAAATGAGAGTTCCTGTTGCTTTTCAACTTAGCTAGCAATTAATATTGTCAATTTTCTGGAATTCAGCCATTCTAATAAGTGTTTAGTGGATCTCATTGTTTTAAATTGCATTTTCCTAATGATCAGTGGTATTGAGCATTTCTTCATCCTTCTCATCCTTATATTTTTTTTGGTGAAATGTCTATTTAATATTTTTACCCATTTTGGGTAAGAGGGTGTATGTCTTACTAGAGTTTGTTTTTCAGAGTTAAAAAATACATTCTGAATAGAAATCTTTTTTGAATTTGTGCTTTGGAAATATTTCTCCCAGTCTGTGGCTTGTTTGACCATTCATTTTGCAAAGCAAAATTATTTGAATTTTTATTCAGTCTAGTTTATTAATTATTTTCTCCATGGATTTTATTTTTGGTGTTTAACTCTTTACCAAACCTAGTGTCACAAAGATTTTTCTCTAATTTGCCTTTTAGGGGTTGTGTTAGTTAATTCTTCATCATTGTGACCAAAAGATCCAACAAGACCTACTTAGAAGAAGAAAAGTTTATTTTGGCTCATGGTTTCAGAAGTTTAGTTCATGGTTGGCCAGCTGAGCCTGGGTGAGGCAGAACATCATGGAAAAAGGGAATGGAGGAGGAATACTGCTTAGTTCATGACTGCCAGGAAGCAGAGAGAGCTCTGCTCACCTTGGAGAAAATATAAAACCCAAAGGCATACCTGCAGTAACCTACTTCCTCCAGCTTCATTCTATTTTCGTGTAGTTACCATACAGTTAATCCATATCAATGAATCAATACACTGATTAGGTTACACTTCTCACAGTCTAATCATTTCACCTCTGAATATTTATTGTCTCACATGAGCTTTTAGGGGATATCTCATATCTAAACCCTAGCAGGAGTTTTTCTATTTTATGTTTTACATTTAGGGCTATGATTTATTTTGATTTAATATTTGTATATGAGATGAAGAAAGGTGGAAGTTATTTTTCTGTTTTGCATATGAATCACTAATTGTTTTAGTTGAAAAGACTGCTTCCTTTATTGAGTTGACTTTGCATCTTTGTTAAATATTAGTTGATTAAATTTGAGTAGATCTATTTCTGGGTTCTAAATTCTGCTTTTTACAGTGTTTATCCTTTCACTGATATTACCCTCTATGTTACTCCAACTTTTTGGTATTTTTCAAAAATTTGGTAGCATGATTGTTTCAACTTTGTTCTTCTTTTTAAAAATGGCTTTGATTATTTTAATTTCTTTACTTTTTCACACAAATTAGAACTGTATTATTCATATCTACAAAGAATCCTGTTGAAATTATTTGGCATTATTTTGAATATAAAAATCCAATTTAGAGAAAATTGACATCTGCATTGAGTCTTCCAATCTATCAACACAGCATATCTCTCCACTAGTTTAGATTTTTTTTTTCTTTCTTTCAGTTGGGCTTTACACTTTTCAGCATAGAGATCATTAACATATTAAATTTATATCCAAGTATTTCACTTTTCTGTGTTATCATAAATGGTATGTGTGTACTATGTATGCACATATATTTACATATATTTGCTTTCTAATTGTTTTTTGGTGAAATACTATTGATTTTTTTTGTATGTTGACCTTGTGTTCTGAAATCTTACATTAAACTCATCAGTTGAAGACTTTGTAGAATTTTGTACATAGACATTGCATTTTATAGCAAACATATTATCTATTCTTTTATAATCTGACAGCCTTTTATTTCTTTTTCATGCCTTACTGTACTTATTAAGATTTTCAGAATGACATTATGACATTGAGAAGGAATGGTGCTAGTAGACTTCCTTGCCTAAGTTCTGATGTTTGGAGGAAACATTCAGGGGTGTGTATGTGTGTGTATGCGTATGTTTTCCCATCAAATATGTTGTTAGCTGTAGGTTTTTATCTGTACTTATTATGTACTGAATTTTGCGTCCCTACCCCCCTCCAAATTTGTATGTTGATGCCCCAACCCTCAATGTGATAGTATGAGGAGGAGCCTTTGTCAGGTTATAGGTTTAGATGAGATCAACAGGGTAGAACCTGCATGATGGTATTGATATCCTTAAGAAAAGAGGAAAAGACCCCACATCATCAGATGCAAGAGAAGGCGACCATCTTTAAGCCACGAAGAGAGTCCTTACTGAAAACTGAATCTACTGGCACATTGGTCTTGGAGTTACCAACCCCTAGAACTGTGAAAAATAAATGTTTGTTTTCAGCTCAAAGTATATCAAGGATCTATACCTACTAGAAGAAAATGTAGGCCCAACTTTCCATCATGTTGGCTTAGGAACTGAATTCCTCAACAAGAATCCTAAAGTGCAAGAAGTAAAATCAAGAATCAGTAAATGGGATGGTATCAAACGAAAACACTTCTTCACGGCAAAGGAACCAATTAAGAATGTGAAGAATGGAGCTGGGCGTGGTAGCACATGTGTGTAATCCCAGCGGCTAGAAAGACTAAGGCAGGAGGATCACGAGTTGCTTCAGCAACTCATCAAGACCCTGTCTCTAAATAAAATATAAAAAAAAGGGCCGGGAATATGGCTCAGTGATTGAGCACCCCTGGGTTCAATCCTCAGTACCAAAAAAAAAAAAAAAAAAGCGATGAATGGGAGGAAATCTTTGCCACTTGCATCTCAGATAGAGCATTCATTTCTAGGATATATAACAAACTCAAAAAACTTAACACCAAAATAAATAAATAAATAATAACCCAATCAATAAAGGGGCTAAAGAACTGAATAGACACTTGACAGCAGATAACATGAATGGTCAACAAATATATGAAAAAATGTTCAACTTGTCTAGCAATTAGAGAAATGTAAACTAAATACACTGAGATTTTATCTCATTCCAGTCAGAATGGCAATTATCAAGAATATAAGTAACAATAAATGTTGTTGAGGATGTGGGGGAAAAGGTATGTACACTCATAAGTTGCTGGTAGAACTAAAAATTGGTATAACCGCTCTGGAAAGCAGAATGGAGATTCCTCAGAAGACTTGGAATGGAACCACCATTTGACCCAGTTATCTCCCTCCTTGGCTTATACCCAAAGGAATTAAAATCAGCATACTACAGTGTCACAGCTACATTAAAGTTCATAGCAGCTCAGTTGACAATAGTTAAGCTACGAAACAGTCCTACTCATCTGTCAACAGATGGATGAAGAAAATGTGTTATCTATTCACAGTGGAATATTATTCAGCAATAGGGAAGAATGACTTTATGATTTTTGCTGGCAAAATGGATGGATCTGGAGACTATCATGCTAAGCAAAATAAACCAATCCCAAGAAACCAAAGGCCAAGTGTTCTCTCTGATATGTGGATGTTAACAAACAGTAAGGAGGGTGGAGGGAAGAATAGAAGTTTGGTCGGTTAGACAAAGGGGAATGAAGGAAGGGATGGGGAATGGGACTAGGAAAGACAATGGATTGAATCAGACACAACTCTTCTACACCACCAGTGTAACTCCACATCATGTACAACCACAAAAATGGGAATTAGGAAATCAGAACAAGTTATACTCCATGTATGTATAATATGTCAGAATATACTCTACTATCATGTATGTCTAGATAAATAAATCAATAAAATGTTTGTTGTTGCAAGAGCCATGTAGAAACAGGGAATAGTAAATGCAAGGCTGTGTATCAAGGTATTTGCTATATCCTTTTCCATTAATTTATTATTATTATTATTATTATTATTATTATTATTATTAGGTACTACTGGGGATTTAACCCAGGAACTCGCTAGCACTGAGTAATATCCACACCCCTTTTTTATTTTTTATTTTGAGACAGGGTCTCATTAAGTTGCCTAGCTGATTTTGAATTTGAGATCCTCCCACCTCGGTCTCCCTAGTGGCTGAGATTACAGGTGTGCATCATCACACCCATTGTTCATCTTCAATTTTTAAACTATCCATATCTACGCTTCAGGTGAGATTTATGAAAAAGTCTATTTTGGGGCCTTGTTTTAGTTTTTAAGTCTGTAATGACAACCATTGTCTTCTAATTGGTGTTTTTAGACAACTTAATTTTAGTGTAATTATTCATATAGCTGGTTTATTTAGTTCTGCCATTTTATTTTCTGCTTGTCTTTTCTATTATTTGTTCCTAGCTTCATCATTTTTTACTTCTTTCAACATTGTTAAAATTCTGTTTAGCTTGCTGGCTTTTTGTTATGGCTTTTCATAGTTTTTTTTCAAGTGGTGGCTCTAAGAAATGTTATGCATGATTCCCGTCCTCACCATACACAGACAATCATCCTTCAGTATTTCTGGGTAATTGATTCCAAAAACACCCCACACCAAGCTATTCAGATGTAAGGCACTGTACCTAGCAAATGTGTTATGGTTTTGATATGATATACCCCCCCGGAAGCATTTTTCAAAAACAGATTTAGTGGTGGTGTCATTTTATAGTTCTTTCATCTCAGAATGTTCCTATTTCTTTTCTTTTTTCTTTAGTCTGGAAAGGGCATTTTTTGTGCATTTAAATTGAAAGTATTTGCCAGACCTTGTGGCACTTGCCAGTAATCCCAGTGACTGAGGAGGCTGAGACAGGAGGATGGCAGGTTCAGGGCAGCCTGAGTAAGTTAATGAGACCCTCAACAACTTAGTGAATCTCTGTCTCCAAAAAAGAACTGGGAATGTAGCTCTGTGGTTGAATGCCTATGATTTCAATCTCAACAACAACAACAACAACAAAAGCATTATTTGTCTTTTAGTATTTAAAATTTGTCTTAATTCCTTCTGACTTTCATTATTTTTGATGAGTGATCTATAGTAATTAAAATATTGTTTTCCTATATGTAATATGATTTATATTTCTGTCTGTTTATTTTAAGACCTTTATTTTTAACTTTAATAGATTATGATGTGTCTGCAATTTTAAATCTAGAATGGATTGATTAGGTTACATCTCATAATCTAATCATTTCACCTCTGAATATTCCTGCATTAACAGGAGCTTTTATGGGATAGATCATATCAAAACCAGAACACATTTGCTGGGAACAATGGCTTACATCTATAATCTCAGTGGCTTGGGACGCTCAGGCGGGAGGATCACAAGTTTAAAGCAGCCTCAGCAACTTAGTGAGGCCGTAAGCAACTTAGCAAGACCCTGTCTCCAAAAATAACTGTTGTTTCAAAAGTGTTTCCTTTCTCTTTTTGTAGTATGGGTATAAATACTGACTTGAAGTTCTTCTCTGATAATTCCATCATTTTGGTTTTCTTGTGGTGGCATCTTTTTAAAAATTTTTAAAATTTGTTCTAATTAGTTATTTTGTGGTGGCGTCTTTTGTCTGTCTTCTTGAGAGCTGGTTAGGTTGTTCTCATTGTTTGTATGTTTAATTTTGGGTTGTAGCCTTGATATTTTAAATTGTGTTAAGAGATTCTGAGTCCTGTGTCAAACCTCTGCTTGGTACCATTTTTGATTGTTAATCATGATGGTATGAGTGTGCCTGCACATGTGTGTCTGTATGGACAGTCAACCTCATTAGTTTTAGACTTCAGATTCTAATGCGCTGCCTATGAGCTGTTTTTCTTTCTAATGTTGATTTAATTTTTAAAGCCTTTCTTGTTTCTATTCCAGTTGGTCTATATGTGCTAACTAGGGATCATTCTTTTTTTTTTTTGGTCCTGTGTATTGAACTTAGAGGCACTCGACCACTGAGCCACATCCTCAGCCCTATTTTGTATTTTATTTAGAGACAGAGTCTCACTGAGTTATTTAAGGCCTTGCTAGGTTGCTGAAACTGGCTTTGAACACTCGATCCTTCTGTCTCAGTCTCTTGAGTGACTGGGATTACAGGCATGCGCCACCACGCCCGGCCCAGGGATCATTGTTTATATTCAGGTTTCACTGGAATTCAGGTTTCCCTGCAATCTTTATAACTATTTCTGCAGAGCACACATTGTGTATAGATATTATGTATTTTGTCTCCTTTAATTTGAGAAGACTTCTCTGCCTTTTTTGGTGTTTTCTTATCTTGACCTTTTGGAAGACTAAGTCAGTTATTTTATAGAATATGGAATTTGGTTTTACCTGGTTTTCATCTTATAATTGGGTCTGCTTTTGCATTTTTAGAAGAACTGTCACAGAAATAATATTGTGTCCTTATTTCTTCATATAAGGAAGTACATGATATTAGTTTGTGTCAATATTAGTGATGTTAACCTGGATCGCTTGTTTAAGGTGGTGTCTAGCAGGATTCTTTGCTATAAAGCTATTTCTTCTTTGTAATTATCGAGTAATTTTCATAAAGATTTTGAAGCCAAATAAATGTCCTGTTCATTTTCAGACTTTCCTCCACTAGTTTTAGCATTCCTTGATGATTCTTGCCTGAGGTGGTTATTACTGTGATGATTATAAAATAATTATCTTTCTAACTCTGTCATTCATTTTATGTTTATTGGGTAGCATTCCACTGTAAGGAAGAGTTTTTTCTTCTGTTTGTTTACTTATTCATTATATTAGTATGTATTCAAGGGTTCTTACTTTAGTCAATGGTTTATAATCTTTTACTATCTTCATGTATTTTGATGTCCCAGCTCTTTCTGACTTAGCCAGTGAAAGCCCATTTAACCTGTATTTTTTCTTTTTTTCATATATCTCCATCACTTCTGCAGTGCTTTCTTATTTTTTGACACAATAACATATTCCATGTTCCTCTGTTTCCTATTTATATTTGATCATGAATATGTAGAATTTTTAACATCCTTTAACAAATAGCAAATCCTGGCCCTATAAGTAGTAATTTCTCCAGGTTCCTTTTATTACGGAATGATTTTTTAAATCCAGGATTTCTGTGCTAGTTTTGCTAGAGTGTATTGTTTTTAGTCATTTTCAGTATATAGAGCTCAAGAATAACAGATACACACAACTGTATTTATTCAAATCTACTTATTAAAAATCAAGAATTCATATCGTCCCTAATTTCAAACATATACCATACAATCATGAGAAACCTTACTCACATTATCCTCAACGTATTTGTTCATTGGCTTAATTCTTTGCTATTTTGAAAGCAGTTTCATCATTGTTAATGCATACCATTACAGAAAAGAAACAAATGTGCTAACTGGAATTCACTGTTTATTTACAATCCTTTGGGTCTCAGACGGAGACTATTTTCTAGGTTTGTCGGGCTACTATACATAACTACCACAAACACGGTAATTTTAATAAATAAGAAATCTGTACTTTTTAAGTTCTGTAGTGCAGAAGTCAGAAATCAAGGTATTCGCCGGGTCACACTTCCTCCAGTGATTCTTAATGGGGAGGGGAGTTCGTTTCTTCTTTCAGCTTCTGTTGACTCCAGATGTTTCTTGGCTTATGGGTACATAACTGCAGTCTCTGCTTTACATAGTGTTCTTTTTGTGTCTTTTCTTCTCTTTCCTATAAGGATATACATCATTGGATTTAGATAATTCACCTAGAGATTCCTACTTATGTCTGAAGATACTTTTTCCAAAAGAGGTTACATTCACAAGTTCCGTGGACTAGGATATGGACATATCTTTTTTGTGGCCACCATTCAGCTCACTACAGGGTATATAGTTACTATCTTCTGTTTAGTCTTTTGATGTATGTTTTGCTTATCTGAAATATAGTAAAATTCATTTTTTCTTTTTATGTTAAATTTTAGGGTTCCCCATCTATATTTGATCATGAATATGTAGAATTTTTAACATCCTTTAACAAATAGCAAATGAATAAAGAGTTACAAATCATGCTAGCTATTATTAAGGAAATGGACAGGTGTTTGGGAAAGAACAATGAGATGCACCATGTTTACTTAAATTGAGAGCCAGGAAATACTTATTTGAACCACTGACCTGTAAACTGAGATTGGAAGAATGAGAAGGAACTATCAGGAGAAAGGGGTAAATAAAAGTTCTAGTAGATGGAAAAGCATGTATTTGATATGGGAAAAGAGGGCAGTGGGTGGTACTTTTTGGGCAGGAATGGACACAAAATAAGTGAATTTGCAAGGAAACCAGGGGCTAGGAAATGTAATTTGTTTAAACTGTAGAGATTAAAAAACCAGCAAAGGTTACAGGCAGAAGAGTGTCATGTTTATAGTTATATTTTTAAAGGATTGTACTGATTGCTATGTGAAACAGAATGTTAAGGTAAAAGTAGAGAGAGTAGTAGTAACAAATCTATCTGTTCCAGTATATAATAACTGATTTAGAACCATGAGATAATGTTGAGTCATAGACAAATGATAGTGGTGAAAAAGAGAAAAGTGGATAGATTTGAGACACATTTTGGATAGAATTGGCAAGACTAGCTTTTGGATTGAATCCAGTTGGGTAGAAAATTTTAGAATTAGGGTTATGGAAGTATTCAAAGTTGACTTCCAAGTTTTTTGCTTGAGAACCTGGAAAAAAAATTGGAAATGATTTAGACAATAAGAATCAAGATCTCCTTATTATGTTTGAGATGCTTTTGTTATGCAGGTGGAAATGTCAAGTAGATGCTTGGATATGCAGGTCTTAATTGGGAAATGGGATTTTAAACTTTCTAATGGTCCCTGTGGGCATTACTTTAATTTTATGCCTTCCTATTGCAGGCCAAGATTCTCTACCTTTGTGGTATCTCCCCATTTATACCCTGTAAACTTGAGCAGAATGGCAGGACTTGGCCAAATACAATTTGAGGCATTGAGCAACATGGACTAGAGATGATCTCTACGCCCACATATTATTCTAATTCATTCTTTCTAGTACCTTTATTTTTCCTGTAGACCACTTTTAATATATAATTTTGCTGTTTTAAGCATAGTTTTATTTTGGACATTGTCAGAGTAAGAGACACTGCCACTATTACACTAAAAAGTATTAGGCTTTTTTGTGTCCCATCTGAACCTGAGTTAACCATAGGACACCATTCTAGTGAATTTTGTTCCCTGGGACTGGTAGGGGTGGGTATGTGTATGTGTATGTTTTATTTTTATACAATATTTAATCTGTACTCTGTGGTTGATTTGGAGTATCTATCAATTTTTATTCCAACTTCATAATTCTAGTATTTTTATATTCTATATATTTTGTAGAATTAATTTTCCAAAATCATTTTACATGTTTTTTTCATTTCCCATAATTACTGTTACAGATATATTGTAGACAAGATTATGGACACAATTTTAGGAAATGTGGAACCCACATTTCTTGCCTTTGTTGTACTTATTTGTAAATGCTTTCTATTATTATTAATTATTTTTCATTGTAGAAAAGAATCATGATCTTTATTGAAGGTACAATCTGTCCTTCTTATTATGTTTTTTTCCCCTAATCAGAGTGTATTATTATTCTCTTAATTTCCCACCTTATTAAGTACCTGTTGCAAGAAAGCATTGTGCTAATTTTGAGAGTTGGCAGGGGGTATTCGCAATTGGATTAACAAAATGAAAAAAGCAAAACATGTTATGAGATAAAATTGGGATAAAATAGTATAAGCTTATAATTAAAATAATATGTTTTTGAGAAGAAAAAAAGTTTTTAATGTGAGATGTCAGTTTCTCATCAATTTATTGTTTACCTTTTAAAAACATCTTTTATTCCCTTTGTCTTTATTTTTCCAAGGGTCACACAGCAATGCTTCATACTGGCTCATGGCATCCCAAAATAAAGGGAGAATTTATGACTTGCTCAAATGATGCGTGAGTATTGTTGATAATTTATCTAATTGAGTATTTTTCAACAGTAAAAAACAAAAAACAGTAAAAGAAACAGTATAAGGAATCCTGATATTTATATATTCTTATTCTTAACTTTGGTTTTAGCTTTGGTTTTAGTATAAGGTTTAATTAAATAAATATGAACACTATGAAAATGAGAGTTGATATGAATCCCAGTAGAATTTTATCACAGGACATAAAGGATCATATTTATATAATTAAATAACTTTGAAACTGTAGTAATAATTTCTTGCTTCTTACAGTAAAGATTTATCTATGGGCTGGGATTGTGGCTTAGTGGTAGAGTGCTCACCTAGCACGTGCCAGGCCCTGGGTTTGATTCTCAGCACCACATAGAAATAAATAAATAAAATAAAGATATTGTGTCCAACGACCACTAAAAAATAAACAGTAAAAAAAAAAAAAAAAAAAAAAAAGATTTATCTATCTGAAATGATATTAAGTTGGGCTTTTTTCAACCATAATTCTATGTGAGATCAGTGAAACTTTTAACCATACACTTCCATTACACACACACACAAAACCAACTTTTAAAGAAAAATGACAGTAATAAATTAGGGTGATTTTTAGTTTGATTTACCTTTTTCTGACCTTTTGTCTCCGAGAAAAGTAATTAACTGAGAGTTAAGCTCTGGAAGATCAGTCAGATACTTGGTTCATTCACCATGTATAGCATGTTCACTGTGTGTAAGTACACTTTCAGTGAAGTTTCTGACTACATGGAAGTGAGTGCTAGAAGACAGAGAAGGTATAGACATACCAAAAAATCAATAATACAGTATTTTTTAAAAATTTCAAACTTTTCTTTTAAAAATGTTTTTAGAAGTACATTATAGTTCTACATAATTGTGGGTTTTATTTTGACATAATCGTATATGCATGGAATATAATTTGCTCCATTTCAGTCCCTAATACTACTTCCTTTTCTCCCCTCAGTTTTTTCTCTGTTCTCATTCTTCTACTCCACTGATCTGCTTTCTATTTTAATGGTATTCCCCCCCACACATTTTTTTCCTCCTTATTTTGCTCTAGCTTCTGTATATGAAAGAGTACATTTGACAGTTGACTTTCTGAGTCTGGCTTATTTCACTTAGCATGATGTTCTCCAATTCCATCCATTTATCAACAAATGCCATAATTTCATTCTTCTTTGTGGCTGAATAATACTCCATTGTGTTTATGTACCAATTTTTCTTTATGTATTCAACTGGACCGGTTCTATAAGTTGTCTGCAGTGAATTGCACTGCTATAAACATTGATGTACCTGTATCACCATAGTATGCTGGTTTTAGTTCTTTTGGATAAATACCAAGGAGTGGGATAGCTGGGCTATGTGGTCATTCTATTTCTGCTCTTTTGAGGAATCTCCAAACTGCTTTCCAATTTACAGATTAACCAACAATGTATGAGTCCTTTTTCCCACATTCTCACCAGCATTTATTATTATTTATATTCTCAGAGATTGCCATTCTAACTGGAGTGAGATGAAATCTCAATGTAATTTAGATTTGTGTTTCTCTGATTGCTAGAAATGTTGAACATTTTTTTTTAATATTTGTTGGCCATTTGTATTTCCTCTTTTGAGAAGCGTATGTTTAGTTCATTTGCCCATTTATTGTTTTGGGTTATTTGGTGTGTGTGTGTGTGTGTGTGTGTGTGTGTGTGTATGTGTGTGTGTGTAGTTTTTTAAGTTCTTTATAAATTCTGGACATTAATGCCCTTTTCAGACGAGTAGGTGGCAAACATTTTCTCCCATTCTATAGGCTGTCTCTTCAAATTTTTAATTGTTTTCTTTGCTGTTTGAAACTTTTTAATTTGATGCTGTCCCACTTCTTAATTTTTCATTCTGTTTCTTGAGTTTTAGGGGTCTTGTTAAGGAATTCAGTATCTGTGAGGGTCTTGGAGGGATGACCCCATTTTTTTTCCTAGCAGTTGCAAAGTTTCTGGTCCAATTCCTAGGTTTTGATCCACTTCGATTGATTTTTTGTGGAGGGTGAAAGACATTGGTCTAGTTTTATTCTTTTACATATAGTTAAATGTAGTAACTAGTGTTAAAAATTCAGTTTAAGCAAAAGAATAGACCAAATAAGAGAAAAAGAACACATAGGACAGTGAAAGCTTCTGAGGAAGTCATCCTGCAGGTGAGACTTAAATCATGCAAAGGAGACCACCACAGGGAAAGAGCTTTCCAGGCCAAAATGATAGCATATTTAGAAACCTTAAGATGAGCATGCAATGAAACATGTTTGAGGGAAAGAAATACCAGGGTAGTTGATTTTGGGGGGCTGTTGGGAAGGGTGAGAATGATAGGAAATGAGTTTGGAGAGGAAGGCAAGGACCAGTCATATAGGATGTTTTAGGTTAAATGAAAAAGGCTTGGATTTTAATGTAATGATAAGAGAAGCCATTAAAGAATACCCAATCTTTTTCATAATATTGAAAATTTAATTAATAGGAATGGTCTCTCTACATTTTGTTAACATTTCTCAATGAATTACTACTGAGATTAATAGCTAATAATAGTTAATATTCATTGAGTACTTCTATGAGCCAGAAGTGTTCAGTACACTTTATGTGTGCTGAGCATTGTCTTATTTTTTCCTCATAGCAATGAGGTTTGTAGGCAGTAGTGTTATTGTGTATTCCAAATGATCTGATTGTGACTTTTCCAAGGACATATGATTCTAAGTGGCTGAGTCAGAATGTAAATGTACTGTGAATGGCTGTACACAAGTTTGTGAGTGGTAATCACAAAGATGATGGTGATTGACTTATAGATACAGATACTACAGGGCACAAATCACTTTTATATAAGGAATGGATATAAAACCTCATCTTATAAAGAATACTCCGCAAAATGCTTCCTATCAGAGGACAGATTTCCTTTGCCTTGGAGTTCTCCTACAGAGCACTGCTGTGATGATACTTGCACATTACCTGATTATGAGGAGGATCATGAAAAGAACTTGTGGTAGTGAGTGGGTCTTTATGCTCTCCAGGAAACTCTAATTGCTTTGAGAGGCATGGGGTTATTCTGGCTGTGCTGGAAGAATGACCTGATATAATTAGTAGTAAACAATATTTACAGGCCCATGGATGGTTCCATAGTTCCTCTTAGAGGGAGTTGGTGTGGGTCTCCCTAACACATTCCTAAGTAAAAACTAAACAAAGAGAACAGTGTGCTGCTTTAAATAAAAGGTCATTTTTTTTATCTCCAAGATCTCATTAGCATAAATGGGACTGGATATTATATTCCTGTTTCCAGATTACTTTTAGGTGAGCTAAAAGATAACTTTTGTCAAGTTTTGTTATCTTTGTAGAGTTGGCTATTCTTTTTTAATTTTCTATAGTAACTCACTGTGAAATGTTCATGCATTTTAAAGGTTTTAGTGAGGAGGAGAAAGTAGAAAATCGGCTTCTTCCACAGTCAGGGGAGAGAGGAAATACAGATGAATAGCAATTAAAAAAAATAAAGAAAAGAAAACAGGTAGGCACAGAGCAAGTGGATTTAGGATAGAGTGAAAGGAGGAACCACTGGCTGTGACCATTTGTGAAAAATGACTGAATAAGTCTTTGGGATTGAATTGTGTAACAGCTGGTAAAAAATAAGAACCAGAGACTTTTTAAAAGATCAAGAGCTGAGAGGATATAGCTCAGCAGAAGAGTGCTTGGTTCTCATGCACTCAGGTTTGATCTCCAGAATTGCCAAACTAACCAACCAACCAACCAACCAACCACCCACTATCAAACCAGAAAACCACAGTGAGACCTAATTTTTACTAGTCTTCCATGGTCTGGGACAACGTCATGTTGTACGTGTAGTATTAAAAACATTAGCTGGGCATGATGATGACCACATGTAATCCAAATGACTCAAGAGGCTGAGACAGGAGGATCACAAGTACAAAACTAACCTCAGCAACTTAGGGAGGCCCTAAGCAATTTAGGGAGACTCCCATCTCAAAATAAAAAAAATAAAAAGGTCTGGGGATGTGGCTCAGTGATTAAGTTACCCTGGTTTCAGTCCTCAGTACAAACAAACAAACACCATTCACTGGCAATGATGACATGTAGGTAAAGGAAACAGAGAGGAAGTGTTGTCAATACTACTTGCTCAGAAGATTCTGGGGAAATCTTCCCATGAGAGTTTGAAACATGTGTATCCGTGGGCCCAGGTTAGGCCCAGCAATGCCCTGTTAACCCACCCAGGAACCCATGCCTAGCACAACTCCATCTTGGGACACTGTAGCCATTGCCATAACCCTCCCCACGCAGTATCCTTCACCTTGGGACAACAGACAGGGCCTGGAGGCAACTGCATCTTGAAATAGGCAGCCCAAAGCCATTGTAAGGCCTATTCTTTCAGTCCCGTCTCTGAAAGTGGTTGCCTTCATCTTGGGATACCCTCCACTGCTGTCTTGAGTTACTTCCACTGTTGCCGCCACTACCTTTAGTTTCAGTAGCATCCATCGTGGGACATTGGCTGGGAACTTGAAGCTCAATACCAAAGTGAGGTACAGGTAATCTTCAGGGCCACTATAGGGTTATAGGGTAAAAACTGTTAATACCTGAGATCTGCATTGCAAGACAGGAAGACACATAAACAAAATGAAAAACAAGGGAAGAAAGTGCTCCAAACAAATCAAGATACAACAATAATAGAATCCATGGACAGTGCAGTTGATGAAATATCAGGAAAGGAGTTCAAAATGTACATAATTAAAATGATCTATGAATTAAAGAATGACTTAAGTGAGCAAATACAGGCAAAAATTGATCACTCCAACAAAGAGATAAGAGAGCAAATACTGGCAACCATTGATCACACCAACAAAGAGATAAGGGAGCAAATACAGATAGCAAAAGATTACTTCAAGATAAAGATGGAGATTCTGAAAAAAAGAAAAGTCAGAAATCCTTGAAATGAAGAAAACAATAAACAAAATTTAAAAACTCAATAGAAAGCATCACCAACAGACTAGATCTCTTGGAAAACAGGACATCAGATAATGAAGACAAAATATACAATCTTGAAATTAAGTTGACCACACAGTGAAGACAGTAAGAAACCATGAATAGAATACCCAAGAATTATGGGATAGCATCAAGAGACCAAATCTAAGAGTTATTAGGGCAGAGGAAGGCAGAGATATTCAACCCAAAGGAATGCACAAGCTCTTCAATGATATAATAACAGAAAACTTCCCCCAAATTAAGAATGAATTGGAAAATCAAATACAAGAGGCTTACAGGATACCAAATATACAAAATTACAACAGATCTACCCCAAACCACATTATAATGAAAATGCCTAACATATAGAATAAGAATAGAATCTTAAAGGCCGCAAGAGAGGAATCAGATCACATATTGGGGGGAGACCAATTTGGATCTCAGATTTTTCAACTCAGACCTTCAAAACCAGGAGATTCTGGAGCAGCATATTCCAAGCTCTGAAAGAAAATGGATGCCAACCAAGAACCTTATATCCAGCAAAATTAACCTTCAGATTTGATAATGAAATAAAAACCTTTATGATAAACAAAAGTTAAAAGAATTTATAGTGAGGAAGCTTACACTACAGAGCATTTTCAGCAAAATATTCCAAGAAGTGGAAATGAAAAACAACAAGGAAAATCAGCAAAGGGAGGAACTTCACTAAAAGAAAGGCCAATCAAGGAGATACCAAGTCAAGGTGAAAACCAAAAATCAACCAAAATGTCCAGGAATACAAATAATGTTTCAATAATAACCCTAAATGTGAATTACCTAAAATCATCAATTAAAAGACATATACTAACATATTGGAATAAAATAAAAACACCCAACAGTATGTTTCCTTCAAGAGACTCATCTCACAGGAAAAGACATTCACAGACTGAAGGTGAAAGATGGAAAAAAAAGTACCACCCACTTGGACCATGTAAACAAGCAGGGATTTCCATTTTCATATCAGATAAAGTGGCCTTCAAACCAAAGCTAGTGAATGACATTTTATACTGCTTAAAGGATTCATACATCAACAAGACATAACAATCACAAATATCTATGCCTCAAACAACGGGACATCTGTATATATCAAAGAAACCCTTCTCAGCTAAAAGAACCAAATGGGCCACAACACAGTAATACTGGGTGACTCTATTTTTTTTTTAATTTTTTTTCCATCCTGGTAATGTTTTATTTATTTTTTTATTTATTTTTACATTTTTTTAATTATTAGTTGTTCAAAACATTAAGCTCTTGACATATCATATTTCATACATTTGATTCAAGCAGATTATGAACTCCCATTTTTACCCCGTATACATATTGCAGATTCACATTGGTTCCACATTCCACTTTTTTACATACTGCCATACTAGTCTCTGTTGTATTCTGCTACCTTTCCTATCCTCTACTATCCCCCCTCCCCTCTCCTCCCCTTTCCTCCCATCTTCTCTCTCTACCCCATCTACTATAATTCATTTCTCTCTCTGGTTTTTTCCCCCTTTCCCCTCACTTCCTCTTATATGTAATTTTGTATAACAATGAGGGTCTCCTTCCTTTACCATGCAATTTCCCTTCTCTCTCTCTTTCCCTCCCTCCTCTCGACCCTGTTTAATGGCGATCTTCTTCTCATGGCCTTCCTCCCTATTCTGTTCTTAGTTGCTCTCCTTATATCAAAGATGACATTTGGCATTTGTTTTTTAGGGATTGGCTAGCTTCACTTAGCATAATCTGCTCTAGTGCCATCCATTTCCCTGCAAATTCCATGATTTTGTCATTTTTTAGTGCAGAGTAATACTCCACTGTATATAAATGCCACATTTTTTAAATCCATTCATCTATTGAAGGGCATTTAGGTTGGTTCCCCCTTCTAGCTATTGCTAGAATGCCGCCGCATTCTGGTGACATCAGTTCTCTGCCATGGTGGTATCCCATGCAAATGGGGACAGTTCGTTCCCTTTGCTGGGTGACCAATGCAACGGGTGAGTCCTGACTGGCTCTCCCCAGCCCCGTTTCATCCTGTGGCCACTGACTATGATGGCTTGGTTGGTATTAACCTCTCGGGTTCAGAAGGGCTGACCAGTTGTTTCCGCGGGATCGTTTAGCGCTGAGTTATAGCGGTTTGTCTGCGAGACACAGGCGAACAGGAACCCTGGTAATGTTTTATATTGCGACAAGTTCTTCAGTCCTCCTGCCTCAGCCTCCTGAGCCGCTGGGATTTCAGGTGGCATCACTGTTACTGGCTTTATCTTATGTTTGAGTTGAGGTCTTGCTTATGTTGACCAGGTTGGCTTCCAACTCCTGGGCTCCAATGATTCTCGTTGTCTCAGCCTCCTGTACAGCAGGGACAGCGGGGACTACATGGTCTTGCCACCATGACTGGCTTCTTATTTTTTAAACAAGGCTTTTCTGGAGCTGGGGCTGGAGCTCGGTGGTAGAGCTCCTTGCCTAGCTTGCGTGAGGCACTGGGTTCGATCCTCAGCACCACCTCAGTACTTGGTGCACGCTGGTGCAGAATGACTTCCTACCGCAGGTCAAGGGCACAGGCGCCACCGGATCTTTCAAGCTCCATCGCCAAAAGCTGGTGGCCAGCTATCGGTGCAAAAACCCAAGAAGCCGGCCACTGGGTGACTTTAATATACCTCTCTCATCATTGAATAGATCTTGCAAACAAAAACTAAACAAAGAAATTATAGAACTCAATAATACAATCAATAATTTAGACTCAACAGACATATATAGAATATTCCATCCATCAACAAGTGAATACACTTTCTTCTCAGCAGCACATGGATAATTCTCCAAAATAGACCATATGTTATGCCACAAAGCAAGTCTCGGCAAAAACAAAAAAAAAAAAAAAAAAGAGAGAGAGATTCTACTCTACATTCTATCTGACCATAATGGAATGAAATTAGAAATCAATGATAAAATAAAAAATAGAAGCTACTTCAACACCTGGAGACTAAATAATATGCTATTGAATGACACATGATAACAGAAGACATCAGGGAGGAGATTAAAAAAAATTCTTAGTGAGAAATGAGAATTCTGATACAACTTATCAAAATCTCTGGGACGCTATGAAGGCAGTGCTAAGAGGAATGTTTATTGCATTAAGCTCATTTATTAATTGACCTGACATGACAACTCAAAGCCCTAGACAAATAACAAACTAACACCAAAAGTAGTAAAAGATAGGAAATAATTAAAATCAGGGCAGAAATCAATGAAATTGAAACAAAAGAAACAATTCAAAAAATTGACCCAAAATACCCTGTTCTTTAAAAAATAAATAAAATTGACAGGCCCTTAGGCACCCTAAAGAAAAGAAGGAAAGATAAAACTCAAATCACTAAAATTTGTGATAAAAAAGGAAATATCACGATAGACACTATTGAAATACAGAAGACAATTAGAAACTATTTTGAAAATTTATACTCCAGTAAAATAGAAAACGTTGAAGGCACACACAAATTTCTAGAGGCATATGATCAACCCAAACTGAGTCAAGAGGACATACACAATTTAAACAGATCAATTTCAAACAAGGAAATAGAAGACACCATCAAAAGCCTACCAACAGAGAAATGCCGGTTCCAGACAGATTCACAGCTGAGTTCTACAAAGAAGAATTAATACTTCTCAGATTATTCCATGAAATAGAAAAGGAAGGAACCTTTCCAAACTCATTCTGTGAAGGTAGTATAATCCTGATACCAAAACCAGGCCGAGACACATCAAGGAAAGAATACTTTGGAGAAAAGATAGCCTCTTCAACAGATGATGCTGGGAAAAGTGGAAATCCATATGCAGCAAAATGAAACTAAACCCCTATCTCTCACCATGCATAAAACTCAACTCAAAGTGGATCAAGGACCTAGGAATTATCTCAGTGACCCTGCGCCTACTAGGGGAAAAATGTAGTTCCAAGTCTTCATTACATCAGATTAGGCCCCAACTTCCTTAACAAGACTCCTA
This sequence comes from Callospermophilus lateralis, assembly GCF_048772815.1. Taxonomy (NCBI): domain Eukaryota; kingdom Metazoa; phylum Chordata; class Mammalia; order Rodentia; family Sciuridae; genus Callospermophilus; species Callospermophilus lateralis. The sequence continues at coordinate 147,197,314 of NC_135309.1, forward strand.
AAGCATAAAAATAAAATCAAGAATTAATAAATGGGATGGAATCAAACTAAAAAGCTTCTTCTCAGCAAAAAACACAATCAATGAAGTGAAGAGAGAGCCTACATTTTGGGAGCAAATTTTTGCCACACACCCATCAGATAGAGCTCTAATCTCCAGGATATATAAAGAACTCAAAAAATTTAACACCAAAAACCAAACATCCCAATTGATAAATGGGCTAAGGAGCTGAACAGACACTTCTAAGAGGAACATATACAATTGATCAATAAATATATGAAAAAATGTTCAACATCTCTAGTAATTAGAGAAATGCAAGTCTAAACTTCTCTAAGATTTCATCTCACACCAGTCAGAATAGCAGTTATCAAGAATACAGACAACAATAAGTATTGGTGAGCATGCGGGGGAAAAGGCACATTCATATATTGGTGGTGGGACTACAAATTGGTGTAACCAATATTGAAAAAAGTAAGGACATTCCTTAAAAAACTTGGATTGGAACCACCATTTGACCCAGCTATCCCACTCCTGGATCTATACCCAAAGGACTTAATGTAGCCACATCAATGTTCATAGCAGCTCATTTCACAATAGCTAAACTGTGGAAACAAACTAGATATCCTTCAGTAGATGAATGGATAAAGAAACTGTGGTATATATACACAATGGAATATTTCTCAGCATTAAAATAGAATAAAATCATGGCATTTTCAGGTAAATGGATAGAGTTGGAGAATATCATGCTAAGTAAAGTAAGCCAATTAAAAAAAAAAAAAGGCCAAATGTTTTCTCTGATAAGTGGATGCTAATTCATAATTCTGGGGGGGCATGAGGAAAATAGAGGAACTTTTATTTGGCAAAAGGGAGAAGGCACTGGGGCAGGAAAGATGATGTAATGAGGTAGACATCATTATCTTAGTTACATGTATGACTGCACATATGGTGCGATGCTACACTGTGTAAAACCAGAGTAATGAAAAATTGTGTTCCAGTTGTGTACAATGAATCAAAATGCATTCTGTTGTCAGGTATACCTCATTAAAATCAATTAATTAATTAAAAAATTAAAGGTGACTCAGTGGTTAAATGCCCATGGATTCAATCATTGGAATGCATGCATAAATAAATGAATAAAACACAGGCGACCAGAAAAAAAAGAGAAATATATGTATTGGTGTAAATTGATTTTGTGGAAAAGTTGAAAATTAATGAAACGATATGAACTTATTGAAGAATATAGGGAAATTCTAATTTAGATTCTCAAAGATATTACCATTTAGAGTAGGCAAAATATATAGTGAATGATTGTGAGATCATTTTATGTTCCATGAAATACATATTTGGAAACATTAAAATCTAGTCAGTTTAGTTTATTCTGAACAACTGAATGTCATGAAATGTCAATATTATGAAAGAAATGATAGTGGGCTGCTCTGAATGAAAGGATCATGACATATAATTTGTGAAGGAAAGTCAGGAAGAAAGGACCAAAAATAGCAATAAAGAGACATTTTTGGTACAATTGGGATCATGTGGTATCAAAAGTGGCAACAGTTGTTTGTCTTTCATTATGAGGAAATTGATGACTTTTTTCCTACCCTGAATCTGAGCTAGCCAACAGAATGTGGCAAAAATGATGGTGTGTAGTTTCTGAACATAACCCTTTGAAGAGTTCTTGTATGTGTCCATTCCCTTGCAACTATGGCATTGCTATCTGTTGAAACCTTGGCTACCTTTCTCTAGGATGAAAGATCCTATAAAAAGCAGTTTAGTTGTCCCATCTCAGGCCATACTAAATTAGTTTATAGCCGGCCAACTCCCAACCTTGTGACAGAGGCTCAGCCTAGATCAGTAGAATCTACCACAGACACTTGAGTTAATCCAGCTGGAGAGAACCAGCTGAATGCTGAACTCATAAACACTAATAATGTTTTGGTTTGGATGTCAGGTATCCCCCAGAAGCTCACGTCTGATTCAATGCAGGTTCAGAGGAGAAATGATTGGGTCATAGGAGTCTTAACCCAATCAGTGAATTAATCCCCCCATAGGGGATAGGGTTTAGCTGAGTGGTAATTGATGTGTAATTGAGGAGGTGGGAATTGGGATTTGACTTGGGGTATATTTTTTATCTGGCAATTGGAGAGACCTCTCTCTTACCATGATGTGAGCTGCTTCAGTGTGTCACACTCTTTGGCCATGATGTTCAGCCTCACCTCGAGCCCTGAGGAATGGAGCCGGCCTTCTATGTACTAAGACCTCTGAGTGAGCCCTCAAATAAACTTTTTGTCCTCTACAGTTATGGTTGGGTCCTTTAGTCACAGAAACAAAAAAGCTGACTATAACAAGTATCCTGTTTTTCTAAGCCATTGAATTTTGGGGATGATTTATTATGTACCAGATGTAAAATGATACAGATGATTTTATTAGATTATGTTATGTAAAAATATGGTGATGAAGAAAAATGGTTTTGTTCCTAGAAGACACCAGTTGGTGAATAGGAGTGAACAATAATGATATAAGCAACTTAGTTTTGAATGATATGGGAGTGGGTGAGTGAGGGGGGGGAAGGAAGGAGAGATAGAGAGGGAGCTAGAAAGGGAGAATATGAATGAATATGTATATTGAGAGAGGTTAAGAATAGAGACATGACAAATTCTTACTACATATGGTGTTCTTAGGAAAGATATATAGGTGTTTATTGTACCATTTTAACTTTTTTGTAACTTTGAAGCATTAAAAAAAAAAGTTAGGGAGATTCCAACCCCCCCCTGCTTTTTGGTACCCGTGATTGAATCCAGAGGCAGTTAATCACTGAGCCACATCTCCAGCCCCCTTTTTTGTTGTATTTTATTTGAAGGCGGGTTTCACTGAGTTGCTTCAGGTCTGGCTAAATTGCTGAGGTTGGCTTTGGATTTGTGATTCTCCTGCCTCAGCCTCCCTAGTTTCTGGGGTTACAGGTTTGCGCCACCATGCCCTGCTGAGATTTTCTTAATGTCTGTTCATATGGGTGTCATCTCCCATCTCCACCATTTTTCCTGTAAAAGCTGAATATAAGATGGAGAAAAAGGGTAATTGAAATTTATAGTTAATTGCATTTCACTTGGTTAAGTTTTTTTCTTGGATATTTTTCAGTAAATTTTAATTTTTCTGCATATTGGAGTTGGTTTAGATTACAGGAATTCATTGGGATTATACATTAGATTATAGACTTCAGGATTTCCTTTGACTGCTAGGAACTGTTGGATGTTGATGGAGAAAGGGTTCTTTAGTCATCAGTTAAAGAGCCACAGTCAAAAGATATAATTACTTTAAAGGTCCTGTGAAGTATATTAATAGAAGAAAACAGAATTTTCCAGACATATTGATACAGTCCTGTCTCCCACAGTGGACAACCCCTGATTTTTACTCTTTGGGTAGTGTTGTTGTGTTCTAAGGATACTCTTTGGGAAATGAAGAGTGTCATGACTAAATACTTTTGTTTGTAGAATCCAATAATATAATATTTTAAAATTTGGTTGTAGCTTGTAAAGATGAATTATACAATTAAAAATGTTGACAGATCTTGGCCTTATATAATGGAAACAGCGTGCCCTTTGTATAGTCAGTAACAGAGAAAAGTGGGTACTCTATCAGTAGCTTTGAGGAAGTAACTTACCATCAATGTTTAGATTCCTGAGAAGCATGATCTTCCTGCAACTCCCCACAATCCCCACAATCCCCTGGTGGGGATTCAATCTATGACCTTTTCATATGCTAGGCATGTGTTCTATCACTGAATTGTATCCCTAGCCCCAAGTTTCAGATTCCTAAAAAAATAGAATAATACTTGATTCACAAGATTCTAATCTGGACTAAATGTGTAGTCTTGTGTATGACTGGAATAGGACTAACCTTGGATTCATTCATGATGTGAGGGTCTGTCTTTTTTTTTTAATATTTATATTTTAGTTGTGGTTGGACACAATACCTTTATTTTATTTATTTATTTTTATGTGGTGCTGATGATTGAACCCAGGGCCTTGCACATGCTAGGCAAGTGCTCTACCACTGAGCCCCAGCCCCAGCCCAAGGGTCTTTCTTACATCTTGGGGAGCATCTCTTATTGGAACATGTGTGGAACATATTGGAGCTCACAGACTTTTACTGGAAGGCTGTTAGGCAGATTTCACTTAGTTTTTATAATTAATAACATATGTAAACATAATTGTAAAATTCTCCAAAGAATGATTATTCATATAAATGGATCTCAGAAAAGTAAATTTTCTGTAACTAAAAATTTTTTCTTTTCTAGTTTAAGTATTTTTTTGGGGGCGGGGGTAGTGGTTTAAAATATTAGTTACCTACATTATTTATGTGTGTTTTGAATGGCTTTTAGCATTTTCACAATTTATAAATTATTGCATTGTAGCATGGTATGACTCAGAATGCCTTGGCATATGTAGGCCCATACATAGCTTGAGTTCTTGACTGCTATTTATATTTTTTGGTTGTTCCCTTTCTGTTCTTTCTTCTTGCTGTTGTAGGTATGACATTGTATAGAAATATCTCAGTTTCCCCTTCAGTTTTTTTAATTCTAAAAAGCCAGAGACTGGGGAAAGTGTAGGGATGGCACAAATTTTTTAGACTTGGGGAACAAGAAGAAGGAATAAGCAGCTAATGTAGTGTATGAATTTTTTTTTAAGCATATGGATTTTTTTTCCATACTCTTTGGCTACCACTGGGCAGGATTTTATGTTGTCTAAGCTGGTAGATAAGTAAGATAGTGTTATATTTACAGCGGTTCTTTATTCTAGATGCCCTCACAGAAACAAAAAAAATTACTTTTTAGATCATATTCCTGTAATATTTAATATAGCTTTTATCTCATTTGATCCTTTTATCTAATTCTAATTATTTTTTAACATATTGTCATAGTTTTTCATTTTAAAACCCTAAGAATTTTTAAAACTATATTTTTACAGAAACCAACATTTAAAAAATAAATTTGGCTATACTTTATTCTTAGATAATTTAAGTGTATCTACATATTTTAAATTATTTGTTAATAGAACTTTTACATGAAATAGGTAACTTTGGGGGAAAAATTCCTTAGGATTTCTTAGTAGAGCCTAAATCCTGCAAATTTTCACATTCAAACATGCTGGTTATAGCAAAATACAATAGAAGACAAAATTACTCAGGGGTGTGTGTGAATGTGTGTGTGTGTGTGTGTGTGTGTGTGTGTGTGTGTGTGTTTATTTAAGTGGGGTGTTGTTATGTTGCACAGGCTGGTCTCAAATTCACAGACTGAAGTGATACACCTTCCTAAACCTTCTGAGTAAATGGAACTATGGGTGCCACCACTATACTTGGCTACTCTGACACATTTTAAAGTTCATTTTTTCTAGGAGTTATGGAAATAATGAGAATCTGCTTCCCAATTACTGCTGTAATTGAGAGGTACACATATTGGTATTACTTTGATTAAGCTTCTGTTGACAAACTATTTTCCTGCAGGCTTGAATGCAAGAAAGATGTAGATAACTTTTTAATGTAACCATAAATTTGTTCAACTCATAAGATACTATAAGGTTGGATTTGATTGGTGCATGCTATTTGCAAGTATAGAAATATAAATAAGTGGACCCCATTAATAGGTACAGTTAATGTGTGTTAACTTTCAAAAAGTTAAAAAAAAAATCTTCCTCTCAATATTTTTAGCTTTTGAAGGGCTTGTTGGCACACCCTTTTAATTTCAGAGACCAGATCACAGGAGGATTACAAGTACTAGGTCAGCCTCAGCAACTTAATAAGACCTTCAGCAAGTTTGTGAGATCCTGTCTCAAACAGAAAGGACTGGGCATAAGGTGGGGCTTAATATACTTAAATTGGGATTCATGGTTGTGGGTGCCCTTTAAATATCACCAATTTAATATGTGAGCATCACAATTTTAACTCTATCCTCAATTCAGTCACAGATTTTAAAAACTTATTGACTGAATTATAGTGTTTGATTAATATAGGAAGAGGGCTTTTTTTTTCCCCTCCTGAGTACTGGGGATTGAGACCAGGACATTGCACATACTAGGCAAGTGCTTTTCCACTGAGCCACACCCCCAGTTCTAGTGAAATAGGAAGAGTTATTTGTTAATTTTTATGTGGGCTAACTTATTACATTGAAAACAAAGGTGGGTTTTTGTTTTGTTTATTTTATTTGTAATTTCTTTTATTTTAAAAATAAAATGTCAATGTCCTAATTTTCTGTCAAGATAAATGATATGGGCTGGGGTTGTAGCTCAGTGGTAGAGCACTTGCCTAGCCAGTATGAGGCCCTGGGTGATGTGATCCTTAGCATCACATAAAAATAAATAAAGTAAAAGGTATTGTGTCCAACTACAACTAAAATAAGTATTTTAAAAAAAGATAAATGATACTATGAAACTCAAAACACTGTGAGAAAAAAATTACTAAAATTTATTATCAAAATTAAAAGTACCATTTTAATGAGAAATTGAAATTGACAATTATTGAGAATCATTCAGTGTTTGGAACTGTAGAATAAAATTTTCCTTAGGGATTGGTAAGAATATAAAATGGGGCTTTATTTAATCAGTCATTTTGAAGGGATTTGAAAACAATGCATCAAAAACCATCTGGAAGCTTATTAGTTTTTGTTAGATTTTGTTTTTGTGGTAAGATAAATATGTGCTGGTCTAATCTGTGAAGGTGCTAAAGGCAAAGGAAGATGATATCCATACTTTAGAGATGAATTATATTTTTACTGTACTGTGTGTACTGGTGAAATAATATGGCCACTAATAAACATATATCTCAAGAAACTATAATAATTTTCAGTGTAATTATAATTATTATAATTTGTACTTTGTAATTAAAAATAAGCTAATAAAATATTACTTGGGGAGATGAATTTACTGAACAGGCAAGAATTATTTATAATTAAGCATTTTAATCTTGTGCACATGGCTGCTCCCATTATGCATGAATGACTTCTGTTTTATTTATAATTTCCTCATACTTTAACTTAGGCAATTTTATCATCACCTCATTTGTTTAGGGATAAAAATTATTGTATTATTAACCTTGTATGAGTTTAATGTAATTTTACATGGAATTTTCAAGTGTTTTATGTGGTCACTTGTAACAATGGTAACAACTTCAAAAACATTGGAGGAAAGTTTCCTGAAGTCCAGGTTTGTTTTGTTTTACTATATTTGTGTACTTTTCACAATTTTTAGTCAATAACTTATTTTGGTCATGACACATCAATATTGAATAATAATTCCTATGGAGGGATTATGAACTGTGGAGCATGCTAATTAGCATTTTCTTTTCTTGAGATTCATATGGAAAACATTTTTAAGAATGTCAGCATTAGTACATCTCTAAATATTACATTATTTTGATTTAAAATATCTATAAACTTGTTGATTTTTAAAAAGAATGTGGAAGACTCTAAAAGTTGAAGGATATACTTGTTTATTGGTATTCCATTAACAGAGGATTTGATCGAGAGTAGTTAGAATTTCATCTGTGGATTTCTGAGTCAGGCAAGGTAGCATTAGTACTGCCAGTTCACTCCATGTATGACTAAATGAATCTGCACACAAGACAAATACACCAGTACTTTTTTAATGTGTGCCAATCCTGTTGTCCATATATCAAGTTATATATAAGAAGGATGTTGTTGCTGTAAAAATTCATGAATTTAGTTGCAGTGATGGAAATAAAAAGTATTTTCATATTATAGACTTTGTAACTCAAATTTAAAGTTTTTATTTTGATTCTGCTTTTTCCAGAGACTTGGACATTATACTAAATTATTTTTCTTTTCTAAATTATTCTTTCCTAAGTTTCTGTGACTCAGTACATGACAAATTTATTTGTATACTTTTTCTGAGTCCTTTCTTTTCTGTTATGCCTTATAAGTGGGTTGAATCCACACCCAACTTTGAAGAAATTGTCATCTCGTCTTTTCAGTTTCATATTGACAGAGATGATGAAGTTAGGCAAGTTAACAGGCACTTTTTAAGGAAGTATGAATGATGAGTTGCTCTTTTCATTGCCTTTTTCTAAATCTTGTAAGTTTACACAACTTGGTAAAACTATTTCTGTCTTATAAACTATCCTTCCCTGTGATAATACTTCTAAAATTTGTCTTGATGAGAATGTTAGGTTTTGTTACTTTTTTAAAAAAAATGTGCTTGAAGTAAAAATAGTTTACTCTTCCCTTAATAAAACTTTCGTTATTGTTATAGTAATAAAGTAGACTATAAAATAAGATCTCATAAATTATTAATTACAGGCTTCTTTTAGATATGTTTTCTTAGTGGCGTTGAGATCTATTAGTCAGAATAAAACAACAGTTATTTTTGGAAAGCTGTATCAATCCATTAGCAAGCACACCTAGGACAGATTCCCTTAGCAACACTCCTTAAGGATACATAAATCCTGTTTTTGCAGTCAAAATTTGTGTCTTTATGGAGGAAATAAGGCTCACAGATGACATTCCTCCCAACAAAAATTTATGTATGTAGGTTTATCTCTAAATAGAATAACCAAAGAGATAGGCCAGCTTCTTGTTTATACAAAACAATTGTGGGGTGATTAGTAGTCTTAATCAGACACACATTATAAATCTTTTTAATAAGTTACTAAATGATTCATTATTTTTCAGAGAATAATTTATCTTTTTCAGATACATAATTTTTAGCTTTCTTAATTCCATTCCTTTCTTGTTGTGAAATCGTTTTGTCTGTCAACCAGGAAATATTTATTGAGAACCTACTGTGTGCATGGCCTCTTGATCTTATGGAATTTATAATGTATCTGGAAATGTTAAAAATTCTTGAATAATTAATAATTATAAGTATGTAATTTCTGTGAAGGAGCAATATATGAGGAAGAACTAAAGTGGTCTGGAGAGTTAGTAAAACTTTTGAGGAAGTGATGTTGAAGCTGAAATGGAGGGCTGGGATGTGACTCTGTGGTAGAGTGCTTGCTTAGCAAGCATGAGGTCCTGGGTTCAAATTCCAGTACCCTCCTGTTCCCCAGTAAAAGCTGAAATGGAAAGATGAGTGATTATTGGTAGGCTGAAAGAGGAGTCTGACAGTAGGGAATGGATTCTCTTAGATATAGGAAACAGTACATTAAAAGGCAGAGGAATTGGAAGAAATCCAACATTACAAGAGCTGAGAGGGAAAGAAGGAGAGCAGTATCAAATGAATTTGCAGAATTTGGCAGGGGTCAATTTTCAGTGCAATATAGACCATGCTGAATATGTTTAGATTTTATTCCAAGGGCAACTATTAAAGGTTAATAGACTTTAGGGCAGTAGCAAATCAGATTTACATGAAAAAGAATACTCAATCATTGATGTGGACAATAAACTTGATGGGCAAAGTGGGGTCATTTATAGCCAAATTCAAATAATTTTATAATGAATGGCTTTCATATGTTCAGTCAGTGATTCCCTTTTTTTTTTTTTTTTGCTTGTGGAATTTTCATAACTACATCCATATGCTGTGACCCATGAGGTGAGAATCACTGAGTAAGTGCAACCCTTACTGTTTCAGTATTAGGAAAATTGAGGCCAAGAGAAGTGACTTATCCTCTGTCCCAAAGATAGTCTATGGAGAGCAAGCAGATTTGAGAAAATCTTTTGAGTTCTTTTTACATAATTTATATTAGATTTAGGAGACTGGTATCATGAACTAGAATTTATTTTCTATGAACTGGGGGTTGGGTATTGGATAACAAAATATGTGCAGCAGATTCTATATAAAGATATATGGAAGATAATGCTAAATGAAAAAGTATTTTGCAACAGCAACTTTCAGAGCATTTTCCACTGATTCCTGGTGGTCCCTGAGATTTTTCCAGTTTTCCTACATGGCCCAAACTATTTTCACTGTATTGTTTAGGGAATAGTGATTAGAAAAACGTCAATACAGATTCAGTTTTGGTTTTCTGTGTTTCAGTTTTTCAGTTAAACTTAGCAAACATTTATTTTACATCTACTTTTGTAGGTAAGGCCCTGCATTTGGTACTAGGCTTTGAGCCAAATGCACAGAGATAAATGTAACATGGTTCTTGCTCTCCAAGGTGCTTCCCAGTCTCCTATGATCATTGAGCACCCATTATACTATGTTTTACAGCAAGGGGATGGAAGTGGCTCATGAAGGATTATTTTCTTCAGAGTAACCTGAAGTCTTATTCACTAAGAGGCACAGATCCCATAATGTAAGAGATGTGTTTTTCTGTAGGTATCTTTCAGCCCTTAGTTGAAAAGAGAAAGTTCTCTTGAATCTTTAGTAAGCCGTAGTATCAATTTCTGGATCCTTTTTCATTTTAAAATAACCCCAGCCTCTGCTTTTATAAAAGCAAAGTAAACTTGAGATTGATGGGGTTGGGATGGAGTAACCCTTCTTTATGTGTGTTATGGGCCCGGAAGCTTCATATGATCTCTTTCTCTTAGTAGGCATAGTATTGATTCAAAGAAGGAAGGATTTGTTAGGTCACTCTTACGGTTTGGATGTGAGGTGTGCCCCTAAAAGCTCCTGTTAATGCAGGAATGCTCAGAGGTTAAGTTCTTGGATTGTGAGAGTTGTAATGTAATCAGTTCATGCTAGTTTGAATGACTGAGTGATAACTGTAGACAGGTGGGCTGTGGTTGGAGGAGGTGGGTCAATTGGGGTGCATCTTCCCTGTGGTCCCTTCTCCCACCACTCTCTACTTTGTGATCCTGCCATCAGCTGAGCACTTTTCCTCTCCTGGGTCCTTCCCCCATTATGTGCTGCCTCACCTTGTGTCCAGGGCAACAGAGTTGGCCATCTGTGGACTGAGACTTCTGAAAATTTGAACCGCAAGTAAACTTTTGTTCTTGTCTGGTGTTTTGGACACAGCAATGAAAAAGCTAACGAAAACAGTTACCATCCATTTAGAAGTGGAGTTAGGGGTTGGAACTCATATCTGGTTCCATTATACCCCATTCCTTCCCCAGTTTACTACATCTTCTTTCAGAATGGATGGTTTGTGTTGATCCTGGTTCAGATTGCATTGTAAGATCCCTTTTGGGTCATGACCAGTAGTTTTTATTAGGGAAAAAAAAAGTATAGAAATTGTTATTTGTAACAGATAGTACTGTTTCCTGAATTTTTTCTGTTTTGTTTTCATTGGTGTGTTATACACAATAGTGGGATTCATTGTGACATAATCATACATGCATGCTGGGAGCCATCAGCCAAGTAGGTATGACAATTTCCTTGCCAGCGTACCCCCATGTTTCTTTAGTGGAAGGACTCGTGGAAATAGGACATTTTGCAGCGACATTGCATGTAAGGTGACCTTGCTCAAGGACCAGGGCGGATCCGTGTTTAGGGTGTTCCCGGTTTAAGATAATCCGAGTTTAGGGCGTTCCCCGTTTAGAATAGGGTGTATCCTGCTGCCTGAGTTTCCCTTGAGTTCTCATGGGATTCAGAATATATATTTGGGAGACAGAAGCCCAGTGAGTGTGGATTTGGGCAGAGAATGTGGATTTCCCCAGAGCGTGTTTGTAGACGGCCGATGTTAGATCGGGAATAAAGAATTGTTGTTTGAATCTACAAAGCTGTGAGTGGCTCGTGATTTGTGCCCAGCCAGACTGTCGCACATGCACATAACATAATATGATTAATTTCATTCCCTAGTACTGTTACAGGGCATAAGGATTTCCGTGAAACTGGGGCAGCATGACGACTCCACCTTCAAATCTCAATTATTGCGATCAGGCCAGAAAGATTTCAGACTCAGAGTACCAGGCACATATTTATTAGGAAAGGGGAAAAGGAAACATTCTCAAGGAACAGAGTAGATCCTCTCAAAGAGGAGAAGGACAGCATGCTTCTTGCACCCTCCATTTTTATTTGAAGACCTAGGGAAGTTTCCAGAGAGTCCTGCTCAGGTGTGCCTCTTGACTTTTGACTGACGTCAGACTGAAACATCCCACTTCTATGATAATGCTAGGTTAGTTTGACCCATTCTGACCAGTTTTAATTAGAACCCGTTTTTATAGATTTTATGGTTAGGGGACATTGTCCTTATCTCCCTGAGTTCTGGGATCTGGTCTGTGTAAGTAACACAAAAGTTCCCCCATTTCAGGGTAATTTGTGTTGGGCTTACCAGCATTTCAGAGCCTGTATTTCTCCTACAGAAAATAGGTAGTTTACTGAATAATATACATATCCTGACTTAAGCCCAGCAGGGCTGCAGGTACATTGCTTTTTAAAAATGAAAGCTTTTTGGGGAGGGGGGTCAGCAAAGTGAGTCCATTTCATAGAATTATTCCCTTAACCTCATGTTACCACCACTCACATCTGTCTGTCCCCTGCCAGTATTTCTCCTTTTTTCCCCCTTCTCCCTTCTTCTGATTTCCTTCCTCTAGCCTACTGGTTTCCCTTTTATTTTTTAAAATTGGTACATTATAATTATTCATAAAAGTTGTTTCCTGAAACTTTAGTTTCAGGCTGTGTGTGTTTGTGTGTGTGTGTAAGCATGTGTATATACACATGGAGACTTGGTAAAGTATTTTTCCTACTGTGTTAAAAAACACATTCTTTTTAAGTATAGGTCATGGTTATAAATTCAGCCTTGTGTCTTTTCCCCAGTCTTTGAAAAAAAAATCACAATTCTTTCAGTTAGTTATAAGGCAGTACAATGTAGTTGTTTTGAGGAGTGGTTTAGAGTCAGATTTTCTAGGATTGGATCCAGGCTCTGTCATTTGCTTGCTGTGTGGCCTTTGGTAAACTATTTGATGTCTCTGTGCCTCCATTTTGTCTTCTGTAAAATGGGGTTGTGAAAGCATCACATAGTAGAATTCCACAAAATTAGTTACTGTTGTTATTGTCATCATTGTTAGTATTATTGGTAGGACTTGTATCTCTTATAGCTAGGATTGTGGACATAACTGCTTTAACAACAGGCTTTTGCAGAAAGAGACTGTTGATTGATTTGGTTAATTTGCTGCAAACTTTTCATTGGCTACAAGAATGCTAACTTTGCTATTAGTTTAATGCAATAACCTCCCCCCTTTAAATACTTAGGATATTATTAGTTAAGATCACCAAAGATAACTACTAACTAATATATTTATTTAAAAGTTATTGTAGAAAATTGTGAGCACGACTCTACCACCATTTGGCTTGTGAAAAACTGTCTGGCTTTATAGGCTGCTTTAATCCTGGTTAAAGGCCAGCATTGCTAGCTTGTTAAGCAAACATGTATGTTCTGGTCCACTTTGTTATTGAGTGCAAAATATGGACTATACCTAGGTCTGTGTATGACCAATGTTCTGTGAGAGGTTTGGAGGAAGATGCTTGGATGATCAGGAGAGTCTTAATAATAAAAATATTTAAGTTTAGGGTTCAAGGATGAATAGAAGTCTTCCAGAAAGGTGGCTAAAGGAAATAATTCTAGGCACCAGTGTTTTAGAGAATTGTTGTATTTCTAAACTCAAATTGGATCAAGAACCTAGGTATAAGACCAGAGATCCTGTACCAAGTAGAAGAAAAAGTAGCCCCAATCTCCATCATGTCAGCTCGGGAACTGACTTCCTCAATAAGATTCCTAAAGCACAAGAAGTAAAATCAAGAATCAATTAAATGGGAGGGTATCAAACTAAAAAGCTTCTTCACAGCAAAGGAAACAAGCAAGAATGTGAAGAGAGAGCCTAGTGAGGAGAAAATCTTTGCCACCTGCACCTCAGATAGTGCATTAATCTCCAGGAGATATATAAGGAACTCAAAAAACTTAACACCAAAAAAACCCAATAACCCAATCAATAAATGGGCAAAGGAACTGAACGGATACTTCACAGAAGAAATACAATCGATCAACAAATATATGAAAAAATGTTTAACGTCTCTTGCAATTAGAGAAATGGAAATTAAAACTACACTGAGATTTCATCTCATTCCAGTCGGAATGGCAATTATCAAGAATACAAAGTAATAATAAATGTTGGCAAGGATGTAGGGAAAAAGGAACGCTCATACATTACTGGTAGGACTGCAAATTGGTGCATCCACTCTGGAAAGCAGTGTGGAGATTTCTCAGAAAACTTGGAATGGAACCACCATTTGACCCAGTTATCCCACTCCTTGGCATACACCCAAAGAACTTAAAATCAGAATACTACAGAGATACAGCCACATCCATGTTCATAGCAGCTCCATTCACAATAGCTAAGCTATGGAACCAACCTAGGTGCCCTTCAACAGATGAATGGATAAAGAAAATGGGTGCCTATACACAATGGAATATTATCCAACCATAAAGAATAAAACTATGGCATTTGCTGATAAATGGATGGAACTGAAGACTATCATGCTAAATGAAATAAGCCAATCCTAAAAAAACAAAGATTCAGTGGTAGAGTGCTTGCTTTCTACATGTGAGGCACTGGGTTCTATCCACACAGTACCTCATAAAAATAAATAAATAAAACAAAGGCATTGAGTCCATCTACAAATAAATAAATAAATAAATATATATATATATATATATATATATATATATGCCCCAAAAGGCTGAATGTTCTCTTTGATATAAATACACCTGCTGACTCACAATAGGTGTGTGCATGGGGGTAGTAGTGAAAGTTCACCAGATTGGACAGACAAGTATGGGGGAAGGTTGGGGGATGGGAATGGGAAAGGCACTAGAATGAATTGGAGGGGCTGGGGATATAGTTCTGTTGGTAGAGTGCTTGCCTCACTTGCATGAAGTTCTGGGTTCAATCCTCAGCACCACATTAAAAAAAAAAGGTAGAATGAATTGGACATAACTTTCCTATGTTCATATATGAATATATGACCAGTGTAACTCCACATCATGTACAACCACAAGAATGGGGAGTTATATTTCTTGTCAAAATACATTCTACTGTCATGTATAATCAAAAAGAACAAATTAAAGAAAAAGAATTATTGTATTTCTTTAAATTATTTCTCATGTAATTAGCCATATTTTATAGTGAATAAATAAATACATTTTGTTATGATGGTTATTGATAAAGTATATTTCTGCTTATAGAATTGTACTGTGTGCCTTTCCCTTTCTTCTCTTCTTGAAGGACCTTAGCTTTTGATAGCAGGCACTGCCTGATGGCAGCTGCTGAAATTGCAGGCAATGAATGCATTGGAAAACTCACATGACAGAAAACTCCAGTTTTTTTTAACAGAATAGCTAAGTATGATGTGGTAATATGATTAAATCTTTTTGTAGAATCCTCAGTGCTTATATTAATAATTAGTGGCACACAGTTATAAGCATTAAATAAATTTTATCTTATTCCCACTTTTGACACACAGTGTCCTGATGATATAAATGCAAGATAGGAAATTCTTAAAGTTATTGATTTCCAAACAAATTCTCAAGGTTATCAAGTTACAAGTTAATGCTATTTTCCACAGCTCTTGTATTTTATTATTATTATGTTCTTATTGTATTTTCTTGTTATTTGTAATTATGATGTAATATAACAACATTATAGAAACCTTGGACAATTCAGTGGATCAAGTTCTAAGCCATGATTTCTAGTTTCTAATAAAACTAATGTTTTCAGGGGAGGCAGTGCCTTGGAGTATTTCAATATGCATCTGAGTATTCTACAATTATAATGTACATAAAATTTTACATTTTCCTTAACCTACTGTAATGTAGTTTGATATATTATAGTGATATAGCTTCTGGTTCATAATGCAGGTTAAGGATCCCTAATCTGAAAATCTAAAATATGAAATGCTCAAGAAACTTTTTGAGGGCTTAACTGATGCCACAAGTGGAAAATTCCACACTTCACCTCATTTGAAACTTGGTTTCATGTACAAAATTACTAAAACTATTGTATAAAATTGCCTTTCAGTGTGTAAGGTGTATGTGAAACGAATCAGGATATTAAAATAGGGTAATTTTATAAAATTGATCCAGTGACTGGGGTGAGATTATTGTGGTAGATAGGAACCAATTGCTAACTGCTTTAGACTTGAGTCCCCTCCCCAAATAATATCATTTATATGAAAATACATTATCAGCAAAAACCCAAAATTCGAAACATTCTAGTAACAAGCATTTTGGATAAGGGATATACAACCTGTATTGTTTTATGTATCATAATTACCAAGTCATTCTGTTATTTATTTTTATATTATTTGTAATGTTGTGTAAAATATTTTTATGAATGCAACTTATTCTATATTTTGGATTTTTTTTAAAGCATAGTGATTGAAAATTGACTACAAATGGACACAGAAATATATTTGAGGGGAAAAAATAAGAATATCACTCTAGAAAGAATGACGTTTTGTGCAGATAATCTTTAACTGAATTATATGATTTGGCCAGTTCTGTGATAGCCAGTACCATCCAGTTTTTATTTTATATGGCAGATCAGGGGACTGGGTAGACAGACTAGGAAGTCCTTTAACTTAACTGTTCTGAACATGAATTTTTTTTTTTTTTTTGGATAAACAAGTTTACTGACTGTTAGAAAAAAATTAAATTATTTGGTTGCTCTTCTAGCACTTTTAATTGAAATCTTTAATTTATATATTTAAATTATAATAAGGATATACAAATATCATGTTCATATTCAGTGATATTTCTTTTAGAGGCCCTTGAATTTAAGCAAACGTACCAATATTGTTTGAAATAACTAATGTTTTATTTATCAACACATTTTTCAATAGAGCTCTATTTCTTTTAGTGATCTTTTAATTGATCTTAGGATTTTAGTTAGGTATTATCTCTTTTTAGTTAACCTGTTAATATTCCTTTTAACCAGGCAAGATGTACTGAGGAAATGGAAAATTAAATAGTGATTAGTTTTTTATAGAGAAGAATGAGCTGGTTGTTCTCAGCAGGAGCCAATGGAGCCCATATCTAGGTGGTGGTAATGAAATTTGAGTCAAAGTAAATTCCTTTATGTGGATGGTATTCAAACTTAAGAATGTTTCGTTGATTACTGGTACACTAAAACCTATCTATATATAACAGTATAGGAGGTGCCCCAGAAAGTCAATTGTGTAAAATGTGGGAGGATATTAAAATAGGGTAATTTTAAGATCTTCTTCTATTTCTCTCTTTAGGGTTCTGTAGTTTTCATTGATAAATCTTTCACCTCTTTTGTTAGGTTGATTCCCAAGTATTTTATTTTTTTTGAGGATATTGTGAATGGAGTGGTTGTCCTCATTTCTATTTCAGAGGATTTGTTGCAGATATACAGGAATGCCTTTGATTTATGCGTGTTGATTTTATATCCTGCCACTTTGCTGAATTCATTTATTAGCTCTAATAGTTTCTTTGTAGACCCTTTTGGGTCTGCTAGGTATAGAATCATGTCATCTGCAAATAGTGATAATTTGAGTTCTTCTTTTCCTATTTTTATGCCTTTAATTTCTTTCGTCTGTCTAATTGCTCTGGCCAGTGTTTCGAGAACTATATTGAATAGAAGTGGTGAGAGAGGGCATCCCTGTCTTGTTCCAGATTTTAGAGGGAATGCCTTCAATTTTTCTCTGTTTAGAATGATGCTAGCCTGAGGCTTAGCATAGATTGCTTTTACAATATTGAGGTATGTTCCTGTTAGAAGATGGAAAAATATACCCTGTTCATGGATAGGCAGAACTAACATCATCAAAATGGCGATATTACCAAAAGTTCTCTATAGTTTAATGCAATGCCAATCAAAATCCCAACAGCATTTCTTGTAGAAATAGAGAAAGCAATCATGAAATTCATATGGAAAAATACAAGACCCAGAATAGCAAAAACAATGCTAATCAGGAAGTGTGAATCAGGCGGTATAGCGATACCAGACTTCAAACTATACTACAGAGCAATAGTAACAAAACCAGCATGGTACTGGTACCAAAACAGGAGGGTGGACCAATGGTACAGAATAGAGGACACAGAAACCAATCCACAAAACTACAACTATCTTATATTTGATAAAGGGGCTAAAAGCATGCAATGAAGGAAGGATAGCATCTTCAACAAATAGTGCTGGGAAAACTGGAAATCCATATGCAACAAAATGAAACTGAATCCCTTTCTCTCGCCATGCACAAAAGTTAACTCAAAATGAATCAAGGAGCTTGACATCAAATCAGAGACACGGTGTCTGATAGAAGAAAAAGTTGGCTACGATCTACATACTGTGGGGTCGGGCTCCAAATTCCTCAATAGGACACCCATAGCCCAAGAGTTAATAACAAGAATCAACAAATGGGACTTACTCAAACTAAAAAGTTTTTTCTCAGCAAAAGAAACAATAAGAGAGGTAAATAGGGAGCCTACATCCTGGGAACAAATCTTTACTCCTCACACTTCAGACAGAGCCCTAATATCCAAAGTATACAAAGAACTCAAAAAATTAGACAATAAGATAACAAATAACCCAATCAACAAATGGGCCAAGGACCTGAACAGACACTTCTCAGAGGAGGGCATACAATCAATCAACAAGTACATTAAAAAATGCTCACCATCTCTAGCAGTCAGAGAAATGCAAATCAAAACCACCCTAAGATACCATCTCACTCCAGTAAGATTGGCAGCCATTATGTAGTCAAACAACAAGTGCTGTCGAGGATGTGGGGAAAAGGGTACATTTGTACATTGCTGGTGGGACTGCAAATTGGTGCGACCAATTTGGAAAGCAGTATGGAGATTTCTTGGAAAGCTGGGAATGGAACCACCATTTGACCCAGCTAGAGGGGAGATAGTAAAGGATAGGAAAGGCAGCAGAATACAACAGACACTAGTATGGCAATATGTAAATCAATGGATGTGTAACTGATTTGATTCTGCAATCTGTATATGGGGTAAAAATGGGAGTTCATAACCCACTTGAATCAAAGTGTGAAATATGATATATCAAGAACTATGTAATGTTTTGAACAACCAACAATAAAAATTAAAAAAAAATAAATAAAATAGGGTAATTTTATAAAATTGCTCCAATGACTGGGGTGAGCCTATTGTGGTAGGTGGAACCAATTGCTATCTGCTTTATATTCAAATTAATGTTAAGAAAGGGCACATTATCAAAAAAATTCTCTGGATTTAATATTTTTATATCCTGAGATTTTGTTTTTAGTTAGATTTTGTTTTTTTACTCACAAGCTGAGTAACATTCCAAAGAAAAGATTAGCTCTATTGAATTGATTCAGTCTAGTGGTACTTGTATATGAAATGAAATGTGTCCTTAGCCATCATAAAAGGATTTTAGCTATTGTTTCAAAATAGCAAAACTACTACTTGACATTTATGAAGGTCATTAAAAAAAAGCATTTAATACATTCACTGATGTTAAGGACCACCCAAGTAGCTTTTGTAATTGATGCTGATGGCCCTAAAGAGCATTGGAACAAACCCTGAATAGATCCACTGTAAGCTTACCAAATATGGGCTATTTATTTTTCCTAGAGAGTTTATTGGAGACCAGGACTTGTGTAAAGCACTGTTTTTGTATGAGGGTAATAGCCAATGTTTTCAAGCTTTTCTATTTGTGAAGTGCATTCTTGTAAACACTTTATATTAACTCATTTAATACTTTAACAAGACAAGCTAGGCATTTGCCAAGATCCTATTTTCTTCTCTTTCTCTCACTTGCCTTTTCTATAAGAATCTGAAGTCCTTACTTTGTTCTGGGTACATTGTAGCAAAGGGTGGGAGGTGCTAACATTATTGGTGGTAAGAGGAGAGTTTCAATGTTGTAGCAGAGTTGGTGATGAATCTTTGATAACTACAGTTTCAAATGCTATAGTAACATTTTCTTTTGATTCATGGTAATTATAAATATTTTGTTAAATATTTCACTAAATACTGTACTGAGATATATGAAATGAACATAATATTAAATTTATTTTATTAAAGAATATTGTATTTCCAACAAGAATTAACATCACTTCATTTGCTTTAAATATGCCAATTACTTTCACTATTCCATTTCATTACTAGTAACATTCTACAAGAATTTCATTGTTTTTAGATGCAAAGAAAGCCCTTTGGACACCTTTAAAAGAAGAATCAGATATTTGTTTAGGAATACTTACTGTGATGTCATCTGTCAGTTTTCTGGCATAATTTGCAGATTGCTTTTTAACAATACTGAATTACATGTCAGCACATTTAACTGGGAACCTTTGCCTGCAGTTGGCCGGTGTTTGGCCTGGCCTTCGGGAGCACTCCGGATCCCTCATTCTTTTCCCCATTCTCATTGTTCTGATAATTCTGCTGGTAATTGCGTGGAGGACCCCTACCACGTGGGTATAGTCTGTAATGGTTACTGTCTGCTGCAGATTTACTGCCTTGAACTGGAACTCCACCAGGGCCTGTAACATTTGCTGCCTCCGCACCCTTTTCTCCTTCAACAACACAAAATGCCATAGTCTCTCCATTTCCTACACTTGAAGGTACTTCTGCAGCTTATATTCTTGATGGCAATCTGGTATACAAATACACCTTCTTGGTGTCATTCCTGTTGATGAAACCATATCTGTTTCTTACATCGAATCATTTTACTGTCCTTTCCCTCCCTCCCTCCCTCCCTCCCTCCCTCCCTCCCTCCCTCCCTCTCTCTCTCTCTCTCTCTCTCTCTCTCTCTCTCTCTCTCTCTCTCTCTGTTTTTGGGTCCTGAGTGCCTCCTGTATTTGAATGTCATTCTCATTGTCAAGGTTGTAAAATTTTCAGCTATTATTTCCCCAAAGAGGTTATTCATGCCATTAACTGCATCTCACAACCCCTTTCAATTCCAGTGATTCTTCGATTTTGTTTCATAATGTTGTCTCAGACTTCTTGTATATTTTGGTCATTTTATTATTTTCTTTTCTTTAATGCTTCCTGAATATTCAAGGTTAGCCACTTTGACTTTCTGCTCTGATTATTTTTGTCTTCAGCACAGTCTTTTATATTTGAGAGACATTCCATTTTATTTTAAAATTTGACTTATTGTGTCTTTCATTTCTACAAACTTTTGTTTGGTTATTTTTCAATGTCGCTATGTCCTTATTAAATTTCTCATTCTTATCCTTATTCCTTATTTTTTAATGTTCTCTTGGAATTCACTGATCATTTTTTGAATTCTTTATCTGATATTTCATCTACTTTAATATCTTTGGAGTCAGCTACTAGTGAATTATGAACTTTAGGAGGTGTCATGTTACCTTGTCCTCCCGCTCCCATATTTCTCGTATTCCTGTATTGGGTTCTGTGCATCTTTTGGGATAGATTTCTCTTTCACTGTTATGTGTGAGCCATTTTCGGACACAGCCTTTCCAGGCCAAAGTGTTTTGGGATATCAGGTTGTTGTGAAATTTTCAATATTTTCTGAAATGGTTTTGAAGCTTAGTTTCCTTGCTATTTCTTTGTAATGATTAGTGTATTTTTATGCAGTTTATATTGTGTACAGTTTAAGCTGAATGTGGTGGCATGTGCCTATAATTTCAACTAATTAGGAGGCTGAAGCAGGAGGATTACAAGTTCTAGGACAGCCTCAGCAACCTAGTGAGACCCTGTCTCAAAATAAAATAAAAAGAGCTGTGGCTCAGAGGTAGAACACCTTTGGATTCAATCCCCAGCACCACCCTCCACAGATGTACAGTTTATAAGTTATGAAATATCCTTTTCCAAGACTCATACTTTAAAGTTAAATATGCCTGGTAAGCTGAATATAGGTTATTATTTGATTTCAACTTTTCCTTCTTATTTTTATGCTCTATCAGATGTTTAAAATACATTTACCTTTGCTGAACATAATTTACATTTTAAAATTACTATTGGTTCTTACAGTATTTTATTCAAATTAGGTAGCTACATATCTTAAATTATATATGAACCTGTCTGTGTTTCATGATAGGCATTATAAAGAACAGAGATTTTGCCTATTTTTAGAACCTCTGTGACAATTGAAGTTACTGGGCCTTCGCTAGACATCCCACCATTTACTCATTTTATTACATAAACAGAGCTTATGGAAGCCAATATGAAGACAAAAAATGTAAGTCAAAGCAGTCAGGCACTTACATTGGTTGAAGCCAGTCACATGATAAATCTATGACTGATAACCTTATGTGATAAGTAAGATGTTACCACTATTGCTTTTACTGTATTTTTTTTTTTAATTCTGTAAGGCAATACTCTCAGGAGGATGGTTATGATACGCTATTATAGACTCCATGTCTCACATCATTGGTTTTATAGGAGCAAAATCATTAGTAAATAAAGCCTGTAGTACAACATTTTAGAAATTTCTAATTCTTTCATTTCCCTTAACATTATGTCTTTAAATGATTTTTTAAGTATCCTGAAGGAATATTTTGTACTTCTTGGTACTCTCTCTGGCTTTTCTCAAAAGTGCTAGAAAAGTATAACTAATTGATATGAAAAACTGAGGGATAAGATTATTGTTGTCATAGGTGAGCACTCCTAGCTACTCAGAAAACTGAAGCTGGAGGTTCACTTTAGCCCATGCATTCCAGACCAGCCTGGGCAGCATAATGAGATCTTGTCAAAAAAATGTTTTTAAAAATTATTATGGTCAATCTGTAAATCTATGTTTTTAAATTCTTTTTGAAACAATATTTTTCTCACTGATTTATATCACAGAGATGGCTAACACTATGCTAAAAACAACTTTAATTAAAGTTACATAAAATGTTTGTATGTGATACTTGGTCAAAACATACAGAAGCAACAGATAGGGTTAGTCACTTAGTTCTCTAGAATCAGAAAGAATTCATTTTGACAACTGTTGTGTTGGCATGGTGCTAAGGTTTGTTTTATCTGCAACAAGGACAAGATCTGCTGTAGGAGGGTTTCAGCAATGTGTCAAATCATTATGAGGTTTATTTTTATAAGATAGGTCTCATTTTATTGGCAAAGCTCAATCTTCTGGTGGGTAGAAAATGTTTTATTTTAGTTAATATTATGATATATTGCTCTTTTATTAATAATCTAGAAAAGCTATATTTGTTGCTTTAACATAAAGATAGCATCTGAAGTTGTAAATGTATTTGCTATTTACAAGTATAAAATTTATTTTATCTCTAGATGTTCTGATGGGAGCAAGTGCTCAAGGATTCATATTTTGATGTGAACCATTGATGTGTATTCATCTTCTGGCTGTACTGTTCCTACTGGGAAGATATTTTCTTGCTAATATTTAGCACTAAAAATTTGACAGTGAACACTCTTTAAACATGCTTGTTGTGTTTTGTTGCTTTGTTTCATTTAAAATTAAGCATTAAGGGATTGTATTTTTTTAATTATAAGCCTGCCAATATGTCTGTCTAGAGGCCTGTTGCCATTGCTGTCTTCAGTGAAATTTTTGTCCCCAGAAAGGATTACAGGTTTTTTTTTCTAACAGATTGATTTGGTGTAGTGTATTCTTGGTTATCAAAAATACTCATGTTGCATTGGGATTTTGAATTGGTGAATATTCATGATGTGTGGAAAAACACAATACACACTATAGTCTCAGTCACACAAATGGGATGTAGTTTATGTATATGCACAACCTGGAGGGACACTAGCTGCTTGTGGCTGGATGACTTTGGTCTTTGCTTGTGTTTTTCTGTTTCCTGTAATGCACACATTAACTTTTAAAAAATAAAAGCTATTTTAAAAACCTATAAAAATTATTTCATCTATTAGTGAGGGAAAGGAAGAAAGAACTTGTGGATTTAGGGAATCAAGACTGAAGGAAGCAGTGATAAATGGAAAAGAAACATTTGAAGGGACAAGGCAAGCACTCCATCTGCCCACTGTGTAAGGCACCCAAGATGCACTCATAGTTTTGTGTAAGGCCCCAAGATGCACTCTACGTATGACACTGATGCTGGTTCAAATTTTGTGTAGTTAAGTGGAAATTTTTCTTTGTTCTTGAAAATAACACTCTAGAAAAATCAGAAGACTTGGGTTTGAAATCTGCAAGTTCAATGACTTTGAGGCCTAATTACCTCATCAATCAAGTGTAGGCAAGTTAGATTGTTTTGGAAGCAAGCTTTGCTCTTTAGACCAGAGATAGAAATTATTCCACTTCCTTTTTAATGATGAAATTGTGAGACTTCCATTGATAGAGCATATAAATATATTCCCTCCATATTACAGTTTATCTGTCTGGGAACAGATAAAATTTGTGATACAAAAGTAAGGCTGTTTGTTTGACTTGTTATAGTTTTCACTTTTTTTTTTAGAGAGAGAGAGAGAGAGAGAGAGAGAGAGAGAGAGAGAGAATTTTTTTAATATTTATTTTTTAGTTATCGGCAGACACAACATCTTTTTTTGTATGTGATGCTGAGGTTTGAACTCGGGCCACACGCATGCCAGGCGAGCACGCTACTGCTTGAGCCACATCCCCAGCCCAATATAGTTTTCACTTTTTACCTTGGGATATTTCTGAATTACGGTTTTAGAAAAGATTTTTTTTATTTATTAGTTGATGTATGTAAGTGCTGCTTATGTTCTATGCATAAACATTTGCCTAACTCATGTAGTTAGATTTAAATACAAAATTTTTTAAGTCTTTTAAACAGCATCCTCATAAAACTAAACCATTTTGTATGACAGCATAAGATGATGATTTTATAGATCTTGTCCTTTGTTGATATCCTGGTAGTGACTCAGATATTATAGGGTAGTAATAAGAGAGAACTGTTAATACAACTATAGTTTTGGTGAATTTGATATTTTGTAGCAAGCGTACAGTTAAGGAAGAATTAATTGTGTTGTTTGTCAACAGAATTCAGAGATCTTTCTCTGAATACATAAAACTCTAAAATCTAAATAAAAGTTCCAAAGCAGTTTATAACTTTGACAAAGTAGACCTTTGAAGAATCCCTTCTTGGTATATATATTTCTTCTTTTTTTGCTGCTTCATGTAAGACTGCTTTTGTGTCACGAGTAACTGAGCTGATGAAATAGCTTAGCTGGTAGGCATATTTTGCTGCAAAAGTCATTCCCTTTTGATCTTAACAAGATGAGCTGTAGTCATTTATCGTTACAGTCTGTTATCTTGATGAAAGAAGAACCTTGAGTAGATTTATTTTATTACACATCAGCTTGATGTGTGAAATTACTTATGTTGTCTGTATTTACAACTGTTAATTCCCAGGAAAACAGGTGTCTTTATATTATGTAGCCCTCTGGAATTTAAACCTTTTGCAGAAAACATGAACCCATTGAGATATCTAACTCTCCAGTTACTTACTGTCCTTTCTATGTTTTAAAATTTTTTTGGAAGCCTGTGAATATTTAGATTGCTAGAGTAACCCTTCAGGGGATAATTCTAGAAAAATAATTAAGAAACAGTTTACGGATAGAAGATTTGAGTATTATGTTGCCCTGAAATAAGTAATTTTTTTCTTTTTAGGAATTCACATAGTTGTAAAAGCTTTAGTGTAACTTGCTTTTTACAACACATTCATTTCAATATAATTCACATACCGTAAAACTCACCCTTGGAATATATACATTTCAGGGGTTTTTAATATATTCAGAGCTATACAGCATTAATCTAATTTTTAGAATTTTCATTATTCCAAAATGAAACCCCATTATCCATTAGCAATCAGTTTCCATTTTCCCTTTACCCCAGTTCATGGCTACCACTAATCTACTTTTTGTTAGTTTTTGAATTTTAAAAATGATACATTGAAAATGAAATAAATACTATTTTAGTGCCTTTGATTCTTCATGTTAATGGAATTATGTAATTAAATGCTATATGCATTACATGTAGTAATGTGTTACTAAAGTTTTATTTACTTCTTGTGTAAACAATAGTTTATCATTATTATGTGCATTGGTAAGCATAGTTGAATGTCATTAATTACTTAGTATTATTTAGTATGATTTTGTTGAGTCAATCTCTTTTTTTGTTTTGAAAATTTGAGATAAAGGCTTCCTTTAGCTCCCAAGTTGGAATATATTCAGTGAATTTGATTGTATTGTTCTTTGCTTAAAATACCTTTCCTTCATGATACAAATAAATATTTAGATAATAGTTATAATAGAAGTTATGTTTAAAGCACTTTAAAATAAACTTTACAACTTTTCTCCATCTCAGAAACACTCCTTTTCTGCATACAGTTGACATTCTTTGCAGATCACGCTTATTTATTCACTGGAACAAACTCTCATGTTCTTGTCTAGCTGTGCCACTTTGAGCTCATGATTGTTTGAGTGACCAGTGGATGAATAATCACAAGTATGTACTTCTCATACAAGGGTAGTGTAGTTTTGTCTGGTTTAATCCAAGGGTTGAGAGTGAGAGGTAAAGGGAATATTTTTGAAGGTTGGCAGTTGTATGAAGGTTTCTTTTAGTATAGAGAATCTGCTTTATAGTTCACTTGGAATTTATTTAGTTCAGCTGATAACTGTTGGAATCATCCTGTGGATGTTATTGTATAAAACTCCAGTGTTATATGGAGTGAGGAGGAAGTTAAGTTGATTATATAAAAACTCTTCAGAGAAACATATTTAAGGAACTTCACTGTAAGACTTCTCTGACTCCTTTTGGAAAGTGACGACAGAATCTGGGGTCTCCAAAAGTTAATAATTATTTTGCACTATCTCTGTAGCAATAAGCAGTGGCACCTACTTTCAACAGCTAAGATACCAAAAAACCTCACAGGTTGAACATGTATTCATGTTTCTCCTGTGGATTTAAAGATCAAAATATTATTTTGAATTTTACTGGATATCCACAACAGATGCTTGGAGCCTGGATCAACTGGGCAGGTGGGAAGTAAGTGGTATCATCACACAAATGGGCAGCACATTATAATTTTGTTGTGGCCTGCAAAAATATAACCTAAATCCATGGTCTCAGGAGAATACTTATATATAGACACACATGTTGGATTTTATAATAGCTCTCAGAGGAAGAATGGGTTTCACTTTAAAAAATTTTGTTCTGCCTACAGAATTTTAAGAATAAATCTCTTGTATAACTCAATGGTCTTATGTAAAATAAAAAATGAAAAGACATGCTGTTTAAAAATCACAAAAAAGGTTGTGGTAAGAAGTGATAACAATATATTCCAGTTGTGAGATTTTTATGTTAAATTTTTTCCATGTTACATTAGCTACCCTATGTGAAACCCCATCCCCCTAAATACATTTAATTGCTGTTTTTCATACACTTTTGCACTGTGTTTGAACAGGCAGATTTGTTCATGCCTATAGAAGTCTTCTTTCATGGCTCCCAGATAGCATGCCTGGCTTGTGTAATTGGGTAGTCATCAGAAAAAAAAAAGGGAGGGGGATTTTTTTTTTTTAACCTTTGAAAATGATATCCTTTTCAGCCTTGGCAGTTCTCAGTGTTCTATCTTTGTCTCCAAAATCCACATCGGAAATGCTAAGAGTTCCTATGCTGGAGTTAGGAGAGTTTGTTGTCAGGAGGATCCTGTAGCACTTTTCAGAAATTAGAGGGTCATCCAGCAAAACTAGGCCACATAGTCCAAGGATCAAGTGCACCCAGTAATATCACTTGGATTTGAAGATCTGCATGCTTTTAAGCTTATCTGTAATTTGGTCTGGTTTCTATTTACCTATTCAAACAAGCACTGTTTTTCTGGCTGCTGAAATATGCTTTATTAGTATCAGTTTATACACATAAACATATTTTTCTATTTTCATCTAATTTTCTTTTCAGTAGGTTGCCAGGAGCCCTGCACCCACTCACCTAGTTTCTTCTGGTGTAACAAAGGTGTAGGGAACGACTCAATGAATGTTGTTGAGATTTTATTTGTGTGGCAGATGTTTGGGAAGTGATTGCATGGCCCAAGTTTTTTCCTGAAATATATAAAAACAGTTTCTTTCTATATATTTTTAAAAAATCTAAGTTTGGGTTATTTTAATTGAATCTTTTCACCAGTTACACAATGAATTGTCCTGGTAATTTTCTCAAGCCTTGTTGATAGCACCCACAGTGAGCAAACTATATGATATAGTTTAATCACTATATTCTGAAACCAATAATAAATAATACCATAGCTGGACCTGGTGGTGCATGTCTGTAATCCCAGTGGCTGGGCAGGCTGAAGCAGAAGGATCACAAGTTCAAAGCCAGCCTCAGGAAAAGTGAGTTGCTTAGCAACTCAGTGAGACCCTGTCTTTAAATAAAATACAAAATAGGACTGGGGATGTGGCTTGGTGGTCAAATGACCCTGAGTTCAGTCCCTGGTACCAAAGAAAGAAAAGAAATAATATGATAAAGTAGTAATTTCAATCCTTGTTCGGACCTTGGAACTTTTTATAATATACTTCTCTACCTGTATTTAACTCCTTGTTGTAGCAGCATCATCATTATGAATATCATATACTGAATTGCAGTGTTCAAGGTAGACGCATGTGTCAGGGCTAGAGGTACTGATTTAAGCAGTGTGTAGAACATAGATTGCAAAAAATGGGCTTGGTTATTTTTTCCATGTGTCTATGTCCCTTACAATGTGACTCTGTAAAGGAAGAATGTGTTTCCTTATTTCTTGAATCTTTACTGGCTTTTAAACTTACTTTATCTAATAGAAGTGGCAGAAGGGATGGTTTGTCAATTATTAAGCTAGGCCCTAATTGGCCTTATGCATATCTGTTCATAGAACCTTGCCTATTCTACTGGATAATTATCTTGGGCAAGCCTACTCTCTGTATTCCCAGCATGCATGTCATCCCTTTTAAGTGAATCCAACTGTAGTATATATGAGGAAGGCCATTCAGGATAAGGTAGTCTTAGCTAACCTGTCAGACTATTGCAGAATCATGAGATTGCCCAGCCAAGATGGAATTGCCAGTTGACCTGTAGGATTAAGAGCAATGAATGTTTATTATTTTAAGCAATGGGGTTTGGGATGGTTTGTTGTGTATCAGGGTCTAATTATACATAATAAAGATATTTCTTTATTTGGGAGGGAAAAGCTTCAAATGTTAGTTCACTTTTTGGTCACTTGCTGCTTTTTTAGAAAATTGTCTTGAATGATTTTTAAAGAATTTTTGCAAAAGTAGTAGCTTGAAGACAAAAGTGAATTATTTCTGTTGCTGTTGGCCACTCCCAAATATTTATCAAACTGAACTTCCCTCTTGGAAATAACTTTTTTTATTGTTGACTTGGTGTCCTTTAAAAATTAGTATTTACACATTAATTTTCTGTTGACCTCATTAGAAGGGTGAGTGGGAACCACAGGAAGCCCTCTGTCATCGGTACCTATTTTTTCAGTCTTATGCTTTCTTAGTGTTTTCATGAAACATGTTATAGAGTTCCTTGTTTGTTTAGTCATGTTTGTGTGTGTGTGCTTATGGGCATTGAAACCAGGAGTACTCCACTACTGAGCTATATTACAACCCTATTTACTTTTTATTTTGAGACAGTCTTGTTAAGTTTCCAAGGCTGGTCTTGAACTTGTGACCCTTGTTCTTTGTCCTCTTACTAGCTGGGATTATATGCTTGTGCCACTCTGCTCATTCTTTTTTATTTTTTTTTATTTTTATAACAAATATTTTTTGAGTGGTTGGGACATGCATAGTACTGGGCTAAAAGCTTTTGTGAGCTTACAGTCTAGAAACCTACTGACGAGCATACAGCAAATTAAATACAATGGACTAGGGAATCCTATGATATGAACACATAAGAGTAGGCAGTTGAGGTTATCAGTGGCTTCCTCAAGGAAATATATAATTCTGAATCTAAAGGATGAGTGGGAATTACCTAGAAAAAGGGAACAGAAATAATATTTCATGTATGGGAAATGTATGCAGAAAGACTTAAAGGCAAGATAAATGGCTGAATAAAATGAAATAGCTGGTAAAAAATGAATCATATGAATCAAGAATTTTCAAAGCATTAAGTTTAAGGTACATGTGAAATTTGTAAGATGCATCCAGAAGACTGCTGGGTTTTTTTTGCTTTGAAACAGAGGAAATATCTGTTGTAGAGATAATCCTTTGAGAGTCATGAGTCTGTGGAAGGGGATGAATTAACCAGGCAGGAGTTTTTCATTTTTGAAAACAGGACCCAGGACCATATGCTGAGGAAATTGCAGTATTTAAAAGACAAAGAAGAGTCCATCAGGAGTATTGGGTAAGATCTACCAGAGATATGGCAGGAAAATTAAGAGAGTGTAGTGTCACAGAATTTAAGAGAATGTGTCAAGGACATGAGAAATGGTCATCAGGATCAAAAGTGTCTGTGAAATCAAGGAGAATGATGTCTGAAGAATGTCCTTTGGTGTTAGGAACATGCACATCCCATTATTGTCTAAGCACAAGTTGTTCCCTCTTCTTAGAATGTTCTTTACTCCTTTTGGTTCTTTTTTGAACTCAAATCTTCTTTCAAGATGTTTCTCAAATGTCCCCACATTTGTGATGACTAGTCCTAGCAATATTATTTCCTTGTTCTAGTCTCACATCTGTAGTAGCATTTATAAATTTCTTATAGTTGATTTTGGGCACATGTGTGCTCTGACAAGGTAGTGAGTTCCTGAATTCATGAAGTTCGAACTGCCATCTTGTGTTACTTGTCTTTTTATTCTTAGCATTCCACGCAGTGTCTGGCAATTAGGCAGTACTTGATAAATGTTTCTGGATTTGAATACTTGATTTGTATATGGTCCTAGGCAAAAGCAACATTTAAATGGCGAATTAAAGTCACCAAAATTTCTAAGTTGAAAGGCCTGTTCGTTGAATTTATCATATACTCTTTTCTTTAATAATATTCACAAATTATATCCTGTTCCATAATATGCACTATTATATAACATTGGAAAAGGTGAAAGATAGGTAGATTTCTATAATTGGCTAGGAATAGATTAGCCTTGTTCTCTCTAGCAAGCCTCTGGATCCAAAGTGATCTTTCAGAAAGGTGCCAAAATATGTAAGAGTCAGTCAAATAATTTATTCCTGCAAGGAGGTTAGTAATAAATGTGATAACTTCTACGGGATTAAGTCTATGAATCCATTCGAGGAAAGAACACTGAGCCACTTTGTGCTGAATAATTAAGCGGCCTGATATGTTTTTATCAAAAGAGTTACTCTTAAAATCCATTGATGTGTACTGGGATAGTAGTTACCTTTGTATCAGCATGTAATACTCATAATGGTGAATGAAAGAAAATATATACCTTACATTTTTGGTTGTAATTTTGAAAATTGATAACATCCTCTCCTTCCTTACTGCTAATATAAATGTACTTAATCTACTCAAATTTTTCTTTTCTACGTTTTTTCTGATATTTTATTACAGAGGTGATAGAATTTGATCATTCTGTGTAAAGGATATTTGAAATTCCAGAGCAAAAGGAATGACCTCCTTTTGGAATTTCCTCCAAAAGGAATGGCTAAGAAATATTGAACTGTCATTTATAGGTGGTGGTGGTGATGCATGCCTGTAATCCCAGTGGTGTGGGAGGCTGAGGCAGGAGGATTGCAAGTTTGAGGCCTGTCTCTGCAACTTAGTGAAGGGCCTAAGCAACTTAGCAAGACTCTGTCTTAAAATAAAAAGGGCTGGGGATGTGGCTCGGCGGTTAAGCACTCCTGGGTTCAATCCCTGGTACAAAAGAAAAAATCATCTTTACAAAGTTGAATGATTGTTCTGGGTAACAGAGGCAAGGACCTGCTCCTGTTATGTGAGGATTTCTAATTCCCATGAAAGCCAAAAGGAGAAGCCAATGTAACAACTTCAGAAAATGCCTCTAAATAAATTGCTGTATTGAGGAGTTATGGCCTGCCACTGAAATATGTGTAAAATTATATGTAAAGGTCAAGAGAACAACATTAATATGCATGATGAGATTCCAACTCTAGTAGGCAATCCCTTCCCTCAGGCATAAAATGAGATAGTTGAACATTGTTGGAGAAATGTGCTGTGTGAGCTTGTGTTGTGTAATTCATCTGGTATTATGTTGGTTGAGGTAGGACTGGGAAAGCCTTGGTATACCATGAAGAAAAGGGACTTCCTGGTTATGTATGGTTTGGGGGGCTCCTGAGAAGTTGGTGCACTTTTACTGGGCATCCTAATCAATTCTGCTCAGGTTTTGAGCCAGAGTCCTAGAAGTTTTTCTCAATAACTCCCTTTATTTTAATTATTTTCATCAGTCCTGAGGAATCTACCTCAAAAAACACAGATTTAATCATTTTACCTCTCTCCCTGTTCAGCTTATTTGAATGAGTGATTGCATGTGTTCAACTACCAAATTCCATTCTCTATCAACTCTTTTTAAAATTTTGCATTATATTATTTTTACTTTTTTGCATTACAATTCTTAAACACCTTTATACCACAATTTATCATGTCTCTGATTGTATATAAGGTATGTTGACACCAAATTCACATCTTCATACATGAATTTTGTATAATGATGAGGGTCTCCTTCCATAATCCATGCTATTCCCCTTCTGCCTCCCTTTCCCTCCACCCCTATTCCCTATCTAGAGGTAATCTTCCTCCCTTGCTCTCCCTCCCAACCCCATTTTGAGTCACCCCCCTTATATCAGAGTCTATCAACTCTTGACAAGTCTTTCAGTTCTGTTTTTTCCCATCTGGAAATGTAGTGATATTTTCTAAAAATCACAGAACAAGTCACACAACTCCTAAACCTAAAACTTAGATTTTAAGCTAAGATCTAAAATGTTTATCACTTTCCCACATGACCTTGAGTAATTGTGCCTTGGCTCTCTTTATTTCATCACAGCAACTGGTTTTCCAGTAAGTTATGCCCTTTCCCATCCCTTGGCTTTAGCACCTCCTCTTCCCTCCTTCAGGAATGCCTTTTTCAGCCTTCTGATAAATTTTACTTCTTGAGAGAGATTTTCTCAATCTAAATTAAGTTTCTGTCAAGAGCTGCCACATAGGAAATAAGCGCCCCTTGTCCTTAAGTGATGAGAATGTGGAGATGTGGCAGGCCAGCCTTGGGCTGTGTGTGTATGAACTATGGGCACTGAGCACACAGGGTGGACTGAACCGACCTTGTGCCTCTGTTTGGGCAGGCCTCACTCTGGTCTTTTCGCTTACTCTGCAGTGACTCCCACACAGCTCATGAGATGGGCATGGCCTCCCTATGTCAGTCAATGTTCTGACAGCAAACTTCAGGAAGCTAGACTCAACCCCCTGAAACCTGATCTCTTGCCTCATTTGAATGGCTTCTCCTCAGTAAAAGGGTTCAGCATGTGCTGGTGCTGGAGCTCTCTGTCTCTTTCCATGGACCCCTAAGGTCAGAGGAGGTGTCACAGAACCCAAAGAAAAAGGTATCTCTGTCTCTTGTATGATTATTTTGTGCAGCCCAGTTCACCTGGAGTGACCCTGGACCCTGAGTATTTTAGTTGTGGAACGCGACAAATGGTAATACTGATAAATTTCTAACAAAGTTTTCAAGTTTCTCGTTTTATACTTTTTGAAATTCTTGTTCTTTCACAGTATTTGTTATAGCTGGGAGTTACATAAGCTAGTCTTGTGAATCTTTTCTCCTGTGATTTTTGCTACTGCTTTGGAAGCTCAGGATACTGTCCTATCTTGCCTCCTCCTCCTTCTTTTTTTTTTTTTTAATATATTTTTTTTTTAGTTGTAGATGGACACAATAACTATATTTATTTTTCTAATGTGGTGCTGAGGATTGAACTCAGTGCCTCACGCATGCAAGACAAGTGCTCTATCACTGAGCTATAGCCCCAGCCCCCTATTTTGCCTTCTTAAGGGCTTTACCCCTATAGTTCTTCCCTTTCTCAAGTCATCATTTCTTTTACTGGCTTATCTCAATCAGCATAATAATATCCTTCAGTTACTGCCTTTTGTTTTTGTTGTTCTTTCCCAGCAAAACTTGTGAAATGAGTTAGTTAGTAATCTCTGTCTCCTTTCTTATCTGTCCTTCACCCTAGAACCCACTCCAATTAAGATTTGATTGACAGAAGTCCATTGAAGTTGCCCTCTGCAGGATTGTCAATGACCGGCATTTTGCCAAATTCACTCATCTATTCTCTTTCCAACCCTCAATGTAGCGGACCATTTCTCCCTTGAAGCACTTTCCTTTTGGCATTTGTGACTGTGTAATGTGGTCTGCCAAGATCTAGATGTTAAGATGGAAGGAGGCAGGAAAGAGGCTTAGTGTGGCAGGAGATTCCCTGTGAAAGATCCTAGGGAAAGGAAGCAAGATTAGTCAAGCCTTCCAACCAAGATTCAACACCTGTGAAAGATGAGTGAGGAGGAAGCTGTAGTGGGCATGGGAAATCTGAGATCATTATGCTGATCTACCAGTATCTGACACCTAATAGGGAACCCTGAGGCAAATCTTGCTCATTAGAGGAGACCTACAAAATAGGTAGAGGTGACCAGACCAGACCATGTGCAGTATGCTCAGTGATTTGCTGTGTCCTTCACTCCAAAGCTAAGCATATCCTCAGGCTAACAGATGAAGGTTGTTGGTTAACTACACTTTATATGGCTGAATGGCAGATTGTTTCTTGAAGGGAGATCCTAGCCACACACCTGTCTTTATCACAATGACTGCTTATTTCACTGTTTCCCCCTACCTTACCAACCATTTTATCTCAGTTTCATTTGCTTCCTTCTCTGCTCAGCTTCTCAAAGTTAAAATGTAAACAGGGTTTGATCCTAGACCCCTGCCCTTTGCACTCTCTTCTTTAAGTCTCATGTCTTCAAATACTGTCTCTATACCTGACTCTTAGCTTTCCATCTCTAGTTTTGTCCTCTTCACTTTAGACTCATAAATCCAACAGTCTTCTGGATAATCTCTTTGGATATCTAACAGGAGCCTTATACTATATGATCAAAATAAACTCTTATTTCTTCCCTAACCAGCACCTTCTGTTTCCTCATTTAAGTAAATATAGTGTCACAGTTATCAATGTAGTTGTCAGATCAGAGATGCAAGAGAGTCATTCTTGACTTTTCTTTCTTTTACATTTTCACACTGAATCCCTTAGTTAGTCATATCTATATCTAAAATATAACCCATGATTGTTCATTTCTTTCTTTTTCTCCATTGTAACCCATCTTGTCCAAGCCATTATAATCAAGTACACTCTGCACTGGTCTCCTAACTGTACTCTTTACTTTCTTTTTGCCCTCCCAGAATCTTTTAGAATGAAAGCTCTGTGAGGGCAAGGTTATTATCTGTCTTATTCAGAATAGTATCTGATACTTAGTGGATATTTATTAAATATTTGTTGAATGAAGGGATGAATGAATGAATGAGTGGATCAATCAGTTCTCCCCTTGAATTTGTGACATAAATCAGACTATACTTTTTCCTCACATGTTTGATCTCTGCTCCTGGTTCCTGATACATAGCTATTAAAACCCTTGTAATTTCTTAAGTTATGGAGTTGATAAGAGCATCCTAGAAAAAACTTATAAATTGCTTGCAGTTTCCTGGGTGTTAGGAGTAGGAGTGTTTTTTATTAAAACAAGGTGACATTTGGTTGGCTCCTGGATAGCTCAGCATGAGAGATAGTTACTGGAAAGATAAAGACATGATGAGATATTTAGAACTTTCAGCCCCACCCCCATCCTTCCAGTAGAGAAGAGGGACTGGAAATCGGGTCAGTCATCAGTCATGCCTTCATCAGTGATGAAGCCGCCATAAAAATCTCTAAACCATGATAGCTTTTCATCACTGTGACAAAAATTCCTAGGGGAAAAAACTTAAAGGAGAAAAGACCTATTCTGGTTCATGGTTTCAGAGTTTTCAGTTCATGTTCAGCTGGCTCCATTGCTTTGGCCTTGAAGTAAGGCAAAACATCATGGCAGAAGGGTATGGCAAAAGAAAGCAGTCAGGAAGCCCAGAAAGAAAACAAGTGAAGAAGGAGCCAGGGACAAGATATTGTCCTTGAGGGCACCCTCCCAAGGATCCATTCCCTTCAACTAGGTCCCACTTCCTATAGTTTCTACCACTGCCCAATAATTCATTAACTATTAGTCTATTGATGGATTAATCTATTGGTGAGATCAGACCTGGTAAGATCTAATTGCTTACTGAAAACCTTACCTCTGAACATTGCTGCATTGGGGACTAATCCTTTAACACATGAGTCTTTGGGAGACATACCAGATCTAGATTATAACACTATGGATTCATAGAGCTTCCAGGTTGGCAAATGCAATCACATGTTGGGAGGGTGGTGCACCACAATGTAATGGGGACAGAAGCTACTATGCTCAGTACCCATCCAGACCTCACTTTATATGCTTCTTCATCTGGCTATTCATCTGTATTCTGTATAATAAACTGGTACATATAAATGAAGGGTTTTTTTTCTGAGTTCTATGAGCTGTTATAGCAAATTATCAAACCTGAGGAGGGGATCATGGGAACTCCTATTGTAGCCAGGTCGGTCAGAAGTACTGGAGGCCCAGGACTTTTGACTAGCAGTGAAGTCGGCCAGTCTTGTGGGACCTAAGGGGTCTGATGTAGGTCTCCATGTAAGTGGTGACAGAATTGAATTGGATTAAAACACCCAGTTAGTTGTCTCCACTGGAGAACTTGTTGTTGGTGTAGAAAACATCCATACATTTGGTGTCAGAAACATTGTGAATATAGACTAACAGTTTTTTCCCTTTCATCTGCCTAGAACTCATCAGTGATTTGCCAATTTATAATAGAATCCAGACTATACAACTGTACATCATCTTGTTCCTGCCTACTCCAGTGACCTTGACTCATATCACAGTATGCTTAGACCATACTGCCCTTCTTTGCGTTTCTTTTGTACATTTGGACCTTTCCCTAGTTGGGTTCTTTTTCTGGTAATGCACTAAGGCAAGATAGAGCTCCTTATCAGTCAGATCTCAACTCCAGAATGCCAAAGCCATATTGGCTGCACCAATTTGCTTCAGTAGATGAATGGATAAAAAAAAGTGTGGCATATATACACAATGTAATATTGCTCAGCAATAAAAGAGAATAAAATCCTGGCATTTGCAGGTAAATGGATAGAGTTAGAGAATATAATGCTAAGTGAAGTTAGCCAATCCTCAAAAAACAAATGCCAAATGTTTTCTCTGATATAAGGGGGCTGATTCATAGTGGGATAGGGAGAGGGAGCATGGGAGGAATAGACGAACTCTAGATAGGGCAGAGGGGTTGGAGGGGAAGGGAGGGGGCGCGGGGTTATAAATGATGGTGGAATATGATGATCATTATTATCCAAAGTACAGGTATGAAGACACAAATTGGTGTGAATATTACTGTGTATACAACCAGAGATATGAAAAATTGTGCTCTATTTTAGCACCTGAGCAGCACAGGCTTCATAAATGAAGGTTCAGCTATGTGAGAAATCCGAAGGGAGTTTGAATTAAAGAGACAGACTCTAATTACCTTTAAACCAGCTCCAGGAGGGCTTCTTCTACCTCCAGCCTCAAGCTACCTATTAGGGTAGCAAGGTTTACTGAAGGGGGGGGGGGAGAGAGAGAGAGAGAGAGAGAGAGAGAGAGAGAAGAAGAGAGGAGAGAGAGAGAGAGAGAGAGAGGAGAGAGAGAGAGAGAGAGAGAGAGAGAGAGAGAGAGAGAGAGAGAACGAACACGAGTGGACTTTTATTGGGGAACAAAAAATTCTAGGGAAAATCCCATCCAATGAAGATTAAGGGGGACAGTGTCCCAAGGTCAAGTGTGACAATTGGGTCTTCAGCTGTAGTGGTCAGACACGCCCCCACAAGGACAAGCCCTCAGACCTGAGAAGGGTGGGGAAAGCTGTTGGACACAAGGATGTGTCTAAGTGCCTCTCGCCCAGCCAGGGAGGTAACTCAAATCACTTGCGAGGATGGCCTCCCATACTCTGCATATGTAATAAGAATTGTAATGCATTCTACAATTTTATATACACACACACACACATACACACACATATACTGAATGCCAAGGCTGCCTCAGTCATAATTTGCCTGGTCATTGTCTGTAATTTATGTTTCCCTTCCTTTGATTTTGTCACACCCCTTTGTTTAATTTCTTTGTAGTATTAATTTTTATAGCTATTTAATCTCTAAAGTTTACTTTAAATTAGAGCATTAGAACATCTAGGCTCTTTTTACTTTTAATTAATTGCTGGCTATTCCTTCCAGGTCTATGCACCAAACAATTTTTTCTTCCCCTACAATGTACTAAGGGGCATTATCACTTTATTTTACAGCTTAAGTATAACAAACCTGCTGTTGGTGGAGACCATATGAATGTCAGAAAGTTGCAGAGCAGTAATGTAATCAACATGTGGAAGGGGTCTTTCAGTAATTGACCATTCAGCTGGAATTACACTCTATTTGTAAGAAATCAAAAGGAGATGGAAGCAAGGTGCCAAGGCAGAATAGTAGAAAGGTGGAAAGCCCCTTGTCCAAGCTGCCAGCTTCATTTGTATCAATAGGTTACTTTAGGTCCTTGGAATCAGTAGTACTTCATTGGGTCATTAGGCAATTTACAGAGTTAGCAACATTATGCAGCTTATTTCTCAGTTATATATTATAGTTGCAATTTGCAATGTTAGGAGGTTTGTGTAGCTCTCAAGAAAGTCCATTGTTTAAAGTTACTGTTATGTGGACAGGTTCAAGCTCAGCTAAGTTTGGTGAAACATTGTGGTTGTCTAACAAGAGAGTTCCTTTATTCCCAGGAGCTGAGTGCCTGAGATCAAGGTTGAGGCTGATAAAACTCTAGTACAGAGCCTCCTCATGCAGGGCATTGTCACAGCTGCTAGGTATAGCACATGTATTAGACTTGGGGGGAAATTCCAGAATATTCCAAGTGTGGAAAACAGAGTGCCTATTCCTCCCTGGGAATTTACTCACTAGAAGAATGCTGCCCTATACATTTCCATAGCCAGAATTCTTATATCTATTTATGAAATTTTATTCACACACTAATTTCTTATCTGTGTGCCTCATGTTTCTTAGTTTCATTGGTGATCAAAACAAGTTTGTGGGGTTTTTTAAAAAATTTAATGATTAAGACATAATGTTTGGGGTAATTTTCTCCCTAAAATCAAATGCCATAGATTCAGGAAAACTTAGTGCTAGAGACACAAAGATTTATAAAACTGTCTGAATGTAATGTGGAAGTGAAAAATGCATATATATGTATGTACATGTGTGTACAAAAATATGTATATATCATGACAAGTTGTATATAAGGAGTGTAACACTGAAACCTGTGGAAAACAGAAAGAGTGAACATTTTCTTAGCCTGAGGAAGTAAGGAGGTATTTCCCATGTGGGCATGACCTGAATGTCTCTTCCATATATTGTGTTTTCATTTAACCTGTTTGAGCTTTTAACTTTTCTGCAGAATTTTAACCCTGAAATTGCTATTCAATTCTGTTTCCTGATTCCTGGTGTGTTTCCTTGAAGGGACACAGTTCAGAGAGAGGGTGGAATGGAGCAACAATCAAATGAATCAGTCAATGCCTTTCCTATGATGGACTAGTTGTTTCAGAAGAATGTTTTGATCAGCGTGTGTTTTCAGCACTTACAGTGGTACTTAGTATATCTCTAGGTTCATGAATACTTTAAAATTCTTTTTGTTTAGTTATAGATGGACACAATACCGTTATCTATCTATCTATCTATCTATCTATCTATCTATCTATGTGGTGCTGAGGATCAAACCCAGTGCCTCACATGTGCTAGGCAAGTATTCTACCACTGAGCCCCAACCCTAGCCCCTCATATATTTATGACAGATTTTTTGACAGACTGGAAGGAAGAGATGGAGAGAAGGAAGAAGGGGAATTTTTTAACATGTTTACCTTTGGAAGAGTAAAGAAAATAACAAAAAGTTTAATTCTGAGTATGTGCAATTTTAGAGAAATTTTAAATTAAGCATTTAAAATAGAAATTTGGTTATAGCCTGAAAGGAACTGAATTTTGATGTACTTAACTGCTACCTATTTTATTATTGTGAATAATCCAACATGTTCTCCTTTTCTTTCTTATGGCTTTCAGTAGACTGGGCACCCACAATGAAATTTTTATGGTAAACAACAGTTATTACAAGAAATCTCCAAACACTTTATAGTAATTTTTGATTATTTCTACTTTGCTATTTCTTTTTGTTTATAATTTTGTAGCAACTCCAGAATTTTCAGAAAATATTCTTAAAAATTATTGCAATTTATTTTTCCTTATTGATTCTTAGAGCTTATATTTGTCTTCTTAGAAAAATATTTGCTTCTCAAAAATTAGTACCTGTTGTATGCCCAAGATAACACACAACTTATTATAAATATGGAATTATAGTATCCATAGACACCTTCATACCACTGATATCAACATATATAGTAGTGAAACTGCTTCAAAATTTTATTATTTAATGAATTCACTTAATTTTTTTTTCAGTACCCTGTTTTTAATTTTCTACTCTTCACATGTGAATCAGATTAAGATAGTTTATTTGGAAGCTGTATTGCCAAGCAGCCACGGAAAGCTTCTTTGGCTCATATTTTGAAATTTTTTCCCTTTGTCTTTGGCCAATAGCTCAATCCCTTTGGTGTCCCATCTGCTTAACATACAACACTATGGCACATTTCCATATATCTGGGTCAGAAAAAACGAAGCCCATAATTCAACCTAGGTATTACCTGCCATTGCTGTGGGTCTAATACGATGAAAGTCAGAAACTTTTCTGTTTGTTTTTCCAAAACAGTAATAGATGCAAAGAAACCCATTACTATGAGTAACTTATTTTCTGAAATGTCCCTCATTGAATTCTAGAAGTTACTTAACTTTCAGAATATAAGCATTTACCTCAAAGGAATAACATGTTGCTCCACTCCCTTGTTACTTTATTATTCTTCATATTGAGTTCAAATTTTTGATTATACCAGTTATTTTTGTTTACTTTTTGACTTCTGACTCAGCTTTCCTTTGAGAGATTAAAGACTAGGTCCAATCCTACTTTAGTAAGTAAAAAGAAGTTACGTGTCCTATGTAGTTAAATTTCCATGAATGAGGAAAATTACTTTTTTAAAACAGATTATTTTTAGTTCAGTGCAGCACTATTTTCCTTTTGAGTTAATTTGTTTGCTTATATGCTTTCATGTACCTTACCTTATTCAAAAAAAAAAGAGAATTTTAGGAAGCGCAAAGTAATACATATAACACAATATAATAAAAAAATAAAGCATTCAGGGTCATGGAAAGGGTTAAGGGATACAGTTAGTTTTCAAGAATGTATTTGGTGACTGTCTTTCCCACTTGGGAAGCTGATGCAGGAGGATTGCAAGTTTGAGGTCAGCCTCAGCAACTCTGTAAAACTCTCAGCAACTTAGTGAGACTCTGTCTAAAAATAAAAAATAAAAAGGACTGGGGATGTGACTCAATGGTAGAACATTTCTGGGTTCAGTTCCCAGGCTATAGATTCAGCTCTAAACTTTCCAGTGACCAGAGCATAAATGGGTAGATGGAGACATGCTCAGTTAAGAGTACCAGGACTACCCAGGGAAAACATAGACCTTTATCTTTCAACAGTTAGAAAAGAAAAAGACCCTCATATAGGGAACACTGGTTAATGAGGACAATATCCTTAACAATGAACACGACAGTAAATTTTATAATAATTTGGCATTTACTATAGACAATCTACTGTGCTAAGTTCTTTACTTATATTTTCTCTATTCCTCAAAGCAAGTCTATGAAGTATTATTTCATATTAGGAACTCAGGCTCTGAGAGGTTAATTGATTTGTCTAAAATCACATAATAAATTGGGAGAGAAGCTTTAAAAACAGGCAAATATGTCTTTAATGTCCCCACTCTTAACCATTTTTCTGTGTTATAAGCATATTGCTATTTTTTGTTGCACATTCCTCAATAGAAGTCAAAGCAGAACTGAAAAATGTAATTCAAGAATAGCCATTCTAAGAGAGGATCAAAGTAATGCAGCCTAAATGTAAAATGAGCTCTTGAAAGTTTTACATGGACCAGGAGTAAATTTTAGACTACCTAGAGCTACGTATTTAATCTTTATTAGATCTATGATGATCTAGGGGGAAACTGTAGACCTTCTCTGCAAAACATAAACATGCATACAATTTTAGGCAACTCACAGATCTCTTTCCCACCCATTGCACAAAAATGCAAAAATGTATCTGAGAATCTAGAGTTGGAAAGTAGAGAAACCAAGGCTATGAGAGTTTACTTGGAAAAATACTAAGTATGTGGAATGGGGATGGATCCTTTTGCTTTAATTAAATATTGAATATTGTGTAAGTGGTGTGTCCTTCCTAAGACCTAAATTAGGAGATCAATTCATCAGATTCCAAAACCTATATCTTATAATACTTTAGATAACTCCTGGGTATGAACAAAATGTATGAAAACTTTTTGTTTTTATAAAATCTATTAAAGCAGTACCTGCCTTAGTAGGATGTTTGACATTTGATGGTTTAATTGCTAAGTCATAGGTTTGGACACTATTAGCAGTTGTATTCTGTTCCTCATTTTTCTCAGAGTAAATTTAAGTCTACTTTATTTAGACTAATTAACTATAGGGCTGGGGGAAAACCAAATTATGAAATCAAACCTTTTAATATTTTAGAAAGGCACAGTAAATTCTAGTCCCTGAAAGCTAGACCAACAACACTGTAAGTAGTGTTTCTTGAAGTCTATCAGATATCTTGCAAAACAATTCAGGAATCCAAGAATTGCTTATTTAGTAGTGTCTGGCCCAGTTTTATGCAATGATTATATAACCACAGCTCCACACACAATTACCCTTTAGGTGTTAAGGTAGTACAAGTACTCTACAACCAGGTTGATCTGGATTAGGATTCTAACTTTGCCACTATTAACTGTATGGTTAACCATGGACAAATTGCTTGACTCCTCATACCTCATCTATAACGTGGGAATAATGGTACCCACCTCATAATGGTAAGGTTAAAATGGGAAACTGTGTGTAAAGCCCTTGACATAGTGCTGGCATAATACAGATCTAATAAAAGCCTAGCTTTCACTAATATTATTGTCCTTAATGGATAGACAGCAAACATCTCTTTGTGGTGGAACTGTAAAGGCATTAAGTAACCAGAAAGCATGTGCAAAGAGAAGTATGCCAAGTTTCAACATCAGTTTTCAACATGGCTAAAGTGTGTAGCACTCTTCCAGCATGGTCCCACTAGGGCTTTTCCTCAAATAGCCTTCTTCTGATGAAAAAATGTTGCTTGGGTGGTTCTGTTGACTCTAGTAGTTCATAGCTTCTGTGCAAGGTTTCAAACTGTGTTACAGGGAGTGTTTAAACCTTGTCTTGTTTAAACTCTATACCTCAATTCCTAATGATGCTCCTACTTTTTGTTCTTCCTTCCTCTAGACCAAATAATTTATCTCTTTTAAAATTATTCATGAGAGTAGAACATAGCTTATTCAGGGGAGAATGCCTGACTTTGAATAAATGTGTCATAGGTGTTGGGGACAGAGAAAGTGTAAGGAGTTGAAGGTAGAGACAGGCAATCATAAGAGGGAACTCTTACATTTGTGTCTTTTGGAAAGTGTTTCTCATTTATCATTTTCATTAATAGAAAAAAGTTGGTATTTATTTTGTTAGCTAGGACTGCATTTCTGTAAAATAATATACTTTACAGTTATTGAAACTTTCAAAATAACTACTTATTTCTAAAAGATGAAAAATATAAATAATATCAGCCTTACTTTGCATTAGCTTTATAGATGAGAATTTTGCATTATTCCTTCTCAAGTAAAAGTATTATTGTAACCATTAGTACTTATAGCATGTAAA
The DNA here is from genome assembly GCF_048772815.1 of Callospermophilus lateralis. Classification (NCBI taxonomy): domain Eukaryota; kingdom Metazoa; phylum Chordata; class Mammalia; order Rodentia; family Sciuridae; genus Callospermophilus; species Callospermophilus lateralis. The sequence goes on from NC_135309.1 coordinate 147,241,063, forward strand.
TCTAAAATTATTATGACCTTACTTGTTTTCATGGATCCATTTAGGTAGATAACACTATGAAATATGAGATAGACAATAATGTACCTCGACAGTACCTCTGTCCGTCCTGTTGTCTATTTCATTAAATTGAGTGTTAATGCTAGTTATTAATCTTTTTTGTGCCTTAGTTTTCCCCTGTAAAACAGAGATACTAATAGTACCTGGTTTAGAGTTGTGAGGATTGAATTATAAAGTGTGGTGCCTGCCTCATGAAAAGCACTTAAGTATTAGCTATCAAGATTATGAGTCCAAATTTACTTCTTATTCAGATTATGAGTTCACTGTTTTGAATTTATTATCAAACACTTTTGACATTTCATGACTTCTGGGACTAATCCTATAAGTGCAAGAGTTCTGTTGTAGATTAATTTGTAGAGATACTGAAAAGCTGCACTGTTTTTAGTGTAAACTTCTAAAGTAACCTTGACTTCACTACTTAAAATGTGACTAAGTATTGTTTAATTTTTTGGTCAGAAAAACTATCTATTTATTCCCTTTCAAAGGAAGAATATTTATCTCATTTTCAAATTTGCACTGAATCACTCTTTGGCACGTAAAATTTTATCTTTAGAGTCTGTTTTGCAGATGTGGAGTCTGCTACTTTTAAACTTGGTTAGTTCAGTGAAAATTCTGTACATGTATCATATTTCAGAGGCATTAACAAAAATAGAGTAGTGGCTGTATCCATGTTAAAGTTCAGTGGTTAGTTGGGAAGCCTGCCTCTACCTGATGATATCAGGGAGAAGTTGCTCCAGAAGTGCTAGTAAGCCCTGGCAACGCCTTCGGTAAAGGGGTGGGTAGAGGCAGATTTCTTTAAACTTTGTCATACCCACTTTATCCTGTGCTGGCCTTCATATTCTCTTTTCTCTGCCCTCATCTCCTATCCTTTACTTCCACCCACTGTGCTATTCTGCTCTTGTCAGAAGATAGTAATATGACATTACTTCTTAACATAAATGAAAGTCATCAGTATCACATGCACACCATACCTTTGCCTACATTAATGATTTCTTATTTTTGGTATGTGTTATAAACCAAGGTTATTAGTGAAATAGAACTGAGTGACTTACTTACTTACAATGGATTCATTTTTGAGTTGCAATCTTGCCTCCACTGAAATTACACTTGCAGAAGTTATCTGTGACCAGTTGTTTGTTAAACCCTGTGAAGGTCTTTTGATCTTTTTTGACCTAACATCTCTTTGGAATTGGACATTCCTGAACACATCTTTCTTTTAAACTTGTTCTTTTGGCTTCCCTAGCACTTCCCTTTTCTTCCTCTCCTTGCACCCCTTTCTTATCTCCTGTGAAGCTCCTTTTACTTGTTGCTGCCTGTCCCCCAAATGCATGTTTCTCAAGGGTCTGCCTTCTGCAGTTACCACCATTTTGTATCTCACTCTGCATTCTAACAATTCCTAATTATATTTCTTTTGCCCAGCCTCTTACAATGAAATTCTGTACCTAGATGTCACCTAGGTGCCTGAATCTTAATTTTCTATTTCCTTTTCTTTTTTCTTTTATTTATTTATTTTTATTTATATATGACAGCAGAATGCATTACAATTCTTATTACATATGTAGAGCACAATTTTTCATATCTCTGGTTGTATACACAGTATATTCACACCAATTTGTGTCTTCATACCTGTACTTTGGATAATAATGATCATCATATTCCACCATCATTAATAACCCCATGCCTCCTCCCTTGCCCTTCAACCTCTCTGCCCTATCTAGAGTTTGTCTATTCCTCCCTTGTTCCCCCTCCCTATCCCACTATGAATCAGCCTCCTTATATCAAAGAGAACATTTGGCATTTGGTTTTTGGGGGATTGGCTAACTTACCATTATCTTCTCTAACTCTATCCATTTACCTGCAAATGCCAGGATTTTATTCTCTTTTATTGCTGAGTAATATTCCATTGTGATATATGCCACACTCATACATTGCTGGTAGGATTGCAAATTGGTGCAGCCAATATGGAAAGCAGTATGGAGATTTCTTGGAAAATTGGGAAAGGAACCACCATTTGACCCAGCTATCCCTCTCCTCGTTCTATACCCAAAAGACTTAAAAACAGCATAGTACAGGGACACAGCCACATCAATGTTTATAGCAGCACAATTCTATTCCTTTTTCTACCAAATCATCATCTTTTGTCTGATAGCCTGATATCTCTACCACCCTTCAAAAGTTCTACCTCTTTGAATTGCACCCCCCTGAGAGCCTACTTTACGTTATTTTTTCTTCATACTTTCCCCATCTTATTTCCTTAGTACAGGTCCTTTTTACCTGGACTATCCAACTTGTAGACTTATACCCTCCAAGAAGTCTTCTCTACTGCCATACAAGTAATTTTCTGAAATACGAGTTTATTATGGAACTTAAGTTTCTCCTCTTTTTAGTGTTTCTACAGTCTTCTAGAGTATAAAGCCCATAAGCTCAGTACATCTCACAGGGTACTCTTTATAATCTTATTCTTTTATTTATTTATTTTTAATTTTTATTGTTGGTTGTTCAAAACATTACATAGTTCTTGATATATCATATTTCACACTTTGATTCAAGTGGGATATGAACTCCCATTTTACCCTGTATACAGATTGCAGAATCAAATCAGTTACACATCCATTGATTTACATATTGCCATACTATTGTCTGTTGTATTCTGCTGCCTTTCCTATCCTCTACTATCCCCCCCTCCCCCCTCCCCTCCCCTCTTCTCTCTCTACCCCCTCTACTGTAATTCATTTCTCCCCCTTATATTTTTTTCCCTTTCCCCCCACTTCCTCTTGTATGTAATTTTGTATACCCCTGAGGGTCTCCTTCCATTTACATGCAATTTCCCTTCTCTCCCTTTCCCTCCCACCTCTCATCCCTGTTTAATGTTAATCTTCTTCTCATGCTCTTCGTCCCTACTCTGTTCTTAGTTACTCTCTTTATATCAAAGAAGACATTTGGCATTTGTTTTTAAGGGATTGGCTAGCTTCACTTAGCATAATCTGCTCTAATGCCATCCATTTCCCTGCAAATTCTATGATTTTGTCATTTTTTAATGCAGAGTAATACTCCATTGTGTATAAATGCCACATTTTTTTTATCCATTCGTCTATTGAAGGGCATCTAGGTTGGTTCCACAGTCTTGCTATTGTGAATCGTGCTGCTATGAACATGGATGTAGCCGTGTCCCTGTAGTATGCTCTTTTTAGGTCTTTAGGGAATAGACCAAGAAGGGGAATAGCTGGGTCAAATGGTGGTTCCATTTCCAGCTTTCCAAGAAATCTCCATACTGCTTTCCAAATTGGCCGCACCAATTTGCAGTCCCACCAGCAATGTACAAGTGAACCCTTTTCCCCACATCCTCGCCAGCACTTGTTGTTGTTTGACTACATAATGGCTGCCAATCTTACTGGAGTGAGATGGTATCTTAGGGTGGTTTTGATTTGCATTTCTCTGACTGCTAGAGATGGTGAGCATTTTTTCATGTACTTGTTGATTGATTGTATGTCCTCCTCTGAGAAATGTCTGTTCAGGTCCTTGGCCCATTTGTTGATTGGGTTATTTGTTATCTTATTGTCTAATTTTTTGAGTTCTTTGTATATTTTAGATATTAGGGCTCTGTCTGAAGTGTGAGGAGTAAAGATTTGTTCCCAGGATGTAGGCTCCCTATTTACCTCTCTTATTGTTTTTTTTTTGCTGAGAAAAAACTTTTTAGTTTGAGTAAGTCCCATTTGTTGATTCTAGTTATTAACTCTTGTGCTATGGGTGTCCTATTGAGGAATTTGGAGCCCGACCCCACAGTATGTAGATCGTAGCCAACTTTTTCTTCTATTAGACGCTGTGTCTCTGATTTGATATCAAGTTCCTTGATCCGCTTTGAGTTAACTTTTGTTCATGGTGAGAGAAAGGGATTCAGTTTCATTTTGTTGCATATGGATTTCCAGTTTTCCCAGAACCATTTGTTGAAGATGCTATCCTTCCTCCATTGCATGCTTTTAGCCCCTTTATCAAATATAAGATAGTTGTAGTTTTGTGGATTGGTTTCTGTGTCCTCTATTCTGTACCATTGGTCCACCCTCCTGTTTTGGTACCAGTACCATGCTGGTTTTGTTACTATTGCTCTGTAGTATAGTTTGAAGTCTGGTATCGCTATACCGCCTGATTCACACTTCCTGATTAGCATTGTTTTTGCTATTCTGGGTCTTGTATTTTTCCATATGAATTTCATGATTGCTTTCTCTATTTCTACAAGAAATGCTGTTGGGATTTTGATTGGCATTGCATTAAACCTATAGAGAACTTTTGGTAATATCGCCATTTTGATGATGTTAGTTCTACCTATCCATGAACAGGGTATATTTTTCCATCTTCTAAGATCTTCTTCTATTTCTCTCTTTAGGGTTCTGTAGTTTTCATTGTATAGGTCTTTCACCTCTTTTGTTAGGTTGATTCCCAAGTATTTTATTTTTTTTGAGGATATTGTGAATGGAGTGGTTGTCCTCATTTCCATTTCAGAGGATTTGTTGCAGATATACATGAATGCCTTTGATTTATGCGTGTTGATTTTATATCCTGCCACTTTGCTGAATTCATTTATTAGCTCTAATAGTTTCTTTGTAGACCCTTTTGGGTCTGCTAGGTATAGAATCATGTCATCTGCAAATAGTGATAATTTGAGTTCTTCTTTTCCTATTTTTATGCCTTTAATTTCTTTCGTCTGTCTAATTGCTCTGGCCAGTGATTCGAGAACTATGTTGAACAGAAGTGGTGAGAGAGGGCATCCCTGTCTTGTTCCAGATTTTAGAGGGAATGCCTTCAGTTTTTCTCCATTTAGAATGATGCTAGCCTGAGGCTTAGCATAGATTGCTTTTACAATATTGAGGTATGTTCCTGTTATCCCTATTTTTTCTAGAGTTTTGAATATAAAGGGATGCTGTACTTTGTCGAATGCTTTTTCTGCATCTATCAAGATGATCATATGGTTCTTATTTTTAAGCCTATTGATGTGGTGAATAACATTTATTGATTTCCGTATATTGAACCAGCCTTGCATCCCAGGGATAAATCCTACCTGATCATGGTGCACAATTTTTTTGATACGTTTTTGTATCTGATTTGCCAGAATTTTATTGAGGATTTTTGCATCTAGGTTCATTAGAGATATTGGTCTGTAGGTTTCTTTCTTTGAAGTGTCTTTGTCTGGTTTAGGAATCAGGGTGATGTTGGCCTCGTAGAATGAATTTGGAAGTTCTCCCTCTTTTTCTGTTTTCTGAAATAGCTTGAAAAGTATTGGTATTAGTTCCTCTTTAAAGGTTTTGTAAAACTCTGCTTTATACCCATCCGGACCTGGGCTTTTCTTAGTTGGTAGTCTTTTGATGGTTTCTTCTATTTCCTCAATTGATATTGGTCTGTTTAGGTTGTCAATATCCTCCTGACTCAATCTGGGCAGATTATATGACTTAAGAAATTCATCGATGCCTTCACTATCTTATGTTTTATTGGAGTATAAGGATTCAAAATAATTTCTGATAATCTTCTGTATTTCTGAAGTGTCTGTTGTGATATTGCCTTTTTCATCCCGTATGCTAGTAATTTGAGTTCTCTCTCTTCTTCTCTTCGTTAGCTATGATCTTATTCTTGCCAGTAGTTTTTACAATCTCATCTTCCACTTATGCCCACTGTGTACTTCATCCTCTCGTTAAAACAAACTACTTTTGCTTCTTGTAGAGACTGCTTTTTCACGTCCTCTTATCTTTTGTATGTTCTAACCAATTTCTAGGATTTATTCCCTGCCTCTCCCCTACTCTTTGTGAATGCCACCTGCAGAATCTCTGCTCTTCCAAAAGTCATACCCCTGTGGAATCCTTCCCACCAATAGGTAGTTACTTCATGAAATGATGGCATTTCTCCTACTTTTTCTTCCCCATTGGATTATATATCTTGGAGAACAAACACTTTGGTATCCCCATATATCTGCCAATGTACATGGCCTATAAAAATATTTATATTTGTTGAATTGTAGACCTGTGGCTTATATTGCTTATAATATGTTTCTGCCACCTGGCCTGTGATTTCCATGGAGGTAAAAGCCTTATCCTAGTCAGCCTTGTTTCTTTAGGGCCAGGAATATTGCTCATGCCTCAACAAAAGTCATTTGCAACAAATTATTTTAAAAAACATTTCAGGAGAAGTTAAGAGGAGAAAGGTACTAAAGATAGTGGGTAGGTAGATGATATTATTTATATTATATATATTATATATATAAAATTAACAGCAAGAGAGACCAAGGATTGGTGTGTAAATTAAGAAGTGAAGGATACTACATTACATAGAGAGTTCTAACCCAAGTGATCTGCTGGGCCACTCCAAGTTAAAGTAGTATTCAGTCAGCTTTCTACCAACATTAAATTAAAACTCTATACCATTGTGTGTGTATGTGTGTGTGTGTATGTGTATGTGTATGTATATGTGACGTACATATAATCTTTGTTTATATTTATATACATTTGATATAGGATTTTAATTTAAAAATTCTTTTTGTGGAAAACTATGCTTGATATTAAGAAAATAAAAAGAGTCAAGATGAGTTTCTGGGATATTTCAATTCTGCATTTTGGGATGCCTTTAGCAGTGTCCTTTTGTAATAGGTCTAAGTAGAATAATTCTCAGCATGTACCTGTGAATGTTCTCTCAGATCACTGTACCAAATTTCTTTTGAGTTTCATGATAGGCTTAACTAAGAGGGGTTAGAGGGAAAAAAGGAATCTACTACCTCAACATAATGGAGGTACCTCTGAGTTTTATAGCCTGACCCCATGAAATTTAGGATTATTTTTTCTGTTTTTGTGAAAAATAACACTGGAATTTTGGTAGGGAGTGTTGATTCTATAGATTGCTTTGGGTAGTATGGACATTTTAATGATATCATTTTTCTAACCCATGGGTTATCTTTTATTTATTTGTGCCTGCTTTCTTTTATCAATGTTTCATAGTTTTTTTCAGTGTGCAAATCTTTCACTTCTTGGTTAAATTTACTCCTAAGTTTTAAATTTTTTAATTTTATTACAAATGATCTTATTTTTTAAATTTCATCTTTAATAGACCATTGTTAGTATAGAAGCAGGAAAACTGTTAGTGTAGAAGTAGGGTTCAAAAGTGAGTAAAGAGATTGAATGAATAATTTAAAAAATCTTCCATCAAAGAAAAGCCCAGAACCTAATGGCTTCACTGCTGATTTATACCAGACGTTTGAAGATCAACTAATATAAATCCTTCTGAAACTCATCCAAAAAATTGAAGAGGAATCTGTACTTCCAGACTCATTGTATGGCCAGCATTACCCTGATGCCAGAGTCAGACAAGGCTCTATATGAGAAGAAAACTACATGGCAATATAGGTGCAAAACTCTTCAACTCATGCTAAATTCAACAGCACATTTAAAGTATGATTCACCATGATTAATTGGGGTTTATTCCAGGGATGCCAGATGGTCTACACTTATAAATTAATAAATGTGTTACACCATGTTAACAAAATGAAGGACATGATTACCTCAGTAAATGCACATGAACATCTGATAAAATTTGCTACATTCATGGGTAATTCATAAAAATGTTTCAAAAAGACCTGTAGAGTGAAGCAACTGTGGGGGTTCATAGTGACTGGTTCTAAGATCCCACAGGAAGGATTTCAAGCAAGTTGCACAGAGAAACAGGCAGGAGTTTGTAAGAGAAAGTGAGACAAGTGAGGTTAAGCTCACAGTGCACGCACTAAGGGGACTTTCTCTGGGAGAAAGCATTTCTCTTACAGATTCTAGGTTTTTAAGGAATTTGGGTTTCTTTGTTTTTGCTATAGTTTCTCATACCTCCTGAAGTGGTTTATTGTCCTTTGTATAGCCCTTGACTTTTTATAACTCTAGACAAATTTCATTTTTGAAGGTTACCAGTTTCTTGATGCTTGTGTGCTTGGATAAAGTTTTCTGTTATCCCAAGCCCTGTGTCTTATGGACTCTCTTTGATGTAAATGTCTAATATTCTCCCTAAAAGTTAATGTCTTTCATTGTCCTCCCCCTAGCCACCTACTCATGACTGACTATTTACTTAACAAAAACATTCAATAAAAATATTCAACAAAAATATGTATAGAAGCAATGTAACTCAAAATAATACCCACCATATATGACAAATCCATAACTAGCATCATGCTTTCAACTCATGAAGAGTGGAAAGCTTTTCATCTAAGATCAGGAACAATATAAGAATGCCCACTTTCACCCCTTCTATTCAACACAGTACTGGAAATCCTTGCCAGAACAATTAGGCAAGAAAAGAAACAAAAGCCATCCAAACAGGAATGGCTGAAGTGGAATTTTCCATTTGCTATTGACATGATCTCGTGTATAGAAAACCCTAAAGACACCAACCCCAAAACAAAACAAAACAAAACAAACAAACAAAAAAACTGTTAAAACTGATACTCTCAGCAAAGTTGCAAGTACAAAAATGTGTTTAATATTTTATCAAACTACCTAATTATTACAAAGTGGCTGTACCATTTCACATTTCCAATAGTACAATAGAGGGTTCCAGTTTCTCTGCATCCTCACTAACATTTCCTTTTGTCTATCTTCTTGATTGTAGCTGTTCTGGCAGTTATATGGAAAATCTCATTTTTGCATTTCCTTAATGACTAATGATGTCAGATTCTTTTCATATGCTTATTGGGCATTTGTATATATTCTTTGGTAAGATGTGTATTAAAATCTTTCTCCAATTTACAAAGTTGAGTAATTTGTCTTTCTTCTGACTTATAAATATTCTTTAATTATTTTGGATGCAAATACCTATCAGATGCATTCATTGTGCATATTTTCCTCAAGTCTGTGGCTTGTCTTTTCCCTTTCTTACTGGTATCTTCTTTAAATTTAAATATAAATTTAATTTAATTTTGGTATTGGAGAATGAACTCAGGGGAGTTTTACCACTGAGTTACTACATTCCCAGTTCTTTTGTTTAATTTTTATTTTAAAACAGAGTCTTGCAAAGCTGCTTAGGGCCTTGCTAAGTTCCTGAGGCTGACCTTGAACTTGCAATCCTCCTGCCCAGCCTCCAGAATCACCTGAATTACAGTTGTGTGCCACCACATGTGACCTTGCTGGTATTTTTTGAATAAATACCTAAATTTTAAATTTTTGATGAAATTAATTCTGTACCCCTTTACTCCTTTTTATCATGTATGCTCTTGGTGTTGAATTAGAGTACTCATTACCTTGTTCAAAGTCATGAAGATTTCTCCTGTTTCTTTTTTGTCTTTTGTTTGTTTGTTTGTTTATTTTGTGTTTGTGCTAGGGATTGAACCCAGGGCCTTGGGCATGCAAGGCAAGCACTTTACCAACTGAGCTATATTCCCAGCCCTTCTCCTGTTTCTTTTAAGACTTTTATATTTATATTCTGTGATTTGTTTATTTGTATGTGGCATGAAGTAAGGTCCCAAATTCACTTTTTTACATATGAACAACCGATTGTTCCAGAATCATTTGTTGAAAAGATTAATTTTTTTTAATTGAATTGTTTTGATATTTTTGTTGAAAATCAATTGGCCATATATGGAATGGTATAAAGTAGTTACTTCTTGTAGCATTCACTCCTAATTCTAACTCTAGTTTTTATAAGACCTTTTAACTTTTCAAGTCCTTTGATTGATTGCATATTCAGAGGTTTTTTCTGGAACCATATAACTTCAGTGAATATAAAACATTAGACCAAATAAATTTATCCCAAATGCAGTTGTATTCTTACTGTAGTTACTGAGCATGTGAATATGCATGTATGTCAAGTGTGTGTTTAGAGAAATGTATGTATGTCAAGTGTGTGTTTAGAGAAATGATTGTGGATTTACATTAAAGGTAGAACATTTTCCTTTATCTATGGAATTGCAATACCTTAATACTTGAGCATTTTTTTTTAAAGAGAGAGAGAGAGGGAGAGAGAGAGAGAGAAATTTTTTAAATGTTTATTTTTTAGTATTTGGCGGACACAACATCTTTGTTTGTATGTGGTGCTGAAGATCGAACCCGGGCTGCATGCATGCCAGGCGAGCGCGCCACCGCTTGAGCCACAAGCCACATCCCCAGCCCAATACTTGAGCATTTTGAAAGATCTTTTTTTTTTTTTTTTCCTGTTGAGAGAGCCAGCAGGTTTCAGAGTCTTATATCACTCAAGTTGCTTGTGTAGTCTTTTGAGAAAAATTAAACCAAGATCTCTTAAGTGATTTCCATGCAAAATTAATGCTTCCCTTGACTTCTGCCAAATGCTGTGATGCATTTTGCAGCAGATGCCAGAAAGTTTAGAACTTGTATCTGGAATGAATTCAAAATTCTAAGACAGAAAGCATTTGTGCCTGGGGCAATGTAATGACCCCACCTGTGTCTTTTTTTTTTTTTTTTGTCTTCTGGATGTTTTCATTTTATGTCCAGAAAAGCCAGCACAGATCCTTCTTCTATTTTTAAAACTTTTTATGAAACACAGTTTTAATTTTATAAGACCAGATCTCACTCCAAGTTTCAAAATATGTGTTCTTCAGCGTAAAATGTTTTGACAGATACCTAATGGCCTAGCACTTTAGCATCCATTTTTTAAAGCCTATATGCAGAGAATCAGAGCCATAAAACCACAGTGTAATTAGTCACTATCAGATGTTGCATAAATTTGTATTTCACACATCTATATGCCAGGTAAACTGCCTTTTCCCCCTTCCTATAATTTTGATAGCTAGCTCAACCTGTTAATAAACTGCTGAAATAAATGGAAATACTTAGTTGTTGGCTTGATTAACTTTTGATATTTTATTTGTGGTCTAAGACGAAGAACAGCAAGGAACTAGTATTTATTGTGTGCCTACCATGTTCCAAGTATTGTTCTAGATATGTTTACATCCCTAATATCACTTAATCCTCACAGCCCCTCATTGTTGGTATTATTATCCCAATTTTAGAGATCTAGAACTTTAAACAAGCCAGACAATGATACTTTATGCTTGTGTGGGGCCTTTCAGAATATCATAATTCTAAAGTATCATCTGGAAAGGCCAGTTATAAAAAGAAAACTATCATAATTTATTCCAAGTGTTTCAGAGCTGACAGTGAAAAGAAACAACACGTGCAGTATTCCTCAACTCTTTGTACTTGTTTTCTATGGGAAACAGTGAAAAGAGATAAGAAACCAGTAAGCAACACAGAGTGTGTTCAATAGGGGAGGGCTTTATAGTGATCAGACGCAAATAGTACCAGAAAAACAGGATTATCCATATGCAAAAAAAAAAAAAAAAAATCACCTTGACCCATACCTCATACTCTATATAAAAACCAGCTAAAATAGATTATAGATCTATTTATAAAACTTAAAACTATAAAACTTTTAGAAGAAGCCATGGGAACTTCTATGAAACTCTAGCCAGAACAATTAAATAAAAGAAAGAAATTAAAGGGATATGAATAGGAAAAGAAGAGCTCAAACTATCTCTGCTTGCCAGCAAGACCTAAATAATTCCACCAGGAAACTTCTAGAACTCATAAATGAATTCAGCATGATATAAAATTAATACCCATTAATTAATTGCATTCCTGTGCGCCAATGATGAATCAGTTGAAAGAGAAGTTAGGAAAACTATCCTGTTCACAATAGCCTTAAAAAATAAAATACTTGAGAATCAATCTAACAAAAGAGGTGAAAGATCTCTACAATGAAAACTACAGAACACTAAAGAAATTTTAAAAGAATTTAGGAGATGGAAAGATCTCCAGTGTTCTTGGATAGGAAGATTTAATGCTGTCAAAATGGCCATATTACCAAAAGCACTATACAGATTTAATGCAATTCCTATTAAAATTCCAATGATGTTCCTCAAGGAAATAGAAAAAGCATTCATGAAATTCATTTGGAAAAACAGGAGGTCTAGAAATAGTCAAAACAATCCCTAGTGAGAAAAGCAAAGCAAGAAGCATCATAGTACCAGACCTTAAGTTAAATTATAGTACAGAACTGTAGTAACAAAAACAGCATGTTATTGACACCAAAACAGACATGAAGACCAATGGAACAGAAATGAAGACACAGAGACAAACCCACATAAATATATTTATCTCATATAAGACAAAGGCACCAAAAACATGCTTTGGAGGAAAGATAGCCTCTTCTACAAAGGGTGCTGGGAAAACTGGAAATCCATATGTAGCCAAATGAAATTAAACTCCTATCTCTCAACCTGCACAAAACTCAAAAGACTTAGGTATTAGATCAGAAACCCTGCACCTACTAGAAGATGATGTAGGCCTAACACTCCAACATGTTAGCTTAGTAACCAGCTTCCTCATCAAGACTCCTAAAGCACAAGAATTAAAATCAAGGATCACTAAATGGGATAGTATCTAACTAAAAATCTTTTCTTCTGCTCACTTCCTGCATGGGGAATGAGTGAGTAACTTTGGAGGTGTGGGCTGGGTGGAAATAAAAGCTATAAAAGTAATATTAAATAATAAAAATAAAAATGAGATTATATATCAAAAGTGGGGGCATTTATAAGTTGAATAGATCTGATGGGTCTGGTTCTAACAAGAAGAATAGCCTAGGAATGCTTTATTTATAGTGGAACATATCAAAGGTTTTCACTGTGGCAGGAAAACAGAATAAGAGTGGGGAAAACAAGTTGTTTGGGGCTTAGCAGGTTACACCTGTCTTTGGGTGGCTGTGTTTTAACGTAGGGATGTGAGCTAAGGTAGGGAGCTAGCATCATCTGTGCTTTCTTGAACTAGGGAATTTCACCTGGGAGTTCCTAAGAAAGCAGCTTCCCTTGCCTTCTGTTGGTTCAAACAAATCCAATAGTTCATACAAGGTTTCCAACACTTCCTCACAGCAAAGGAAATAATCAAGAATGTGAAGAAAGAGCCTATAGAATGAGAGAAAATTTTTGCTAGCCGCTCCTCAGATTAGGTGTTAATTATTAGAATATACAAAGAATTCAAAAACCTTAAACACCAAAAAACAGACACTTCTCAAAAGAAGAAATATGAGTGGTTAACAAATATATGAAAAAATATTCAGCATTTCTAGCAATTAGAGAAATGCAAATAAAAGCTACACAGAGATTTCACCTCATGCTAATCATAGCGGGAATTATCAAGAATACAAGTAACAATAAATGTTAGCAAAGATGTGGGGAAAAGGGTACTCTTTCAATGCTGGTGGGAATGCAAATTGGTGCAACCACTATGGAAAAGAGTATGGAGATTCTTCAAACAACTAGGAATGGAACCATCATTTGACTCAGCTATTCCACTCCTCAGTATATACCCAAAGGAGTTAAAATCAGCATGCTACAATGATGCAGCCACATCAATATTTACAACTGCTCAATTCACAGTAGTGAAGGTATGGAACCAACCTAGGTGCCCTTCAACAGATGAGTGGATAAAGAAAATGTGAGATACACACACACACACACACACACACAATGGAATATTAGTCATAAAGAAGAATGACTCTGGCATTTGCTGGTAAATGGATGGATCTGGAGACTATCATGCTAAGTGAAATAAGCCAATTCCAAAAAAACCCCAAAGCTTGAATAGTCTCTTTGGTACTGGATCCTAATACACAACAAAGACTGGGGGTGTGAAGAATAGAAGTTTAGGGGATACCAATAGGAAAGAAAGTGGAATGAATCTGATAATATAACTTTCCTATGTACATATATGAGTACCCCACAAGTGAATCTCAGCATTGTGTACATCCTCAAGACTGGGATTCTAATTATAATAAGATATACTTTCTGTTTGTATAAATGTGTCAAAATATACTATCATGTATAACTAAAAGAACAAATAAAATTTTAAAAAAAGTAATTCTGACGTAGGGGGAAAAACAGGGAGAATCACAGAGAAGTTTTTGGAGGGGTAGAACCATGCATTTGTCAAAACACATAGAACTATATATTTAGAAAGGTCAATTTTATCCTAGTATCATAAGTACATACTGCAATAAAGTTGTCTTAAATATATCTGTATTTATTTGCAGATAAAATATATGCATATAATAAATCTATTTTCACTCATCAATTAAGGGAAGTCTAGACTTAGCCACCCCAAAGCTGTTTGGTAGTTCCAGGGTCAGCAAGGACCAGGGTACCTCCTGTTTTGTTGCTCTGAGAGGATGCTGCTTGTACCCAGCTGTCTTATCCATATTACTGGCAGAGGGAAGAGTTAAAAAAAAAAAAAGAGTATGAAGAAGGTTCTGTAACCTTCTTTTACTTCTTTGATATTTTGATATTCTATATTACACTTTCATGTAAACCTCATTAGCCAAAATTCAAAAGTCTAGGTGCAAGAGATTCTGGAAAATGAAGAAAGGAGAATGAATGTTGGAGTATGCTGATATGTCTGTCAGCTCCTGATGATTTCTAGCTACCAACTTGTAACACTGATCAAAGTCCACTTGCTCTTCACTATGTTACTTCAAATCCTGGAGTTCTAGCATGCCTATTATTTTTGTGTACTCTTCTCAAATCCTTATTTGAGCTTGCCTTTTACTAGTTACTGGTTTCTGAAATTGAGTCAGTGAATCTTAAGATAATGTCTGATATAACATTTGACAACTCTGAAAACTGGATTTTGACAGTATTTGGTAATTGATGAAATTTACAAGTAACACTTAGGGGGAGGCATGCAAAAAATATTTTAAATCGAAACCAGACCATGTTCATTGGGAACAAATCACAAACATTTGCCAGGCTCAGAGAAAATCCTGGGTATCCATACATTAAAAAATCATTTCCTTTTCATTGCATATTGATTAAACCTCAAATGTATAGATAGGCAGTGAAATTATTTCTTTCATTTGTGCAACATACACATATTTTAAAAAGAAAAAGAATTCTTGCTTTCAAGGAGATCTTTTAAAAGAAATAAATGTTACTATGTATAAATATAACTTGCAACCTGGGTCAAGTGAGTTCCCCAGTTTCATACTTTTTTCAAAATTGTTTAGGCTATTCCAAGTTGTTAACAATTTCATGTAAGTTTCAGAATCAGGTTATCCAATTTATACTCCCAAATCTCTGCTGAAATTTGAAGGACAATATATTGAATCTAAAGATCACTTTGGGAAATATTGAAATCTTAATAATATTGATTTCCAGTTCATGAGTACAATATATCTTTTTATGACTTCTTTTTTCATTGTTCTCAGAAATTGTTCATCAGTTTTAGCATACAAACATTGACTGTGACTTGTCAGATTTTACTTTCATTCTGTCATGAATGGTATTTTCTTTTATTTTTTTTATTGGTTGTTCAAAACATTACAAAGCTCATGACATATCATCTTTCATACATTTGATTCAAGTGAGTTATGAACTCCCATTTTTACCCCAAATACAAATTGCAGAATCACATCAGTTACACATTCACTTTTTTACATAATGCCATATTTGTGACTGTTGTATTCTGCTGCCTTTCCTATCCCCTACTATCCCCCCTTCCCTCCCCTCTCATCTTCCGTCTCTACCTCATCTGTTGTTGTTCAGTTCTCTCCCTTGTTTCCCCGCCCCTTTCCCCTCAGAACCTCTTATATGTGATTTCGTATAGCATTGAGGCTTTCCTTCCATTTCCATGCAATTTCCCTTCTCTCTCCCTTTCCCTCCCACCACTCGTCTCTGTTTAATGTTAATCTTTTCCTCATGCTCTTCCTCCCTGCTCAGTTCTTAGTTGCTCTCCTTAAATCAAAGAAGACATTTGGCCTTTGTTTTTTAAGGATTGGCTAGCTTCACTTAGCATAATCTGCTCTAATGCCATCCATTTCCCTGCAAATTCCATGCTGCGTAATACTTCATTGTGCATAAATGCCACATTTTTTTTTTATCCATTCATCTATTGAAGCACATCTAGGTTGGTTCCACAGTCTAGCTATTGTGAATTGTGCTGCTATGATCATTGATGTGGCAGTATCCCTATAGTACGCTCTTTTAAGGTCCTCAGGGAATAGTCCAAGAAGGGCGATAGCTGGGTCAAATGTGGTTCCATTCTCAGCTTTCCCAGGAATCTCCATACTGCTTTCCATATTGGCCGCACCAATTTGCAGTCCCACCAGCAATGTACAAGTGTACCCTTTTCCCCACATCCTCGCCAGCACTTATTGTTGTTTGACTTCGGAATGGCTGCCAATCTTACTGGAGTGAGATGGTATCTTAGGGTGGTTTTGATTTGCATTTCTCTGACTGCTAGAGATGGTGAGCATTTTTTCATGTACTTATTGATTGATTGTATGTCCTCCTCTGAGAAGTGTCTGTTCAGGTCCTTGGCCCATTTGTTGATTGGTTTATTTGTTATCTTATTGTTTAATTTTTTGAGTTCTTTGTATATTCTGGAAATTAGGGCTCTATCTGAAGTATGAGAAGTGAAGATTTGTTCCCAGGATGTAGGCTCCCTATTTACTTCTCTTATTGTTTCTCTTGCTGAGAAAAAACTTTTTAGTTTGAGTAAGTCCCATTTGTTTATTCTTGTTATTAACTCTTGGGCTATGGGCGTCCTATTAAGGAATTTGGAGCCCGACCCCACAATATGTAGATCGGAGCCAACTTTTACTTCTATCAGGCGCAGAGTCTCTGATTTGTTATCAAGCTCTTTGATCCATTTTGAGTTAACTTTTGTGCATGGCGAGAGAAAGGGGTTCAGCTTCATTTTTTTTGCATATGGATTTCCAGTTTTCCCAGCACCATTTGTTGAAGATGCTATCCTTCCTCCATTTCATGCTTTTAGCCCCTTTATCAAATATAAGAAAGTTATAATTTTGTGGATTGGTCTCTGTGTCCTCTATTCTGTACCATTGGTCCACCTGCCTGTTTTGGTACCAGTACCATGCTGTTTTTGTTACTATTGCTCTGTAGTGCAGTTTGAAATCTGGTATCGCTATACCTCCAGATTTACACTTCCTGCTTAGAATTGCTTTTGCTATTCTGGGTCTTTTGTTTTTCTATATGAATTTCATGATTGTTTTATCTATTTCTACAAGAAATGCTGTTGGGATTTTGATTGGCATCGCATTAAACCTGTAGAGAACTTTGGGTAATATCGCCATTTTGATAATGTTAGTTCTGCCTATCCATGAACAGGGTACATTTTTCCATCTTCTAAGACCTTCTTCTGTCTCTCTCTTTAGGGTTCTGTAGTTTTCATTGTATAAATCTTTCACCTCTTTTGTTGATTCCCAAGTATTTTATTTTTTTTTGAGGATATTGTGAATGGAGTGGTTTTCCTCATTTCCATTTCAGAAGTTTTGTTGCTGATATACAGGAATGCCTTTGATTTATGTATGTTGATTTTATATCCTGCCACTTTGCTGAATTCATTTATTAACTCTAGCAGTTTCTTTGTAGACCCTTTTGGGTCTGTTAGATATATTATCATATCATCCGCAAATAGTGATAATTTAAGTTCTTCTTTTCCTATTTTTATGCCTTTAATTTCTTTTGTCTGTCTAATTGCTCTGGCTAGTATTTCAAGAACTAAATTGAATAGAAGTGGTGAGAGAGGGCATCCCTGTCTTGTTCCAGATTTTAGAGGGAATGCCTTCAGTTTTTCTCCATTTAGAATGATGCTCGCCTGAGTCTTAGCATATATAGCTTTTACAATGTTGAGGTAAGTTTCTGTTATCCCTAGTTTTTCTAGGGTTTGAACATAAAGGGATGTTGTACTTTGTCGAATGCTTTTTCTGCATCTATCGAGATGATCATATGGTTATTATCTTTAAGTCTATTGATGTGGTGAACAACATTTATTGATTTCCGTATATTGAACCAGCCTTGCATCCCAGGGATGAATCCTACTTGATCATGGTGCACAATTTTTTTGATATGCTTTTGTATTCGATTCGCCAGGATTTTATTGAGAATTTTTGCATCTAAGTTCATTAGAGATATTGGTCTGTAGTTTTCTTTCTTTGAAGTGTCTTTGTCTTGTTTCGGGATCAGGGTGATGTTGGCCTCATAGAATGAATTTGGAAGAGCTCCTTCTTTTTCTATTTCTTGAAATAGCTTGAAAAGTTTTGGTATTAATTCTTCTTTGAAGGTTTTGTAAAACTCCGCTGTATACCCATCCGGTCCAGGGCTTTTCTTGGTTGGTAGTCTTTTGATGGCTTCTTCTATTTCTTCCTTTGTTATTGGTCTGTTTAAATTGTGTGTGTCTTCATGACTCAATCTGGGCAGATCATATGATTTAAGAAATTTATCGATATCTTCACTATCCTCTATTTTATTGGAATATAGGGTTTCAAAATACTTTCTAATTATCTTCTGTATTTCTGTAGTGTCTGTTGTGATATTGCCTTTTTCACCCCGTATGTTAGTAATTTGAGTTCTCTCTCTTATTCTCTTCGTTAGCATGGCTAAGGGTCTGTTGATCTTATTTATTTTTTCGAAGAACCAACTTTTAGTTTTATCAATTTTTTCAATGTTTTTTTTAGTTTCAATTTTGTTGATTTTCACTCTGATTTTAATTCTTTCTTGTCTTCTACTACATTTGCTGTTGTTTTGCTCTTCCTTTTTTAGGGTTTTAAGATGTAGTGTAAGTTCATTTATTTGTTGTTTTTTTTTTCTTTTTTTGAGGAATGAACTCAGGAAATGAATTTCCCTCTTAAAACTGCTTTCATTGTGTCCCATAGATTCCGGTATGTTGTGTCTGTATTGTCGTTTATCTCTAAGAATTTTTTTATTTCCTCCTTTATGTCTTCTGTAACCCATTGATCATTCAGTAATGTTCATTTTCCAGGTGATGCAGGATTTTTCCTTCTTTTATCATTGATTTCCAGTTTCATTCCATTATGATCAGATATAGTGCATGGTATTATCTCCACACCTTTATATTTACTGATAGTTGCCCTATGGCATAATATATGGTCTATCTTTGACTAGGATCCATGTGCAGCTGAGAAGAATGTGTATCCCCTTGATGATGGTTGATATATTCTATATATGTCGGTTAAGTCTAGTTATTGATTGCGTTATTGATTTCTATAGTTTCTTTATTCAGCTTTTGTCTAGAGGATCTGTCTAATGGTGAGAGCGATGTGTTGAAGTCACCCATAATTATTGTGTTGTGGTTCTATTCGACTCTTGAACTTGAGGAGAGTTTGTTTTATGAACGTTGCAGCACCATTGTTTGGTGCATACAATTTGATAATTGTTATGTCTTGTTGGTGGATGGTTCCTTTTAACAGTATATAGTGTCCTTCTTTATCACTTTTGATTAACTTAGGTTTGAAGTTGATTTTATTCGATATGGGTATGGCCACTCCTGCTTGCTTCCGAGGGCCATGTGAGTGGTATGATTTTTCCCAACCTTTCACCTTCAGCCTGTGTATGTCTTTTCCTATCATATGAGTCTCCTGAAGGCAGCATATTGTTGGATTTGTTTTTTTAATCCAGTTTACTAGCCTATGTCTCTTGATTGGTGAATTTAAGCCATTAACATTTAAGGTTACAATTGAAATATGGTTTGTACTTCCAGTCATGTTTATTTATTTATTTATTTTAGTTTGACTAGTTTTTCCTCTTTGGTTATTTTTCTTTCCCTTTACTGAGATACCTCCCACTGTTAGTTTTGGGCGCTATTTTTCAATTCCTCTTGTAGTATTTTGCTCAAAATGCTTTGCAGTGCTGGTTTTCTGGCTGCGAATTCTTTTAGCTTTTGTTTATCGTGAAATATTTTAATTTCATTGTCAAATCTGAAGCTTAATTTTGCTGGATACAGTATTCTTGGTTGGAATTTATTATTTTTCAGCGTTTGAAATATGTTGTTCCAGAATCTTCTCGCTTTCAAAATCTGTGATGAAAAATCAGTCGTTAACCTAATTGGTTTACCCCTGAATGCAATCTGCCTCCTTTCTCTCGTAGCTTTTAATATTCTCTCCTTGTTCTGTATTTGGCTATCTTCATAATTATATGTCTTGGAGTTGGTCTATTATGGTTTTGAATGTTCGGGGTCCTGTAGGCTTCCAGGATTTGTCAATCCATTCCATCTTTCATCTCTGGGAAGTTTTCTAGGATTATTTCATTTAATAGGTTGTCCATTCCTTTGGTTTGAAACTCTATACCTTCTTCTATCCCAATGACTCTCAGGTTTGGTTTCTTTATGATATCCTATAACTCTTGGATAGATTGCTCGTGAGATTTAAGCATCCTTTCTGTGTTGACTATATTCTTTTCAAGTTGATAAACTTTGTCTTCATTATCTGATGTTCTGACTTCTACTTGATCTAGTCTATTTGTAATATTCTTGTTAGAGTTTTTAATTTGGTTTATGATTTCCTGCATTTCTAGGATTACTGTTTTTTTTTTTTTTAAATCTCTATCTCCTGGTAAACTCATTCTTTGCAGTTTGAATTTGTTTGTTTAATTCGTTTTCAAAATATACTTTCATTGCTTGGACTTGCTGTCTCATGTCTTCTTTAATATTCTGTTCCATCTGAGTTAGGTATGCCTTGAGTTCTTTCCCTGTCCATGTTTCTGATGCTTCTAGGTCTTCCTGTAGATTTAAGTTGTCCTGCATTGTTCGTAATCCTTTTTTCCCTTGTTTTTTCATGTTGTTCACGTTACTTTCTAGCTCTGTTTGACTGCTGTGTAACTGCTTTCTCCTATAAATTTGTTTTGGTTTTGTATATCTCTGTTGTTTCTCCTTTGTGTTGGGAGATTCTGCCTAGAAATGTTGGGCTTTATTGTACTTTAAAGCTGATTCATTCAATTCATAAAAGGCTTCTGGGTTCTGTATGCATATAGTGATTTGTTATTTGTTCTTAGGACTTTATGATTAGGTTAGGTGCTATGATGGTATGAGGGTTAGTATGTCTTGGCTACTTTAGAAGATTGCTCTACTGAAGGGGGATACTAACAGGCGATTGGATCCGGGTGTTGGTAGTAGCTAAGTATTTAGGAGCCCTATAGACAGTCTGGAAATATTCACTTATTTGCATTTAGACAGTTACACGTAATGGAAGACGTAATGCTTGGGATGAAAGTTGGGGGGTAGGGGAAGGAAGGTGCTCTTAAAAAGAAAGGAGAGAGATAGATTAGAGGAGAATGAAAAGAACAATAAAACTTGAAATGGGAAAGAAAGAAAGAAGGAAAAGGGGAGAAAGGAACAGAGAAGAAAAAAAAAATTGAAGTCTTAGAGATCCATTTTCTTCTCTTCCAGTAGGCGGAGCTGTGCCCTCCGAGCGGAGCTTCTGCCCTCTACATGCTGATAGGAATCCCTGTAAGGCGGCTCCTGGAAGTCTCTCAGTCTTGTCAGTCCAGAGCCGTTTCACTTCTCTGGCCCTTCCCCCCGCTTCCTCCTGTCAGCCAGCCAGCCAGCCAGCCAGGTCCTGTTTGTCAGAAGCGGTTCCCCAGAGATCTAGTTACACTTGCAGCCCTACTGCGTGTCCTATTTCAGCCCCAGTGCTGTGGTAAACTGGCGGCTAAGACTTTGGGATTTGCCGCTGGTGATCCGGGCTTTGGGGGTCGGGAATCCCCTCTGCTTCCCTACAGACACGCCCCCAGAGAGATCCCTGAAGTTTCCTGGCTGCTTGTATCTGGATGGCGTGGGAGTCACACACCTGCTAAAGTGGATTCCGCTGGGAATGAATTCCGTTGGCCGAACTCCGATGACGTCACCTCTCTGCTATGGCGGGCCCCAGGCTCCTTGCCAGAGTGTCCGAAGGGAGGGGTGGGACTGGTCCATCCCCAGTTGGCCTCAGCTCCTGGCTCGCTATTTCATGAAGGCTTGGCTAAAGACCTCTTCCTGCCAAGCTGCGCCTTGGAGGCTAGCCACCCAGTCTTGGTGGCTGCGGGCGGCTGGGTGGGCGGCCGCGCTGCGCACAGCGGCTGATGGGTCTGGACCTCTGCGTCTCGTGGCGGGGATTCACTCGTCTCGGGCAAGCTGTCACTTCCAAAAATCCTAGTAACTCCAGGCCAGTCTCTTTTCAGTGGAATTTTGCTAGGAGATTCTCCGCAAGTAGAATCTAAGTGTATCTATGCGTCTTTCTGAACCCATCACTGAGGGGGTATTGAAAGCGCTGCCTCTCTGCCCACCACCATGTTGGATCTCTCCATGTGTCATTCTTTTTGAAAATGTAAGCTGAGTAGCGTGGGCGTGACAGCAGCCTGCCTCCAATTCCCATGGGAACCTGTATCTTTTGGTGAAAGAAGAACGCATTCTTCAAGTTCCACAGCGCCGTGAGCCCCAGCTTGGCTGGTGAGAGGCCACCAGCTTTACAAGTGCGCTCGGCTGAAATGTGCGCAGAGCGGGGCAGAAGCTGCTATTGAACACCGTTGTCCTTATAAAATCCACCACTCCAGGGACGTCCCTTCCCTATACGTATTGACGGGTCATGACGCAGCCCTTGTTGCCACATGACAGCGCCGGCAGGATGAGGTCCCCCGTCGGCCCAGTTATGCAGTAAGAGGAAAGCCACGTCCTCCTTTGTTCAGATGAAGTGCAGGCCCAGGCTCAGCTCCACTGGGTCCCGTTGCCCCTATGAATGGTATTTTCATTGTTGTTAGTCTATAGAAACAATATTGATTTATGATTACTAACCTTGTATCCTCTGATCTTAACTAAACTATTCATTAGTTCTAGAAACATTTTTGTCTATTCTTGGTTCTTTCTATATAGATGATTATGTGCTCATTTAATATTATTTCTTCTTTCCAATCCATAAACCTTTCACTTCTTTTATTTTCCTTATTGCAGTGGCTGGCAATTTCAGTGTACAGAAATAAGGACAGCTGACATTATTAGTTTGTTCTCAAGGTGGGGCAAAGTATTCAGCTTTGCTCCATACTTATTACTGTAGGTTTTCATAGATATCCTCTATTAGATTCCGAAAGTTTCATTTTATTTCTAGGTGAAGCTTTTTATTTTAATTTTTAAAAATAATGAATGGATTTTTTTTCCTTGGTACCAGGGATTGAACCCAGGGGCACTTAACCACTGGAGCAACATCCCCAGACCTCTTTTAAAATATTTTATTTAAAAACAGTGTCTCACTGAGTTGCTTAGGACCTCACTAACTTGCTGAGACTGGCTTTGAACTTGCAATCCTTCTGCCTCTGCTGAGGGAAGTTGTTGGGATTGCAGGTGTACATTACCGCACCCCCCAAAAATGGATGGATTTAGAATGTCTCAAATTCTTGTGTCAATTAGAATATCTTTTTTCTTTCTAAATCTGTTGATATGAGATATATTTTTATTTCTTTCAATCTTCCTTTGCACTCCTAGTTTAAACATTACCTTGTCATGTATGTTATCCTGTTCATAGTTAGCAAGTTTGAATTTATTTGTGTCTTGTTAAGGATTTTTGTGTCTGTTCTTTGGGAATATTTGTCTGTAGGTTTTTTTAATGTTTATTTTTTAGTTTCAGGTGGACATAATATCTTTATTTTATTTTTATGTGGTGCTGAGGATCCAACCCAGTGCCTCATGCATGCCAAGTGAGCGCGCTATCACTTGAGCCACATCCCGAGCCCACTGACTGTAGTTTTTGTGTAGTGATTTTGGTTTTGGCATCAGGGTGAGGCCTTGTATAGTTATCTGGGTAGTTTCCTCTTCCTTTTCTAGTGGAGTTTATAGAATTGGTACTACAGGATAACTATTCTTTATCCAAATTGAGGCACAAGCAGTGTTCAAATTTTGGATTTTTTTTAATTTAGAATTTTTGCATATGTGTAATGATGTATCTTTACTGTAGGACCCACGCCTAAACTGGAAGTTAATTTGCTTCATATATACCATATACTTATAGCTTGAAGTAATTGTATACAAATTTTAAATAATTTTTTTTTACATGAAACAAAGTTTCACATGAGGTTAGATGTGGAGTTTTCTACTTGTTCCAGTAATCAAAAGTGTTTAAATTTAGGAGTATTTTGGATTAGGGATTCCAACTCATATTTCTTTCTTAGATATTTCATAGAATTCAATAGTGAAGCCTCTAGACTTTTATTAGTGGAAAGTTTTTAAAAATGTATTCAGCTTTTTACATAGATAAAGGAATATTCTAGTTCTTTTTTTTTTTTTTTTTTTGTTTTTGGTCCTGGGGATTGAACTCATGGCCTTTTGCATATGAGGCAAGCACTCTACCAACTGAATTATATCCCCAGCCCTCTAGTTATTTCTTATTTAGTGGGCATTGGTAGCTTGTGTGTTACAAGGAAATAGGTCCATTTTATCTAAATTATCAAATATTTGGTATAACGTCATTCACAAAATTTCCTATTATCCTTTTAGTATTATTAAGCTCTATAGTGATGTCTCTTCTTTCATTAAAGTATTGTGTTTGATATTGTCTCTGATTTTCTTTTGTAAATCATTAGTCCACCTGTTAACTCAGTTAATTCTATTGACCTCATAAAAACAGCTTTTGATTTCTGTATTATTTCTTGTTTGTTTTCTATTTGATTCACATGTACTTTTACTTTCCTCTGCTTGCTTTGGATTTTAAATTCTCTCTACCGCTGCCCTTGACCTCACCTTCTCCTCCTTCCTCCCTCTTTAGTTTCATAAGGTTGAACCTTGGGTAATTGATTGGAGATTTTTTCCCCTAATCTATGCAGTTAATTCTACATTTTCCTTTTATGTTCTGTCTGAGTTGAACAAGAATTTTGATATATTGCATTTTCATATCTGTTAGATTTAAGGTATTTTTTAATATCCCTTGTTATTTTTTAAAT
This sequence comes from Callospermophilus lateralis, assembly GCF_048772815.1. Taxonomy (NCBI): domain Eukaryota; kingdom Metazoa; phylum Chordata; class Mammalia; order Rodentia; family Sciuridae; genus Callospermophilus; species Callospermophilus lateralis. Next base: position 147,265,853 of record NC_135309.1, read on the forward strand.
ATTTGGGAAAGATATATTTCCATTTACGTTTTTGTTATTGATTACTTCATTAATTTTATTTTTTATAGTGATATATGATTTCACATATGACTTCAGTCATTTTCAATTTGTTTAGATTTGTTCTGTGGCCCAGAATATGGCCTGTCTTGATGAGTGTTCATCATATATTTGAAAAGGATGTTCATCCGTTTGTGGACATTCTAAAGATGTTATTTAGCTTACATTGATTGATAGTGCTTTTCAGGTCTTTTATATACTTACTGATTTGGGGATGCAAAGGAGTACTTTTCTATTAGTTACTGAAAGAGGAGTCTTAAAGTGTGCATCTATTATTATGGACTTCTTATTTCACCTTTTCTTTATTTTAAGTTTACCTTGGTATTAGGGGCATGTGCATTTAGGATTGTTAATGTCTTTTGGCCAATTGACTATTACTATGAAAATTTCCTCTTAGCCTCCGATTATTATCTTAGTCTTAAAATCTGCCATGCCTGACATTGGTATGGTCTTTTCAGTTCTTTAAAAATTGTATGTACTCTCTTTCTGTCTTTTTTCTATTAACTTATCTATCTATCCATCTATCTATACCAATGACAGAATCTGCCTGGGTCTTGCTTTTATCTAATCTTTGCCAGAGTTTTGATCATTTTTATGAGGTTGACTTTACATCTATCATTTATCTTGTTAGTGTTTATGTTTTTCACATTGCTTTTATTTTTATTTTTTTCCTGTTTATAAAATAATAAATTTTTGGTTACATTTTATCTTCATTAGTATATATTCATTATAAAAATATGTTAGTGATTGCTGTAGAATTTATAATGTGTATCTTTTTAAAAAATATTTACTTTTTGATTTTAGGTGGACACAATATCTTTATTTTATTTTTATGTGGTGCTGAGGATTGAACCCAGTGCCTCATGCATGCTATGCAAGTGCCCTACCTCTGAGCCACGACCCCAGCCCCTATAATGTGTATCTTTAACACATTCCTTCCTTCTAACCTTTCTGCTGTAATTGTCATATGTTTTATTTGGACCTATTATAAATCTCATAATATATTGTTATTGTTTTTGCTTTCTAGCCTTTTGTTTTTTAAAGAAATTTAAACATTTTAAAAAGTGTCTTTTACATTTTCCTTCATCTTTATTATATGTAGCATTCTTCATTTCCTTGTATAGATTCGGATTTCCATTTGTGTCATATTTGTTATACTTTTAAGAACTTCCTTTATCATTTCTTTTTTTAAAATTTTTTTTAGTTGTATAGAGACACAATATCTTTCTTTCTTTATTTTTATGTGGTACTGAGGATCAAACCCAGTGCCTTACACATGCAAAGCAACTGCTCGACCTCTGAGTTACAGCCCCAGTCCTCTATCACTTCTTGTACATATTGGATGGCAGTGAATTGTCTTGGCACTTTTCCATCTAAAAAAAGGATTGATTTCATCTTATTATTGAAATGTATTTTGACTGGCAATTGAATGTTGGTTTGACTCCTTTTTCTCCCCCAGGACTTTAAAGATGTTGTTCCATAATGGTTTGGCATGCATATTTTCTACCATGCTGCTGCTAATGTCATTTTTGTTCTTATTATTTTCTTTTCTTTTTTTCCTCGCTCTGGGTCATATGGCTTTTGTTATCTCTCCCCTAAATGGCAGTGTTTCTTTTCCTGGTACTATGAGTAAGAGCTGCCTCTGTCCCAGGCCTGAACAGCTATGGCTCATTACTTTGTGGAAGTTCAGGCACAAACAGCTATATTTCTGCTTCTCCCCCAGAGGCATGATATTTTTTTTCTCTTGAATAGGATACCATTCTTTTTTAGTGACTTATTTTCAGTGTGTGTTCTAGTATATGTTGTAGGGCAGTACATTTAACACATGTGAGTAACTTACAAATTTTTATATATATATATATATATATATATATATATATGGCATATATTGAACAGTTTTACTGGTCAGAGTATATACTTAGAACAGTTTGGAGGCCACTGCTTTAGAGGGCATGAACTAAAAACTCTAGATTCAAAGTAGAAGTTGTCACTTGTTTTTTGATTTGATGAAGACACCGTTCAGATAGTTCATGAGTAACTTAATTTATACATGGAGAATGTTTTATAGTGTATGTTTGGGGTTTTTAAAATAAATTTATTTTTATTTACTGATTTTTAATTTTTATTTTTTTTGTCCTGGGGATTGAACTCAGAGGTGCTATACCACTGAGCCACATCTTCAGCCTTTTATATTTTTTATTTTGAGACAGGGTCTCAATAAGTTGGTTAGGGCCTCATGGAGTTGGTTAGGGCCCCTGTAAGTTGCTGAAGCTGATCTTGAACTCACCACCCTCCTGCCTCAGTTTCCTGAGTCCCTGGGATTGTAGTTGTGTGCCACTGTACCCAGCTTTTTTTTTAAATTTTTAAAGAGGTATTTATTAGAAAAATGAAAGAGAAATTTTATCTTTTTAAAATTTTTAATTTGTTCTAATTAGTTCTTCATGACTGTATAATGCATTTTGACACATCATATATTAATGGAGTATAACTTCTCATTCTTCTAGTTGTGCATGATGTAGAGTTACGCTGGCCATGTAATCATATATGCACATAGGGTGATAGTGTTTGATTCATTCTATACAACTCATACCCCCATTCCCCCTCCCTTCCTTTCACTCCCCTCTTTCCAATCCAGAATTCATCTATTCTTCTCTCATGCCTCCACTTCCTCGTTGTGAATTATCATCCATATATCAGAGAAAACATTCAGCCTTTGACACTTTGGGATTGGCTTATTTTGCTTAACAGGATATTCTCTAACTCCATCCATTTACCTGCAAATGCCATGATTTTATTTTCTTTTATTGCTGAGTAATATTCCATTGTGTATACATACACAATTTCTTTATCCATTCATCTGTTGAAGGGCACCTAGTTTAGTTCCATTGTTTAGCCATTGTGAATTGAACTTCTATGAACATGGATGTGGCTGCATCACTATAGTATGCTGATTTTAAGTCCTTTGGGTTATAAACCAAGGAGGGGGATAGCTGGGTCAAACGGTGGTTCCTTTCCAAGTTTTCTGAGGACTCTCCATACTGCTTTCTAGAGTGGATGCACCAATATGCAGTCCCATCAGCAAAAGGTACGAGTGTACCTTTTCCCCTACATCCTCGCCAACATTTATTGTTACTTGTATTCTTGATAATTGCCATTCTGACTAGAGTGAGATGGAATCTCAGTGTAGTTTTGGTTTACAGATAAATTTTATCTCTTACAATTGTTTCTGAATATTTTTAAAAAAAATTTATTTTGGGCTAATACATTGAAACATAAGAATTGCACATATTAGTGGGGTACCATTCTTTTCTTTTTTAAATTTATTTTTTAGTTGTAGTTGGACACAATACCTTTATTTATTTATTTATTTATTTGTTTGTTTGTTTTTATGTGGTGCTCAGGGTCAAACCCAGGGCCCCGCACATGCTAGGCAAGCACTCTACAGCTGAGCCACAGCCCCCGTCCCACTATTATTTTCAAATAATTATTATATATTAACAATAATTATTAATTAGATAATGTCAACATCTAATTTCATATTAATGAGATATTAATAACTGATATTTTAAGCACATGTGCACTTAAAAAGTGAGGCAGTCTTTATATACCCTTTTTTATTTTAAACTCCCTTTTAAAATTAAAAATGAAAAATCCTTTTTTTTTTTTTTTTTTTTTAGGACTGTCAGGATATGGGAAGTCGAAAATCCAAGGAAGCAAAAAAGTGTGTTTAAACCACGGACAATGCAAGGTAAAAAAGTTATTCCTACTACGTGCACATATAGTAGAGATGGAAACCTCATAGCAGCTGCCTGCCAGAATGGAAGCATACAGATCTGGGATCGCAATTTAACTGTAAGTCAAGGACATTTAAACCTTCTTTCTGTAGATGACAACTACCTTAGAAAGACAAACATCATGTTAAAATATTATGAAGGTCAATTTCCTGAGTTTAGACCTAATTTAAACTTCAGTGTTGGTCAAACATTGGAACCTCTGCAGTAAACAGCATTTCAGCAAATGTTCCAGATCAGTATTTTCCAGTGTGTATTAGATTCCAATTTTAAAATTATACTCTTTTGGTATAAAATTTGAAAAAAACAGTGCAGTTCATTATATAATGTCTCAATGTATTTGATTTTGAAAGTCAATGAACAGTTTTACAGTAATATAAAACAAGTCTTAAGTAGAAAATACCCTTTCAAATACCACTGAAAAGTCCAACATCATCCATCATTTTTACAGTTATTTCAGTAGAAATTTAAATAATATTTTGTTTTAAATTTCCGTGTCATTCCATTTTAGCAGGTTTCAGGTTTTCCCTATACAGTTTTAGGTTCTTGCTAGAATATTTTGGAATTCAAAGGAATTTTAAGATCCATAGATCCTTTGATAACCAATAACCTGTATAAAGGGCTTTGTGGTATGTATAGATGGAAAAATGAAAATATTTGAAAAGTAAATTGAGTCTAGATTACAAATATTAAGATAAAATTCTACATAAATTTTATAACACAGTTTAGATTCTTTGATTCAATAGAAAGATCTGGTCAATTATTAGTTCAATAAATATTTATTGACTGGGTGGTACTATATGCCAGTCACTGTCCTTTATACTGAGAGTCTTTATCAAAAATTCCTGCCCTTGTGGAGTTTACATTCTAGTTAAAAAAAAAAAATAGAAATTTTATTCTGTTCAGTTTTATCCTTCGAACACTTGCATTTTGAATGGGACTCCAGGAAACAAAGTTGTCTTTTTATGCAGTTAAAGTAATTTGTGTTGGAATAAGGTAAAAAGTAATGATAGAGGGAAAAATTCATGCTGATAATGCTCGAAATATCTGTGGCATTTTCTGTGTCAGATCTTTTATTTCTGTTTTCATCCCCACTGTAAACCCCATAAAGCTTCATAACAGCACAGAGATTTTAAAAGTCCTTTGAATTGTAAACTGAGTTCTAACCAGGCAGTAAATTTATAGTTACTGGCTTTCATCGTCTCTGGGAGCAGTTGATTTAAACATTGAAATTCTAAAACATACAGTTTTCTCCATGTAGCTTTAGTAGTAGTATGTTTGACATAGTGCATATATGTGTGTCTTCTCTTAGAACCCTTATATTTTGATAATGTTGAGCATAGGTTTTAGAAATTGATTGGCCTTGTATAATGAGTATCTCCTATTTCTAGTTTTGTGTAAGACAAAGCAATACAAATGGCAGTTTCCAAAAAAAATATATCCTAAGTCATTCTACTGATCACAATCTTCTTTTCTGTTAGAATTCAGTAACACATGAATGCATAGGTTATTATACCATACCCCATTTGTTGTATTTTATTTGTATTTTACATTTGCATATTAATGTGTATCAATTGTAAAGAAATCAAACTGAGAGGTAAAATCTTGCCAGCAGGAAATCTGACTTGATTTAAAAACAGATTTGTTCTGAATTGTTATTTCCGCAAGTAAAAAAAAAAATCTATGTGTAAACACTGAAGCTGAGGAAAGACAGCAAAATAGCAGCCAGCTTTTCCACACAGGAGCCAAAGGGCAGCATGGTAGATAATGGTTAATACACATTTTGTGTTGATTAAGTAAAACTGTTGTAATTGACACATTTAATCATAGAATTCTCATTTGACCAACTTGAATTTTAACACAGTAAATGAAATGTATTCCTTTAGAAGTGAACTATATATTAATGATATCTAGCTAGCCACATTTGACTATTTAATTTTTCATTAGTTAAAATAAAGTACAATTAAAACATCAGTTTATCCTTCACAATGACCACTTTTCAAGTGCCTTAGAGCCTTGGGAGACTTATTAACACAGGTATAAAACATTCCTGTCATAGTTCTGTTGGACATTGCTGCTCGAGAGGAATGGTTGTTCTCCCAAGGTCCCTTTTATTCTTATGATGATGGCCTGCCTGTAGGTTTGAGAAGGCCTCTTATGAGGTGTTTCTGTTGTTCTGCACTGCCTCCTTGGTTCCCCATTTACCTCCTCCTCAGTGTAATATTGAGTCAAGCAGAGGCCAGTATCTGGTGGGAATAAGGGGAGGAAGAGGCAGAATATTAGGAGGTGACATTGGAGAGGTGATAGGACTCAACCTGACTCATGGCCATTGCACATTGTTGAACCATTTAGCCCTCAGCTTTCTTCTTCCAGATAGTCACCTGACTTTTCTTTTACCTCTTTCACCTCTTTGCTCCTCAGCAAGGCCTTCCCTGACCATACCTTATTTAAAATTGCAACCTTCTCCCCACCAGAGGACTCTCTGTGCCTCTTTTTTTTTTTTTGTAGTGTTGATCGCCCACCATCTAACATATGTTGAATTACATATTCCACCTTTTTATTGGCTGAGTCCCTCCAGTATGAAATTTGCTCCATAAGGAAAATGATTGTTTTTGCTCCTTGGTGTATCCGCTGAGCAAAGAACAATGCCTTATTCACAGATGACCTTCCTATTTGTTGACGAGTGAATTCATTCTAAAAAAAGCATCATAATATGAGATGGTCAGTTTCTTTAAGAAGATGTTAAAAAATAATAGCATAAAAAATTATCCTAGTTTTCTGAAAATTGTGAGAGCTATGTGTACATTTGTATCTTGGCTGGGAGAGAAGATGAGACACATTGGTGTAAATTTGGATATATTTTTAATGATATATAAATATATAATATATATGTTCTATATATTTGACTGATTTTGGATTACAGGTGAATTTTTTAAAATGATTTTTGTATCTTAAGTATAATTTTCGAGTCTTAAAATAATTCAGCATATATAGTTTTATGAATACCTGATGACATCTTCATTTTGTATAAAAATACCTATCAAATTTATTCATTTTTTCCCCTTTTTATGGGTTCTTTTTACTTATCATAACATTAGGATTCATTTGGACATAATTATAAAAGCATAGAATATAATTTGTTCTAATTCAGTCCCTAGTATTTCCCCTTTCCCCTCCCGCCTCCCTCCTCTATTCCCCTCCCTCTACTCTACTGATCTTTATGCTATATACTTATAGTTTTTTAAAATAGCATCTTGTGGATGAATATGATGGTGAGATTGATTGTGATATATTTATATGTCTACATAGGAAAGTTAGGACAGATTCATTTCACTGTTCCTTTCTCCTCTCCCTCCTTCCTCCTGTTCAATCCTCTTCATCTACTCCACTGATCTTCTGTTTTTTTATGCACCACCTCCTACCATTTTGGATTGCCTTTTGCATATCAAAAAAAAAACATTCAACCTTTGACTTTTGGGGACTCGCTTATTTTACTTAGCTTTGTTCTGTCTTTTCTCACAACTCAAGTAAACTAATTAAGGCCAGATTCTCATAGTATTTGTTAATTCCTTTTTTTGTTTGTTTGTTTGTTAATGCCTCCTATGTGTTTTTATGGATTGCATTTGCTGTTTCTTTTTTTGAATTTTGGGCATTCTTATGAAGATGTTATAATCACTGAAAATAAAACTATATTTACTTTTATAGAGGTTCAGTTAGTATGTATACTAAGACTATTAGTAAAAAAAAGGGAAAATTTTATGAAGGAGGGCTATTAATATTTCTTTGTATTTCTCTTTTATATCAAGTAGAAAAATCAATCTTCCCTTAAATGGAATGTTAACCTGTTGGTGTTAAAAAGGTGTTAATGTTTTTGGGGATTTAAAAAAGAATAATATAGCATATAATGTTGAATCTTTGATTCCAGTGTTATATTGTGATAAATTTGTAATCTCTTATAAAAATTTGCAAGTCAGATAATTTTGATATGGAAAACTTTTTACTGAGTTATTTATCAGTTATTACTAACTATAAATATGAAGATATGTGAAGAACCCATGTTTCATTAAAAATTATATTTGACCAAAGGCCAAATGTTTTCTTTGATATGTGGATGCTGATCTCCTATGTGGGTCAGGGCATGAGAAGAGTGGAGGAACTTTGGATTGGGCAGAGGGGAGTAAGGGAAGGGGAAGGAGGATAGGAGTGGGGAAGATGGTGGAATGAGTCGGACATTATTATTCTGTGTACATGTACAACTGCATGAATGGCTCTGCATTGTATACAACCAGAGAAATGAAAAGTTGTGTTCCATGTGTGTACCATGAGTCAAAATGCATTCTGCTATCATGTAGAACTAATTAGAAAAAATAATTTAAAAATTACATTTGAGAGTATATAAATTAAAAATAATTGCTTTCAATTATTTTAAAAAATAATTGAAAAATTGATTTTTAAATTGATTTACATAACCATATTAGCCCTGTAAATAATGTATGGAGAACTCGTTGACATCAAATTATACTATGGTAACTGAGTGTCCTCTACTTCCTGAGAGTGGTATTTTCTAAGGGCTTTCATGAGTTAAACATGACATCTAGAGGCTAAGAGTGTGTTTGTAGCTCAAGGTAATATCTTCCTTCTTTTCACAAGGACTGATCACTTAGTAATAATTCACAACTTCTACTCTGTAGTATGTGTTCAAGTTAGAGTAGCACAATATTGACTATAAAGTAGGAAAATAGTAGTAAGTTGTAGTGGGAAAACTATGTTTTATCTAAAAATTTTAAAATACCAAGTGATTTAAAAAATGTTGACAAAAGCCTATTTCATAACACAATAATATATTATAAATGACAAAAGACATATACTTATAGTATATATTTCTTTGGACTGTCAGTCCATCCTGAGTTTCCTAAGCTCTCCATATTATATATATATTTTTTGTATATATGATATGAGGACATGATCCCCACCTTGTCAAGTTATTGTGAAGATCATTTTAGATAATATATTTGAGATACTCAGGACAGGCCTCTAAGTTCTTAATAACAGTGGGTCTTCCTTCTTTTTCTTTTTATAATTCTCACAGAATTTTGAAGTTAGAACTCAGGATACTGTTTAACCCTGGCTGTGAAAGACTTATGGAATCTGAGTTTGACAGGCCATTTGGTGACTAAAGGTGTGGTTTAAGAAAATAAGACTGTAGGTATCTTGCTTCAATCTGTCATTCACTGTATGAAAATACAGCCATAATCAATTAATTGGGATGCTATGGACCAAATTTTTAGTTATGCTTGAATTAATATGTCAATTAGAATTATGTTTTGTAAATATTCAAGAGGAAACATTTGACATAGAAATTGTTTCATAATGTTTTTGTCATGCATGTTTTTCTGTGATTACTTTTCAAAAAGTTATGTCATTGACTCAAAACACAAATAGTCATCAAAATTTTGCAAAATTACTTGCAATCCCTAAACTTTAATTCTAATCTATTAATTATTTTAATGAAAGAATAAATTTTTAAAATAATATCCTTTTACTGTCTTATGTACTGTTAGAAGCAACATCTAATACTGGTTTTTAAAAAATTAAAAGTTTTTTTTTTTTAAATATGGATGATTTTTATCCTTGTTCTTTGCTTTACTGAAAGTCTCTGAACTTAAAGACTTCCTATAAAATGTGGCAATTTACCACATTCATTAAACTTTAATCCCTCCTGAAACTCCACTAAAATGGCAAGGAAAACATATTTTAAAGCATAAACCCACATGGACAAAGAGAATTAGACAACAGCAGAAAAAAGAGGTCAAGGGGTTGGGGTTGTAGTCAGTTGGTAGAGTTTGCCTTGCATATGTGAGGCACTAGATTCAATCCTCAGCACAACATAAAACCATAAAATAAAATAAAGGTATTGTGTCTGTCTACAGCTTAAAAAAATATATTTTTTTTAAAAAGGTCAAGACATATATGGAAGCTAGAAGCCAGATACATGAATGGTAACTGACTTTGGAGCTAACTAGAGAAAACAGAGATCTCAGTCATGGGGGAAGCCTGTGAGAGATTCATGTAGAACTGTATTCCTTCCCCCTCTCTCTGCTGTTGTTGCTGTTATTATTATTATTGTTGTTTTTTACTGAGGATTTACCATGGTTTAGGAAACACCTTACATGTAATATTTCACTTAATCCTTACAGTGGTCCTATGATGTAAATATTGCTACTGTCATTTACAGATGAGGGAATAGACACAAAGAGTTTGAGTTACCTACCCAATATTATTTAGTAAGTGGCATGACTGGGATTTAATCCTAGGAAGTATGATTCAGGAGCCTGTGCCAGGAGTCAAAAAACTAAGGTTCATGCACAAAATGTAGCCCACTATTGTTTTTGTATCACTTTCTAGCTGAAAATGGAAATTGCATTTTTAAATGTTCATATTATTTTCCTATGGCTTCTATAACAAATTACCACAAATTTAGTGATTTAAAATAATACAAATGAATTATTTTAAAGCTCTGCAGATGAGAAGTCTCACTGGGGTAAAATTAGGGTGTCAGCAGGGATGTGTTCCTTTTGGGATACACCAGAGGAATATACTCTCTTGTTCTTGCAACTACTAGAGGCCACCACTCCCTGTTCCTTTATTTATGGGCCCTTCCTCCATGTTAAAGGCCAGCAGCAGTGGGTTGATAGGTTGAGTCCTCTTCACATTGCAACACCTTGATCTTCTTTTCTGCTCCCCTTTGTCACTTTTAAAAGACTCTTATGTTTATATTGAACATCCTTGGATAATCTCCCTATTTTACAGTCAACTGATGAGCAATGTTAATTCAATCTAAAACCTTATTTCCCCTTTGCCACGTGAAGTAATATATTAACAGATTCCAGGATTAGCATGTGAAGATCTTTGGAGTCATTATCCTATTACAATGTTTCTTAAAATCAAAATAAGGAAAATATTTCATAAATTATATGTAATTCAAATTTCAGTGTTCATTAATGAAGTTTTATTAGAACAACCTCACTTGTTCTTTTTTATATTTATGTGGCTGCTTTTGTACTACAGTAGCAGAATAGCAAATAGTTGCAACAGAGTGTAAGATCCTCAAAGTCTAAAATATTTACCATCTGGCCCTTAATAGAAAAAAATCATAATCCATGGCATAGTATTTCTAATCTGCTTTTCAGTGCCTTACTCTTAAATACTAATAGACAAACAAGTGTCATCAGACACTGTAATATGAAATAGAGACTAAAATAAATGGATAAAGTAACTCAGTGAAGTGGGGGAGAATGTGGGAAAATAAAGAAATTCTCCAGGGAAAAATTCCCACCTATAATTAATAGTCTCAGAAAAAAAATAAAGAGTAGTATAACCAAGAAGCCAGAGCATAATACTATTATAAATGTGAAAATTTAGAAATAAAGAAAGAGCTCTTGGAAAACAACTAAATGATAGCAGGGAAGGAAAACACATAGGAATATTGAAATATCCTAAAATGTAGATATAAATAAAGTGAAGGAGATATCCTATAAAGTAAAATAAAAGACAGTAAGAGAGAGATTTAAATGGTCAGTGCAGGGGCCAGTACTTGGAACGTTCTTGAAAGAAAATATGTAGGGAAGGTAAAATAGAATTAGGTAAGAAATAGCTATCAAAACTGTCTCAGAACTTAAATAACATGACTCTTCAGATGGGAAGGATTCATCTGGAAAGTATGAAATAGACTCACATCAAGTTTGCATCATAATTCAGAGTACCAGGGATATAGAAAAGATCCCTCAAACTCACAGAGATAATAAAATAGGAAACATGTAACAGAAGAATAATGGGGCCATGTAATTTAGGGTGTTGGTAATACAGTTGCTCAAGTGTAATACCAGGGACCTAGATACTAGGGAGGGTAGCGAAGAACAGGAGGGGCTGACAGATGGAAAGTAGAGAGATTACATCATTAATTCCACAGAAGTTACTAAGCACCTTCTCTGGTCCAAAGACTGTCCTAGGTGCTGGGATAACTGTTGAGGAAACAGAGACCCTATCCACTGCTTTCAAAGACCCTGAATTACTAGAAATTTGGTATTTTGTCCCTCATAAGGAGATATTGTCCAATCTATTTCAGTGTTTTTCAGAATAAAACAAGTATTTTTCAGCATTAAATTTGGCTTTTTTCAGTCCTTGTTCTCCTTATTAATGCCATTCTTCTTTGAAACAGCCTCTTTTCCTGCCAACTTCCCTCTTATTCTAAACTCAGGTCCCCTAGGCAGCCTTGTTCTACCTTTTTTTAAAAAAATTCTAATTTGTTATATATGACAGCAGAACAGTTTTTCATCTCTCTGGTTGTACGCTTGTTCTACCCTTTTGTTCTTAGAGTTCTCAGCTGCCTTTTCCACAGTTTAAGCTTGCTGTACCAAAACACCCTCCACATCTGTTTTAGAACCTACTCTTCGTTTTGATGTTGCTATTTTTCTTAATTATTTTCTATTTAGGCTTTGGAATATTTTCTACCTCCTGTAACCAGCAGCAGTCTTATAAATTCTGTTTTAAGTGTCTATTAGATCTTCCTTTTTATTTCAGTCTTGCCTTCACTCTACCCATTTCCCCATCTCTAACCTGTGTACTCGGATATCCTCCCCCTTCTCTGTCTGTCCCCCATGATATACCTAGCCCCAGTTTAGATCCTGTTAAATGTAGCACTTATGCTTTAATGCTTACCACATACCATAAAGTAATACGAAGTTAACATTTCTTCAAACTTATTTATTCAGGCCTTTCAGTTATTCCTTATTTACTCTTTGAATATCTTCTATGACTTTGTACATAAGTTGAAAACTTTGATTTTTAACCAGGCGAGATTATACTGTTTCCTTATGATCATCCTCCAGTTTACTGGAGGATGTGTCACTTGATGCCTCTCCTGGTACTTCCAGCTCTGCCTTACACGCCTCTCCTGTAGGCCCTCGACTGATGGTGGAAGTCCCATTCCTTAAAGAAAGCCAGATCAGATTTCATGCCCTCCTTGGCATTTAAACAGTCATGGAATTACAGGTGTACAACTTCATGTCTGGTAAATTGTACACTTTAAATGGGTCATATTAAATTATACTTTAATAAAAGTGAATGATCCTTATTTTTATTATTATGGATTATAATCTTTTCAAAACTGTACATGCACAAACTTTAAATTCTCTTGCCACTGGAATATGGTGTTTAATAATGTAAATAATCTTTTGCCAAAGTTGACTAATGACACAAACATTTATGTCACTGTTGGTAACTTTTTAGGACAAGAATTTTTTTCCTCTTTGTCTTTGGACTTGGTGTGCAAAACATGTAGTAGTGACTTGATATGTATTTGTTGAATTAAAATTCAATGACTTAGTATACCTGTACTGTGTATATTTAAATTCAATCAAAAAAATTCTTATTTTCAGGATCTAATTTGAAATATAGACCTTGCACAGTATCTTTAAAATGAAAAATTTATGCACATCCTGGATACGTGATGTTAATAGATAGAGGAAAAATGTAACTGATGAAACTGTATGAGAAAAATTATAAGCTTAGGGGGCTGGGGTTGTGGCTCAGTGGTAGAGTGCTTGCCCAGCATGTGTGGGGCACTAGGTTTGATCCTCAGTACCACATTAAATTAATAAATAGATAGATAGATAAATAAATAAATAAAGGTATTGTGTCCAACTACAACTAAAAAAAATTTATAGGCTTATACACTAAATACTAATCAAAGTTGCTTGAAGGGGGCTGGGGTTTTGGCTCAGTAGTAGAGTGCTTGCCTAGCATATGTGAGGCACTGGGTTCGATTCTCAGCACTGCATATAAATAAATGAATAAAATAAAGGTCTATCAGAATTTAAAAAATATTTTTTAAAAAAAGTTGCTTCAGAGTTCAAGATGGCAGATTAGAGGAGAACTCATTACTGGCATGACCCCGAGTTAGTAGACAGACGCTCCTCCTCATAGAAGCCCCACCCAGATTTAAGCTTCATAGAGCCTGTGACAGGAGTGGCTGGTCACAAACTCAGTCCAGAAGCTGAGAAAATCCGAGTTGCTCTGTGCGTGGAACCGACCAGCTGAACAGCAGCCCCCTGCAGATGGGCGGAATTGAGTGCTGCAGAGTTCTGGCAGCATAGAAAAGCAGAGTTTCAGATCCTGTGGAGATAGAGTGTGCCTGATGGTGATCCACGTCTCCACAGGGCACCAGACCAAGGACTGAAATTTGGACTTAGTGGAGAAACAGCCCAGTTCCCTCCACCTCACCGGACACTCTGGTGCGGAAACAGGTGGTCACCATCTTGGAAAATCTACCTCATCAACTTTGGGCGGATCTCACAGGCAGCGAGATTGGTGACAGATCACGTGTGTGACCCCCAGACCCCCCTTCCACACAGCTGGGGTAACTCAAAAACTTTCTCGTCAGCTCTCTGTGGGCGTGAGTATCAGAGGGAATAAGTCAGAACAGGTTTCCAGTTTCCAACTCCCTTTCTCCACTGCTGTGATGTCTTGTTGACTACCCAACAAAGGAAGCGTTTAGTGGATCACGAGCTCGGGGCGGCCAGGGTACCGCACACCCAGAGTGAACCCAGAGCTATGGAGAAGAGTCCCAGTAATTTGGGCCTGGTGGGCAGGAGAAGTGAGGGGGATAGAGACCAGGAGCAACCCAAGGACACTGGGATTGGAGAGGCACCCAGCAGGGGACGGAGAAGCGCCCCACATGGATTGCTTTCTACATCCTAAGGCAGAGACTCAACCTGAAATGCACAACGCCACCAACTAGAGGAGATGAAAACAGAATTCTAAGAATGCATTTGTTTTCTTTCTTTCTTCTTCTTTTCTTTGTACTTTTCTTCCTCTTTCTCTTCCCCTCCCAACCTCCCAAGTGTTACTATTTCTACTACATATAATTTACCAAATGCAAATAGGTGAATATTTCTATGCTGCTTATAGCCCTTTCAAGTACTTAGCTACCCCAAAATACTCCTGTCTATTCTCCTATTAATAACTCCTTTCATTAGAGCTCTCCTCCAAAGTAGCTAAGCTATGTTAACCCCCATATCCTCACATCTTTCCCCCTAAACATAAAGTTCTACCTGCAACCCTCAATTCTCTATACACCACCAGAATCTGTATGCCTTTTATGAAGCTAATGAATTTACTTTAAATTACAATTGAACCCAACATTTCTAGACATTGTCTCCCATCACAAAGGAGAGATCTTGGAGCTATACAGAAGCAAAACAAATTTATAGGAGAAAATAATAACACAGCAGCCACACAGAGCTGGAAAGAAATGTGAGGATCATGAAAAAAAAAAATGAAAAAAGGCACACAAACAATGCAGGACAACACAACAATAGAGGAGTTTGTAGCTACAGCAGAGAAAATGTCAGATAAAGATTTCAAGATATACATGCCTCAGATGATCTGGAGTCTCAACGAAGACATTAGACAGCAAATGCAGACAATGAAAGATCACTTTGACAATGAATTACATAAACAAATCCAAGAAGCAAAAGATCGACTGTACAGGGAGATAGAGGTTATACAAAAAAATCAAACAGAAATCCTGGAAATGAAGGAAATTATAAACCAAATTAGAAACTCAAATGAGAGTATCACCAGCAGGGTACACCAATTAGAATTCAGAACATCGGACAACGAAGACAAAATATATCATCTCGAAAAGAGTCTAGTCAACTCAGAAGGGCTGATAAGAAACCATGAGCAGAACATCCAAGAGCTTTGGGATAACAAAAAGATCAAATTTAAGAGTTATTGGGATAGAGGAAGGTATAGAGGTCCAAATCAAAGGAAGGAGCAATCTGTTCAATGAAATAATTTTAGAAAACTTTCCAGACATGAAGAATGAAATGGAAATACAAATCCTAGAAGCCTACAGGATGCCGAATGTACAAAACCACAAGAGACCCACACCAAGACACATTATAATAAAAATGTCCAACATACAGAACAAGGAGAGAATTTTAAAAGCTAGAAGAGAAAGGAGGCAGATTACATTTAGGGGTAAACCATTTAGGTTAACGGCTGATTTTTTAACCTAGATGCTGAAAGCTAGAAGATCCTGGAACAACATTTTTCAAACGCTGAAAGATAATGGGTGCCAATCAAGAATCTTGTATCCAGCTAAATTAAGCTTCAGATTTGATGCTGAAATAAAAACCTTCCATGATAAAAAAAAGTGAAAAGAATTCACAGCTAGAAAACAGGCACTGCATAACAGTCATTAATATATATGCCCCAAACAATGGTACAGCTATGTTCATCAAACAAACTCTTCTCAAGTTCAAGAGACAAATAGACCAGAACACAATATCATGGATGACTTTAACACACCTCTCTCACCAATGGACAGATCTTCCAAACCAAAGTTGAATAAAGAAACTATAGAACTCAATAACACAATTAATAACTTAGACTTAATTGACATATACAGAATATATCAAGCAACATCAAGCGGATAACTTTTTTACTCAGCAGCACATGGATCCTTCTCAAAAATAGACTATATTATGCCATAGGGAAACTTTTAGCAAATATAAAGGAGTAGAGATATTACCATGCATTTTATCTGATCATAATGGAATGAAATTGGAAATCAATGATAAAATAAGGAAGAAAAATTCCTACATCACTTGGAGAATGAACAATATGCTACTGAATGAACAATGGGTTTCAGAAGACATCAAGGAGGAAATTTAAAAAATTCTTAGAGATAAATGAAAACACGGACACTATGAAAGCAGTACTAAGAGGAAAATTTATTGCATGGAGTTCATTCCTTAAAAAAAAAAAAATGAAAAAGCCAACAAATAAATGATCTCACACTACATCTCAAAGCCCTAGTAAAAGAAGAGCAAATTAGCAGCAAATGCAGTACAAGGAAAGAAATAATTAAAATCAGAGCTGAAATCAATGAAATCATAATAAAAGAAACAATTGAAAAAATTGACAAACTAAAAGTTGGTTCTTTGAAAAAATAAATAAGATTGACAGACCCTTAGCCATGCTAATGAAGAGAAGAAGAGAGAGAGAATCCAAATTACTAGTATATGGGATGAAAAAGGCAATATCACAATGGACACTACAGAAATACAGAAGATAATTAGAAATTATTTTGAAACATTATACTCCAATAAAATAGAAGATAGTGAAGGCATAGATAAATTTCTTAAGTCATATATCTGTCCAGATTGAGTCAGGAGGATGTACACAACTTAAGCAGACCAATATCAAATGAGGAAATAGAAGAAGCCATCAAAAGATTACCAACCAAGAAAGGCCCAGGACCGGACAGATATACAGCAGAGTTTTACAAGAACTTTAAAGAAGAACTAATACCAATAATCTTCAATCTATTTCAGGAAATAGAAAAAGAGGGAGTACTTCCAAATTCATTCTACGAGGCCAATATCACCCTGTTTCCGAAACCAGACAAAGACACTTCAAAGAAAGAAAACTTCAGACCATTATCTCTAATGAGTATAGATGCAAAAATCCTCAATAAAATTCTGGCAAATCGGATACAAAAACTTATCAAAAAGGTCGTGCACTATGATCAAGAGGAATTCATCCCCGGGATGCAAGCCTGATTCAATATACAGAAATCAATAAATGTAATTCACCACATCAGTAGACTTAAAGATAGGAATCATATGATCATCTCGATAGACACAGAAAAAGCATTTGACAAAATACAGCAGCCCTTTATTTTCAAAACACTAGAAAAACTAGGGATAACAGGAACTTACTTCAACATTGTAAAAGCTATCTATGCTAAACTTCAGGCCAGCATCATTCTCAATGGAGAAAAATTGAAGGCCTCTAAAACCTGGAACAAGACAGGGATACCCTCTCTCAACACTTCTATTTAACATAGTTCTGGAAGTACTAGCCAGAGCAATTAGACAGACAAAAGAAATTAAAGGTATAACTATAGGAAAAGAAGAACTTAAAATAGCACTATTTGCTGCTGCTGATATGATCCTATAACTAGCAGACCCAAAAGGTTCTACCAAGAAACTTCTAGAACTAGTAAATGAATTCAGCAAAGTGACAGGATATAAAATCAACACCCATAAATCAAAGGCATTCCTGTACATCAGTGACAAATCCTTTGAAATGGAAATGGGGAAAACTACCCCATTCACAATATCCTAAAAAAAAAAATACTTGAGAATCAATTTAACGAAAGAGGTGAAAGATCTCTACAATGAAAACTACAGAACCCTAAAGAGAAATAGAAGAAGATCTTAGAAGATGGAAAGATATACCTTGCTTATGGTTAGGCAGAATTAATATTATTAAAATGGCCATATTACCAAAAGCACTTTACAGATTCAATGCGATTCCAATAAAAATCCAGTGGCATTCCTCACAGAAATAGAAAAAGCAATTATGAAATTCATCTGGAAAAATAAAAGACCCAGAATAGCTAAAGCAATTCTAAGCAGGAAGAATGAAACAGGTGGTATCGCTATACCAGATCTTAAACTATACTACAGAGCAATAGTATCAAAAACAGCATGGTACTGGCACCAAAACAGGCTGGTAGACAAATGGTACAGAATAGAGGACACAGAGACCAACCTACAAAGTTATAACTACCTTATATTAGACAAAGGTTCTAAAAGTATGCAATGGAGGAAGGATAGCATCTTCAACAAATGGTGCTGGGAGAACTGGAAATCCATATGCAACAAAATGAAATTGAATCCCTTTCTCTCACCATGCACAAAAGTTAACTCAAAATGGATCAAGCATCTAGGAATCAAACCAGAGACTCTGCGTCTAATAGAAGAAAAAGTTTTCCCTAATCTCCATCTCGTGGAGTTAGGCCCCAAATTCCTTAATAAGACACCTATAGTACAAGAGTTAAAACCAAGAATCAACAAATGGGACAAATTCAAACTATACAGTTTTTTTTCTCAGCATGAGAAATAATATGTGAGGTGAATAGGGAGCCTACATCCTGGGAACAAATATTTACCCCTCACACATCAGATAGAGCTCTAATCTCTACTGTTTACAAAGAACTCAAAAAGTTAAACAACAAAAAAAACAAATAACCCAATCACCAAATGGACCAAGGACCTGAACAGACACTTCTCAGAAGAGGATATACAATCAATCAACAAATACACGAAAAAATGTTCACCATCTCTAGCACCATCTCTAGCAATCAGAGAAATGCAAATCAAAACCACCCTAAGATACCATCTCACTCCAGTAAGGATGGCAGCCATTATGAAGTCAAACAACAACAAGTGCTGGCGAGGATGCAGGGAAAAAGGTACACTCAATATTATTGGTGGGACTGCAAATTCGTGCAGCCAATATGGAAAGCAGTAATGAGATTCCTTGGGAATGGAAATGGAAATGAGGAAAACTACCCCATTTACAATATCCTCAAAAACAAAACAAAAGAAAAAAACCCACTTGGGATTGGAACCACCATTTGACCCAGCTATTCCTCTTCTCAGACTATACCAAAAGACCTAAAAACAGTATAGTACAGGAATACAGCCACATCAATGTTTATAGCAGCACAATTCACAATAGCTAGACTGTGGAACCAACCTAGATGTCCTTCAGTAGATGAATGGATAAAACAAATGTGGCATTTATACAAGATCATGGCATTTGCAGGGAAAAGGATGGCATTAGAGCAGATTATGCTAAGTGAAGTTAGCCAGTCCCTAAAACGCAAATGCCGAATGTCTTCTCTGATATAAGTGGGGTGACTCAAAATGGGGTAGGGAGGAAAAGCATGAGAAGAAGATTACCACTAAAGAGGAAAAGAGGTGGGAGGGAAAAGAAGGGAGAAGGCGAATTTTATGGAAGATGGAAGGAGACGAGACCCTCATCATTATATAGAATACATGTATAATGATGTGAGGGGGAAAAAAAAGAAGTGTGTCACATTAGATTGGGTAGAGAGAAGTGATGAGAGGGGAGGGGAGGGAGGAAAGGAAGGACAGCAGAATAAAATAGACATTATTATATATATATATATGTTACTGCATGACCAATGTAATTCTGCCACCTGTACACTCAGAAAAATGAGAAATTATACCCCATCTGATTCAAATGTATGATATGTCAAGATTATTGTACTGTCAAATGTAACTAATTAAAACAAATAAAAAATTAAAATTAAAAAAAAGTTGCTTGAGGATGTTGAAAATAAAATTGAGCTAATGAGTATTTTTTTATAAAGATTTTAAAAATGTAACCATAAAATATTTTAACTTAAAGTTAGAAGAATTAGAATTTCTGCTATATATGATACGAATAGGAAATTTCCATGGATATTTATGGATGTGTGTTTACGTTTAGGTCATAAAAAGTAGAAATTACTCATGAGCTGAAAACTCAAGTTTAAAATAAATGGGTAAAATTTTTTGTTTTTTGGTAGTATATACTTGGGCATATTTATTTGCTGAGAAGAAGTTGAGGATACAGGACGAGAGGGTATTGCTGATGATAGGGGATCCTGAGAAAGTAGCTGAGAAGGGAACTAGGAGGAATCAGACTCTAGGAAGGAGATTCCATGATCCCCTCCATACCCCACTACTTGCTGAGGCATGAGTTGGGATTCCATATGATATAATTAATTTGTTTTATTCCATCCTGTGCTGTTTCTCTCAGGTCCTAAGGCAAATCATTCCATCTCTGAATAAGATATGGGCCTGCACATGTATTGTTCACTGTAGAACCCCCACTAATTAACCCATGTAATAGTTGAATCTATATCCAGCCATATTCTTAATTTGTGGGGAATTTTGACAAAATTTTATCAAAATACCTTCTGAAAAATTATGAGGTAACTTATAAACTTGAAGTAAGACTCCTCATTCAGAAAAAAAAAATATTCTTTTTGATAATACACCTCCTTGGAGACTATGTGGAATTGACTCTTCCCACCTCAAAATTTTATAGAAAACTTTTAATCCTACCAGAAGTGGGAAGCTCTGCCCTCCAGGTTCTTATCATGATCCCAAATACACTGCTGAAGTGGAATTACTTTCTCTGCTATTAAACATGGGCTTTCTAGAAGGTTCTTCTCCTGATGGAGGTTGGCAAGCTGCAAGGTGATTGATCTTAGTCCCATATGGCTAAAGTAACAGCTGTCTTTTTATTGTTCCATTTCCTTTATCTGCAATTTTTTTGTTAATTTTTAAAATTTATATATGACAGCAGAATGCATTACAATTATTATTATACTTATAGGGCACAATTTTTCATACATCTAGTTGTATATAAAGTATATTCACACCAATTCGTGTCTTCATACATGTACTTTGGATAATAATGTCCATTACATACCACCATCATTTCTAACCCCCTGCCCCCTCCCTTCCCCTCCCACTCCTCTGCCCTATATAGAGTTCATCTAATCTTCCCATGCTCCTACTCCCTACCCCACTATGAATCAGCCTCCTTATATCAGAGAAAATATTTGGCATTTGGTTTTTTGAGATTGGCTATCTTCACTTAGTATTATCTTCACCAACTCCATTCATTTACCTGCAAATGCCATGATTTTATTCTCTTTTATTGCTGAGTAATATTCCATTGTGTATATATGCCATTTTTTAAAACTCATTTATCTATTGAAGGACAACTAGGTTGGTTCTACAGTTTAGCTATTGTGAATTGTGCTTATATAAACATTGATGTGGCTATGTCCTTGTAGTATGCTGTTTTTAAGTCCCAGCAGTGGGATAGCTGGGTCAAATGATGGTTTCATTCCCAATTTTCCAAGAAATCTCCATACTGATTTCCATATTGGCTGCTCCATTTTGCAGTCCCACCAGTAGTATGTATGTATGAGTGTACCTTTTCCCCCACATCCTCGCCAACACTTATTGTTGTTTGTTTTCATTATAGCAGCTATTCTGAATGGAGTGAGATGAAATATTAGAGTAGTTTTGATTTGCATTTCTCTAATTGCTAGGGATGATTAGCACTTTTTCATATATTTGTTGACTGATTGTATATCATCTTCTGAGAAGTGTCTCTTCAGGTCCTTGGCCCATTTATTGATTGGATTATTGGTTTTTTGGTTTTTTTTTTTGTGTGTGTGTGCTTAGCTTTTTGAGTTCTTTATATACACTAGAGATTAGTGCTCTGTCGGATGTGTGAGGAGTAAAGGTTTGCTCCCAAGATGTAGGCTCTCTGTTCACCTCACAGATTGTTTCTTTTGCTGAGAAGAAACTTCTTAGTTTGAATCCATCCCATTTATTGATTCTTGATTTTAATTGTTGTGCCAAAGGAGCCTTATTAAGGAAGTTGGGGCCTAAACTCACATGATGGAAATTAGGGCCTACTTTTTCTTCAGAGACAGGGTCTCTGGTTTTTTTCCTAGGTTCTTGATCCATTTTGAGTTGAGTTTTGTGGATGGTGAGAGATAGGTATTTAATTGCATTTTGTTGCATATGGATTTCCAGTTTTCCAAGGACCATTTGTTGAAGAGGCTATCTTTTCTCCACTGCATGTTTTTGATGCCTTTGTCTAGTATGAGATAATTGTGTTTATGTGGGTTTGTCTCTGTGTCCTGTATTCTGTACCATTGGTCTACCAGTCTATTTTGGTGCCAATACCATGCTGTTTTTGTTACTATTGCTCTATAGTATAGTTTAAGGTCTGGTGTAGTGATGCCACTTGCTTCACTCTTCCTGCTAAGGATTACTTTAGCTATTCTGGGTCTCCTATTTTTACAAATGAATTTCATGAATGCTTTTTCTATTTCTATGAGGAATGGCATTGGGATTTTGATCAGAATTGCATTAAATCTGTATAGTGCTTTTGGAAGTGTGGTCATTTTGATAATATTAATTTTGCCTATACAAGAACAAGGTAGATCTTTCTATCTTCTAAGGTCTTCTTTGACTTCTTTCTTTAGGGTTCTGTAATTTTCATCGTATAGATCTTTCTCCTCTTTCATTAACTTGATTCCCAAGGTTTTTTTTTTTTTTTTTTTTTTGAGGCTATAGTAAATGTGGTAGTTTTCCTTCTTTCCTTTTCTGAGGATTTGTCACTGATATACAGAAATGCCTTTGATTTATGGGTTTTGCTTCTATATCCTGCTACATTGCTGAATTTAGTTACTAGTTCTAGAAGTTTTTTGGTGGAACTTTTAGGGTCTTCTAGGTATAGAATCGTGTCATCAGCAAATAGTGCCCATTTGAGTTCTTCTTTTCCTATGTGTACCTCTTTAATTTCTTCCCTGTCCAATTTCTCTGGCCAGTGTGTCAAGAACTATTTTAAATAGTAGTGGTGAAAGAGGGCATCCCTGTCTTGTTCCAGTTTTTAGAGGGAATGCTTTCAATTTTTCTCCATTTAGAATGATGTTGGCCTTGAGCTTAGCATAGATATATGTTCCTGTTATCCCTAATTTTTCTAATGTTTTGAACATGAAGGGGTTCTGTATTTTGTCAAATGCTTTTTTCTGCATTTATTGAGATGATCATATGATTCTTATCTTTAAGTCTATTGATGTGATGAATTACATTTATTGATTTCCATATGTTGAACCAACCTTGCATCCCTGGGAAGAATCCCACTTGATCGTGGTGCACAATCTTTTGATATGTTTTTTTAATTCAATTTGCCAGAAATTTATTGAGAATTTTTGCATCTATGTTCATTAGAGATATTGGTCTAAAGTTTTCTTTCTTTGATATGTCTTTGTCTGGTTTTGGAATTAGGGTGTATCGGCCTCATAGAATGAGTTTGAAAGTGCTCCCTCTTTTTCTATTTCCTAAAAGAAATTGAAGAGTATTGGTATTAGTTCTTCTTAAAGGTCTTGTAGAACTCAGCTGTGTATCCATCTGGTCCTGGGCTTTTCTTGGTTTGTAAACTTCTGATTGTGTCTTCTCTTTAGTCACTTGAAAGTGATATGTTTAAATTGTGTATTTCATCCTGATTTAATTTGGGCAAATTATTTGACTCTAGAAATTTGTCATTGTCTTTGATATTTTCTGTTTTATTGGAGTACAAGTTTTCAAAATAATTTCTTCTGTATTTCTTGTAGCGTCTGTCATGATATTTCCTTTTTTATCACATGTTAGTAATTTGAGTTTTCTCTCTACTTCTCTTTGTTCGCATGGCTAAGCGTCTGTCAATTTTATTTAGTTTTTCAAAGAACAAATTTTTTGTTCTGTCAGTTTTTCAATTGTTTCAATTTCATTGATTTCAGCTCTGATTTTAATTATTTTCTGTCTTCTACTGCTTTTGGTGTCGATTTGTTCTTCTTTTTCTAGGGATTTGAGATGTAATGTTAAGTCATTTATTTGTTGACTTTTTCTTCTTTTAAGGAATGCACTCCATGCAATGAACTTTCCTCTCAGAACCACTTTCATTGTGTCCCAGAGATTTTGATATGTTGTATCTGTGTTCTCATTCACTTCTAAAAATTTTTAGTCTCCTCCTTGATGTCTTCTGCAACCCATTATTTATTCAGTAGCATATTATTTAGACTTCAGGTTTTGGAGTAGATTTTGTTCCTTACTTTATCATTGATTTCTAATTTCCTTCCATTATGGTCTGATAGAATGCTTTGTTGGATTATATATGGTCTATCTTAGAGAAGGATCCATATGTTGCTGAGAAGGAGATGTATTCTCTCATTGAAGGATGAAATATTCTATATATGTCAGTTAAGTCTAAGTTATTGATTGCATTATCTAGTTCTATAGTGTCTTTGTTCAGTTTTTGTTTGGAAGATCTATCCAGTGATGAAAGAGTTGTGTTAAAGTTACCCAAAATTATTTTTGTTGTGGTCTATTTGACTCTTGAACTTGAGAAGAGTTTGTTTGATGAACATAGTCACTCCATTGTTTGGGGTATATATATTTGTAATTGTTAAATCTTGTTGATGTATTGTTCCCTTGAGCAGTATATAGTGTCCTTCTTTTCCTTTTTGATGTACTTCAGTTTGAAGTCTACTTTATTTGATATGAGGATAGAAACCCCTGCTTGCTTCTGCAGTCCATGTGAGTGGTATGATTTTTCCCAACCCTTCACGTTCAGTCTGTGGATGTCTTTTCCTGTGAGATGAGTCTCTTGGAGGTAGCATATTGTTGGGTCTTGTTTGTTGTTGTTCCAATCTGCTAGTCTATGTCTTTTGATTGGTGAGTTTAGGCCTTAATATTCAGGGTTATTCTTGAGACATGATTTGTATTTGCAGCCATTTTTGTTTATTTTTGGTATTTAGCGTGACTTGGTTTCTCTTCTGATTAGATATTCCTTTCGTATAAGGAATATGGATGGCCATCTGCTGATTTTCATCATTTTTTTTTCATTTCCTTTTCATGGAATATTTTACTGAAGATGTTCTGTAGTGCAGGCTTTCAGTTGTAAATTCTTTTAATTTTTGTTTATCATGGAAGGTTTTATTTCATCATCAAATCTAAAGCTTAATTTTGCTGGATATAAAATTCTTGGTTGGCATCCATTTTCTTTCAGATCTTGGTGTATGTTGTTTCATGATCTCCTGGCTTTGAGGGTCTAGGTTGAAAAATCTACTGACATACGAATTGGTCTCCCCCTATATGTGATCTTATTCTTCTCTCTTGTGGCTTTTAAGATTCTATCCTTATTCTGTATGCTAGGCATTTTCATTGTAATGTGCCTTGGTGTAGATCTGTTGTAATTTTGTACATTTAGTGTCCTGAAAGCCTCCTGTATTTGATTTTCCAATTCATTCTTCATGCTTGAGAAATTTTATGATATTATCTCATTGAAGACATTGTGCATTCTTTGGTTTGAACTCTATGCCTTCCTCTATTCCAATAACTCTTATATTTGGTCTTTTGATGCTGTCCCATAATTTTTGGATATTCTGTTCATGGTTTCTTGGTATCTTCACTGGGTGATAACTTTATTTTCCAGATTGTATACATTGTCTTCATTATCTTACGTTCTTTCTTCCAAGTGATCTAGTCTGTTGGTTATGCTTTCTATTGTGTTTTTTATTTGGTTTATTGTATCCTACATTTCATGGATTTCTGACTGTTTTGGTTTTTTTTTTAGAGTCTCTATCTCTCTCTTGAAGTAGTTCTTTGTTACCTGTATTTGCTCTCTTATCTCATTGTTGGAGTGATCAAGTTTTGCCTGTATTGCTCATTTAGGTCATTCTTTAATTTACTGATCATTTTAGTCATGAACCTTCTGAACTCCTTGTCTGACATTTCATCAACTTCACTGTCCATGGTTTTTGTTATTATAGTATCCTGGTTTGTTTGGGGCACTTTCCTCCCTTGGTTTTCCATGTTGTCTATGTGTCTTCCTTTCTTGCAGTGTGGATCTGAGATATTATAGTTTCTACCCTATATTGTTGTAGTACCCATGTAGATTGTCTGTATTCACCTTGATGTTGGACTTTGAGACCCTGCTGGTGTCCCTCAGTGTATGCTATTGCAACTAAAGATGGTGGTGGCAATCGCTGAAGTAACTCAAGATCATAGTTGAGGTGCCCCAAGATGGATGCAATGTCTTACAGAGATGGGGCTGAAAGGATGCGTCTCACACTCTCTTTAGGATGCCTGCTCTGAGATGTAGCTCACAGGTGTGGGGGCAGCGAGCTTGGACCTAACTTGGACCTGGGTCCCATGCAAGTTGGTGTGGGTGGATCTGGGCTGGGCCTTGCCTCCTGTTGTAGTCTGCTGGTCAGAAGGGGTGGTCCTGTGCCAGAGGCTGGGCTCCTATGGATGTTTGCTGGTGGAGGGATGAACCCAGGCCTATTGTGAGCCTGAGTACCACACAGGCTGGTATCGGCGGATTTGGGAAGGTAAGGCTTTTTTATCTGCATTGTGTATAATCATGATTAGAGACAGTCATTTGAGATTTCTGTCTTCATTTCAGCAGACTATGTATCCAAGACATAGTTCATGATTTCCTCTGAAATATGGCCCCAAGCTTTGTTCTATTTAATGGCCTCAGAGAAATTTAATCTTGCTTTCTTTTTTCTGATTGCCAAAGTAACACATCTAGAAAGTAATTCATCTAGAACGAGAAAAGCATAGGAAAGAATAAGTGACCTATACCTATATTATCCAGAGATGAGAATTTCTAGATTATTTTCTGTACCCAACTATAAGATGTGCAAGCCTTGCACATATGTGTTTCAATGTTTTAGGTTTTAGTTAATCCTTGTTATTAACATCCCTCTTCCCTACCTGGATTCTAAACAGAGTAGGAAATAAGACTAGTCACTAAAGTATGATAGACAAAGGCCACGTGGAGGAGGAGGAGGAAAGCCAGAAGTACACCCCGAGCAGGTCCTGGGATGGGACAGATCTGCCCATCCTGTCTGGCCCTGGTCACTGCTGCCCAGGAAGATGGGATGGGGAGGAGCAGAGAATTGCTCTCTAGAAGCTCCTCACACCTTAAGAAGGAAATGTGAGGAGCTGAGCCAAGCATTCTCAGTTATTCTGCACAGATTGGGATGGGAAGCTATCAGATCAAATAGGGCCTTGTGTGGTATTAAAAGGACTTTGGATAGTCTTCTGAGGTCTGTGGGAAGCCATGGAGAGACTTGAATAGAGGAATGACAAGATCCAAGTTACATTTAGAAAGTAGTCATTTTGGCCACTCTGTCTATAGAATGGCTATACATAAAGAAAGGCAGAAGCAGGGAGATTGGTTAGGGCAATTTCAGACTTTAATCCAGGTAATTTCTTAGGATGGTGGTGGAGGTGATATTTAGATTCTGAATAATTTTTTAACCTAAAGCTGACAAATGGATATTTAATGTAAAGCTCATTTTTTTCATAGTAAATTATGTCTTTTTAGAGAGTTGTATATTGGTATAACATAGAGAATTTGATTTGGAAATTAATTCCCAGAACACGTTTGTTCACCCCCTGTCATACTGGCTAATTTTATAATAATAAATAAGCTTTGGGGGAGTTGAGCATTTGGAGTGCATGAAACAGGGAAATCTGTTTTTATTTTGTGCCATTTTAGCTAATTTTGAACTGTTAATTTTATTTTTATTAGTGTCTTTCTATCAGTGTGCAACATGGAGTAAATGCTCCCTAATCTTTAAGTGATAAAGAAAAGACTTGGCATCTTACAAAACATGAGTGAAGTCCTCTCTTCAGTTGTCTAGATTAGGTTGTTATGTCGTCTAAAATGGTCAGACTCTCTGCAGGACGACTATCATCTCTAGAAAGCCTATATAAGGGATGCCTCTCTCTAGTAGAGGTATTTCCTAAACCATGTTTCTCAGCTTCAGGACAGCTATGATTTATTTTGTAAGCTGATGAGGCCAAACATTACTGTTTTAACCATTACAAACAAAATAGTAAATGTTAAATGTTCATTTAATAGAGCCACTAGTAGAGTTTTTATATACAGAAAGTGAAGTCTGAGCCAAAATGTAAAACAGTTCTCTGGTCTGTGTGCATTCTATTTTAATCTATTCTTTGATTCATTGCAACTGGAAAAGTGATGCAACCAGTGATAATTTAGTTCCCAACTCTTGGTGCTACAGTGAGTTCTCCCTGTTTTGTTTTGCTTAGTTTCTGTCTACTAATTACCCAAGTCTTTGTAATTTACCATATGTGTGTGTAGGGTGGGTATGGGGGGTTACTGGGGATTGAACCCAGGACCTTGTGCATGTGAGGCAAATACTCTACCAACTGAGCTATATCCCCAACCCTACCACATTTCTTAAAAAATGTCAGAAGCTTTTATTTATATTTTGTTAGACTCAAAGGGTATTACATTATTCTGTCAAACTTCATCGCTTCAAAATATTTGTAGTATTTATTTTCCTGGAATTATTTAGGAGTTATTTTTCTGCTGCAAGTGGCTGAGGAGCCAACCACTGTATTCCTCATATAGTGACTGCCCCCCTACCCCATTTTTTTTTTAATTTTGAAAACAGTTGTTATGGTCTTTCCATCTGAAAATATAACAGATAGAAAGGACTTACTTGCAAAGGTTTTTTTTTTAACCACAGAAAATGACATTTTTCATTGTGATCACTCTATACTAGTCTTTGCACAGATTTAGATATATAAAAGTGAAAACAGTGGGAATGATCAGTAGTAGAGCTGTGCTTATAATGAGAGATATGTTCAAACCCAGCACTAAAAATGCAAAAACAAGATAAAGAACCCTGAAGTTTTACCATAACAATTTCTAATTTTGACATGTAAAATATACTCTGATATTTTTCAGTCTGCTCTATTCCATTGTAAAGTGTCAATTATAATCTATTGAATTGATTTTATGACCCACTAATGAGTTAGAGTAACACTTCTAAAGCATAGCCCCAAAGTACAATCTCTTCCAGCAGTCTTATGAAGTAGGAAGGACTGATGTTAATCCTTTCATATCATAGCTGAAGACTACACTCAGAAAACAGAAGTTGGGCTGGTAGTGATAGCACTTGCCTGTAAGCCCAGCCACTCAGGAGGCTGGGGCAGGAGGTTTGCAAGTTTGAGTCTAGCCTGGGCAACTAGTAAGGCTCTGTCTCAAAAAATAAATTAATTAATAAATAAATTAAAAGGCCTGAGGATGTGATAGAGTACCTATGGGTTAGTCCCTAGTCCTACCAAACAAAACAACCTAAGAACTTGGGATGAAGAATCAAAGACAGAAGAAACTTGGCATTAATGAACCAAGAAAATCAATACTGAAGACACTTGAATGCTGAGGGAGAGGAAGAGGAACACAAGTATTCAGAACAAGAAACAGATGGATGCAAATGATATTTTTCCTGCCTTGGGATTTTTGCTCAAGCCCTTGAACACATCTGTTAAGGTGCATGATGTCTTGAAAAGCTACCAAAATTAGTTTGCAGGCTCTACCCATCAGCTTCCTGTAGATCATCCCCAGGAATGTCACCTATACCAATCTAGTTCAGTTGCCCTTAGTATGTTTCCCAAAGTTCATTGTATGCATACTGCTTTCATAATTCTTGCCATATGTATATATCACCTTATTGCTTACTTCATTGTTAAAAATTGACTTATTTAAAAAATTTAAATATTTTTAAAAAATGAGGTGAAATTCACTTAACATAAAATTAACCATTTGAAGTACAGCAGCTTTCTCTTTGTTTCAAACTGTTTCAAGAACCTTTAGAAGCACCCATACCTATATAGTAATCATTCCTTATCCTCTTATTCCTACAAGAAACATTGTAATAATAACAAATGTAACATAGAATGTAGCAATTTTTAACAATGCATGAAGAACAAAGTAATTACAAATACCAGCTTGATACTACTGTCAATATTCTGTGTCTGAGATTTTTCATTGTTAAAAGAGGATATTAGCAAGTGTTATGCAGGTTTTAAAACAAAGTAGCACTAAATCAAGACATTCTGCTTTGTATACTCAGAAGAATTAGAGGTGATTTTTTTTTTAAACTTTCCTTTTCACTGTGAGATTCACTGCTATTTAATACTGTTATCTGTATCATCTAAACTATCTGATGGTACACATGAACTCATCCTTTTCTTTATGTTAGTATTAAAGGGATTGCAGTTCTATCCCTGGATCTTCTTTAATTGCATCCCTGGGATTCACAGTGTGTGTTCTGCTAGGCATGGGTGATTGCAGTTTTCATTGTTATTCTTAATTATTTTTAAAAAGTCAAGTATTTACCAAACAACAAATTAGATGCATTGAGAATTTTAAAGATACAGCTACTACTTTCAAGTAATATAAATCTTTTTTGTGAAAATGAATTTATGCATAATTAACACTAAAACTGGTAACAATCAATAGACAAGTGTTCAAAATGTTGAATTTAACTTGTTTGGAACTTGTAGTTTTTTAAAAATAAGAACTATTAATATTAGCTAATATTATGAACAGACTAGACTTACACAGTGTAGCTTATCTCTTTGTCAAATTTCCCAGAGGTAGCTCTGGTGTGATAAACAGAATATTTTGCCTTACTAACCTCAGTTTCATCACCCAAATAATAAGCTTCATCTCCACCTTCTTAAGGATCAAATAAAATAAACTTTGCAAAAGTGCACAGAATAATGCTTGATACTTAGTTGAAGATCAAGAAGTGTGCATTCAGTCATTCACATTTATACTGTATTCTCATGTGACACAGAGCTTGACTAGAGAACTCAACAGCCTCCCCAGTGCTACCTACCTCAACGTTAGAAATGGCAGTGATGATAGTAATATTAGTTATAGTAGTTGTAATAATTATTATAGTAGCACTTAACATTGCCCATCTATTGTTTAGTGGGAATTATTCTAAATACTTTCAGTGTATTTGTTTATTATACAGCTCTGTGAAGTTGGTATTCTTATCCCTGTTTTAAATGAACTGAGATTGAGTAATTTACCTAAGGGGACCATAGTAAGAGGTGGGTAGGTCTGGGATTTCTCTCCAGGTGGTCTGGCTCCAGAGCCTACATTTTCAATCATGTAGGATCCCTTTATCTGCTTCAACTGAAGGCCCTGCCAGCAAGGGAGAGTCTGAGGACTCATTTCCCTTTAGAGGTTGTTCAAAAACCAGAAATGTGTATTATCAAGAACAACATTATCTGGTAGAGGATCTGGTATTCACAGAAAAAATCCTACTTTTTCTTTGCCAGTCCACTGAGGACCAGGTGAACGGGGATTAGATACAGAAACGGAAAGGAAAGAATATAGTGAAAAGTAGTAAAAGTTAAGGAGAATTAAAATAGAATAATGATTAAAGAAGAAAGATCAGTTCAAACTCGAGTACTCAGGCAAGGAATGACCAGAGTCTTTTCCCTTTAGCTGTGTTTCCAAGTGCTATCACTTAAAGTACTTCCAATTTTTTTATTATTCCTTTAAGGAAAATAGAATGACAAGTCTACATATATTATAGGAGATAATTTATCCTGTACTATATTTGTGTGTTATATATTTTATTACTGAGATAGTGAATCAAGATTACAGAAATAGCATAAAGTTAAAGATATTTTACTAAGCTTAAGTGGCCATAACTTAAATGGATTTTTTTGTCACTGACTAGATCTAGTAGCCAGATGAAGTTTTTCTATTTTTATTTTTAAACCTAGGAAGTTTTGCCTATAAACCATTTAGTAGCACAGCAAGCTTTCCAAATCCTCTGAGTTAAAACATATGGAGATACTAAAGATACTTGGATGGGCCTTGAATGTTTTCCCACACATAAAATGTGTGTCTCAAAGAGGAAAATGATGTTTTAGACGTTTCACTGAGATACAGTTTGAATTTATAGGAGGATACACAGTAGTTATTATTTTTATGTTGATAAATTAAGAATACTTTTGTTAGACAAAATATGGTAAGCCAAAAAAAAAATTTCTCCATTTTATTCCTATATCCACATTCTTAGAAAGTAGCCCTCTGGGTAGAAACTTGAATTGTAAAGATGGTGCCTGACTCATGATCATAATTTGACTTAAAATTTTTCTGTTTGGTATGAAAATGGTATATATTCAGAAACCATACTTTGAATTTGGGATTTTGATCTTTTCTTGAGCTAATGATATGTGTTTTGTGATATGATTCTCTCACGAGCTATTGAATTGGTTACCCATGTGGTCACCAGGGTAAACCAGCCATGCTCTACAGGGTACTGTGTTGCTAAATGATGAAGTCTGGTAGATCAGCCATATTGACTGCATTTTTACTTAAAAGTATTTTCAACTTGTGGTAGGTTCATTGGGATGCAACCTCAGCGTAGGTTGAGGAGCATTTTGCACAGAGTTGCATCCGTGTATTTTCAATGTTGTACTGTATGGGAGCTTTTTTTCAACATTTAAAAAATTAGTATATTTTGTGATTTCCAATTGTCTGAAAGACTCTGTCAAGCTTTACTTTCTGTATTCTGTGTGTCACAAAAGCAAGGGATAGATTGTGTTTTTTCAAACAGATCTCTATTTTTGCCCCACATAGTGATTTGCCCTCCCACTCATGGTGCCGTTGGAATGGGATGAGAGTTGAGAAGGAAGCCTATTTTTTCCACTTTTAGTAACTGGTGTTAAGCAAGAGTAGTATTATTTTTATGTTGATAAATTAAGAATACTTTTGGTTTTTTTTTTAAGAATTATTTTGTTGTCCATATGGAAGATAGATAGAGGAAATTAAGGCAAGAGGCAGGAGATAAGTAAGAGGTACATGTGAGTCAAGTCCCAAATAAGAGGTGATGAGAACCCAACCAAGTATAAGGACTGAGAAGAGAGACCATAGAATGGGCTGAAGAGATAGATAAGAGACCTGTGATATGATTCGATAAGTTTTATATTTGAGAAGTGGGGGATGAGTGACTTAAAGAGTAAATGGAGATCCAGGCCTCCTGTCAAGGTAGGAGATTTGCCTGTGCAAAGTGGAGGGAGCATGGAAAACTTAAGATGTATTGACCTAATTTCCTTCTTTTTGTTGATTTGAATTTGCATGTTTTGACACTGTGCCTCCTGTGTTCGTATTGCCACTTTGCTTTGCACCTCTGGCCCAGGTTGAACTATGATCTTCACTAGCTTCCATCCAGCTGTAGTCAACTTTGGATGAGGTTTACTTTTGGATGCATACCTCATTAGAGACTTATTTCTCACAGTGTCTGTGGACTAGTTTTGATAGGGGTGGGAGAGGACACAATAGTTTAGTTTAGGGGAAGGGCACTGTACCAGCTCTTGTGCCACTGGTACTTCAAAAGTAGCTGTTTCTAGTAAATTGAGTTCTCCATGTCTTAGTCTACAGTTTTGTAAAATGAGTGGGGCTAAATGACCTTTAAAACTT
This sequence comes from Callospermophilus lateralis, assembly GCF_048772815.1. Classification (NCBI taxonomy): domain Eukaryota; kingdom Metazoa; phylum Chordata; class Mammalia; order Rodentia; family Sciuridae; genus Callospermophilus; species Callospermophilus lateralis. The sequence goes on from NC_135309.1 coordinate 147,299,479, forward strand.
TACCTCCTGGTACAAATAGTTATCTCAAAATTTACATCTACAATATTTGAACCCACAGAAGTGGATATGATAGAGCTGTGGCCACACACACAAAGAAATTCTCAGTGTATTTAAATGGAAGAATAAACCTCAATGAGAAAAAATTCAGTAAAATCAAAATGAAAAGGGAATAAGACTAGAAATGGTTTATTTGTTCTGCAGAGATAATTAATAAAGGAATTAAGTCTGATAGAGTTCACTCTGGAATATATTTTCCCAATGCTAATAGTCAATCAAAATAAATTAAAGTAAATTTGAAAAATGATGGGGATGTGTCAAAAGGACATAGGAACCACTTTCAAGAGCTCTCAATGATGATAAGTCTATGAACTATACCCCTAGGATAAATTAAATTTCCATGAACAAATACTAATATAAATTATCTAAAGAAATAACTCTTACTTATAATAGAATTCCAATTAATAGTTATAGACAGAATGATAGAAATAGAAAAATCACTGTGACGCAAACTTCACAGTAATAATCATTCAGTCAAGAATCATTGATGAATGCTCAAATTTGTTAAGCAAAGGCATGATGAGAAACAGGGTGTTTATGTAGTCTCAAGGTATTTTCTCACAAGATATTTATCAGCAACAAAGGAAGAACTGGTAACATTACACTCAAGAAACTTGGCAGACACCAGCATAACCAAGTGACTAGATGTTGCCTATAATAGGACATATTGACATCACATGTGCATGAGAAGGTATACCATTACCTCTCTTACATTCTTGCTAAATGTAAAATCTCACCCTAATAAAGAGAAAGCATCAAACAAGTCCAACTTGAGAAACAGTCTGTAAAACAAACCATCTGGTACTCGTTACACTTGTCAGAGTCCTAAACTTCCCAGATTGAAGACATGACAATTAAAGGTAGTGTGGTCTGGATTCAGTCTGAACCAGAAGAAGCACATTAGTGGAGAAACTTTTGAGATTGGAATAAGTTTATACATTTGTTAATAGAATTCTATCAGTGTTAATTTCCTGCATTTTCAGTACTTGTCTTACAGTTATGGTAGACATTAACATTAGAAGTTGGTTAGCCACATTTATGGGAATATTCTGTAATATTTTTAATAACTTATATAAGTATAGAATTACATTAAAGAGATGCAAATTGTATTTTAACCTTTAAATGTTTTTGAAACAGCTTTGGTGTCAACATGTTAAGTGAGCACACATGAACCTTCCTCTCCCACACACCCACCCATTAAGCCTGGGGATATTAACATCAATAGCTTCTTGAAAGAAATAATTTTAGGACAGTAAGAAGATCTAGTTAATAAATAGAGAGGTAAACTTTTGGTCTTTAATATCTCTAAGGATTAGTGAAAGCTTAAAATAGAAATACATTCAAGAAGCCTATGTATAAATGCTTTACCTTTTAAAAGTGACTTTCTAGAGTGTAGATACATCTCCTTGTGCCTCTAAGTGGGTTCCACACAAGTCTTGGAAGCAAAGCACAGCTCCAACTCCCAAAGCCAAAAAGGCCAAATGCTGACTTTCCAGGGCCTCCTTTGTGCAACTAGAATGCAAGTATTCCAACCTAGGCTTGGCTAATCCAATCCACCAACTCTGCGCTTTTATTCAGGAGCTGGTGAGAAGGAAGAATGCATTCTGGTGTGGCAGCAGGGGTAGTGGCAACATCCAGTTTTCAGGGGCAGCAGTGCCATTAGTAGTGTCACATCCCCATTGTGGGCTGTCAGTGCTAAGCTCCAGGCTAGTCCTGGGTCTTAAATTTGACTGCTATCTGAGCCAAGCCTTCCTTATTCTCACAGGTTTTCTGAACTTGGTTTTGTAGCTCTCCCAGCAGTTTGGGGATTTCTAGTTTTCTGCTACAATTGAGAACTCCAATCAATATATATTGATATATAGAAGTTTAGATATAGTATCTTTCTATCTCTATTGCACTAGAATGAATTTATGTTGCAAGAGTTATCTGGGATTGTGTGTACCTTTCAGCATTTCATAAATATTTATGAACTAGTGAGTTGAGTTTCAGTCATAGTGCAGTAGTTAATAGTGTGGACTCTGAAGACATATGTGGATTGAAATCCAGGTTCTGTCACTTATTAACTGATTGAGATTTTTCAGTTATAAAATGGGGATAATAATAATACCTATCCCTGACTTATTAGGAGAACTAAAGCATATGCACACACCCATACACACACAAAGTGCTTAGAGCAGTTCTTACCAGGTAGTATTGTTTTGATTCTCATATTAGCTTAGAAGCTTATGTTTGTTTTCTGATTGATTTTTTAAATATCTTAATTGTATTTTTATAGTTTCTCAGTTTATTTTGAAAACAGCCTTTCCTGATATAAATATATAAGTGAATTTGATATTAGTTATCTCAAAGTGCACAGAAATTACCTATATTTGCTTATAAGTTTATTAATGCTGGTGAAAATACATATAAACATTTTAGCCAATATAATAGAACCTTTTCCAGCTTTTAAAATTATTTTTTCCCACTGGACACGGTGTACTCCTTAGTCCTAGCAACTGGGGAGGCTGAGGCAGGAGGATCACAAGTTTGAGGCCAGCCTTAGCAAATTAATGAGGCCTTAAGCAACTTAGTGAGATCCTGACTCAAAATAAAAACTAAAATGGATTGGGGAGGTGACTCAGTGGTAAAGTACCTGGTTCAATCCCCGGTACTTAAAAAATAAATCTCCCCACCTAAGCCAATTTGTATTTAACATTTAGGTTACATGAACATGTAAAACAGACATATTCCTCAAGTGACCATAAGATAAACCAGCATAAAGGTTCTTCTTTTCGGATAATTAAATTTTCAAGGGCAAAGTGGTCAAATAAGCTGACTTCCCTTGAAATAATCTAAAAAAAACAAGAATCAAAAATATTAAAGGTGCTAATGATGAATTCCATGTGTACTATAGAAGTGTGTGAATTAAAATCCAATCTAATTTAGATTATCACTTCTGATCACTAAAATCACCTCTAATCTATAATGAGCTTCTGAGAATAGGGTTATCATTACTCAACAAAGAACTCAAAGGCAGAATAAGGGAGGTTGCACAGGTGAGCAGAGGGCTGTCGATACAATTTTACTCACAAAGTAGACTAGGTTATTTAAGTCTCACTGGGCTTAGATGTTGACCTGGGCCATCAAGTCATGTTTTCTTTCATTATGTTCTGTTTTGTTGTTCTATGTGTTGTTTATTCCACTATTTTTTATACATTTATTTATTTATTTTTATTTGTAATATGGTGCTGAGGCTCAAACCCAGTGCCTCAAATATGCTAGGCAGATACTCTACCACTAAGCTACAACCCCAGCCCCAATTCCACTGTTTTTAGTATTGGAGGAAATGGGAGATTCAGCTGGGCTAAGAACATTTAATATTCCCCACAAATTTTCTGAATCAAAGATTTTTAACTTTTTCCAAATATAGCTTTTTTTCCATTTAAAATTTAAGATAAGAAACAATAAGTCAACTAAAGAAATGGGTGGGTCCTTGGGCTGTGAAACAATATTATACTTCAGGACACAAGAAATGCAGAGCCTTAGCGTAGGCATGAGTAGCTTTTGTCCTTCATCAGGGCATGGACCTCTCCTTAGTGGGTCTTCTCCAGGAACAGTCTGCGGCACCTGGTTATTGCTGGTACACTGCCTCAATATCAGAGTCATTCCTGGAGTAGAGTTTTATTTTTGTAGATCATAGTTCCCAACTAATTCAGTTTTAACTTTTACAGTCTTTAACTTGATTACTTGTTTTCTATTCAGATCTCTCAGATTGCTTTCATCCATACTAGAATATGATCAAATGTGGTGAAGTCTTCTTGGTTGATCTACTGAGCAGTGTGGTTCATGGGAACACCATGCAGTTCTGCCATCAGTGAAAAAGAGGGTTTTCTATTTCATGGGGATATGTGCATGTCACTGCACTATCTGTCCTTCAGCTATCTGAAATGTTTTGAACAATTACTAGTTTTCTGAGAACTGTGTCTATAGTGTGTGATTGGTATATGTTACCCAAACACACAAACAGTGCCAACTAAGGCACCTGCTTGTCCATCTTCCCCTGATGAGGTCCTAAGTCCTGATTGACTTGAATATGCCAAATTCTGATACCCTCTTCCTGTCAGTAGTATGTTTTCTTTTGGTGAACCTCTGTGGCATGTATCTTATAGGAGAAAGTTCACACTGATACTATGATCTAAGATCAGATTTTGTGAATTATTAGTGAAACAATTTTATTCTTGACAGTTATTGGACTCTATTCAGCACAGGAATTTTTAGCTCATTTGCTAACAGGCGAAAGTGATATCTGACATGGACTTCAGAAGGTAATGGATCTGTTGTTTTCATAAAGAAGATTAAAATATTAGCTTTTGTTAGTTATCTTCAAGTATTTCTAGAATAATGTAATACACAGGGTTCTTTTAAAAAAAGGTCTAACTTGATTAAATGGATAATTTAAATCCCAGTGAGCAAAATTAGGCTATTTACTGCCTGCCCAATGGATGAGCAAGCTAAAACTTTTGGAAGAAATGGAAAACATAAAAACAAACCCAGTGAGATTATTTATTTAAATAATAAACAGCATCGTTGTTGTGTCAGTGCTTTGAAATTCTTTCCTTAGTTGCCTATTGGAGAAAGATTTCATAACACTGTAATGGAAAAACCTGAGAAATTACCCCACAATGTCAGTGTTCTGATTATGTGACTAAGAATTAGCGAGGCAGTTTTAATTAGTATAATATGACCATTACCTCCCAGTGGATAAGAACATCATTTTCTATCTCTGAAGACTCATTAGAACTTTCCTCGAATTTTTATTGTAGTCAGTTAGCAGTCTGTTAAAGGAAAGCCAGAGTTCTCTCTGGGATTGCTGGTAAGATAGGAAAGTTTAAAATTACTCTCTAAGTACTTTTTCTATCTCTTGTGTAGATCCAGGAACTCTGCCCTGAGAAATTTATTTACATATGAATTTTAAGTCTTAATTCCTTCACTTTCTTGACTCTTGTGTTCTTTCTTGTCAAAGTTTGTTGTATAATTCTCTGTCAGGGGCTCTAGCCTTTTACACGTTGGTTGAGGCCGGTGTCCTCTGGTTTGGATTATAGATGTCTTCAGGGCAGCAGCTCTTTTGACTTTGGTTCTACAACCCTCTTTGGTGGTGATTATGGTGACAAAGTGGTTGCTTCTTTGATTTGAAAAATATCTTTGACTTATTTACATATCCTGAAGATTAATAATATTGGCAACTGTTTCTCAGTACTCACCTACTTTTAAATTATCTATGTCATATCAAAATAAAAGAATAGCTATTATTTGTTGATCTTTTTTGGGTACCAGATGTATTTTGAGCTCTTTACATTTATTATTTCATCTATTTCTTACCACAACTCACTGAAATTTGTTGTTGTTGTTGTTCTTATTTTTATTTTATGCTTCTGAAATCTATATTTTTAGAAGTGTTTTTTTCTTATACAGTGTTTATAGAGAGTTACTGTGATTGTAATAACCTTGAAAAATTAAAGGTTTTCATTGCTTTGTCTTAATTTATTAGTTAAAAAATTCTAAGAACTTCTCAAGTAACTATTTCATTTAAACTTCACAGATAACTATTCCATTGAAATCTTGTTATTTTTACTTAAATACCATTTAGAATATGGTAGCGAGGGTTCTGGTCAATTGTCAGTGCTGCTACATTTTTTTTCATAAGTTTTCTATAGATATGTTTCTCTCTTTCTGATGTGGGATTCACTAGTTTTTGATAAATAGACTATATTGTGTGTTTTTTTCATTGAGAGAATGTTAGAGTTAAAAATAATCACAATAATAATTTTAAAAGAACATGCTGACATTTAGATCTAAAGACTTTTTCCTCTAGGCTATGAAGTCTTAAAAGTAGGTCATACTTTGGATTTAAACTCTGAGCAGATACTTGCTCTCTGTAATAGCTTACCTTTTGATCTTAAAGCAGCACTTATTCTTGACTTCAGGAAATTTTAAATTGTCCTTCCAAATTTGGAAATACTGTATGAAATGAAAAATCACCACTTATTTTAAGGATGAAATTAAGGAAACAAGTTTGGTGCTTTTCTGTCTCCTTGAAAGAATTAGAACTTTTCTTCTATCAGTAATCTAAGCTAGAAATATGAAATAGTTAAAAAGTACAAAATTTATGCTCAATTGAATAAAATTGGAGTATAAGGAGGTACTGTTAACATTCTACAGAGTGACTTTTCATCAACCAGAGGACAGTAGAATCTGAGGATATTGAAGTCTACACCCTCAATACAGTCTGCCTCACTGAGTTAGCATAATTGCCAGTTCACTTGTTTCCTATTACTGTGTTCATTATAAGAAAACTGCTGTTGGCCTTTGGAACTATTTTTTTTTCTTAGTTCTGCCAGCACTACAAACCACTAAAGAACACGACCTTCAACCTTTTCTCTTTTTATTTCTCTAATTCATAACATCTTTTCTTATACTTAGAATTTCTATTCTAGACTCTACTCCACTATAATAGCTGCCTAGTTCTAGTAAGTAAATACATCAGGCTCATTTTTCTGCTAGAGGTATTGATGACTAAATACCAATAGTGTTTATTCTACAGTAGCATAGAATTTTATTTTTTATACCCACTATTATATACCCACTATTTTAGAAAGGCCTAGTCTATGGGCTATCTGTGGCGATGAAATATTATTAAAGGTAACTTTAAAAGTTTCAGATTGTGTAACTTTCAGTATAATGTTTTATTTTAATATACCTATAGGAATTTCAAAAGGACAATTGCCAAAAAGTGTGGTCTCTGTTTTCTTAGAGCAGGTAGGTATCTCTTTATTAGTAAAACTCATTTAATAAATATTTATTTCAAGATCAACTATCTGGTGAGAATTCATTTCACATTTTAAGTTCCTTTAGTATATTGCATTGTTCCCCCCACCTCTCCTCTGCTTTTCTGTTCCTGTATTGATTCTATTTTTTTTCTTTTAGATACTTAGTAGCATTTATTCTTCCTTTCCTTTCTTTATCTTTCTTTATCTCTTCACTGTCTTAATTTACTGAGAAAAATTTAAATTCTTTAGGATTAGAAAATAAGAATTATATTCTCATTATTGTTACTTAAGTTTGACATAATAATCTTGATTTCTGTTGCCAAAATTTAAAATAAGATGACAGTTGAAAATGAGCATATAGATTATAATTCTATACCCAGATATTTAAGGGGTCCCATTTAAGATGATCTAAAAAAGAATAGTTCCAGCATGAAACTGTCCAGATATGACACATGCCAGGTACATGTGACAACCAGGAAATAGTTATATAATTAGAATCAGAAAAGAGAATCCTGAGGGAAGCACAATGCCTAGGAGTACATAGTGACGACTGACAAAGTGAGACAGCTACCTCTGTCCTGCTTACCTAAGAGACAGAGAAAGTAATAAGAAGAGTGGCATAGGAAGAAAGTAACCAGAGAGCAATAAATACCTATCACGAACATGTTTTATGTCTTTAATAATTCAGAGATTCATTTACTTACTGCCAGCTCTAATTTTAATTTTATCAGTTTTATAAATGGGAGAATAAATTAAACTATTTACTAAATAAATACTATTGTTCAGTTTTTTATGAAATTATGATTCAAAACTGATTTTTGCATTGATTTCATAGTGTTTCAGGGGGAGGAGGATTGGTTGCTTTTTAGTGAGCATTAAGTATATAGGATATATTTTCTTAAAGATTGTTTGCCAGTAAATTGATAAATCTAGACATCTTAAACCTCAAGTAACAGGCCTTCTACCAAATATAGTGTTAAGAGGTAAGTTATTGCTCCTCAGTAAATGAACATTATAGTTTAAAAAAAAAGTTTTAGGCCTCAATTTTGTGACTTTCTTTGGGAAATAATGTTTTGATTTTTCTAAAATGTCTCTACCCTTACCCAAATGAAAAGATAAAATAAAAAAAAACTCCCTTTTTAGCATTTCTTTACAAAGGCTAAATCTTTGTTTCAGTGGTTGTTGCCATTAAACAGTTATAGAAAAATTAAGTAGTTGTGAAATAGGTAAGGTCTTTTCTAGCCATGTATTATATAATGTGACTGTCATGACACTATGCAGACTGTAACCAGATACATCGGTGCCAGGCTACCTGCCCAAACCTTGTGAAATTTTTCATGAGACCTGAAACCATAGCTAGTACTTGCTTTTCCAGGTAGCCTGTATTTCATAAGAGAAAAATAACACCTTTACTTTTGAAAACCTGTTGATACTTGCAGTCTTACTAAACTATGCCTGTATGTTAAAATGAACTTAGGAGCATTATATTTATGAAAAACAAAAACAAAACACCAAACAATTACCAATTGGAACAAGTGTCCTGTCTTTGTATTTTGCCTGTGATACTCTTAAACTCATCTGGCCATTTTCCCTAGTTCATGCTCTCCTACATCAGGTAAGTATCCACATGTCCACACATTAACTGTGTCATTTAGTATTGACTGAATGTTGATACTTCTCTCATGAAAAAAAATTGTACTTTTGCTATGAGTGTGCTCCTGAAAGTCAGGAACATGACTATGAACTTTTGGTTCCACTTGGTGTTCTCCAACATCAAGAGATGTTTCTTATTAGATTCCTGAAACTTCAGTTTTTTTAAAAAAAAAAACGATTTTTTAGTTATACATTGACACAATATTCTTATTTTTTATTTACTTTTTAAAAAAAATATTTATTTTTTAGTTTTAGGAGGACACACATTATCTTTATTTTTTTAAATTTTTATGTGGTGCTGAGAATCGAACCCAGTGCCTCACGCATGCTAGGCAAATGCGGTATCACTTGAGCCACATCCCCAGCCCTTTTACTTACTTTTATGTGGTGCTGAGGATCAAACCCACTGCCTCACACATGGGAGGCAAGCGCTTTACTGCTGAGCCCACACCCCAGCCGCCTGAAACTTCAGTTTTTATCATTTGTCTCTGTATTCTTTTAAGAGGACATTCTTTTAGTTTTACTCAGATGTACCTTTGTTGTAGAATTTATAGTTAGAATATTTGACCCAAATCCGACTTGTTTGATATTTCTACGAGTATTTAGATTCTTCAATTGGAAGTCATTGTTTGGTAAAATAGTACTAATAATGCCTTCCTGGGTATTCTGGTATCAGCAGAGCTGCTGCTAATAGTTTATACGTTGAAATATCTTTAAAACATCTTTATTTAAAATAATGATTTTTAAACCTTAATGTGTCTAGATTTGGATTCCAAAGTAGATAAAATAGAAACCAAAATTTTAAACCTATAACTGATTCTTTAAAGAAAACTACAATAACAGTTCACGTCTTATTGCAGGTTTTAATTATTTGCTTCTTTTAATCTCCTCTTTTGTCTGTTTTTATGGAAGACGTTTAAAATATCATTTTTTCTCTTCTTATACAATATTAGGACGTGGCTTATCTCTGAATGTTTCAGAGTGAGTACCATGAGCACCAGTCTGTGCTGATGCTGTAACATCATATGGGTGGTGTGTGTGTGTGTCTGTGTATGTTTGTGTGAAAAGGCTGGGGCATACATAGGGCATGTCTTTTATCAGTTATAGGAAAAAGTCTCATATAGAATGAGGCTCAGCAATTTTGTATATTTAAATTTAATGTTAAAATAACAAATAGGTGTGCATGGTATTTTATGTATTTCACTTCCAAAGTAGAGGACAAATTACTTCAGGATATGTTGTGAGCTCCATGAGAGCAGGGACCTAGTCTGTCTTGTTGTCCGTGCTCTATCTCCAGCTCGAAGCCCTTGCAGTTCTTTTCAGGAAAGACATCATATCATACCAGGTCTTTTAGGCATTTTGAATTTCCTTCTGTTTTCATCTATCCTTATGCAGCTAGTCCACCCTAGAGTGATGCCATAACTTAGAAATTCACATGATGAATCCCTATATTGACTTGAATTAGTAAATAACATTTTTTTCTTTTTAGAATAATATTTTCCAGAGAAAGAGGGCTATTCTTTTAGTGGTAATCTGTTGGCAACTAAAACATCAGCAGACGTTCTCTTCACCAATTATGTATCATCTTGAGTTTATGGACAAAAATAGTAGATTGGAATATTTCTTCAGTTTTGAATTAAACAACTCTATAAAGTTGAGTACTACTTAACTTTTTTGTAGTTTGTTACTCATGGAATTTTGAATTTCTCTTGCTGAAAGGAAAAGTAACAAATTTTCAAATATGAAGATATTATTTCATATATAAAAATGATAATTTGGAGCAAGAATTTTCTCTACTATTTTTTTATTTTTGTCTCTTTTAAATTGCATTGATCCTGTTGAATTTTGCTTCTTACTAGTTACTATTATGATATCAATTTGGTTTTCATTAATAACTTGTCAATAGCCACTAAGGGATTTTTTAAATGACCTTTAGAAATCATTTAGAAATGAGGTAAAACTTCACAATGTGAATTTTCAGTGGTAAACTTTCTTAAAAACAAAGTTCTGTACCCTACTTTATGAAGATAAAATTTTAAAATTTAAAAATATATTGTTAAAATAGTTCTGTGTGATCACTAGAAGAGATTCATGTAGGACAAGTGCTTGGACTGAGACATTCAGGATAACTATAAGGTTGGCAGAAAGGAAAGAGACAAGTTCTCCAAAGAGAATAGCTTAGGCAAAGTATAAAGTGGAAGATGGTGACATTCAAGTTTTTCTTTACGATCCTTTGTGGATTTTGTGTCTGGAAAATAGACATGACATAAGGGTCTTTCCTAATTGTATCACTGGGTTGTTTTAAGCATGAAATATAGTAAATATAAAAGTGCTTTGTAAGTGGTGAAGCTCATACACATTCAGCATGATTCACTTACTATGTCATTATCAACATGTTTTGGTAGTTCCGAGGGTATGGACATATATTAGTCACCAAAAGGAGGTACTGGATGTGAGAGAAAGATGATGTTAAGGAATACTTGGTCAGAGTCAAAGATAATGCTTAATGACTGAGAAATGAACTAAATGAATTTTTTAAAAAGTCAAGATTATGGCAGGTTTAGAGGTAAAGATGTATGAGTATAGTTCTAGGAATGTTGTTTGGAGGTGATGATAGTATATCTAAATAAGGATGTCCATTATCATTAGACATAAAAGACTTCATGAGAGCAAGGTATGAAATGGAGCAAAATTTGGGGATTGTTTGCACGGTAGATAATTGAAACCCTGTGCATTCTTAAACTCTTGGGGTAGTGGGTATGGGAGGTGGGGAGGGCAGACATATAAGGGCAAAACCATGCATGTGTTTGGTCTTTCACCTACTCTCTCTCATATGCTTCCCTCCCTATTTTGAGGAGGGAAATAAACTCTCCTTTATCTTTCTCCACTGCCCATTCACTCACTTTTTTTTTTTTTTAATCCTGCCTCAAACAGCAACACTTCGTTCAACAAGACTTCCTTGAGGGCTTTCAGAGTATCAAGCAACAGAATGGGCTTTAGTTTTATAGGTGCAAAGTGTTAAAGGAATTAACTGGCTACTTCCCATTAGCTTTGAAAGAGAGAGACCCTGTTATCTCTAAATAGATCCCTTTCCCACTTCATTTGTGCTGATTTGAAGAGAATGCTACTAAGTGTGTCTTGATAGTGAGAAAGCTGAGGCTCATTTGGCTGAGATGATTCTGAGGACAAGACAGTTCCTGGAGACCACATCCTTGGTGGGGCCATTGCTGCAGTGACACCAAGTAAAATTGTGCAGGCTGTTGTTTGTAATCTAATTCCTCCAGTAAGTCTTCTCTCCCATTGTGCATTTCTATATTCTCACCAGAACAGTGTGTATGTGTTTCTAAAACATGCCGTAAACTTGCCCACCTCCATACCTTTGAGCGGATAGTTTCCTCATCCTTGAGAGTTCCTCCCACCTCCCATGGCCATGGAAAACCATGCTCCAAGGTACAGGTCTCTTGATTTATCTCTCTCAATCAGTCTACTGGGAGAGGAATGATTGCTTCTTTCTTTCTACCCCAAACATTTTGTGTCAGATATAGATAAGAGATCAGATCCCAGAATCAGACTGTGTAGACTTAAATCCTGGCTTTAATTAAGCATATAACCTATTTTCTCATTTGTGAAATGGATATGAAAACAAAATGAAATAAGTAAAGGACTTAGCCTAGTCCTGGTACAGAGTAAGTGCTTAATAAACAGTCCTGTAAGGTAGTTATTGTTTATATCTTGTAACCAAAGCAATGATTTCATTCTTTGTTATTCACACCTATATGCCTTTGTCTCCTTTGTAAGATTGGGAGATCTCTGCAGTTACGGTCCCTGTTGCTCCTCAAAGTATGAAAAAGTACAGTGTTTCTCTTACAGTAGAAACTCAGTAATTGTGAAATAGTATGAATGGAAGAGCCAATTAAGTGTCGATATGGAGCAACAGCATTTGTCAATCTGTCTTCCACTGAAACTGTAGTGTCTTCAAATCTAAATTTTAAAAGCATAACATTTTATTGTATTTCCTTTAAAAAATGCTGCCTACTTTCACTGATACCCTCTGACATAACAAATACCACAGTACACACACCTTGATCATGTCACTCATTGTAGTTACATAATTAATGTGTTTATACTTGAACAATAACTTTTTGAAAAGGAATTAGGGATAAAAATTATGTAGAGGGATGAGGGAAACCCAAACTTATTTTTTATTGTTTAGGTGAATCATTATTCTTAATCAAATGTGAGTTTTTAAGCTGATGAACATAGATTACTGATTATAGATTAATGCTCCCATGCTATCTCTGTTTCATACAGAAAGTGGAAAATATTTAATTACATATGCTCTCATTTTTTTCATAAAATGTTGTAGATACTAGTTAGTAAGACATATATCCACAGAAGATAGCTTCTCAATGGAAACTCTGTAGTCCTAGATGAGTGAGAAGGGGCAGCATGAAAATCGCCATTGAACAATAGCTTGTCATTTCTAAATACACTATGCCCTCTCCCACTCCTTACCTTAGACATATTGCCTCCTCTGCCTATAATATGCTTTGCCCATTTGCTTGGTCTGTTGATCTTCTGTTTATCCTTCAAACCCCCCTTATATATGTCATCACCTCTGTAAAGACATTCATTCCTCCTGGGCAGAGTTAAGTCATTTCCTGTTATGGTTTGGATATAAGGTGTCCCCACAAAGCCCCTGTGTGAATGCAGAGATATTCAGAGGTGCAATGATTAGATTATGAGAGCTGTAATATAATCAGCCCATCCTAGTTTGGATGGACTGACTGGATGATAACTGTGGGCAGGTGGGAATGTGGCTGAAGAAGATTGGTCACTGGGGGTGTACCCTGGAAAGGCACGTTTGCCCCCTTGCCACTTCATTCAGCCTTAGCTTGGACCCAGAAACATGGAACAAGCTGACAATAGACTAAGTCTCTGAAACCATGATCGAAAATTAACTTTTCCTCTTCTAAGTTGGTCTTGTAGGGTTTTGGGGTCACATTGATGAAAAGCTAACACACCATTTCTTCTCAGCCCTATGAGAGCCCTTAGAGTGCACCTTGTACATGCCACTGTGGGTTCCCCTAAATAGGAGCTAGCTTAGCTAGCCCCAGCTTCAAAAGTACTTAGGTGCTCCAAATGTATATATAGAGAGTGGGCGAATTAATAAATGAGATAATAAGTAATATGAAATCTGCAAATGGTCAGAAGTCCAGATTATAGGCTGACAGCCCCTCCCATCCTCCAACCATTTGCCAGCCTTGGTTTATGTTTTGTTTTAATATAAAATTGAATGTTTCCATTTTTGTCTTCTTATGTTCTCTTTGACCATCATTTAAATAAAGGGAGAGCCTGATGAAGTGGCTTAGACAGTTTTCATTTGGGCCAGTGTATGATCTCTTTACTAGAAGATTCTTTAGTATTTATAGTATTTTCTATTGGTAGAAGGAATCTTAATAATCTGTACACAACTCATTGCATCACTTTCCCTTCAACTAATTCTTAGAAAGTGATTTAGGAGACTTGTTTAATTTCTTGAGGGTGAAAAAAGCATGTCCTAATTCTTTAGTGGCACATACACAGATTTTAAGGTACTTGATTATTAATAACAGATTGTTAATACATCTTAGCTGTTTGTGATATACTATAATAAAGTAATAGCACTGATGTTTTTTGTCTTGATCTGTTATTAACCAATGAAGTAAATGTTTGATAGATTTCTGTTTAATTTGCACCTTTATGATGCTCTTTAAATGGTATGCTTGATTTCAGTTTCTAATTCTTGCATTCCCCCTCACTCTTCCCTCCTCTCTTTTCTTCCCTTTTTTCTTCTTTCTTTCTTCTCCTCTCTCCTTCCCTATCTCTTTCACTCCCTCCCTCCCCTCTTTCTTTTCTTTTCTTTCTCTCCTTCCTTCCTTTCTTTGTCCCCTCCTCACCTCCCCTCCCCTTTCCTTGGGCCTTTTCATCAATACCTTCTACTCTTTTGATTTTTTTCTCTTTCTTTCTTCTATGCTCCTTTTCTAATATCTTTAAGTAGAACCTTAGGACTTTTGAAACCTGTCTTCTAATTTATACATTAAATGTTTTAAATTCTTCTCTAAACTTTGTGTCATAGCTCACTCTGCCATAACAAAATACCATAGTTACTGTGGTTTAAACAACAAATATTTATTTCTCACAGTTCTAGACACTGGGGACTTTAAGATCAAGGTGCCAGCAGATTTGATTCCTGCTGAAGGCCTCTTCTGGTTGTAGAGGGTCTCCTCTTTGTGACCACACATAACCACGTGGGGGAGGGGCAGGCTTTGGTCTTGCTTTCTCTTGTAAGGACACTGATCCCTTTGTGAGGCTACCCTCATAAATTCTTTTAAACCTAATCATTCCCCAAAGGCTCCACCTCCAGATATCAAAGCCTTGGGTGTTAGAATTTTGGGGGACACATTTCATTCATAAAAATTCCTCCAAATTTGACTTTTTGTTCATGTTTTTAATAAATATAAAATATTTTCTGTTGTGATTTTCATTTGAGCTGTGGAATACTTAGAAGTTTTTGGCATAATTTCCAAATATTTTTGTTTTCTAAATTATTAATTAATAATTTTAATTTTAATTCTTTTATGGTCAGAGAATATACTTTGCATGATTTCTAAACTTTTAAATTTATAAAGATTTGCATATTTCTTGGTCCAGACTATAGTCTGTCACAGGAACCGTTGCATTTAAACTTGAAAATAATGTATTCTGTCTGGGATGCAGTGTCCTATAAATGTCAGTTAGGTCAACTTGTTTGATAATATTGCTCATGTCTCCTCTGTCTTTACTAAATTTATGTCTACTTGTTTTATCAGTTACTTAGAGAGGAATGTTGAAATATCAATGATAATTGTGGATATGTCTACTCTTCTTTTAGTTCCTTTCTTCCTGTATTTTAAGGCTCTTTTATTAGGTGCACGCACATTTAGAATTATGTCTCATGCTGAATTGGCCCCTTCATCATTACATAATAACATTTGTCCTCTAAAACAGTTGCTCCAGGTTTCTTTTCATTTGTTTTTGTCTGGTGTAACATATTTCACACTCTTTTACTTTTAAACTAACCTAAAACAAGTTTCTTGTAGATTCATATAGTTGAGTGTTGCTTTTTTATTACACATAAAAATCTTTGCTTTTTTAATTGAAGCATTTCTGTCTGTGCTGCCTAGTATATGTAACTTTTTCTATGTAAACCAAAACAAAATTTAAAAATCAGTTTCTTAATCACAGTAGCCATTTTCACAATTCTAGTAGCTACAAATGGTAAGTAACTACCATGTTGGACAGAACACATGTGGATTTCCTCTGCCCTTTTCTTCATAACAGTCAAACTCTGATTCATGTTTATGGGAAGTCTTGGGAGACAGCAAGTGTCCCGAGTTTCCTTTTTCTCTCTGAATAGGAAAGGGGTAGGGATGTAGGAAGGTTTCCTTCTCCTGCCAGTAGTAGATAACTGGAATCCCCAATTTCTTGAATGCCTGTGGATTGTTAAAAATTCCTATTCATTTCTTTTATCTTCTCTGTTTTTCAAATTTGAAAATACAATTTTATTTTTAGCTTTATTGTACATTTAATTTTTACTAGGTCATTGTTTGTTTTGTGGTTTTGATTAAAATGTCATATCTTTAGGATCATTATCAAATATAATAAGATTTGAACAAGCAAAAATATTAAAACACTGAGAATATGAATTATAGTTTATTTCTTCTTAAAGCTAGGGTTTGTATTCTGCATCTGTTCTCATAAGCATGACACAATGCCATGGATCTAGAAGGCAATCAGTAAACATTAGCTTCAAATTGAAAATGAAATTAGAACTGCTTTTTTCAAATAAGTTAATGCAATGCTTAGAATAAACAAAATATTGTTATTCTCATTTTTAGTTATTATGAGGGTATTTTCTCTAACAAACTATACATTTTGAAAAGGGAAACTGGTTTTAATTTTGTACAAGAGTCACTAAGTTAAAGTTGCATTACACTGACTACAACCTTGACTTCTGAGGTAAAAAGGCGAATTTAAACCAGTTAACTCAGAAATATAATCCTTGAAGAAAAGGCAAAAGATCATTTGACTTCTACAATATAAATTTTACCTAGATTTTGAATTGCTTTATTTTCTGTTTTCTTCCCTGAAATCCCAGCAATGTGGTTTCTTTGCTCCTTTGTTCTGGTTCTATGTCCAACATGAGAAAAACCACAGTTTTGCAGGTTGGTACCATTCCAGATTTATAATGTATGTTTTCTCCTTGGTTCTTATCACTTTAGCAATCTCTTCCTTTCTTCTTGTGAGATCTGTCATTCATTTATCATTTTGGGTGTATTTGAACTTTCCCAGCTCTTTTTTGGTTCATCTTACAACCCTCCCTCTGCCTGTGAGCCCAATTCCTATTCAGTTACCTCCTTTCCTTTACATGGAAAAATAAGTACTGGATTATGAACCCTCATTTATATAAATGTGTTCATCCCACCTCGGTTTCTCAGCCTTATTCCCTATAGTCTCCAAGGAAGAGGTCTTTTTCTTCTAGCTCCTCACTAATCCTTCCACCTGTGCATTTGATCATGTCCTTCCTGCTTCCTCTGAGACCTAATTCTATCAGTTACTCCCTTTCCTGTATTTTTATCCTTTTCATCCCTATTGGCTCCTAGAAAATATGCTCGAGTTTCTGCTTTTCATTTATTTCATTTCACAGAATCCTCCTCCAACTCTTCCTTCTTTCATTGTCAGATTTCTACCCAGAGTGGATTCTATTTGCGGTATTCATTTCACAAATTCACTGGAACCACCCCTACCAAAGTCACTGAGTACAACTTGAATTGCTGTCTTACATACTTCCTTATTACCCAGCTTCAGGCTCTCACCTAGGGCACTGCATGTGTCTGACTCATCTCTTTGCTTAGGCTTCCCGTTTCTAGTTTATTTTTATTACCACTAAAAAAGCAGAGTGGCTTTTTAAAATATTGATATGATCACCTGACCTCTGTATCCTACACATTTCATAGGTTCAGTAGTTCTGACAAGATAAAGATCCACATTCCGTAGAAGGGAATATGAAGCTGCTAATGATCTGACCTCTAGCTCTTCAGTCTTATCTGCTACTGTCTATTATTGAGTCCCACCCATAGTTCCCAAGTTATATGCTATTTCACACTTTTGAGTCTCTTATAGTCTGAGTCCTCTAGCACGGTAACATGTCCTGTATCCCTAGAATTCTCCTACTTAACTTCAGAGACCATGGTTCAAAGACCATGGCCAAGCAGCCTTACCAGGCTTTACCTGGCTTCTCTTTCCTCCCTTTTCAACCCATCACCATCATACTACCCTTTTAAAGTACACTTTTTTGGTTGGTTTTACTCTATAGTTGTGTATACTGTCATTATAGATTATATAATTTATTGTAGATATTTCTTTTTATCTTTAGTTCTCTTCTTAGATAGAGCTCCTTGATAGTATAGAGCCATTTTTCTCATCTTGCCATCTGCCCACAACTGTCTTAGTGCCTTGGTAAATGTTCACAGAATTAGCAAATTTCAGCAAATATATTTGGTGCTTCTTCTATAGGCTGTATTATACTCTTAAATTTGGATTATAAGTTTTGGATCATATGTTTTTAATGCCACTGAAATTAATGCTGATTGCTGTATCATATTCTTTTTCTTTTTTACTTTACTGGGGATTGAACTCCAGGGTGCTTGGCCAATGAACTACATCCCAGTCTTCTTATTTTTTAATTTTGAGAAGGGCTTACTAAATTGCTAAGGCCTTGAACACTTGTGATCCTCCTGCCTCAGCCTCCTGGGTTGATCAGATTACAAGCATGCACCACTGTACCAGGCTTTGTGTCATGTAGTTTCCAGTTCTAAAGAGCAGGAAAATAAGTTTGTAACTAGATAAGGTAGTCTATCTGAATATATAGGTCTTTCGTTGATGTTGTTATAAAATATGTTACCAATTCATCCATGCATTCATTTTCTGATTACATCATAAAGAATTAGAGAAAAGATTTCATGAAATTTATTATCACTTTTTTTCTTGGCATTCATTTTCCTTCCCCTTTATCTTCGTGTAGCTTCCAGAGTTGTCTAAAATGCAAAGCTGATGATTTAGTCTTCTGCTCATGAATCCTCAATTCTTCCTTCACATTCACATATATGCTAGTTACTTTGATAATCTCCCACTTTACCAAATTCAATATCTTGTTCTTAGACTTCTCTTGAAAGTTTGTTTTTGCTACACAGCCATTCTGCAACCCTTTTGCACCTGCAGCTGGTAACGCTCACTCTTCTTTACTCTGAGCATGTGGTTCAGGAGGATAAACATAATAGCACATTGGCAGTATTTTTGTTAAATGAGCCCATCTTTTCCACGCATCTGCTGCACAGGCGCAGAAACGTATATGTTGTTTCAGCTATTGGCTGCCAGGGGAACAGAAGGGTTGCCACAACACAGTTAACAAACAACCCCCTAAAATACCTAAAAAGCATCAACTCATGTTGCTGGAAAATCAAAATCAGTAAAGGACTGTACATTTTTGATGCCTGATTTCAACTTGGTTCCCTACATCCTCATGTAGAAATTAGACTGTTCTCTAAAGCAGCAACTGGATCATCTTTAGAAGAGTACATTTTAGGTTCACTAGCTTTTGCAGGAAAGTGTACTCAAAATCCCTTAGTAGGTCACCGGTGAGTTGCTTTGTAGTGCAGTTGAATTGTGCACCATTTGGATGCTTAGTCTTTTGACTGACTTTGATAAGGTTGGCTCTAACAAACCCAGCATCCTTTTCATTCTGTGGCGCCACTAGGCCCGCCACCCTCCCATCCCTTTCTCCTCCCCCTTCCCTACCGTCTCACTATCCCTCACTTGAACTGCCTGCCAGAGTTCACAGACAGCTGGGCAGAGTGGCTAAATCACCCAGCTGCCCGGGAAGCTTGGCGGCCAGGCTGAGGGAAGGAAGCATCGGCTCTCTTTGAAGGTTGGCTGCCAGTGAATCTCAGGCAGCTGGACTTCAAAGAGGGGACCGATGGGCTTTCCCTCCTGTCTAGGCAGGTCATTCCACGTTGCTGCGCTTCCGGTGTTGGCATGGTGGTTTCCAAGTTCCTCTTAAATTAAAGAGCTGAATTGGGAGCTGCACTTGTGCTCACATGTGTGTTTCTTATGTGATACAGACAGTCCAAGCCTCCACACACTGTCACTCTAAACTTAAGAATTAAAGATAAGAAGAAAAGGACATCTTTTAAAGGGTGGCCAGGGAAATCCACAGCAGTGGGATTTCAGCTTGTCACTGATTATCAGCTTGTCACTGTTATTTACCAAGTTTTAAATTACTCAGGGACTTCTGATGTGATCTTGAATAAAGGCTAATCAGCCAATGCTTAAAGACTGAATATAGCTGGTAACCTGGAATTAAATGGAGCCATGGTGATAGTTTTATCTGTTTATAGAAATGGGTGTAGCAGTCACCCACTAGAACACACTTGCTGCACTGACCCACTTTTCACCTTTCACCAGTGGTGGTTGGTGAGAGAATGGGCCTAGTAGGGGAAGAACAAGGTGTTATATGAATAGATTTGGGGCCCGCTTTATTTGCAAATGGTGGTCAGAGTAAAGGGAGCCTAAAATCAGAAAAGCCAGAGTATATTTTGTGTACACTAGTGGCTAATAGTGCAGACCCTCCAGTCAGGCTGCCAAGTTTCAAGTCCTGGCATTACTATGTACCAGCCATGTGACCTAGGGCAACTGACTTTACCTTTTTTGTACCTCAAACTCACCTGGAAAGTAAAGCTAATGATAATATTTATCTCACAAGGCTGTTGAAAATATTCAAATGGTTAATAGAAACCATATACTTAGGACAGTATGTAGCCCATGGTAGGTGCCCAATAAATGTTAGTTATAATTATTGTGTACCAGCTCCCATGGACTGGAACTAGGAAGAAATAACAAATGACTTTGGTTTGTGATGTTTACTGTTCCTGTTTGGATAAAAGACTGCTACTGTCTGCCTTGGATTGAATTTCTAGTAGGATATTTGAGAAATCCTTAATAGTGTAAAATATCCTATTATGTAATTTGAAGGAGAAAGCAGTTATATTTATCAATCCCTCTCAGTGCACTGTCTGCCTTGAGGATATACGGAGACTTGATTCATTGAAGGCCATTACTATAACATTCCCTCATACACAACCAAAGGAAGAAACATGGCAACTTATCATAAAGGGGTATTTTGATGAAGAGTGTAGCTCCTAGAGTTAGAACCATGGCTAGAGGTTTTGCTCTTACAATTTCTTGCCATATATATTTGGGTAAGTTATCTCACTGAGCCTCACTCAGCCTTGTTTATAAAATGAGGTAATGATGTATAACTCAGCAGGCTTTTTTAAAGAATGAAATTAGAAAATGTGTGTTTTACTGCCCTAAGTAGCAACATGTTGGATAAATGTAGCTGCTGCTGTTATCATTATCACTATTATTGCTACCACCATTAGGTTATAAGCTATTGAACCACAAGGAAGCCTCCAGTTAACCTCCGTGATCTGAGAAATAATAGAGGGTCTTTCCCTCAGGTTTTTGTTCTCTCTAGATCAAAGTTGAGCTGATTTGGGGCCAAATCTAGCCAGCACCATTTTGGGGGTAGGGGGTACTGGGGATTGAATTCAGAGGCACTCAACTACTGAGCCACTCCCCATCCCTATTTTGTGTATTATTTAGAGATAGGGTCTCACTGAGTTGCTTGGCACCTCGCTGTTGCTGAGGCTGGCTTTGAACTCGAGATTCTCCTATCTCAGCCTCCCAAGCTGCTGGAATTGCAGGCGTGTGCCACGGAGCCCGGTGGCTACCTCTTTTTGTAAATGAAGTTTTATTGGAATACATAGCATTATCCATTTATCTGTGTGTTGTCTGGTTGCTTTCATCCTACAATAGCAGAAGTGAATGGTTGTGACAGTCTATAAGGTCCTCACAGCTTTAAATATTTACCATTTGTTTCCTTCCAGGAAGTTTGCTAACCCTTGCTCTAGATATGTGTTTTCCCAATTAAGATTCAGAGAATGGTTCCATCCATACTGGTGTGTGCTATGTGAAAAAAATGTAGTCCAATAAGGTTTGGAAATACTAAAGAGGTTGATTTATTCCAGGAGTACTACTTAAAAGTTCTGGCTTTTAATATACTGATGTGTATTGTGAATCTTTAAGACAAGGCCATGGTATGCAAATAAACTCTAGTTTCCCAGGCTTGCTTGGCTATAGCCTCCGCCCCCATCCCCAATATGATGATGTTACACAAAACATTCTCTGGGAAACCCTGCTCTTGGGCTCTCTCTCTGGAAAGACTTTCTTCTTAAATCATTTCTCTTGGTGATTTAGGTGATATTCTCATTTGGAGACCTATGGAATATCATATGAGATTCTCTATTAGTTACCTTATTTTTTCCCAGTAAAAATTATATTTTGCTTAAAATCAGAACAGTAAAATCTGCCAGTTATTTAAATTGTCTAATCAGATAATATCCCCATCTTTAAATGATTCTGTATGACGTCTCAGAATTATAAATCAGAGTCTCAAAGTCCAAGAAAGACAGGCTGTTTCATTTCATGCCTTCTTGAAAATTTAAAAGCACAGGTCCTCTGTAGGGCTTTAAATTTTTTTTTTCACATCCAGATTTCTGAAACATAAATCTTGAATGCCTAACTGGTATACCAGCTGATCTCAGCTAGGGTTTATAAGAAGAGAGATTAATGTGAAGGTAACTTTTGCCCTAGCCATAAGGGGTTTGTTTTATAGACTAAAGTAAACACCTTGAATTTCAAGTTGCAAGCACATGGGGAGCCAGAAGATTCCAGAGCACTGGCGTCATATTCTGCCTGTGACTCACATATCTCAGTGGCTGAGCTTTCTTTTGCAGCTGCAGCTTCCAGCTGGTCATCAGATAGAGCCTTAGGTAGTCACACACTGTCACCTGGTTTGAGATGACCAAATAGGCATATAGTTGCAACATAGTCCAGTTATGAATGAAGGCTGGGCTATCTCTTTGCCAAACACAGATGATAAATAAATGCTAAGTCGTAGTTATGAATCCCAGTGGTTGTAGCAGTGAAATGGAACTGAGAGTGGAGAACCTGCTGGGAAGTGCCGCCCTGTCCTAAATGCAGTCTCCTCTCTCACTTGTGAGTTTCCCACCAAACCTGACACAATGGTTGACTTATAGTTGGTACAATAAATGTTCTATGAAAGACATGTTTTCCTTCTTTTCCAGCTTGTACATCATTTCGAGTATCCAATGTGTTGTCTTTTTAAAATATATATACATACATATACATATATATACATACATATACATATATATGTATATATATCTAGTTATAGGTGGACACAATACCTTTATTTAATTTTTATGTGGTGCTGAGGATCAAACCCAACACCTCATGCATGCTAGTCAAGCACTCTACTTTAAGCCGCAATTCCAATCCCCCAGCGTTTTATCTTAATTTATTTCTTCTCAGTGTTGTGTGTCTCACTGGGTTGTCAGCAAATGTGGTTGGATTCTAAAATTTTCATATTTCATTTTTACATTATGGAGAATGATGAATGGACTTTGATCATATTTTATTGTCTTTGTCTTTAAATTATTTCTTTAAAAGAAGGGAAGGAAGAAAAATAGGAAGGAAGGAGGGACGAGAAAAACATGGCCTGAAACTTAATTTTTTTTTAAAGAAGTTAGAAACTTAGAAAACTGTCAGCTTACCATGAAACATATTGTTTCCTTGAGACATGCTCAAAAGTTCAGAGTTTCATATTCTATATTAAGTATGTTTCTCTTATAAGCACAATGATATGTGATATATGACATTGTACTCTAAGACTGTCACTGGTTCTCAAGTTCAAATGGTGTGCCTGGGAAGAAAATAATCTGAAGCTAACTTACTTGAAAGAAAGGGTCAGAAATGTGGGAAAAGAGCTTTCATCTAGTACCATTAAAAAAAGCAACTCAAATATAACCCTTCCTTTGCATGTCCTCCAATATTGAACTATTTCCAAGTGTTCTCCTGTCTCATTTCTGTATTATCACCTGCAATAATTGTAACTGAAATAATAATTAATTACTTCAGTTGGTGCCAAAGAATATATAGAAGAAATGATGGCTATAAATCATTGGAAACAGACTACAACTTCTTAGGGACAATGGTTATCTGAAGCCAAGCATGATAAGAATTAAGAAACATTGCTAGAGAGAATTCTTATAGGCACAGAAAATGTAAAGAGGAGGAGTATAGTGTTTTTATAAAGTATTAGACATGGATAAAGTAGAATAAATTTGAATTACAGGGTCACGGGACTAGTATATGTTGGGTATTATTTGGTAGAATGTTAAGTAGAGGAGAAAGAATCAACCTTCTGAAAAAGTTGGTAATAATGCCCCCATATAATGATTACTGTGCTGGGCATGGTTCACGCTCTTTATGTGTCAGTTAACTTTTGCAACATAACAAACTACCCTGAAAACTTAGTGGCTTAAAACAACATTTCTTATTTTTTTATGATTCTGTCTGTTGGTTGAGTGGTTTGGGGCAGTACTTCTCCTCTGAGCAGGTTTGGCTGATTTCTGAGGGGCTTTGGATTGCATTTGCAGCTGATAGCTCACTTGTGGCTGAGGGTCTAGGATGGCATCTCTCTTATGTCTGGCCCTTGCCTAATTGCCAGCTGGTGCTTATAGGATGACTGAGCACATGCCACTGATCATTCAGGAAACTAATCCATACTTTTTCACCTGTTGGCTTTGTTCCAAAAGCAGCAAGAAAACAATTCAATGTACTTTCCTTTGCAGACTTTTTCCTGTGTCTTGTTTGCTAGTGTTTTCTGAAAAGCAGATCCCATGTCAGCATTTGATATATAAGAATTCTATTGCCAAAATTCTGTGAGGGAAAATTGGGTATATAGCCAGAGGAAGCTGGAGAGGCTGATGATGATATAGGTCTTATCCCTAGGAAAAACAGAGGAAAGGGAGGGTAGGAAGTACCTCAGACTACAGCATAGTTCTAAGAAAGCTTTGGGCAGGTCAATGGGAAGTCCTTGAGAGTAAGTCACCCTGAACAGTTATTAATATGTTCCAGCTAAAATTGGGACTACTATTTGATTAAGCTTATAGTAGTCAACAGTCCCTTTGTGGAAAGACTAGGGAAATATCACAGCTTGCCCCAGTAGGTAGCAGTGTCCTTTCTTTCAGCAATGTACCTTTGACATCAATAGGCATTTGGTCTGAAAATTGACTCAGATATGGGAACAGAGCAAGAGATCATGGCTTTTTACTGTGGTGACCACTTTCAGGCTGCTGCTTTCCCATTCATCCTTCTTTTTCATTATATATATTAAGAAGTATTTTTGTTGGTTGCCCATTATTCTGTCTCCAGACATGCCCTGTGGTGACTACCATTTTTGCAGTTCCCTATGCATTAAGCCCTGTTGAGTGCCTCTCTGATTTTGCCAGTCATTACAGCAATTGCAGCCTCTTGCTACTTGAAATTTAACCTTGCAAGTGTTTCCCTTGATATTACTGCCCCAGCTCTGTGACTAGTCCTGGGCTGCATAGGAGAGCTGCCACTAAACTTTTTGGTGATGCTGATCCCCTCTGTGCATTCTTTGTGTGTGTGTGTGTGTGTGTGTGTGTGTGTGTGTGTGTGTGTTGCTGGGGATTGAACCCAGAACCTTGTGCATGTGAGACAAGCACTCTACCAACTGAGCTAATATCCCCAGCCCTCACCTATGCATTCTTGATGGCCTTGTTGAATGGTGTATCCTCTGGGCTCTCCCTTGAAACATAATATTGTTTTCTGACTTGACAAAATATATCCATTTCAGCATGCTTGCTTCTTCTATATTTCTTATTCTTTTATTAATCATCTACAGTTGGGCATTTTTGCTTTACTCAGCATTGACCATCACTTTTCTAGGCCTCTAGTAGGATTCTAGAAGCAAAGTTATCTCTCAGAGATCCTTTCTAGGGTATTAAATCTTATGTTCAAAAATGGGTTCCCAAATCAATGAATCTTGTTTATTTAGCCTTAATTCCCTACCCCCTTGATCAAGTGTCCCCCAAATCCAAACTTGGGTTATATTTCATGATTCTTGCCAGTAGATGCTAGCTAATTTTTAAATCTCTTCTGGTATATGTTCTCTTTCCTCCCTTATTAGGTCTAGTTCTTACCCAGCTGAGTAATAATACTGAGTTTAACCCTAATTATTATTCTGGCAGTCAGGAGAGGAGAAAGGAAAAGGGGAAGGTCCTAAGAAGAGGAGGTATCTGGTCCCTTGGAAGCTGGGTGGGGGTGGGGGGTTGCAGCAGGAAGAAATTCTAGTTTTTGCTAGGCAAGAGAGAGTTACCTCTTTAAGCTGTGAGAGGTCTTAGGGTTTTGAGTGGGTGGGTAGTATGTCTACAGAACTAGCATCCTATGGGACATCTGTCCATATATACTCTGACATTTCAGGGTCTTAGGTTTTCCCAACTAGAGTCCTGACTTTAGTTTTTTTGTTCATTTGTTTGTTTTATTTTTGCAGTACTGGGGATTGAACCCAGGGCCTCATGCATGCCAAGCATGCACTCTGCCCCTGAGACACATCCCAGCCCAAGAGCCCTGACTTTAGAATAATGAACCTGCCTTGGCTAAACATTTAAATGTCACTAGAGCTCTGTAAATCTAACTATCTGGTTTCCTATCTGTTGCTCAAATGTGTCAGTTCTTCTACTACAGGAGATAACAGCCTCTTTGGAAGCCACTGAAGTAGTCCACTTAGTCTCTACCTGTTAATGCCTCTCATTTTCATTATCCCTCTGCAAGGCATCAGTAAAACTTAACAGTAACCAACAAACACTTGTCTTTGTAAACAGGATTCCTTGCCATAGCTTTTAAATGCCTAAAACATTGCACCCATGAGGACATTCCTCCACCCAGGTCACCTCCAGTACTTGGACAAGTACCACATACTATTTAGGACAACTCAATTTCAATTTTGAATTGAAAATACAAAATTGATTAGAATTGTTTAACACTAAGCTTGAAAATAGATTTCCTAGTGGGAAAGAATTTTTCTACCTGTTGAAAAGTCCTAGGAATAGATTTTATGGGACAATCAAATATTAATACACCCAATTTTTGAAGTAGCCTAGTGCTTGCTTCCTTCTTGCTCACGGAGTTTGTGTTTTGGCACTATGGTTGCCTTTTAGAATCTTTCTGAAAGGAGGTATTCACTATACACTTATAACCTTGTGCTGACACAGGCAGAGAGACAGCAGATGAAATGAACTTGGTCTTTCGGGACTGGTGAGAAGGGCCGGGGTGGAAAGATAGATGTGAGGCATGTTATTTTAATAGGTTAGTAAACGAAGAAGTAGAAAGACTAAATACTTTAGCCAGTTAGTAAGCTAAAATTTTATTCTAGGTCAGCCTGACTCTAGTACCAGTATTATTTGTAATAAATTTTTCTCTATTTTCAGGTTATCAATTAAATCATTACAATTAAAATATTTTATTCTGTGTTTTTATTTACTTTGATCATTTTGTGAATTGTCCTTTTCCTGTGATAGATATATATAGAACAAGAGATAGAAGTAACTGCTAGGCAGAAGTAACTGCTGGATGGAAACTCACCCTTGGTACCACCATACAATGCTTGAATTATTGAGAAGTTCAAAAACTGATATGTTTAAGATTTTGTGAAAGATAGCGTAGCTTTCTTACCAGGAGGACTGTGAGAATCTGTTCTGTGCCTCTGACATTCTTTGTAGTGGTTTGCTGACAATCTTTGACATTCCTTGGCTTATAGAAGCTTCACCTTGATCTCTGCCCCTTCAGAATGTGATCTTATTTGGGAATAGGGTCATTGCAGATGTAATTAGTTAAAATTAAGTTATTCTGGAATAGGGTGGACCCTGAATCTAATATGGGTGGTGTCCTTATTAAAAGGGGAAATTCCTGCACAGGAAGAACACCATGTAAAGATGAAAGCAGCTCTAAGAAGGAAGCATCCTGCTGAAACTTTAGATTTTGGACTACTAGCCTACAGAAATATGAGATGATAAATTTCTGTTGTTTAAACAATCCAGTTTGTGGTACTTTGTTAAAGCAGCCCTAGCAAACTGATCCACCAAGTCATAAAAATAATGATAACAATGTAAACTCCACCTGTTTAGTATTTTTAGACAAAGAATATTGGAGCAATATTTTATGATTTTGAGTTAAGGTTTTTCTAGGACAACCATTTGTATCATGGTGTCTATCCCAACAATATGCTCTAAGATAATGACTATGATAGAGCCCAAGCCTTCCAAAAAAATGGTTTAAACTATAATAAAATAATGTGCTGGATATTTAGACAGTTAGCAACCAGTGATAAAAAAGAAGTAAATACTGTGAATTCCAGGGATAAGGATGCGGTAATCTAGGCCTTCATATAGTAAGCTTTTAATCAAATATAAACAAACAAACAATAATAGCTTCTCTCTAGATAATTTAGTCTTCCCCTAACCTTCATCAGTATCTTCTTTAAGGAAACCTGTGCTGGTATAACTCTGAGATTCTGGAAGCAAATATTGATTGATATTTTCAGGGCTCATGGTCAATTGTTGTATATTTTGTATAAAAGTACATATTTATGAATATAGACAAGTTGCTTTTATAAAACTGTGCCAACTATTCCATTACCAAAAATGATTAGAGAGAACTAATGGGAGAAATAAAGATAAAAGTTGCTAGTTGGAGCAAAGCCTATTCTCAAAACTGAAATCCATGCTGGGGATGCAGTCTGTGGAGCTGGAGCTGCCCGGATTCTAACCAGAATGAAGTGCTGTAACATTGGGTGCTTACCAAATTAATGTTCTCCTTACCTGGAATGTCTTCCCCTTGTCTGCTTAGTTAAATATTCCCTGTTTTTCAGAGCACATTTCAGTGTAGCCTTTTCTGCAAAACCTTTATTTTTGTAAGCCACAGAGTACTGACACTCATCTAAACTCCTACTCTCATATTTTTCATGCTCTATTCCTTAGGCAACTAAATGGTAATTACAAGACTATATTTGATAACATTCTCATTAGGGCTAAATTTAAACCTTTACAGGGGCAGGGACCTTGTCTACTTTTTTCACCTTGACACACTTCTGGGTATATGGTAGATAATTTAAAAAAAAAAAAACTTTTTTAAAATAAAGGATTGAATATATGTAAAAATAATCCCTACTGGAATGTAGTATCTTCTCTCTGGAACACAATTTCTTGTTCCTGTCTTCTGCTCCTTCATCTGCCTTTACTTTATCAGTTAGGTCTCTGATTTTTTTTTTTGCTCCTCTTTTCCCCCATTCCCAAATCTAAGTTAAGGACCTCTCTCAGTGCTCATATATTACTTATACTTCTCCACTGTTACCCTTGTTACTCTGTATACTTATCCATATTTTCTCAGGGAATGTCAACTCTTTGAGGAAAGAAGCCTTGTTTATTTATGTACATTTATGTTTCCACTGCTTAATATAGTATTTGCCAGATAGTTGGTGTCCAGTTAATGAAATGTCAAATCAGTGAATTCTTTATGTCAATGAAAGATAGAAACATGATAATTAATACAAATTTGTAAGACTGGCACCCAGAGAAAGAACTGAGTGAGGTCAGTTTTCACTCAGTATGCATAAATTATTATAATTTTAATGAACTGGTCTACTTTGTGCTCCTCATTACTAAAAACTTTTAGGTGTAAGCCCAAGGACTGTGTGTCAGGAATTTTGTTGGGATGGTAAAGTACATGAGTTCTGTTTTGTGACTTACTCTTTGCTAAGAGTTGTTGTGATACCAGTGGCAATGGGGGTCACTTGCATTCCTATAAATTTGATTCCCTGAGAGACCCACATGCTGTCATTACTAGTGGTATCTGTGTCCTCTGCCATGGAATTATTCTAGGAAAACTGGTAATGGCCCAGAACTATTAATGTGTACACGCATATACACAGGTGCACATAAACAAACTGACACATGATTAGCCATCACAGAGGGTACTGTATCCATGGCACCTATATAGGGGATGAGGTGTTTAATGGACCAGACTTTGTTCATGTAGATCTTACTTTGGAGGTGACTGACTTCCTAATACTTTGCCTGATCTGGTTATTGAATTATAACTGAGTGGCAAGATTGGTATAGTAGAGATACAAACCATCAACTATGGAGAAGTGACATTAGAAGTATATTTATCTGCCTTCATCTTACCTCTTTTGGTTTGGTTGTTGAGTGGTTATAACCATTTACATGCAGTGATTTTTTTTAAACAAGAGAAGATAAATAAACCTACAACATTAAATCATATTCTTTCTTCATCTTATTTGGATCCTTATACATAAAGACTCAATGTTGAACTTCTCCCTTCAAAGCTTAAGAAAATGTTAGACAAGGAAAAACTAATTTTAAAAAATGTAAAAAGATGATGATAGATCAGATAAAAGAAGGGGGGGGGATTACAGTGCAATGTTTAAGAGTAGGCTTTTGGGGTTCAAACTTACAGGTATATCACTTACAAACTATGTGGCTTTGGATAAGGCACTTGCCACTGTACTTCAGTTTCCTAAAAGATAAAATAGGGATTTTAGTGATAGAACATAATAGAATGATTACAAAGACTAAATAGGCAAAGTAGTAAAAGATAGAGGGCCTAGGATTTAAAAAACATTATGTAAGGGTTAGCTGCTGTTATTATTTTCATAACTATTATCTAGTAGGCACATTAAAAATTCTGCAAGACCTACAACCATATGTACAGTGTCTGACATATTCTAGGAATACAATAAATATCTTTGATTTGTTTTTGCAGTATTGAGGTTTGAACCCAGGCCCTTATACATGCTAGACAAACAAGTACTTTAACAACAAATCACATCCCCAGCCTACCCAGAAATATTTTTGAGCAAGTAAATTGTATGCTCATTTGCATTTATATTTGATCTTTCAGGTAAATATAGAAAATCATCCTAATAACTGTAATATGAAGAACTAAATGCAGTTGTAATCTTGTGTTGCTCAGGGCTTCCTAAAGCTGTCTGGAAAATGTCTCCTGCTAGGACTTACATTATCTCTTCTTTATTTAATGGAGACTTTGAAAAGCCTTTCAGAATTTTTTTTTTTTTTTTGGAAGGAAAGAAACTAAATCAGTGAAACTAATACTTATCCGTAGGTGTATATAATTTTCTATATGATAAAGTGAAACAGTCTTGCCTCAAAAATATTCTCATCTGAATTTAAGTGACATGTTAACACTTTGTGTTTACAAACAGGTTCATCCTAAATTCCACTATAAACAGGCTCATGACCCAGGCACAGACACTTCTTGTGTGGCTTTTTCCTATGATGGTAATGTCCTTGCCTCTCGTGGAGGTAAGTTTAAAAACTTTCTTTTTGATGTGTTTCTACATATAAAATGATGATATTTAACTCTTTAAAGAAGTCGTGCTAATATCCTAGCACTTAGTAAAGTTAGCTATGCTTTTTGTTAATGTACCTGTACTAGTATGTTTTTTTCCCATTAAAATCCATTTTTAACTTGGCAACATTGTTTGTATTAGAAGTTATCAAGTAAAATTTAGAAAGCATATTTCTTTGCTTAAGAGTTTGATGCCGCCATGGATGAGGTTTGCCCCTGCCCTCAGAATTTAGTAGATGATCTCCTATATTCTTTCCTTCTTATGCCATTTTATAATTCTGTCTCTAGTGTTTCAGAATCCTTGTTGACCAATGATTTTTTTACAGTTCAAATACTACCTTAATTCAGTTAAAAAAAATGTTTACCTAGATGTTATTTTTCAAATAATTCTAGATGGTCATATTTTAAATATGGTTGGATATAGGTTTTTTCCCTAATTTTTTGCTACATCTTTCTCACATGGATAAGGCTTCTTTAATAGAAGGAAAAGGATAAAAGTGGAGGCAGGTTTAGGAGCTCTGCATTTTGGCTGAAAATTTCTTGTAGGCCCGTTTGTGGAAAGAGAAAAGAAAATAGTGCACAGGGTAGTCAGTTTGGAGCCATGTTACACATGACCTTAAATATCACATAAAGGATTTAGTGCACATTCTGTAGGCCAAAGAAGGATCTACATTTTGCATGGACAAATCTCACAGTGTTAAGTTTATTTTTTTCATCTATTCTCATAACTATTATATATTTTGAGCACCTGCTGTGAACATTATTCTAGATTCTGTGTATAGACTATGAATATCATAGACAGGGTCCCTTTCCTGACAGAATTTATGATGTAGTACATAGGGTAGTGAAAGTGAGGAGAGGTGAAGAGACCTAGCACCATTTTCCCCTGTTTAATGAGTCCATGCCCTTTTACTCTTGGAAGCTCCATTCAGATTCTCTTTCCTCTCAGGAAGCCTTATCTATTGTATACAAACTATCTTTACTTGCATACTTAATAAATCAAAACACATGTACATATAATTTTCTCTTTATAGTACACATAGCAAGTATGGATCTATATAAAATATGTATTTTGTTTCATCAATTCTAGCCTGCTACTTGAGTTCTGAGATGACTTCTAATTAAAGCTACATATATTCTTTACTCAAAACCATTGGTTCTTATTTAAACAGCGTGTCTGAATCCCCCAGAAAGATTTTCCAAATGCTAAAATACCACATAGAAGTTGTCACATTCTTTAGGGTGGTGTGCTCAAATTTCTGAGTTAGATTTGGGGGAGATGAAGGGAAAAAAGAGGGTATTATAACTTGAAAATTCCTCCCAGCTTATTCTAAAACAGGTGAGCCTTCATCCACTTGATAAGTACTGTCTTAGAAGTATAGGTCTAACTCTATTTCAGTCAAAGCCATTTTGGTGACGATTCTTAACTCCCCCTTCCATCCTGTAATAGCTACTGGATAACTTAATTGACCAATACCACATATGCTATATTCCATCATTTTATTCCTGGATTTATAGGAAATGACAGATGGAAGTCTATTCAGCAGAGTTCCAAAGGTGTTACCTGGTGTTACTAGGTGCTCCTACTAGTTCCAGAACCTTCTGGGTTCACTGGAATTAAATGCAGATTAATGCTTTCATATTGTTTGATAATTGTAAGAATATATTATTTTTTAATGCTAAAAGTAATAAGGTAACATTCCAAAGGTAAGTCTGATTACAAAGTTCTTTCAGTACAAGCAGGCTCTGAGTCTAACAATTGGGGATTCGTGTACCTACCAGAATTTTGGATTTTAAACAAAGGGTCCCTGGGGAGAGAAAGAGGGTTTTTTATTGAGCTCTCTACTCACCTGACTTGCACCTGATCCTGATTCCTTATTGGACCTAAAGGGATGAGGCAGGCCTTAGCTGTAAGCACTGCAGAGCAAGAACAGCAAAGACATTATTTTGAAGAATTTGACTTTTGTTCTGGTCAGGAATTTGTTAGTAACTCTATAGAAACATAAAAAATGATTCTTAAAAGAATATTCATTACTCTTTAAATTGCCTGAGAAAGCAGTACTCCCCAGCAAAGTGAAGAATGATAGCCACAGGTAGAATTACATGGGAGGGCAGGGAATAACATGGCTCATTCTCATTAATGTTAATGGATAGTTCTGCCCACATACTAGTGGGGGGGAAAGAATCTGTTGTAAATTGAACTATTTTCAGTACTGAAATTGATATCTTCCCAAGTCAGGTTATGCTCAAACATTCCGTGGGGAACTACCATCTGCTCTAAAATTCATGCTTTAGAGTTCTTCTAGCATACAGATGCTACATCAATCTCGAAAGTAATTTCTATAAAGCTGACTCATTATCATGTAACTTTTTATTGTTCGTGCAACTATTACTGCTTTTAAACTTTCTTAACAGTTAAGAAAGTAAAATATGTCTATATGGCTTCTCTTTCTATCTTTCCTCCTTCCTTCTGTTCTTATTCTTCCTTTCTTACACTTATACACTGAGTTCAGATCTTAACTTTGAAATGACTCCTTTTTGTGAAATTCACCTTTTTCTTATTTTTTTCTTCCCCATTTCTCTATCAGGTGATGATACATTAAAATTATGGGATGTCCGACAATTTAATAAGCCACTTTTTTCAGCCTTGGGTCTTCCCACCATGTTCCCAATGTAAGTAATTTGGTTGGCATAGGACAATGGAAAAGAAATTTCTTTATCATAATGTTAATTTATATCATGTCTTTTAGCTCTTCTAGAAAAGGGACTTGAAAGAATGATTGAAAATTGTTTTGTGAAAGATGCATTTTATTTTATTTTTCATTTTGTACATTCTTCAGATTAAAAGTTTTTTTGAAGTTAAATGACATGTGTGCTCCTGTGTATATTTGTATATATGTTGTGTGCACACACAATTCCCTCAGTTATTCAAATTGTCTTGCTCTGGGTAACTGAATACTATTACTTCTACTAAGTTGGCAACTGGAACTTTTGAAGATTTTGTGAGGCAGCTAAGGTGGATTTTAACCTCCAAGTCCTTAATTGGTAGCTAGGCAATGTTTCTATGTTGGTAGAAATGAAAGTTCATATTCATGATAAATAATGATCTACAGGGAGAGTATGAAAGTAATCAAACAGAGGAAGCTGTGTAACAGTAAAGACCAGCTCTAACATGCTCCACTGCCCCTGCATCAGCTGTGAAACCAGATCAAGAAATAGACATGACTTTATAGTGAATGTGAATTTTGGAGCTGTAATGCCTGCTACCAGTAATACTCAATACATGAATTCTTTGGACCAGGTCTTAGATTATTATTCACAGTCAGGTGACCAGACCTCTGATAATAAAAGCCATTGAATCAGTGTCATCAATCATCCATTAGCTTCAGCAGTGCAACCTACTCTTTAGGTGCTGGACTTATGTAACTGAAGTGATTTAGAGATGATGGCAGTGGTGGTGATAATAGAAAATAGTACCAAGAAAAAAAAAAAGCCTAAATACTTAGACATTAGTCACATATGTCTGTCTGTAGACACTCTCAAAGTCTACATTGAGTTTTTCCCACATTTCCTTGTACAACAACATATAATATAGAAGTTGAGAGCGTAGGTTCTGAAGTCAGACTGCCTGTGTTTGAATCCCATCTGTACCATTTCCTTGTGTGATCACGGACAAGGTTTACTTAACCTCTCTACCTTAGTTTCCTCATCTACAGTGGTGATAATATCTACCTCATAGGGTTATTATGAAGATGCAGGAGGAGTTAGCTCTTTTTACAATGATGTTTATGTTTTATTTAATTCACTAATTGCTGTACTGTTATAGGGGTCATCAGCTTATACTTATGAACTCTTTTTGTTTTTAGGACTGACTGCTGTTTTAGTCCAGATGATAAACTCATAGTCACCGGTACCTCTGTTCAAAGGGGATGTGGCAGTGGCAAACTCGTTTTCTTTGAGCGCAGGACTTTCCAAAGAGTGTATGAAATAGACATCACTGATGCGGTATGTGTCTTTTTCTCCACAGCCTTGAGAAGGAACTGAAGTTTGCATGTTAGCTATCTTTTGTTTTGATTTATTTTTAAAAATAGAACATAAACACTGGCCCTTACCACATAGTGGTAGCTGCTTTTTTCTGCAACACAGGAATCATCAGTACATTGTAGATTGGCTGATCTATCCTATCCCTTTCCCTGCTCCAGTTTTCGTATGGGTCCAGACTTCAGTCAGAATTTCAGCTGGGCCTGGGTCATTTCCCTTTCTGTGCCAACTAAATTGAGGAGGGAAGAAGCCGATAGTCACGGAGTATATACAGAAAGGAACATGCCACAACGTGCATGTTAGGAAAGATCCAGAGATTGTGGACAAGTGTGAAAGGTTATGCCCTCAGAGAGTGATGACATTTGTCATTATTTCCTAAACCCAAACTTTGACAGAATTCTGCTTGCCAGAGTTGTGGTCATTAAGATAAGGCTTCACTTCCACTGAACTTATTTGCTGTCCAATTATTGGGAAGCTTAAAAAGTTTCAGATTTAACTTCTATATCTTTAAAAAAAATCCAGAATCTTTTACTTACTTTACACATTTATATGAACTCTAAAATGCCAACATTCACTCACTCATTCCATCATGGCCTGAGATTGGTGCCACACATAATGTAATAATAGTGGAGATTCCCAGAGGAAAAGTTGAATTCTCTTAGAGTGAGTATTATCATTTAAATGGGAAAGCAAATCATTCTAATTTTCTGAGTATGAAATGGGCCAATTAATGCCTGTGTAAAATTTCTTTGGCTCATTGTCAAAAGCTTTAGTAATGTCCTCTATCTTAAACACTACTCTTATGTAGTTTCTCCAGTTGTTTCAGCTCTTTGTAAATAGCTGAGATATATTATGCACTTAAGGATTCAGACAGTTGAACAATGGTTTTTAAATCATCAGTAAAAACCTCTTGTCTCTAATGTTCTAGTATTACTATGGAGTCTTAATTTGTAGACCCCAAATTTGAAATCATGGTAGTTTGAGTATTATAGAAAATGTAAAGTAACAATAAAATGAATTTTGGATGGTTACTCAAGTTTTATAGATTCTAATCTCATGACATAATTTGAAATTTGCCAGCACTTATAATACTTTTCTGGGGTGCGTCCAGGAGCCAACTAAAACACTAGAATCAAAGAAAAATAATTGACTTCATCAACTTTAATCTCAAAAAGTAAGATTATTATAATTGTTTGCTCCATAAGTAAGCTGTGTTCTGCTATGCCTCTCCATGACTGTACATTTCAGTATGATTCTTGCATTTGAAATCATAATTTAAGTTGAAATGTAAATAAATTAAGAAATGTAGAAGTATGATTGCATTTTTAACCATATGCTGAACTTCTGTAGTTTCAGGAGGAACATGCTATTTGCTGGAAAAAAACAATGTCTCATAATATGACAAAAGTTGCTTTTCTAGCTGGATATTGTTCTCCATAGTGCTTACCACCACCTCATGTATTGTATAGTTGTTGTTGTTGTTGTTATTATTATTGTTGTTATTATTATTATTATTTCTGTCTGCTTCTGCTAGGATAATATAAGTAGCATAAGAGCAAAAACATGTTTTGTTCACTGTGGTGTCCTCAGTGCTTAGAACAGTGCCTGTTCTAAGATAGCATTTAATATTTAGTGAACAAGTAGGTATTCTACTTGAGGAGTGCAAATAATGCATATTGTAGAATATCAGTGTGCCACTGGGGCGGTGAATAAGGTAAGGGAGAGGTATTTATACTTGGAAAGATAAACTGGCACACCAAATACCATAATATGAAATTATTTTATCTTGTGGTGTGTTTTTAAAGCATAGAATGACAACACATTTAGGCATAGGTTTTGGAACAGTTAACTCTTACTAAAATGAAAAAAATAGATTTATAAGATTTGGTGAGCATTTCTCTCTCTGAAGGTTGGGGTTTTAACTTGGGAAACTGGGTGAATGTTTCTCAAAATAAAAAATATATCTATAGAAAATAAAGCAGATTTTGGAAGAAAGATAGTGAGCTCTGTTGTTGATATATGTTGAACTTGTAGTGCTTATAGGACTTTTGGGTATAGATGCTTGGTAGCCAGATGAGCAAATGAGTTTGGTGCTTAAGAGAAAAAAAATACAGTTTTAGGGGAAGCATTTATAGTTTACAGTTTCAATATTAGTTGCTGATGAGTTTGACTGAGGATAGGACATAGAGGATAGAAAAGATGAGCCCGTAGAATCTAAGGGATGAGCAAATAAAAAGAAACTAACAAAGGAAAAGTTTCATTAAATATAGTTACTATATACTGGGTCATCTTAGAAAAATCAGGAAACAGATTTTGAAATCCATTCAAATACGTAGATGAAGAGAAAACTCCAAATAGAGATAAAAACCACACACCTTAGAGGGGCCTTTACATCACTGGTTTAGTTGTGGTATTTTGCGGGTTGGGGTGTTGTTAACATCAGACTGTCCTGCTTTCAATTTAAATGTATAATGTAGGTTAAAGGGGCTTTAAGCTCCCCCTTTGACCTATTGTCTTAAGTTTTAAATCTTCTTGGATTGTAGAAGAAACTAATGTATTTCTCAGAATGGGTGAAGTGTGGGCACATTGGTGAATGTGCAAACCACTCCACCAACCCTATTCTATTATATTTTTTCATTAAAAACCAAATAGTTATTGTTCTTTTAGTGATACCAAATATGCATAATTGTTTTTGAGTTTTGATTTGCACAAAGGCAGCCTCCCATGTTCTTAGCTTGGTAGTATAATCAGTTGACTAGGCTCAGGCAGGGTGGTTCCATGTTCAGTCACCTTAATAAAGGACAAGTGGTTGTATTCTTCTCTCATGCTCTTCTAAAACAGAATAAATCCTTAGATAATTATATTCTAGGACACCAAGTTTAAATCATTATATATAGGAATCAAAAATAGTTTTCAGTCAGAAGATGTTAGTTTATGCAACTGATCTTATTAGTTTTTTAAAAATCCTATAATCTTCACCAAAAATAGCTTATAAAATATAGCAAGTGCATGTTTCATATGTATTTTGAAACAAAAGTTTTAAAAGGCACTTGTTTTAACTCTATGATTTGTCGTAGTCTGAAAATTTTCCTTTCTCTAGTGTAGAGACTCAACTCCTTCACTAGAAGAATGGTAATATTTAACTTTTACTATCATCATAGGGATGCTTATACACCTTTTACACTTGTCTCAATTATTTTTAAAAGCTACCTTTGTAGTTCAGTTGTGTTTCTTCAAGCCCACACACATATTCCTTATTTATTACCCAATTCTTTGTGATTTGAGTAATATGGTTGGCCTCTTTTCTAAGGTGAATTTTAGGATATAACTCAAATTTTGAGTTTTACAAGCTCACTCTTGTTTTTTTATAGTTGGGACCTTTTGCTTTTATAATGTTGTTTGAAAGGCTTTCATTACTTTTGTGTAATAAGAGCATAGGCAAAGAAGAATGGATAAAATAGAATTAGGAGATGACGTAACAATTTTAGAAAAAGAATTATGTTTAGAATAAACCACAAAAATTTTTAACCTTTTCTAAAACTTATTTATGGAAATGCTCAAAAATAACAAAAGCATTATTGACCTAGTAATTTGTTTTGGGGTACTGGGGATTTAACTCAAGGGTACTCAATCACTGAGCCACATCCACAGTGTATTTTGTATTTTATTTAGAGACAGGGTCTCACTGAGTTGCTTTAGTGCCTCACTTTTGCTGAGGCTGGCTTTGAACTCACTATCCTCCTGCCTCCATCTCCCGAGCTGCTGGAATTACAGGCATGCACCACTGTGCCCAGCCTTAACTTAGTAATTTTTATTCAAACTGAATTTGTGGTAAAATGACTAATAGCACTTTCTCTAAAAATATAAACCAAAATGACCTGCTTTATTCATTGTAGAAATCTATTGCCACTTAACACTTTTTAAACCTAAGCCTGATTAATAAAGTTGTTTTGACCTGGTGTTGTTTTAAGGTGGTGGCCTCTTCACTTCATTCCCTTTGGCAGTAATTTGACAGATAAGAGGCGTGTCTAATTGTTAGGTGCATTTAATGAGTTTGAAGGCAGTGGTTGTCTTTATAAAGCTAAGTCTAGTTGGAGAAAATATATTTTCTGGACCTGTCTTCCTGGAACTGTATCAGTTTTCTTCCTGACCATCAAAGGCAGGAAAATGGGGGAAAAAAGCGACTTTTCTATTTGTTATTTTTTTCTTCTGTTAAAAGATAGGAAGAACTTTAAACTTTTCTACAGTGAGATTTGAGATTTACTTATTTACCCACTTAAGTTACTATATGTTTTATTACTTTCCCTTATTTTCAGAGTATTGGTAGAAATATACATAATTATTGTTAAAACTATGTTAAGTCAAAGTTCATATACTTAAACAAAAGGAAGGCAAAGTTTTTTGTATGACCCATTTGTCTGATTATAGAGACGGTTTACTATATTTACTGAGGAAAAATAAAGTCCATATTGTATTTAAAACAAAAAGATTTCTTTTAAAAATCAAATATTTTCCATGAAAATACTGTTTCCTTCCTTAACCACGGGAAGTTTTGATGAGAATTTGACATAACATTACTTTTCTTCACCTTGCAATATTTGGTTCTTCATATACATATTTCAATGAAAACTATATCAGATTAACTTTTTGTATATTAATTGTATTTTTTATTATAATTAATACACACATATAAAAAGATGACAAAGATAAAGATCATGAAAAAAATATAATATCTAATTCTACTACCCATATTATTCCTAATATGACATTTGAATTAATCAATTTTAATGTTCAAGAAAATTGATATATGTGCGTAAAATGACATGTAGCATAAAATGAAAGTGTTGCACTTAAATATATTTAACATGTAATTATGTATAACATAGTTTTACCACTCTTATTTCACATAAAAGTTTGTATTTTATTAAGAGAATATTAATATTTTAAATTCAAAGAGATTGAGGAGAAAGATACATGGATATAAACAAGGCTATGACATTATTTGACCATACAGCTAGCTATTTATCTTAATTTATAAATATAAAGAAACATCCTGACCATTCAGACCATAGTCATGCTCTTTCAATTATATCTATGTAGGAGAGCAGAAGAATAATTCAAATTAATGGGTATTCCAAAAGTCCCGAGAATTGGCTTTGGAATACATATTTGTTCTTACATTTGAATATAGATATATCAGATTTGGGAATTCACTTCAAACAAACTACTGAACCTATTCCTGTGAAAGCTTGACCCTGAAGGAGCTGAGGAAATCATCTGTTCTTCTGTTTTGGGAACACACTAATCATCTTATTAATATAAAGTCCTAGTTCAGGTAGAATTACACATTTTCTGTAAATGTAGGATTCAAGCAATGTTTTTGCTTAGTCAGAATCACACAAGGAATTACATAGAGACAACTTGAGCTATCAGCAATGGAAATGCCAACTGAAAGTAAACTCAAAAGGCTGTATTTTGAATTTTCTGCCTTCTAAAATACAGTGAAACCTTCTTAATGCAAAACATAGAAGATGGAAGAATGGGTTTTGAATTAACTAGCTTTCCATTATCTGATTTTTATTATGAAGCAACCAGGCAGCTGATTGACTAGAAAATATCAGTTGCTTTGAATTTTGTATTATTTTGAGTAAAATGATATCAGCTTAATGAAATTTTACTGTAATTCACTCTTTTGGGAGTATTAAACAATGCAGATCCTAAAGATAACCTTATCCTTGTATTTGTACTTCATGAAATGTTTGCCCACGCTAAGTGGTAGGACAGTAGACTTAACTTGGGTGTGTGGAGCATTTGCTCTTTGAGAACAGAAAGGCAAGGTATGAGAACAGTGGTTATTGCCTGGTCTTCTAAGATATGTGAGGGTTTGATAGGGAACCTGGGAGAAAGATGGTAGTTTTAGTGTAAATCTACCAACAGCACTGAGGTCAAGTGCTTGACCTTTTCAAAGGTCAAGTGCTTCCAGCATGGCCACTGGGGCGATGTTTCACCATCAAAAGGCACAATGGTCAGTCAGTGCTACTTTGTGTTTTTTGGTGTTATTATTGTTGTTTGTTTGTTTTAGTTACTGAAGAAAAGAGGTGAAACAACCTTGCAGTTTTGCTGCCTTCATAATTTGGAATAGTAGGCCACCATGAAGACATCAAACACTTTCTTTCTTCTTTTTTAACTTTTTTTTTTTTATATATATACTGGGGATTGAATTTAGGGGTACTCGACCACTGAGTCACATCCCCGTCCCTATTTTGTATTTTATTTATTTTTGTGGTGTTGGGGATTGAACCCAGGGCCTATGCATGCAA
Organism: Callospermophilus lateralis; assembly: GCF_048772815.1. NCBI lineage: Eukaryota > Metazoa > Chordata > Mammalia > Rodentia > Sciuridae > Callospermophilus > Callospermophilus lateralis. The sequence goes on from NC_135309.1 coordinate 147,340,835, forward strand.
GGCAAGCACTCTACCAACTGAGCTATCTCCCCAGCCCACCAAACGCTTTCTTGAGTTCTCCTGAAATAAGCATCATACATGCATGATTTAAACTTAATTGGAACTCGGCTCAAGTCACCTGCTAAGTTAGCCTCACAATGTCCAAGAGGAGCTGATGTCACTAAGACCTGATGAAATTACTTCCTGTAATCATTGTACCTAAAGGTACCATTCTGTGGAGGTTCCAGGACAATATTACTAAGGATTTGAGGAATATAGTTTATTGCTCATCTGTAGGCACATGAGAATAAAGGAGGGGGGAAAATACCTACTGATTTCCTTGTTATTAAGCTATTAAAATCTGCCTTATAAAGTTTTGAGATGTTCTATGTAGGGGAAAAGAAACTAACTTAGTGTTCATTCTGTTTTATCCTTAAAAATAAAAAATCTTCCATAGTAAAATTGGCCTTTTTAAAATTGTACTATGTTTAAATTGTACTATATTCTATGATTTTTTAAAACACATGAATAGATTGGTGTCATCACCATCAACACAATGAAGATGCAGAACAGTTCTGTTAACCCCCCAAAACTCCTCTTTTGTTATCCCTCCATAGTCACACTCACTTTTTCTAGCCCCTGCTCCTAGCCGTTCCCTGACTTCTCCATCTCTGTTGTGTTGTCTTTTCAAGAATGTCATTAAAGGTCTCATATAGTCTGTAACTTTTTTTTTTTTTTACCCCTATGCTTTCTCCTAGAAGTTGTGCACTTTTCTGTTTATGTTTAGGTCTACGACACATTTTAAGCTAATTTTTCTGTAATAGAGTAAGGTATAAGTTAAGACAGAGAAAACTAGTGTGAAGCAAGGGAGTGCCATAAAGCTATCTTTAAATTTTTGATATTTTATTCATCATAGATGTTATTATTATTAAAATAATGAAGTTTCTTATAGTAAAAGTCTGTTAATGTGAGAAATCCATGATGAATAAAATACTAACATTTTAAATAAAAATGGGATTATCAACAATGCTGTACCAACTTGTTTTGGAGTCTGAGGAAAAAGGAAAATTCAGTTGGATTGATACTATCTTTATTTAAAATTTGATATTTTATACATCATAGAGTTATTACTTTTTAAATTTCAAAAGTATTTTTTCTATGGAGGACCAGAGTTAGGGAATGATAAACTTACTTCTCTCTAGTGGTACCTCTTAATCTGGGCTTCTTCCCTGTTCTACCTGCTGCTTTTACTTTACAGAGTTAAGTAAGTATACCTTGCCTCCTGTCAAGGTTTTATAACCTCATTCAGAGGAAGAGACTGAGTGGAGTGTGTTTCCTCTGTTACCCAGAACCAATTAGAAGCATTTTTTTACACTGAAAATATTACAGTTGTAATGGAAAGTACAAAATGAAACAGTGCAAATTCCAGCACATGTGCCCAGGAGGAAGCCTGTGAGTTAGCTGCACATTTGGAGGGATATTCACATGGTAGGAAATAAAATAATGTCATTGATCCTGGGGTGAGTCACCTCTCTTACTCTGACCGTGTATTTCCTTGACTTACTATGCCACAGGTAGAGCTACTGGCTTTTGCTTAATTAGCTGCTGTTTGCTGTTAGGCGTGCTTTGCTCTCGGTGTTTTCCGGAGTCTGTCTCTTTGCCTACCTGAGAACTGACTTAACTCTCTTATATAAGAATCAGGCTTACTTTTAACAGAAGATTTTATTACCTCCCGAAAGAGTTCGCATTTAACCCCTCTACTTCACATTCTCATGTTTAGAGCCTACATCCTTGACTCTGGTCCTCATGGACTTGGAGAACAGCTGGTCAACATCCTCTATTTCCTTGAAGATTATAAGGTTGCTGTTCAGTATTCTCTTGTCTAAGTGAACTAAACTTAATCTTTCTTTTTTTTTGGTTAACATTTCCTTGTGGATCATATTTTCTCAGGACTACTATTATCTTTGATAATTTCTTCCAAGACATTTCTAAATTCTCCTGTGAACAAATTAGAGTAAGGGTCTTATTGGGCTAAAATTGGTGTGTGTGTGTGTAGACATCATATTCCTAATACTTGGTACAACACATGGCACATAGTTGATATATGGTGAAAATGTTTTTGCTGATTTTGCTTTATTATTTTATTGTAATATGTTCTTATTGGGACTTAAACTAATTGACCTATTCCCTCTCACTTTTTCTTGTTTTTGTTTCTTTTTTATAGTTTTAAAAAATTAATTTGGAATTTCAAAGAATAAATATATTTGCTTTTAGATTTGATGAAAGGAGAGCACATTTAATTTTATTTGCTTCTTTACAACTTGAGATTGATGATCATTTTTCACACTTACTAAAAATAGCTGTGTTTTGAGTTCAATGAAGGAAACTCAAATGTGCCACCCTTGCTTAAAATATTGGTAATTTAAACTCTAATGAATATAATTTGTTTTTAGTTGTTTTTTTTTTAAATATATTTTTCAGTTTTCGGTGGATACAACATCTTTATTTTTTTTATTTTTATGTGGTGCTAAGGATGGAACCCAGTGCCCCGCGCATGCCAGGCAAGCACGTTCCCACTTGAGCCACATCCCCAGCCCCTAGTTGTTATTATTAATGAATATGTTTTATAAAACATTGTGCTGTGAAGTAAAAATTATTTGTTGGGAATTTGACATTTTTTAAAAAAGTCTAATCATTATTTTTCCTTAGGAGACACATACTGATATGCTTATCACTTCATTTATTTTCTTTTTTTAAAAAAACAACTTTGTAAATTTGTCTTTTTAAACAGTAGATGCTTAATTTGCAGTTGCAATTATTTAGATTCTGTATTCAACATTCTCTTCTCTGAAATGTTTACTATAGGATTCCAGATTTTAATCCTGTATAATAAGGTATCTTTTCTTATATTCATCTCTTTGACATTTGGGAAGTTACAATGTAAAGTGAAGGGCTAATCATGTGGGGCCTTAGTTTTCATGAATAAAAGAAAGAGGACCAGAAGGAGGGCTTGTCAAGTTTCATAGTTTATGAATTTACTAGAGCATTTAGTCCCGTAACAGGCTATATCAGTAATAAGCTACTTATTGGTGTCAGTATTTCCAAGTAAATGGTTTTTACTTCAATTTCTAGTTTTTCAGAACCATTTAAATAGTCAGTGTTTCCCTTTTATTTAAACAGATACTTTTTTTCTACTTCTCTGCACAGGAATTTATGTTTTATTTAACAGGTGTTTAAACTTACCTACTTTTCCTTATATAGACACATTGGCCATGAATGGCAAAGTTGGATGAAGAATCAACCACTGGATAATATAAACCTGAGGGATGAATATACTTAACTCCTTATAAAATATCAGAGAGACATAAAAACCTGGGTTTGTAGAAGTTTAGAGATCTCAGAAAGAGACACTGTCTTTACATGATGTGTAAACATATAATACAGTAATGACGAGTGCTCCAGCGTCTGATCCCAGCATCATATGTTTTGTGCATTGATGAGCCAGGGAAAGAACTTTGTGTCTTTTAAGATTTCCTGACATATTTTTCTCTCCCAACATGAACATGATAAATGATCTTAGGTAATAAGTTTTCCAGCTGTTCTATCAGAACTCTGGCCAAACTTTCACAATTAAATATAGTGTGGGGAAGAATGAGAGCTATAATTAGCATATATCCCAGGATGGTGATTGTCCCTTCCTGGAGTGATAGATCATAGTCTAGAAGAAGGAGTTGTGAGACCCCCAAAAGGCTAAATAAAAGAATATGACATATAAAACATCTCGATCTGTACCACACTAATATAAATAACATTTTATATGTTATCTATATGGGAAGATGCAGCTTTTCCTGTGTGTTTTGGTTTTACATACTTAATTTTAAAGACTAGAGCATGCATATAGTTCTTATCTGCTAGCTAAGAATTGGATAAACTTTATGTATTTGTGCTTTGTTCATACAAATGAAGGAGTGGGGTTATTATTTTTATTCCCATCTCCAACTGTTGATAAATGGAGAAAGGGAAAGGGGCCTGAATCTGTTTAGATTGGTTTAGGAGAGATGTGCATAGGTAGTGCTTCCAAGCTTTCCCCCAACCTGGTCCCTGTGACAAATGGTAATATGTAATATACACAGATATGACTGATTTTGCTAGAAGTAACTAAGCTGAGATTCTAGTGCCCTCAGCCCTACTCATGCGGGAGGGTTCCATGTCCTGTAACCCATTCTGTGCCCACCAGTGGGAAATTTTGCTGCTTCTCAGTGGATTCCCTGAATGGGGCCTGAACAGTATGAACCTTGAAGATGACCACCCACCTATGTTGCTCATCCTATGGACTCCAGCTTCAGCTTCCTGTTTGTTTCCTGCTCCCAGACTAGCATTAATAAGAGTAATTACCAGACTTTCTTCAGTCATTACTTGTGCTTTCTTTGCCTTCATAAATTATCAAGTAACAGAATTGGAACAAACTTAACATTTAGTGTTTTGAATTAGATGAAGAAAATTATGTTTAATTTTCTTACCCAAGAGACCTTCCATTTTCTCTGAGAACTTTTTCTTGTGATGAAATTCTTTAGGCAAGTTCATCAGATACAGATGTGATTTATTTAGTGCCAAGGACAATTTACAGGTTCCAGATTTTTGCTGATTTGGTAGTTACCTTAATTTTAGAGCCTAGACTATGAGTACATAGATTTTAATAAATGCATTTTTCATGGGTTTTATGGGAATTAATTTGATAATTAGATGCCAATTTTATAAGCATAATCTATGTATCTGTATCAAATATTTATAGCAGGTGCTGAGCAATACTTCCTTGCTTGGTTTTTCTGTACTGACCTTTACATTAAAAGTCTGTGGCGTTTTTTCTTGTCACCATTGGGCTTCTGTGTTGGCTTATCAGATAGAGAATTATTTGGGACTGATATGAGAGATTTCCAGCAAGATGACAGTTGCTAAAAGTCTGGTCCATGGTGGGGCTTCCTTGGAGTTGGAGGATTGAGGAAGGGAAAAAGGCATGTGTTCAGTTACAGAAATGTCTGCCTTTAGTCTCTGGCATTCAGGGATATCTCCATGGAGATCAGGTGGGTGTTTTGAGTGTTATTTATTGGAGACAGAGTTTTACTCATCAGATTTTCTGTCTGAATTTAGAGGAAAGAGGCCAAACTCCCTGATCCACTCAGGCTGCAAAGTCATCCCAAGTTTTGGAAAAGCCAGGCTTTGAGAAGGAATGGAGGGAACAAGGACAGGACAAATATCCTGAAAAAAAATTGAAGCAATTTCCACCTAATTCTTCTATTTCCCTGGCCCAGTTTAATATAGAAAACAATTTTTCCTTCTCTACAGATTAAGTCTCATGCTTACGGAAATCTGAAGAAAGTTATTTCTCCAGTACCTTCCTGGTTTAATCTGCCTTTTTATTTGTTTTGGGCTCAAATCTTGATCTGCATTCTCAGCTTTGGAGATTGCACCCATGGTCATTCAAATATATTGGATAGTCCTAAGGATGTCCATAACTCTAAGGCTTATTTTATATAAGTCTTCTTTAATATAAGTCTACAAAATTGTGTGACATTCTACTTCACAGGCAGGTGTCAGGCTCTTTATTTGAAAAATCTAAAAATGCTTGTTCTCCCAAGAATCACTGTGTTAGCTTAACTATTCTTGTACTCTATAACAGAAACCAAACATGAAAAAAACAGATGGAGTTTGGTTTACAGTGTGGGTCAGCAGCTGGGAAGGATCAGGAAATGGTGTTTCAACATAATCATGTTTAAGGCATAAAATTATGAAGGATGTTGGGCTTCTTTTAGCATGTATAGTAGAATGAGGGTGGTGTTTGGATATGTACAATACAGACATCTAAGATGTTGTACAGGCATTGATTTCTTTTATAGTAACATTGTGAACTGGTATGCTTTTGTTTTTATGGCTTTAGTGATACTATCTACTACCCTCCACCTCAAAGTTTCTGGGGAATAAACCCAGGGCCTTATAAATGCTAAGCAAGCACTCTACCACTGAGCCACATCCCCAGCTCCCATCCCTAGCTATATTTTAATATAAGCTTGTAAAGATTTCTAAGTTAGGTGAGTTTGGAAATGATTAAAAATATCCCACCTTTCTTCTTCCCCATCTTTCAAAAGGGACCTTGCATAGTTAAGTATTTTAAGGGAATGAACCATGGAATGAGAGAAACCTTCCCATCCAAACCAGGTCCCCTATGTGTAAGTTATGTTACCTTGGAAAAGTTACCACCCAAAGCCTCAGTTTCTTTACCTATGAACTGGATGAGATTAATAATTTTGAAGTATTGTTGTGAGGGCTCAATTTCATTAAATTAAGTTTGGGAAACCTAATATTTCCCTTTCTACTATGTCCTAAAATATAAGCCCATTTCTCTCTTTGGTTTCCTCATCCTCCTTTCTTTATTTGCTTCCATGATTTCACTTAAAGTAAACCAAAAACCACAGTAATAAATTATTTGGAATTTTTTGTGGCCGTTTCACTTTTGCTAATGGGTAATTCAAAATTCCTGTATTGGAATTGTGCCACTGCTGATTGTACACAGTGCTTCTTTGTTCACAGCCCACCCCTCCCCCCTTTCTTTTGATCTCTCCAGGGAGGAGAGATCTCTGTGTTGAGCCCATTTAGTTCTTATAACTCCTTCTGACCATCTTACTTGTAGCCTCCAGCCCTGGTTATCATGTCCTAGTGGCTCTTGGAGCTCAGTACATTTTGGGCCATTTATGGTTGCTCTGTACCGCCAAGTTCTAAAGCTAAAATGAGAGTGGGCTTTGGTTTAAAGAGTAAAACTAATTTTTTATTAAAACGGAGTTCAGTTTTGGCAGCTAAAGGAAACTTCATAGTTTGGTAAGATGAAATTGATTAGTGCCAGAATAAAATGCTTTATCAATTTAATTAAACAAATCATATTAAAATCTGTAGGCTAATTTCAGAATCTACTTCTTTGCATTGCAGTGGCCTTCTACCATTTGAATCTCATGATGCAATGTGAGAGTGTTGCCTATGATCATATAGATCTGGTGTCTTGATGTTCTTCCCTGATCCTTTGACTCACATGTGCTTCCTACCTTCCATCTGCTGCATTACTCAATAAATCTGAAGATCTGAATATTTTGCCAAAGAAGCACCTCTTGAGGAACAGGATGAGGGAGTTTAGGGTGGTTGGTTGACTGAGTGATTGCACTCTAAGTATTTATAGCTCATCTGTCTTCTAATGGCTCCTTAGGCTTCTAGCAGGCACGTGTCCATTGTTGTTGAGCAAAGCCCAGTACGAATGTTTGACAAGTTAGCAGCGTGGCAGCTCTGCTTGCTTCTCAGGCCTGCTGCTGTCTCAGGGATTGTTTGGTTTGGCAGATGGCCCGCTCTCTGCTATAAGATGCATTTCCTTGACAGGACAAAGTGTGGAGCCGCATTAGCTGCAAAGTTTACAAAGGTTAGCTAAACACACACAATAAATATTAATAAACAAGAAAGGCCCACCCACCTTTGACTTTGAATTCTGTTTCTTCATTCTATGTTTTAGAATCCCTGTAGTATTTGATTAATAACCAGTCTTAGGGTAATTGAGCCTTAAGTATCCTTTGCCTAATTTAGACTGCTCACAGGCCCCTCATTGGCTACTTTGGTGACTCATTGCCACAGTGGACAGATCTCTGGAATGACTGTTTAGCTCAAGGGGTCTTATTGCCTCTCCCTGCTTTGGAATGAAAGAGGGTAAATGTGCTTCTTTGTAAAAGCTTATATGCTCACCAGTCATGTATGCCTTAAAACTCTGGAGGATCAAGGATGTGTACAGGAATAGAGGTGCAGTGCCCTTGGACTCCCTGGAAAGCAATCAGATATTGGTCTGTTGGCCTGAGCAGTTGCCTCTCTCTAACATTTACACCCTCAGCAAAGAGGGAGAGAGTAACAGTAACCTGCTGCCCCTGGAAACTGCCTATTTGGCTGGGTGTCTTGGAATTTATCAGGCCTACATTGTGGATCTTTTCCAAATCTGCACCCTGCTCACTTGAAAACATATTTGAGCACCAGTAATCTTAGATGCTTAGCCAGACCTCTGGAGAACCAAGGAAAAGAAATAACTCTAATACTATATCTTTAAGAATGTCCTGGGGCCATTTGTATGTGACTGAGATTTCTAGGGTCACTGAAAAGCCCCTTTTCATTGTCTTGTATTATTAGTGTACATCTTTTCTCTGGGACTACATTAGGAAGAACTAATCTGGCTGCATTTATAAAATATCTGAATATAATAATTATATGGAGAAATCAAATTATTCCTCAGGGAGTGTACTGATTTTAGCTTGTAAATTGTTGCCCACTCTACCTAGCAAAGCATCCCATTTAGTCATGGAATTAGGGTGAACTGTAGCTTTTCATCCATTCCTTCAGGACACATTTGCTGTGCATTGAACACTACCCTAGGCACTTTGAATACATTGCCAAACAAAACAAAATTGGCCATAGAGCATATATTCTGGTGGGCAAGGCAAACAAAAGCATAATTAATTAATGAATATTTTGTGAAAAGATGATGCATTATATGAAGAAAAAGAAAAAAAAACAGTAAGGGGAGTTGTGTTTTAAATAGGGTGGACTGAGTAGTGTTGACATTTAAACAGAGTTTTAAAGAGATGAGTCTCGGCTCAGATTAACTTATTCTATTAAATAGGGTTACACAAGCATGATGTTAGGAAGTTATGTTTGTGACTCTCCTCATGTTTCCATATACCTGGCTGTGACTATCAGGAAGTTTCCAGTGGTCTAGGCATGGTTCTCAAATTAGTACCAGAGGCAGAGCACCTGGAAATCAGTTTGCACTTTGCAGAAATCAGTTTGCACTTTGTGAACTATTGTTGTACCTAATTCTACCTTACCATCCAGGAGCAGTTTTATTAGGAGAAAATTTGAATTTTATACACATACCTATTAAAGTTGGTTCTGTAAACATATGTACAAAGCAGCAATAACCAAAAAAAAAAAAAAAAAAAGAAAGAAAAGAGAAGGGAAGGAAAAAACAAACTGTCAAACTAAATATAATTTATTATTTTCAAGTTTTTCTATTAATAAGAAGTCACTATTGTATATCTTAGCATCTTTTAGCACTTGTTGGCAGACATTGAGCAGCAGGCATCCTAGATTCAAGGAAAGCTGTAGGAAAAGAAAAAAAAAAAAGAAACCTGCCCTTTTAACTTAATTTCTCCTCCAGTGATGGAAAAAGCACAAACATTTTTGTTTGATTTTTTTCCCATAGACCAACTCTGTTCTCTTTATTGGTGCAGAGATTAGAAGCACTATCCTAGAGTATTGTCAGGAATTAGTAGTTGCACAGGCTCTTTTTAGCTTCCTCCTTGGCTTTTCTGGAATCTTAGAGGATTTGTAGCCATTTAACTATATGCATATTTTTTTGCCACTTGGATGAGAGAATTACTATCAAAAGGGATCTAGGGATTCCCAGATAATCTGTCTTAATGAAATTGTGGGATGGTTAGAGACAAGGAACTAAAGGAAATCAGCCCAAGGTAGATAGGTCACAAAAGTTCTATAATTTTCATTTTACCATTGGAATCATAAAATGGCAATATCTAATTTTTACCCTTTCTCCCCTCAGTCCTAGTGCATAGCTTGATGAGTAAGCAATTATTAATAAATGTTGAATTAATCCTTCCACTTATTTCTTGCCCTACCAGAGTAGTGCTGTAGAGACCAGAATGGTGTTGCTGCTTACCAATGTTAACTTCATCTTTTTTCCCTCTATTTCTGTTCATGCTATTCTCACACCTCTGCCCTCTTATTACAGAAAAAGTTAAAAACAGGTTGCAGTTCTCATTCAGAATTCATTGTTCTTTATGACCCTAGAACACCACTTATTTTCCTCTTTAGAAGTGAATTCAGAGGATCATAGGTTCCCATAACTTTTTTTAAAACAGTTTTTTGTTTAGGTTAATATCAAGTTTTGTATTGTGTACCTCTATTTTGCTTCTGCCAATGCATTGCCGTTTTATCTCATAGATAGAGATTATTAAGTGCCTACCAATATGTATTCCTTCTGAACAAAGCTTCATGAGATTTGAATCTTTGTGAACTAAAAACAGTAACCACCTGGTCTCAATCTGGGACATATTGTGTGTGTAGAAGCGTGAAACACTGAGATCTAAATCTGCAGTGGTAAGTGTAACTGAGTCATGCGGATTCGGCATTTCCCGATGCCAGCCTCACATGGTAACGGAGCTGGGCAGCCTAACTTTGTGGTTTCAAGGCTGTCAGGAAAACAGGGGTAAGTCAGGAAGAGAACATCTTAAGTGATGGAATGGAATCTAGCCTCAAGCATACAACCTTATAATTTAGAAGATGTCCTAAAAGTTACAGGTTATTATCAGAATGATATTTGATTTTCCCCATCTTTATTAGGCCTCTTTATTGACTTCCATGCCTTTACTTTTCAGAGTGTTGTGCGCTGTCTATGGCATCCAAAGTTGAACCAGATCATGGTTGGAACTGGAAATGGACTGGCGAAGGTCTATTATGACCCCAATAAGAGTCAGAGGTATTTCATTAAGTATCACCTGTTTTAGATGGTTGCCAACAACTGGGGGGAGGGCTTCTTTTCACCCCTGCTTTTATTTATTTCCCCCTTTGATGGGGAGCACCCTTTTAGAAAATGCAGCTGGCACAGAGTAAAGCCTCAAACTCCTAGCATTGTGCTTTAAAGAGGATTTAGATATCACCCTTGATCCATACTGAATTTAAAGTGATAGTTTCCTGGGGATTTGCAGTTCTTTAGCTGAAATGTTGAGTGCAAGGGGGAAGCAAGTCCTGCCCACTTTGCATACCACCCATGGACAGTGGCATTAGCAGTGATGCATGTGAGGGATTAACAAAGCAGGCAACTAATCACTTACAGGAAATGGGAATGGCTTGTCCATTTTGTTACCTTTCTTTTTGACTTTTAGTAGATAACCAGTTTGGATGTTTGGAAAGGTTGTTCTCTGCTAGCAGAAGGGTACAGCACAAATGCTTTTCCCTCAAATCCCCTGGCCCACCCAGATGTCAAACTTAAGCATTTTAGTGTTTTTCCAAGGTCTGAAAACTTCAGGAAAGGCTGTCAGTCCCTCAGGTATTTCCATTTTCTTTGGGCACAAGGATAGACATATGTTACCACTTTCAAAAAGATTGTTTATTTCTGTCTCTTATGGTACAGTCACTGATTTTTCTTTAGAGGGAGCATCAGATAGCTGGAATTAAAATTTACATGTTAGGGCCTTGAGTTGTGGCTCAGTGGTAGAGCACTTGCCTAGCATATGTGAGGCCCTGGGTTTGATTCTCAGCATTGCAGTAAATAAATGAATAAAATGAAGGTTTGTCAACATCTAAAAACATATTTTAAAAAAATTCACGTTAGATTCACCTGTTTTGAGTCTCACGTACTTTCTGAGGAAAGGAAAGTCATCCTCTTATTAAATGAATATTCATTGACCATAATTTTGCTGTATGTGGAAGAAGACATCCCTAATCCTTTCTGGGCTAGAGTTGGAACCTGACCCTATAAAATAAAGTTATATATTATGATACTTAAGAATAAGTAAGATTTCTTTTCATAACAAAGAGATTGAAAATGCTAATGTTATTAGTATAAACCAGCGTCGTTTCACTTGAGAAAGTGATAAGCTTTATTTGAGAAGAATTCGTTAAGAAGGGTGCTATCTTTATTTGAAATCTTTAAGAAATTTGTTTATTTATATTTGTTTCTCCTAAAAGGGATAGTTCAGCATGGCTAAGGTGAAGTAATGTGTTCTAAGCACACTTTTGGTTGATCCCACACATTCTTGGGCTGTAGCCCCTTGGCAATACTGCCAAGCCAACTCTGTTCCAGACACTTGTACTTTTGTATTTGAGATGTGGACATATGCCACTTGGGGTGTAGACCACCCAGGCTGCTTCCATCTGGGATATAAATGTTGAACCCTATGGCCTTTAAAGTGTAAAGGGTGGTTAATTTTGTTAGTGTTTCTTTAGCATATTAAGTTTTTAAGTAAGTTTTATAGGTTTTCTTTTTTTAACTTGTGTCCTGGTGCCCTCATACCTCTCTAGCCCTTTTACTTGGTAGTGACCTCTGACAGACATGCATGTCTGTTAGTTTAACAATCCCTATCACTGAGGCCCCATCTGTTGTTCTCCCTCAGAAAGTCCAGGATTTGACAAGACCATGCACAGGGTGTGTTCCTCAAAGTATCTGATGCTTTCAACATAGACTTTCTGTTCCTAAAACCAAATAAATAAAATAATTTTTTATTCACCCCTCAGGGGAGCAAAATTATGTGTGGTTAAAACTCAGCGGAAGGCGAAACAAGCTGAGACTCTAACCCAGGACTACATCATCACTCGTAAGTTAGCATGCCTCTCAGTCATATTTCTCACTACCTCTCTCTTAAAAGCCCTCAGAGTTCAGGTGTATATCACAAAACCTCCCATCATGTGCACAGAAGCACAAATCACATAACCCCTAACCCCTTCAGCTTGTGACTCATCATGGCCTCACATACCTTCCAACACAAATGTGAAAAGCCTATATGAGCCTACTGCATTGCTCTATGGCAGTCTTTTAAAGAATAACAGTCTATTCTACGAATTAAGAAAAAAGAGTGCTGGTCTTAGAATCAGGAGGCCTGGAGCTAGGTGTGGTGCAAGCCTGTAATCTCAGTGACTTACACAACTGAGGCAGGAGGGGCATAAGTTCAAGGCCAGCCTTGGCAACTTAGCAAGACCCTTTCTCAAAAAAGGTCTGGGGATGTAGCTCAGTGGTAAAGTTTCTCTGAGTTCAGTCCCCAGTACCAAAAATAGAATCAGGAGTCTCCAGTTTGTCCTGTTGCACTGTGGACTGACAATGTGAGGTTGAGTGACTGAAATTCATCAGGAGAGCCTGGAGACTAGATGAAGGGTCTCTTGCAGTTCCCTCTGAAATGTGTGACCATGTGCTAGACCAATCTGGAGGCTTTATATCTAAAATAACAATCAGGGGTATGAACAGAAAGCTTACCAGGGCAGAGTGACTTTTCTCAGTTCTGTTACACAAACTCTTTAATCTGACAGATCTGTATTCCCAGAGCCATGGCCTCTGACCTGTAACAGGTGATGTCTAGAAGGAAATCTAGGATGTGACAGCAATTATTAGTGAGTGGCCTTGTGAACTTTCTCAGTGTCTCCCTGTAAAGCCCAGAGGGCGCTATACTGCTGGGTTTCTCCCTTGTGGTGGGTCTCACATAAGACCAAGTCTTTTGGAGCTTATGATCAGTCATGAGATCCCATGACACTTTTTGCAAGAGTAGAAGTGTTAAAGTCGGTGTCATAACCAGCCCAGCTCATGTAATTACACGCGGCCTACTTAAATTCCTGCCATCGTTTGAAGTGAAAAGCTATTTTTCCCCCTCCTAAAAATACTGTGTGTTGTGCTGCCTGACAGAGTGACGAGTGGCTGTTTCTCAGCTCCCTGGACTCGAAGCAAGCATAGTCTGGCCCTGCTTGGCAGTAGGGGTGAAGGGTAGGAGAGGATGTTGGAAGAGTTTTTGAGGTGTTAGAGATATTTCATTAGTTTTTTAAAAATTCCTTAAACCTTTATATTCATTATCCTGATACTCTTTTTCTTTTAAAAGAGGTTTTAATCTCTGAGAAAGGGCTGAAATTATGGTGGCTAAGAATAAGATGGTTATTAAATATTTCCCTCCAGTAATCTTCCCCCCCTCCCCCAGAATATTGTTCTGTTTACCTTTTAAATTCTAATACTCTTTTGTTTTCTGAAATTTAATTCTGAGATTGAGCAAACACCCAACAGCAATTGAACAAATATAACTTTGATTTGTATCATCTTGTGTTGTGCACCATGTAGAAGGAGGGGTAAGGCCCCATCAGTCTCCATGCCAGGAGAATCAGGCACCCCTGCATTCAGGGCAACCTTTATCCCAGTTTCAGTGGGATAAGTGCTCCTCCCTTCCGGTTACTCAGTGTTGTCAACTCCTCCTGAGAGGTGGTCACATTTCAGAAACGTGTGAAGTGAGTCCAGTGTTTATGAGGCATCTGAGGAAACTTTGGGGCTGACAGGCAAGCTATTGGCATTACTCACATTTGGGTCCTGTAAGAAAAAATAAAGAGGCAGTCCCCAATAGGGTTTCTTTTCAAAACCAAAGAAATTAAATTTTAATTGTTACCCATTGTTTGGGAGACAGGGATCCGCACCAATGTTTCTGTGACAGATTTTGATGGTGTTTCCTGAGTGCCATTAACTGCCAGGAGAGGTGAACAATGAGTCTGGTAGCAGACAAAATTGGCTAATTGGTTACAGTAAGACTGTCTTTTATTATTAGATGAAGGCTATCATTATGACTTCCATTTCATCTTTCAGTTAGTCATGCTTCAGCTATGTTTTTGGATGAAAAGTTGTTATTATAATGAAATTTTTCAAATGTGACTTCTTGCAGCTCATGCCTTGCCTATGTTCCGCGAGCCCCGCCAACGGAGTACCAGGAAACAGCTGGAGAAGGACAGACTGGACCCCCTAAAGTCACACAAACCTGAACCTCCTGTAGCAGGCCCAGGTGACTATGATCCAACTAGTGACCTGCAGAGGGGGTGAGGGGCAGGGTGAGGTCACTGATACAGATATGGGAAAATCTTTTGGTCCTTGTTACTTATCTTCAGAGAGATTTTACTAGATTGATGTTTTCAAATGTTTTATTTTTAATAACCAGAACATTTCCCCTAAAGATCTAATGCAGAATTGCAGTGTGTGAAGTTGATAAAGATGTACTGTGCTAAGTGGGAGGGGGAGCCTGGGCCCCTTTCTGCTGTCTCCAACTTAAGCCCTGTAGGTAGTAGAACTCTGGGGCTCCTTGGAACGTGGCATTAAAACCATTCCTCTAATATTGGCTTAATGTATAACATGGGGCACTTTGACCAGAATCCAGGCTAGCTTAGGTTTCATACAGGGCAGAAGGTGGCCATCCTTTAGTTCAGTGTTGAGAAAATGGAGCTGCCCAAATCACTTGAAGATGAGTAAAAATCCTTAGAGTTTTCAAGAAAATGGGTGTCGGAATTAAGCAAAGCAGCATTAGCTATTTTACAGTACACACTTTCACTGGAATTCTACTTTGTGCCATCACCCTGTGTAGTTTCCATTGGTATTATGCTCCCAAGTCTGTAGCTTTTGACTTGGTCACTCATCTGTGCCTGGGCTCTAGACCTCTATCTATTGGCGTTTCAGCACTGAAAATATTTCATGTGTCTACTTCTATTAACTTTTTTCATTTTTATCCTAATCCAAGTTCTTAAATAACATTCTTGCCTGGGTTGTTGCAGAACCCTTCTTCATAGGTGTGGTATTTCAAGTCACTTCCTGTTGCTTTTCCACCTCCATCATCTTATGCATAGCTTTATCTCCATCCCCTCTAACTTTCACATTGCTACTATCTCCAAACTTTCATGAGCTTCCTGCTGTGCACTTCTATTTCCAGAGGGTGAAGGTTCTCCATGTCTCACTCTAACACATCTTTTGTAGCTTTAAACCTTACTTCTCCCTTATTCTGACCTTCTGATAAACTGTTGGTTCCCTCCTGGCCCCACTCTTTGAATTTCTCTTTCCACATTTTTATGCTTATCCATTCTGTTTTTTGAAAATGGCATTCCTTGCCTTCTGAGCCTCCCTGAAATGAATCCATTGCTTTCAGAAAGACCTGTGCACCACCTCAGCCTCAAGTGCTGTACTTCCTCTAGGTGCCCTAATAATATTTGGCCACACACTTCTCTGACAGTTAATTTTTCTGTGCCTTTTAAAAAGTTTCTTCTTGATTTATCTTTTTAAAAAGTTGGACATTTTTGGAGTACTAGGGAAGATGCTAGTGTTAGGGATTCAGTTGGGAACAAATCCTTGCCCTTAAGGAGATTCTTGTCCACTAGGACAATTACAGTACTCTAAAATAATGTTAATCTTTATGACCATTTCTTTTGTTTTCTCTAATAATGCCCAGGAGATTGCCTATAAAGTACTTGAAAATATGGGAAGATAAAATAGCATCTAATGAATATTGGTTATTTATTGAATTTTAAGTGTTCATGCTAGAGGAAATTTTTTTAAATATTTTTTTTTAGTTGTAGTTGGAAACAATACCTTTATTTCATTTATTAATTTATTTTCATGTGGTGCTGAGGATCGAACCGGGAGCCTTGCACATGCTAGGCGAGTGCTCTACCGCTGAGCCATAACCCCAGCTTGCTAGAGGAAATGTATGTTTTAAGGAAAATTATTTGTAATTCATTACTCATTCTGTAAGTTAAGCAACTAAGATATAACAATCTTTTCAAGTCTCTATTTAAAAACTTTATGGGAAAATTGCAGTTTGATGATTTCTTTCTTTGGTTCTGATTATTATGATGGCTGAAAGGATTATACGCAAGTGCTGTTGAGATCATGTTCAGGTAAGCACAGTGTGCATGGGCTAGCAACATGTTGTCATGTTAGTGCTGTTTCTGATTTTTTTCCCCATCTGAAACAGGTCGTGGTGGCCGAGTTGGAACCCATGGAGGCACTCTTTCTTCCTACATCGTGAAGAACATTGCTCTGGACAAGACTGATGACAGTAATCCCAGGGAAGCCATTTTGCGTCATGCCAAAGCAGCAGAAGACAACCCATATTGGGTTTCTCCAGCTTATTCCAAGTAAGAAAGTAATTCTTTAAATTAGAAATATTGGGGGCTTGAGGTATAGCTAATGTGCTTAGCATGCATGAAGTCCTGGGTTCAATCCCCAGCTCTAAAAAGTAATTAATTAATTTTAAAATGGAAGAATGTTTTTTTTTTTTTAATGAATTGGGAAGAACATAACAGTGGTATTTTGAAATTTTAACTTCCCCATGTCTTATTTTTTACCTGAGCATGAAAAATAGGTCAGAAACTCAACAGTCTTAAACCCTAGGCATTTGTTTATGTTTTAAGACTCTTAAGTTCTGGAATCTAGCTCAGTGGTAGAGTGCTTGCTTAGCATGCTCAAGGCATTGGATTTGATCCCCAATACTCCCACCCCCCCAAAAAAAGGACTCTAAAATGATGAATTTAAAACTACACTAGTTTAGTCAGAGCTATAGCAGAGTATAAACTATTATGTGGAAAAAAGTCACTACGTTGTCATTGTGGACGAGGGTTAAAAGCAAGCAAAGGAGAGGAGTTCATAGTATCAATTTGTACATGGAGAGCTGTGTATGTAAGCAACCCTGCCCAGCAGATCCAGCCTCTTGGATTGCCTTGGATAGCTTAACATGGAAATGTGAGTGAATATGTAGGGTTCTTAAAGCTACTATACCAGCTGTATTTACATTAAAGAAGGGGGGGGGTACTATTGTAGAATTTTCAGATTCTAATTATTTTAGCTTTTTGTTAGGACTACCTTAGATGAGTTTAAAAAAAACAAACACTGAGAGCTTCTATATATTCTTCTACTTTTAAGACCTTAGACAACCATACTACAGTTAATTATTAAAGCTGTGAACTCAATATGGTATAATACTGTTAACCAAGCTACACACCTTACTTGATCTTCATTAGTTTTTCTACTGATATCCTTTCTTTTTCTCAGGAGTGTGTGTGTGTTGCAGTGAGTTTTTATTTCTTCATAGTCTCTTCCAGTAGTAACAGTTTCTCAGTCTTTTTGTCATTCATGAACTTGATGCTTTTAATATTTTTAATGTTATTTTGTAGACTTTCTGTCAGTTTGAGTGTGCTGGCATTTTCTCATAATTGGAATGAAGCAATGCACATTTGGCACACAATAACATAGAAGGGGCATTGAATCCTCATACATCATCATATCTAAGAGTTTCATGATTTGAATTATCTTATTAATGGTGATAATAAGTTTGGTCACATGATTAAAGTGATATCTGCCAAGTTTCTCTACTGTAAAGTTGCTGTCATTCATTGTTTTGAATTGATCAATTTCTTGGGGTGATTTTCTTTCTTTTCATTTTTTAAAAATAATTTTTGTTGTATATGAACATAATAACCTTTATGTGTTTATTTTTATGTAATGCTAAGGATCAAATCCAGTGCCTCACATGTGCTAGGCAAGGGCTCTACCACTGAGTTACAGCCCCATCCCAGGGTGATTTTCTTGGACTATGTAAATCTTATCTCTTTTGAATTTTTTGCTGTCCAATTTTGTCTACAGATGGATTTGTCTGTAATGATTTGATGTTTGTCTGATGGTTATTTTCTTGTTCCTTGTCTTCTATCTATTAAGTGGAACTCTATCAAAAGGAAGAATTGTCCCTTTACCCAAACTTATTTAATTTTCAAATTTTTAAAAATATTTATAGATTTTCTATTTACTACAGAATGGGAGCAAATTTTTACCTCATGCACATCAGTTAGAGCACTAATCTCTAGGATATATAAAAAACTCAAAAAACTTAACACACACACACACACAAAAAAAACCAAAAAAACCCCAAATAATCCAATCAATAAATGGGCCAAAGAACTGAACAGACACTTCTGAGAAGATGATATTCAATTAATCAACAAATATATGAAAAAATGTTCAACATCTCTAGCATTTAGAGAAATGCAAATCAAAACTACTCTAAGATTTCATCTCACTCCAGTCAGAATGGCAGCTACTAAGAATACAAACAACAAGTGTTGGGGAGGATGTGGGGGAAAGGACACACTCTGACATTGCTGGTGGGACTGCAAATCGGTGTAGCTAACCTGGAAAGCAGTATGGAGATTCCTTGGAAAACTGGAAATGGAACCACCATTTGACCCAGCTATCCCACTCCCCAGTTTATACCCAAGGGACTTAAAAACAGCACACTACAGTGATGCAGCCACATCAATGTTTATAGCAGTACAATTCACAATACCTAAATTGTAGATCCAACCTAGATACCCTTCAGTAGATGAATGAATAAAGAAACTGGTTTATATACACAATGGAATATTACTCAGCATTAAAAGAGAATAAAATCATGGCATTTGCAGGTAAATGGATAGAGTTGAAGAATATAATGCTAAGTGAAGTAAGTCAATTCCCCTAAAACAAATGCTGAATGTCTTCTCTGATATAAGGGTGCTGATTCATAATGGGGATGGGAGGGGCATGGGAGGAACAGACAAACTCTAGATAGGGCAAAGGGGAGGGAAGGGAAGGGAAGAGCATAGGGGTAGAAAAGGTCCTGGAATGAGACAGACATCATTACCTTAAGTACATGTATGAAAACACGAATGGTGTGACTCTACTTTGTGTACAACCAGAGACATGAAAAATTGTGCTCTATTTGTGTAATATGAATTGAATTGCATTCTGCTGTCATATATAACAAATTAGAATAAATTAAATTAAAAAATTAAAAATATATTCTTAGGAACTCTCAAATACTTACTTTATGATTTAAAATCCAATACCATCATTATTTAGTTTGTTGCTCTCATTGTTCCAGCTTTGGCCAACAGAAGCTCCTTCAGAATGCTTCTTTTATTCTTTCAACAGCATCACCCCCATACACTTTTTCTGAGTGCTTCTCTAATTTCTGCACCAAAAAAATGTTTCAGGTTCATCTTTGTTTTTCTTGCCCCCATTCTGGAATCAACCACTTCTCCAAAGAGCCCTAGTTCCTTTTGTTGGAGAATGGTGTTCAGAAACCAAGAGCTGGGTGTTAGATGTGCTCAGTGCTGCTCAAGTGCCATCGCTTGTAGGTCCTGCTGGCAAAGCTTGGAAATATGCATGTGTATACCAACCTACGCATGTACATACATCTCTATTTCTGATTCATCCATCTGTATTTATATTTTAAAAACCATGAACTGAAACCTCATTTCAGTCTTATACTACAGGGTTTATACATAATAGTAGGTTTATTTAGCCTTTCTCCATCTGTATTTGTAATTTCTTTCTTCAGTAGTAAGAAACCCAGCTCCTATTTGTTCAGTCCTGGTGTACACATAAAGTAATTTCAGAAAGGATAATACATATGTTTGGAAGAAACACTTTCCCTAATTATGTTACAGCATTTGAGTACAGTTCTTTTTGTCTTTGGGTTTTCAGTATTTAGTCAAGATAATGTTTTCCAAAGTTATTTAGATTAGGTTTTCCCCCTACCCCATTAGTGTTGTATTATTCCTTTGAAATGAAGTTAGATTCATTCATTAGTGCTTATATTCCTTTTTTCAGTTTTCCCCAAATTTTTGTTTTATTTTGCAGGATATGTGAAATATTACTGGAGTACTAGGAGTAAGAGCTTAAAAGAGATATACTCAGAGATTATCTCTCTTTATCCCATGCTCCTGTGTTGACGTTCCCAGTTTTCCCTTTGTTCAGCCCTCCACCCCTAGAATAAACCAATCTTTCATTTCTGGTTTATCTTTGTTATATTTTTTTCTGTAAAATTGAACAATACTTGAGTATTTTCTTATATACCATTCTTTCTTATTTGAAGGGTAGTGTAGTATAAATACTTGATTTTTTTTCCTTTTTTATCCAAGTTCTATTTGAAACTCTATAGTAAAGTATAATAACAACATATGAACAGATGAGTGAAGTAAAATGTCAATATTTTTAATAGACTGTTATAGCGCACATCAAACTTTCATAAAATTACTGCTTATCTGTGATTATTCACAAAGTAGTTGGTTCTCTAAAGTCTTCATTAAAATTTCGGTATGAAGTTTAATTTTAAGTTACTAACTTTGGGAGAAGCATTTACAAATATGTCAATTGTTTTTATTATGACAGTTTCAATCAGTTTAGGACTTTCACTAATTTTTATTCCCCATCTTTACTGATATATAATTGCTTTAAAATTGTATATCTATAAGGTTATGAGTTGATATAGTCTTTGGGGCTTTTTTTTTATTCACATAGTGGTATGACCTAGAAATCTCTCTATGTCTGTTCATAGAGCTCATTCACATTCTTTTTCATAGTTGTATAGTAGCCTACTGTGTAGGTATAACATAATTTATTTAGCCATTCATTCTCCAATATATGGGTAGTTTGTTTCCTGTATTTTTTAATTACTAATAATGCTGTAGTGAATAAATGCTTGGTACATGTATGATTTTGTATTGTTGGAGGTATAGTCATGGTTTTCTTTTTAAAAATTTTTTTATTGGTGCATTATAGTTTTACGTAATAGTAGATTTCATTGTGACATCTTCATACATGCACATAGCATAAATTGGTCTGCTTCATTCCCCCAGTTCTTCACCTATTCCTCCCTTTCTCCCTTCCCCTCTCCCTCCCCTGTCACCTTTCTTTCTTTTTTATTTAAATAATTCTAATTTGTTATATATGACAGCAGAATGCAATTCAATTCATATTACACAAATAGAGCACAATTTTTCATGTCTCTGGTTGTACACAAAGTAGAGTCACACCATTCGTGTTTTCATACATGTACTTAAGGTAATGATGTCTGTCTCATTCCAGGACCTTTTCTACCCCTATGCCTCTTCCCTTCCCTTCCCTCCCCTTTGCCCTATCTAGAGTTTATCTGTTCCTCCCATGCCCCTCCCATCCCCATTATGAATCAGCACCCTTATATCAGAGAAGACATTCAGCATTTGTTTTGGGGGAATTGACTTACTTTGCTTAGCATGATATTCTCCAACTCTATCCATTTACCTGCAAATGCCATGATTTTATTCTCTTTTAATACTGAGTAATATTCCATTGTGTATATAAACCAGTTTCTTTATTCATTCATCTACTGAAGGGTATCTAGGTTGGATCTACAATTTAGGTATTGTGAATTGTACTGCTATAAACATTGATGTGGCTGCATCACTGTAGTGTGCTGTTTTTAAGTCCCTTGGGTATAAACTGGGGAGTGGGATAGCTGGGTCAAATGGTGGTTCCATTTCCAGTTTTCCAAGGAATCTCCATACTGCTTTTCAGGTTAGCTGCACCGATTTGCAGTCCCACCAGCAATGTAAGAGTGTGTCCTTTCCTCCACATCCTCCCCAACACTTATTGTTGTTTGTATTCTTAGTAGCTGCCATTCTGACTGGAGTGAGATGAAATCTTAGAGTAGTTTTGATTTGCATTTCTCTAAATGCTAGAGATGTTTAACATTTTTTCATATATTTGTTGATTAATTGAATATCATCTTCTCAGAAGTGTCTGTTCAGTTCTTTGACCCATTTATTGATTGGATTATTTGGGTGTGGTTTTTTTTTTTTGTGTGTGTGTGTGTGTGTTAAGTTTTTTGAGTTTTTTTATATATTCTAGAGATTAGTGCTCTAACTGATGTGCGTGTGGTAAAAATTTGCTCCCATTCTGCAGTCTTTCTATTCACTTAACTGATTATTTCTTTTCCTGAGAAGAAGCGTTTTAGTTTGAATCCATCCCATTTATTGATTCTTGATTTTAATTCTTACACTATAGGAATCTTATTAAGGAAGTCAGGTTCTAATCTGACATGATGGAGATTTGGGTCTACTTTTTCTTCTGTTGGATGCAGGATCTCTGGTTTAATTCCTAGTTCTTGATCCAGTTTTGTGCATGGTGAAATATAGGGGCTTAATTTAATTTTGTTGCACATGGATTTCCAGTTTTCCCAGCACCATTTGTTGAAGAGGCTATCTTTTCTTCAATGTGTGTTTTTGGCACTTTCATCTAATATAGAACAACTGTAATTATGTGGGTTTGTCTTTGTGTCCTTTATTCTGTACCATTGGTCTACAAGTCTATTTTGGTGCCAATACCATGCAGTTTTTATTACTATTGCTCTGTAGTATAATATAGTATAGTATAGTCTGGTATAGTGATGCTACTTACTTCACTCTTCTTGCTAAAGATTGCTTTAGCTCTTCTGGGTCACTTATTTTTCCAGATGAATTTCATAACTGCCTTTTCTATTTCTATGAGGAATGTCATTAGGATTTTGATTGGAATTGCATTAAATCTGTATAATGCTTTTGACAGTATGGTCATTTTGACAATATTAATTTTGCCTATGCAAGAACAAGGTAGATCTTTCCATCTTCTAAGGTTTTCTTTGATTTCTTTCTTTAGCCACTGTAGTTTTTATTGTGGAGGTCTTTCACCTCTTTCGTTAAGTTGATTCCCAAGTATTTTACATTTTTTTAGGCTATTATAATTGGATAGTTTTCCTTGTTTCTCTTTTAGAGGATTTGTCACTGATATATAGAAATGGCTATGATTTATGGGTGTTGATTTTATATCCTGCTACTTTGCTAAGTTTATTGATTAGTTCTAGAAGTTTTCTGGTAGAAGTTTTTGGATCTTCTAGGTATAGAATCATATCATTGACAAATAGTGTTAATTTGAGTTCTTCTTTTCCTATTCATATCCCTTTAGTTTCTTTTTTCCATCTAATTGTTCTAGCTAGTGGTTCAAGAACTGTGTTAAATAGAAATAGTGAAAGAGGGCATCCCTGTCTTGTTCCAGTTTTTAGAGGGAATATTTTCAATTTTTCTCCATTTAGAATGATGTTAGCCTGGAACTTAGCATAGATAGCTTTTACAATGTTGAGATATGTTCCTGTTATCCCTAGTTTTTCTAGTGTGTTGAACACGAAGGGGTGCTATATTTTGTCAAATGCTTTTTCTGCATATATTGAGATGCTCATGTGATTCTTATCTTTAAGTCTATTGATATGATTAATTACATTTATTGATTTCATATTTTGAACCAATCTTGCATTCTTGGGATGAACCCCACTTGATTTTGGTACACTATCTTTTTAATGTGTATTTGTACTTAATTTGCCAGAATTTTATTGAGAATTTTTGCATCTATGTTCATTAGAGATATCGGTCTGAAGTTTTCTTTCTTTGATGTGTCTTTGTCTGGTTTTGGAATCAAGGTAATATTGGCCTCATAGAATGAGTTTAGAAGTGCTCCCTCTTTTTCTCTTTCATGAAATAATTTGAGAAGTATTGGTATTATTTCTTCTTTAAAGGTCTTGTAGAGCTCAGCCAGGTATCCATCCAGTTCTGGGCTTTTTGGTTTATAGGCTTTTGATGGTGTCTTCTGTTTCATTGATTGAAATTTATCTGTTTAAATCATGTGTGTCATCCTGGTTCATTTTGGGCAAATCATATGACTCTAGAAATTTGTCAATGCCTTCGATATTTTCTATTTTATTGGAGTACAAATTTTCAAAATAATTTCTTATTATCTTCTATATTTCAGTAGTGTGTTGTGATATTTCCTTTTTCATCACGAATGTTGTCAACTTTTTAATTGTTTCTTTTGTTTCAATTTTATTGATTTCAGCTCTAATTTTAATTATTTCCTGTGTTCTACTGCCTTTGGTGTTGATTTGTTTTTCTTTTCTAGGGCTTTGAGATGTAATATTAGGTCATTTGTTCATTAACTTTTTCTTCTTTTAAGGAATGAACTCCATGCAATAAACTTTCCTCTTAGTACTGTCTTCATAGTGTCCCAGAGATTTTGATATCAGTGTTCTCATTTACCTCTAAGAATTTTTTAATCTCTTCTTTGTTGTCTTTTGTAACCCATTGTTCATTCAATAGCATGTTATCTAGTCTCCAGGTGTTGGAGTAGCTTCTATTTTTTATTTTATCATTGATTTCTAATTTCATTCCATTGTGATCTGGTAGAATGTGGGATAATACCTTTACTTTTTTGTATTTGCTAAGAGTTGCTTTGTAGCATAATATATAGTTTATTTTAGAGATGGATTCATGTGCTTCTGAGAAGAAAGTGTGTTCGTTTGTTGATGGATGAAATATTCTATGTATTCAGTTAAGTCTACATTATTGATTGTATTATTGAATTCTATAGTTACTTTGTTCAGCTTTTATTTGGAAGATCTTTCCAGTGATGAAAGAGGTGTGTTGAAGTCACCCAGAAAATTATCATGTTGTGGTCTATTTGACTCTTGAACTTGAGAAGAGTTTGTTTGATGAATGTAGATGCTCCATTGTTTGGGGCATATATGTTTATAATTGTTATGTCTTGTTGATTTATGGTTCCCTTGAGCAGTATGAAATGTCCTTTTTTATCCCTTTTGATTAACTTTGGCTTGAAGTGTACTTTATTTGATATGAGGATGGAAACCCCTGCTTGTTTCCGCAGTCCATGTGAGTGCTATGTTTCTTCCCAACTTTTCACCTTCAGTTTGTGGATGTCTTTTCCTATGAGATGAGTTTCTTGGAGGCAGCATATTGATGGGTCTTTTTTAAAATCTAGTCTGCTAGTCTATGTCATTGATTGGTGAGTTTAGGCCATTAACATGATTTGTCCATCATCTTTCTCTACATTACTGGTCTCACTTCTATTTTCTTGAGGTTCCTTTTTTTTCTCTTCAGCTTCTGCATATGAAATAAAACATACGGCCCTTGACTTCTGAGTTTGGTTTATCTCACCTGGTATAATGTTCTCCAGTTGAATCCATTTTCCTGCAGAGTGCATAATTTCGTTTTTCTTTATGGCCAAGTATAACTCCATTGTGCAAATATACCACATTCTCTTTACCCATTCATTTACTAACAGACATCTAGGATAACTTGGCTATTATGAATTTTGCTATTATAAACATGGGTATGCATGCATTTCTTAGAATGCTGACTTTAAAATGCTTCTATTTAAGTAGCTGAGTCATATGGTGGTTCCATTCCTAGTCTTTGAGGAACCTTCATACCCATCTCCACAGTGTTATACTAATTTATAGTTCCACCAACGGTGTATTTAAGTGTTCCATTTACCCCCACATCCTCACTGGTATTTATTATTTTTTTGTATGCTTACTAAGTTCCATTCTAATGAGAGAGAGATAATCTCTGTGTAGTTTTAATTTGTATTTTGCTGATTGCTAAACATGTTCAATATTTTTTCATATATTTTGGGTTTTTTTCTTTAATAATTTAATTTAGTTAATTTGCCCATGGATTTATTGTATTGTTTGTTTTTCTGGTGGAAAGTTTTTTGAGTTCTTTGTATATGCCAGGTATTAATTCTCTATTGTACAAGTAGCTGGAAAGGATTTTCTCCCATTCTGTAGCTCTATTCATGCTTTTAATTGTTTCCTTTGTTGTACAGAGACTTTTAAATTTTATGCCAACCCATTTGTTAATTCTTGGTTTTGTTTCCTGAACTTTATAAGTCTTATTGAGGAAGTCGATGTTGGAGTGTTGAGCCCATATTTTTTTTTTAGTAGTTGCAGTTTTAGATCTAATTGCTAGGTCTTTGATCCATTTTAAGGTGACTTTTGAATTGAGTGAGAGATAGGGATATAATTTCATTCTTTTGCATATCCTGTTTTCCCAGCATCATTTGTTTTTTTTTTCCCCAACATGTTTTTGGCTCCTTTGATAAGTATCAGATGACTGTACTTGTGTGGATTTGTCTCTGAGTCTTCTATTCCATTAGTCTGAGTGTTCATTTTTATGCCAGTGCAATTCAGTTTTTGTTACTATAGGTCTGAAGTATAATTAGAAGTGAGGAATTGTGATGCCTCTAGCATTGCTCTTTTTTTTTTTTTTGTACCAGGCATTGAACCTAGGGGATCTTAACCACTGAGCCATATCCCTGGGCCTTTTTACTTTTTATTTTGAGACAGGGTTTTGCTAAATTGCTTAGGGCTTCATTAAGTTGCTAAGGCTAGCCTCAAACGTGTGATTCTTCTGCCTCAGCCTTCTGAGTTGCTGGAATTGCAGGTATGTGCCACCATACCTAGCTCCAGCATTGCTCTTGTTGTTTAATATTGCTTTGACTATTATGAGTCTTTTATTTATCTGTGTGAATTTTTCTAGTTCTGTGAAGAATGTCTCTGGTATCTTGATGGGGTCACATTGAATCTTTATATCACTTTTAGTAGTATGACCATTTTAACAATATTCTGCCTATTCAAGAACATGGGTGGTCTTTCCATCTTCTAGTGTCTTCTTCAATTTCTTTTTTCAGCATTCTATAATTTTCCTGCAGATATCTTTCACCTCCGTGGTTAGATTTATTCCTATGTATTTTTTTTGAGACTATTATAAGGGAATTGTTTTCCTGATTTTTAAAAAATATTTATTTTTAGGTATACATGGGCATAATGCCTTTATTTTATTTACTTTATGTGGTGCTGAGGATCGAACCCAGGGCCTCGCCTGTGCTAGGTGAGCACTCTACCGCTGAGCTACAATTCCAGCCCCTGTTTTCCTGATTTTTTTTTCCAGCAGATTCATTATTTGTGAATATTAAAGCCATAGATTTAACATTCTTCTGCCTCAGCCTCCTGAGTTGGTAGAATTACAGGTATGTGCCACCATACCTAGCTCCAGCATTGCTCCTGTTGTTTAATATTGCTTTGACTCATGTTTTAACATGTTGATCTGTTACTTTGCTGAATTTGTCAGTTCTAGTCTTCTGATGACTTTTTTTGATCTTCTAAGCATAGGATCATATCATCTGCAAATAGTGATAATTTGACTTTTTCCTTTACTATTTATATCTTACTTCTTTCTCTTGACTAATTGCTCTGGCTAAAATTTCAAGAATCTTATTTATTAGGAGTGAGGAGAATAGACATCGGTGTCCTGTTCCTGATTTTATAGGAAGTACTTTCAGTTTTTCCTCATCAGTGTGATGTTGGCTTTGGGTTTGTCATATGATATTTAGGTAAGTTCCTTTTTTCCCTAATTTCATCATTGTTTTTAACATCAGTTTTATGTTTTTTATGTATTGCTAAAATTTTCGCAATTTTGAGAAAACTAGACCCTGGTTATTTTTCAACACATTAAGGTGTTGGGAAAAATTCCTTACGAACCAACTCAACTTACATGTCATATCAGCCCCCTATATGCTAATCATTAGGAGCTACTTTGCTTTAAAGAAAAATACATTGTCTTAGCTTGATTCCTTAGAAACAGACCTTAAGATAATGATTCATGTAAAGGGGACTTATTAGGGCATAATCCTAGAGAAAACCAGCAGGGAAATGGAAAAATGCAAGGAAAGAAGCAAGGCTGCAGTATCAAAACCAGTCTCATGGAGAGCCGCTTTGGCTCAGTCCTGCAGCAGGACCCCAGAGACTATGGTCAGAGTTGTCCTGGTCAGAGACATGGCAGCTAAAGTATCTTTACTCCCTCATCTGTTGATTGTTGGTAATGGATGGAGTTGTTGCAAAAGACATTTTCAGATGCTGCCAGCTCTCCAGGGTTTCAGAGATAGTTGCTACTGCTATGAAAGAATGCACACCAAAACCAAAACAACAAAACAAAACAAAAAACTTATAGGGGTTTGAGGGGATCTGGAGGGAGCGTTGTGTCCTTGCTGTGTGTGTTGTGGCAGAACAAGCTTTACTGTACACCCTCAATGGTGATTGTTCACAGTGTGTTCTAATACCCACACAGTACAGATGGAATATCTCTGAACTGCGAGCTGGATAATATTACAACAGCTAAGAGGGTCATATCAAGGCTGGCCAACTAAATAGTGTACATTCAGACTTCATTTGTATAGAATTTGTGTATGAGCTAACATATGTCAGCACATCACTGGCAGTCAGCTAAGCTCATAGATTATGTCTATGTTGAAACTTCTGTTTTAATGGAGTAGCTATCCTCTCTTAAAATAAAGGAGTCTTTTGTACTTTAAAAATCTTGTTTAGAAATACAACAAAGCTTGATTGAAGAAAGAAGAGAAAGCCATCAAATTAATTTTGTTAAACATGGTAAGCATCATTTTGATGGCTAACAGCTCCAAATACATGCGTTTATAAACACCCCAAATAAATCATTGAGATGTCTCTACTACAGGTATTGTAATAATACTGTTTGCTGATTATCAGTGGACATTAGCAATATATAAATCATAGAAAAGTGTCAAAAATCTAATTTACCATTGAAGAAAAGGAGACACTAAGAAGGTAACCTTTAGAACCTGATAGCGAGCTCTTGCTGCAACCATCCAGGAACCTGGGCTTAGAATTTCCAGGGTATTGTTCTCACATCTAACAACAAATTACTTTGATAAAAGATAAATTTCAATTTAGCATGTAGTTTTCAGATCTGAATTTTTAAGTAATATATTCATGCAGAAAAGAAAAAATGTCTAGCTGTATTTACACTTTTTTAGGTTAGACGGTGGAAATCTGAAAGCCTCCCTTTCACTTAACCACCAGTTCATTCTACTACTTAGAGATACCAATGTCTGAAAATTCTTGTTTATTCTCCCAGAGAGAATCCCTGTGTAAATGTGCAGATACATATATGGATACATTCATTATGTGAAAAAACACGTGTATAGTATGTTTTACAAGTTAGATTTGGTTTTTGTTTGTTTTTTATAACTGGAGAGTGGGTCAGTCCATTCATGCATATCTAGCTAATTTTTTATACTTTCTTCATTTATTTCACTGTATGGACATACTGTACTTTTCTGAAACAATGCGGTCTTGAAAGATAGTTACATTATTTTCAGTTCTTAGCTTTCATAAATAATACTGAAATTAATGTGAACTTGCTGGGCTGCTTAGGGCCCCACCAAGTTGCTGAAGCTGGCTTTGAACTCATGATCCTCCTGCCTCAGCCCTTCAAGCTGATGGGATTATAGTCACACATCACTGTACCCCGTTGGAGGAACCTTTTTTTTTCCTTTAACCATACCGCCATAGAATTCCAATTTAATTTTTCTAGTTGGTTAGTCAGTTCTTGTAACACTTACTGCTAGATAATATAATTTTCCTCATTGAATTGAAATGGCACTTTTATTGCATATAGTGTATTTTTGTATGAATTTTAGTCAGTTTCTAGGTTCTCTGTTCTATTAATTCAAGTATCAGTGTCAAATAGTTTTCATTATTATAGGACTGCCTGCTCTTATTGTTATTTATTTTTTAGTTGTAGATGGACACAATACCTTTTTTATTTATTTATTTTTATGTGGTACTGAGGATCAAACCCAGTGCCTCACACATGCTAGACAAGTGCTCTACCACTGAGCTACAAACCCAGACCCTGCTCTCATTATTTATCTATTCTATCTATTCTATTTATTCTTGCAGATCTGTATGACTTTATTCTAATTACCTAGTATTCTCCCCTCCCCTGAATTATTGGTGGAATTTTTAGTACAATTGAGTTAAATGTATATATTAATTTAGATGAAATTCTATAATAGTGGTTCTTTGAAACCAACCATAGAATATATCTTTATATTTAATCATATCACTGTATCCTTCAGTGGTATTTTAAGGTTTTTTTCATATATATCTTTCATATTCCTTCTAAGTTCATGCCTACGTTTTTTGTGTGCTTCTATAAAAAAAAGAATCTTTTCTTTGCTGAATTCATATATGTGTAATATATATATTAATTTTGTATCCAGCTGTTTTATTGCATTTTTCTATTGTTTTAAGTAATTTTTATCTAGTTTTCTGGGATTTACGGGTATAAAACTATATCACAGGCAGATAATGATAAGTTTATCTCCTCCTTTACAATTTTTATACACCTGGCATTTTTTTCTTATCTAATTGCATTGTCTACCACCAGAATAATAGTAAATTGTATCAATGATAGTACACATTCTTTTTTTTCACTTTGAACTTTAACAGGCAAAATTTTGTTGGACTAAACCATGTAAAAATTTTTTTGTAAGCAAAAATGTTAAATAGCAGTTTTATATTGTTCAATATAATGGCATGTCTCCATAAAACATGGTGACTTTTGAAAACACACATACAAAAGTTTAAGAATAATTCATCTCTTTCTATTTTATTTATTCAACAAAGATTTACTAAAGACCTACTTTGTGTCAGATATTGTTCTAGGATGTGGGGAGAT
Source organism: Callospermophilus lateralis (assembly GCF_048772815.1). Taxonomy (NCBI): domain Eukaryota; kingdom Metazoa; phylum Chordata; class Mammalia; order Rodentia; family Sciuridae; genus Callospermophilus; species Callospermophilus lateralis. The sequence continues at coordinate 147,371,642 of NC_135309.1, forward strand.
AGCTGTTATTATAGATATTCTGATAGAGGCACACAATATATAAATCCATAAATGTTAGATATAGTAAGTGTTAAGAATAAAACTAAGTTAGAGACAATGGACACAAAATAATAGGGGTGGGATGGTGATAGAATTGTGCTATTTTAGATACGGTAGTCAGATCACTCTTCTACAGTGATCTTTGGCCTGAGTGAAATGAGGAATTGAATCATGCAGATACTTTTGGGAAGAGCATCACATGAGAGAAAACACCCTTCAAAGGTCAAAGGCATATATGCATCCAGAATAGATGCTTAGTTTTACTAAATCCTTTCTCTCTACTAGAGAGGTGACCAGATGATTTTCTTACTTTGATCTATAAATTTGATTAATTATATTACTGTATTTCCTGATAACAAACCATCCTGGCATCTTTAATCTGACACTTACATGGTTTTTGTCGGATGTTAGGCTATCTTCCTGAAAGTTTTATATGGTTTTTTTTTTCTTTTCTGGATGCCCTCTAGACTATTTTGAAACTATTTCACCTACCCATTTTGAAAAGACTTGATTTAATTTACCTCTAAAACTATCAAAGCCTGTGACTGGGGTTGTGGCTCAGAGGTAAAACACTCACTCGCCTAGCATACATGAGGCACTGGGTTTGATCCTCAGCACCACATAAAAAAGTGAAATAAAGATATTGTGTAAACTAAAAAATAAATATTAAAAAAAAGTATCAAAACCTGGTGCTTCTGTGAAGCGGAGCATGAGTAGTACTTCCTTAATTTATTTCTATCTTTCCCCGGCAAGTAGTCTATTTGGAGTTTCTGACTCTTCCAAGGGGGCTAGTTAATATTTTATTGGATAGTCATTCATCCAGATTTTCAGCTTTATTTAAATACAATTAGTTGAAGCTGAAGTTGTTTTTGTTCACTGATGACTTTTGCCTGAAGATATTTTCCACACCATAGGCAATTTATATTTAAAATTGGATAATGTGTTGGATTAAAAGTAGCTTTGCAAGGAGGGTAGGACAGGTATTGTCATATGTGCACCTTAATTATGAGGAGACTACAGCTTAGAGATCTGCTGTTAACAGAAGCCGAAACTAGAACTACCAGTTCTTTTGATCCCCTAATGAGCCTTGCAGAGAACTGTACTCCCTCTTAAGAATACACCTTTCTCCCATTGCATTTGCTCCCATCTCTTTCCTTCCACCCAATTTCATCACCTTACATTTACTGCTTACTAACTAAGTTAATGGCACTGTCTGTCTGCGACATATAATTTGTTAGCCAGGATCATGGTTCTCTTTCTCCTGTGTTCACCTGCTGGAGTATGCTGTTTATTGCCAAGTGGCAAAGTGTTTGAAGGGAAGCTAATATTTAAAGGGATCTTTTTATAAAGGTCACTGTAATTGAGAATGTGTGTCTGGTTGTTTTTCTTCACTGCAATTGACTTCTGTCAGTGATGAAATGAAGATTTATTTACTGTATCTTGCTTTAATACAGAAAAGCACTCTTAGACATTCTATAAATCTGTCTCCCTACTAACAACATATACTCATCTGCATTCTCCAGTGATGATAATGAAGAGTCTTTGAACACTTTACATTTATCAATTGAATGTTTAAGCTTCATTCCTTCATTAGCAATGATATAGCCATGAAAGTTTTCAAACACAGCAGGATCACAGAGGACTCTGTTCAGCCACACATGGGCAGATTTAGTTACAGTTTCTTGTTTAAAAGATGCTGTTGGAGGGAGGGGAAAGGAGCTGGCTGGGGCGTAGTGGGCAGGATGTGGATCCAGAATGCTATTAGCTTTCACATCAGACAGGGATAGATGTGTGTGAGAGCCTGGAGCTTGGCCAGCAGCCTGCCAGTCTGACAGCTCTGTCAACCATGGCCACTTTTCTTGCCAGATAAGCTTCCATTATTGCTGGTTCAGGCAATTTAATTTTTGGTGTACATGTCTTATCTGATACAGGATATGTGCTTGTGTGTGGGGTTGTGTATGTATCATCCCATCTATAAAGGATCCATTTAAAGTCATGTTGAGGTAATAGGCAACATTTAAAGAAGTTATTTTGTGACTGAGTGAAGGTTTATGTATTATTTGTGTCAGGAAGAGAGACATATGCACAGAGAGAAAAATATCTTTTTTTTTCCCTTGAGTTATATTTAGGTAACTAGTAGTCACTGTCTACCATATTCCTGTGTAGAAGCCAGCGCTTCTCAGAGTGGCTTTGTGAACCGCCTGTATCCTAGCTGTGTGTGTGTGTGTTTGTTGGGGGAGAAGGTTAAAATTTTGATTTCTAGGCTTCAGCCCAAACCAACTCAGATGTCATGGGATTGGGGCTGGGAATCTACATTTGAGAAGTGCCTTAAATGATCATTTTGTACACTAACATTTGGTAATAATACAAAGTAGCTATTTAAAATAAACCACAAATGATTCCCCTTAAGAAAATTCACACTTACAGATTAGATTGTTTCAATTATAGAGTTTCATAGTGGATTATTTCTACCACAAAAGAATTTGCCCCAGGATTTTTTTGAATACCAAGTTGCCATGTTGTATTTAACATTTGAATTATTTTATTAAATGTTTCCTGCATACAACTTTTTGGAAATACATCTATTATATGAAGTGAAAAATATTTAAAGCAAGTTATGTAATAATAATGATACTTTGTTGTACTTATACTATGCCAGGCTTGTTTTTAAATTTTATTTATTTATTCATACATACATATATATTTATATATACATATACATACACATGTAATCCTCACAACAATTCTATGAGGTAAATGATATTACTTTCCTTGTTTTATAAAGAAACTGAGACCAAAACCTCACAGGTAGCAGGTGACAAAATTGAGGTTTGAGTGCAGGGAGTCTGGCTTCAGAGTCAAGTCTGTGATTTTTAATTACTACACTCTACTCTTTCTCATCACAATGCAGCTAGTAGTAGTTTTTAGAAAAGTTGAGTGATAGTGAAGCTGAAAGGCTATTTGTGTGAGCTAGCTTGGCATTGTAGAGGGAACACTGCCTAAGAATCACAGTCCTGGGTCTAGTTCCAGCTCTGCCACTACCTGGTGAGTCTCTTACCTTCACTGAGGCTCTTTTCCTTATCCATGAAGTAAGAGGATAGGGTTACACTAGTGCCTGGCTTTCGTGTATGTTTTGAATAAAAATTGTGGCACACAGTTAAGGATTTTATAAATGGGAACTTGGACAGGATTTTGATAATACCTGGCCTGTCTCCAGCCTGTGAGTTCTTCAGAGGGTTTATCATTCTAACGAATTCACCCACTTGATGGGAGGGTAGGTAATGGTAATTTTATAGGGATCTCTTTGTTTTTCTTTTCCTTTCCCTTTTATTTTTTCTGTTCCCACAATTCCCACAGGTTTCATATATGTCCCTTTTTCTACCCTCACATAGTCTTTAAACTCTCATACATAGCATCATGAGTTAGTATGCCCTATTTATGAGTCTGAGATGGATTTATTTATTTTCCAAAATATTTCATGTTCTAAAGAAAATAGAAAATTCTTTATCTAGAAACATCTTGTTGATTTTCTTCTTATGTGTCCCTAATATTAAAAAAAAAAAAAAATCTTTGATTAGCTCTTCAGTAGAAAGAAGGAACCATTTCAAGTGGGATCTTTTGGTCAAACCTTTTATTTAATCTTAATAATTCTGCAATTGTGATGACTGGGTCAGAGTTCATCTGGGCTGTATTCATTCTTTCAAGGTTAACAAGTGTGTCAGATTGTCAAGTCATGGCTATAATTGACTTTGGCTTTGAGGTTTTCCTTCATAATAAACAATGGGCCCTGAGCCAAAAAAGCTTGTGGTTTATACTCACATACTGATGATTAAATAATACAAGTGATTTCCCCTCTTACTCGTTCTTTTACCCAGGAGTTTACTTGATGCTCTTGAATGAATCACATCAGAATAATATCCATAATTAAAAAGAATGTGACCTGTGGACTTTCCGTTGTAGCTGAAAACATTTTGATGACTTCACTCTGGCTTGTGTGCTGGAGAAGGATTGCAGAGGCATAAGGTTAGAGCTTAGTCAGAAGAGAAAAGACAGTCCTGCTGACACTTTGAATCTCTTCTGCAAACAATGCACCCCAAAATCCCTTTTAGAAAATTGCAGAGAGAATTTTACTTATTACTAGCTACTCAACACAAAATTCCTCTGGATGGAAACACTGAAGGTGGGACTCAGTTTCTGTCATTTTCCTATAGCACACAATTGCTAGAAAAGACTTACTTTGTACAAATAACCTTGAGAACCAATTTTTTTTTCATATCAAGGTAAAAATTAATCAGCACAAAGTATCAGCTAATCTAAATTTGTAGAATTTGCTTAAGCACCTATATTTGCCTTGTACATTATATTTACTATTAGCAAACGCAGAGGTTACTGGAAGTAAAGCAGAACTATATTGAAATCGAACCTACTCTCCTTGGTAACTCTAATAAACAAATTGACTTAGGTAGTCAAGTGAAAAATGTTTACTATTCCCCAAATAAGTTAATCAAATTGGAAAACACAATTTTCACATCAGCCCTCTGTAAATTTAGGTTTTAAATTAACACTGAGTTAGTATTAAAAATGGGTAAATACGTGTCATAAACCAATAAAAGAAACAGTCTAAATAGAGCTGACTTCAGTAAGTTGGATACTTTACTGATTCTTCAGTGAGGCTTACTGTATCCTCATTAGCCTGTTGAGTACCCACAGTGATTGTACATTTTGCTGAATGATATGTTCCCCTTATCTACATTTCCTGTAAGTTAGTCCCTGTATAGGCTTTTGTTTGGGCAAATATAAAAGATAGGGAATGGTGGGCTATGGAAATGCTTTCTTGAAGTGGTGGGGTGTTTCTGGCATTGTGTGTGTGTGTGTGTGTGTGTGTGTGTGTGTGTGTGTGTGTGTTCTGAGTTGTTTCTGCCATATCTTCATTGTCCAGTTGGTTTGGTTTGTTCTACTCTTTTTTGTAGAAGCACTTAATAAAGTCTCTGTTAAAATCAGAGTACAGATTTCAAGCACCCATAAATGAATGCATGTTTTATGGCCAGTGATAATGTTATTTATAGACCTAGAGGGTTTGTTAGTTGTTATTATTGTTTGTTTCCTGTTGACTTCAAAATCAGGAATTTCTAGAATGGCCTGTTTTATCTTTTGCCTTTGTCATTTCACCTTTCTTGACTTTGTTGATTTATTTTCATAGAAGTTTTCTATGCGTAGGGCAAATTAGGCCATTCCCCAAAGAAGAAATCTAGTTTTAATCTTAACTTTGCTAGAGATTACTTAATCATCTCTGTTCCTCATTGTTTTTGTAAAGTAGTGACTAAATAAATCCATTCAAAATGGCCCAGATAGTCCCAAATTGAATTTTTTAAATCTTTCTCATGTGTGAACTTCTGAACTTTTTCAAAAGAATAATGCTGGAAATAAAGTCAAAGATAAAAATTGCTGAAAAGAAAGAATAGCTGCAAGGCTTAAGCTAAGATTTTCTCATTGTGCTCCTATAAAACACTGATACTTGTTAGGCTAGACAGAAGTGGTCAAGTTGAGTATTAAAGTTGAATAATATTTTTTAGAGAACTAAATCTTTATTCAGCAGACAACACATAGCTTTTATTAGAGGTTCTCAATTATACTTTAAGAATTTATTCATTTACTTATTTTTGTAGTACTGGGGACTGAACCCAAGGCCTCATGCACACTAAGCAGGCACTCTCCCTCTGAGAGTGAGTATATCCCCAGTCCTAGAGTTTTGGTTTTGAGGGCAGGATGGTTTGGGATACAAGAAAGTTGTTTCTCTAGACCACACTTCCCATCCCCTATCCATGACTAACTCCCAAGAATTAAAGGCCTAAGAGTATAACCCCAAATTTTACTTGTTACAAAGTCTTTAGCAGCTTTCTATGGGACCAATATCTGCAGATAGAGAAATAGTTTCCCACAGTTGAGGAAGTCTGCCATGTCTTTATGTTAAGAAGACAGATTCTTACCCCACAGCCTTGTTTCTGAGCCCTGCTTTTCTCTGCCCTCTCCCAAGTTAGGAGAGGATGGAGCCTTTATAGATAGGTACTGCCTATGGTAGTCCATAGCCAGTGCTGATGAAGGAAATGTAAGCACTTGGGAAATTTTATAGCAGTTTGATATATGTGAAATCTAATAAAAATTTGGATTATATTTTCCTAGAAATGAGTGTAATATTTTGTATGCAAGGAATTGAAAATAAGAAAACAAACACTGGCCTTGGTTACCAGTTGTTTGAAAAATACAGCCCTAGGCACAGCTCCTGGTCAGGGACAAAGGCTGTCTTCAAGATACCTCCTTTGTGTCCCAGGAAGAGAGTTCATTCTTCCTTACTTCTAAATTCAAGAGCCTAGTTTGCTTTTTCTTTTTTTCTCTTTCTTTCTTTCATTTTAATTTTTAGAAGTCCAATTTTGGCAAAGTACACACAACAAAATTTATCATCTCAACTATTTTTGATTATGCAGCTCAGTAGCATTAAATACACTTGTATTGTTGTGCAACCAGTTTCCAAAAATCTTCATCCTGTTAAAACTAAAACTCTCTATCCATTAAGCAGAAACTCTCCATTTTTCCCTTCTACCCAGCTACTGGAAACCACCACTTTCTATTTCTGTAAGTCTGGCTACTATAAGTATTACATGTAAGTAGACTTACACAGTATTTGTCTTTTTGTGACTGGCTTATTTCACTTAGCAAAATATCTGCAGGGTTTATCATGTTGCAGCATTTTAGAATTCCCTTTTTAGAATGAATAATATTCTATTTATGTATACAACATGTTTTCTTGCCTATTCATGCATCAGTGAACACTTGTTGCTTCCACCCTCTGGCTTTTGTGAATAATGCTGTCATGAACACAGGTGTGCAAATGTCTCTTCAAAATTGTGCTTTGAGGGGCTGTGGTTGTAACTCAGTGGTAGAATGCTTGCTGAGAATGTGTGAGGTACTGGATTTGATCCTCAGCACCACATAAAAAATAAATAAAATAAAGGTTAAAAAAAGAAACTTAAAAAAAATATTTTGCTTTGAATTCTTTTGAGAGTATACATGAAGTGAAATGGCTGGATCACATGGTAATTCTATTTTTAAGTTTCTGAGGAATCTCCATACTGTTTTTCATAGTTGCTGTGTCATTTTATATTCCCATTAACAATATGCAATGATATCAGTTTCTTCATATCCTGGCCATACTTTTGATAGTAGCCATTCTAATGAGTATGAGGTAATGTCTTATAGTTTAGTTCAGCATTTCCTTAATGATTAGTGATATTGGGCATGTGCTTTTTAGTCATTTTTATATCTTTGGAAGAAATGTCTATTCATGTTCTTTGCCCATGTTTAAAACGAGGGTGTTTTGGGTACAAAACAAGTTCTTTATGTGTTCTGGATATTATTTCCTTATCAAGTACATCATTTGCAATATTTTCTACCATTCCATGGTTGGTTTTTCAATCTGTTGATTGTATCCTTTGATCCACAGAAGCTTTGAAATTTTGATATATTTCAATTTATCTTTTGTTTTTTTTCTTTTGTTGTCTCTGCTTTTGGTGTCATATTCAAGAAATCATCGCTGAATCAAGTGTCATTGAGCTTTTTCTCTGTTTTCTTCTAAGAGTTCTGTAGTTTTCATTTTTATGCTTAGGTCTTTGATCCATTTTGAGGTAATGTTTAAGGTAATGGTATAAGATAAGGATTTGGCTTCATTTACTACATGTGAATGTACAATTTTGCCAAAACAGTGGGTTGATAGAAGTCTAGTTCCCATGATCAATAGTGCTCTATCAAATCTACAGAAAGAAAGAACAAATGGTAATAAAACATTGGGAAATATTGAACATGGGTTTATGCCTTAATTATGGCAAGTTGAGAAAAAGGAGACAATAGCAACTTGATAGATGTATGTCAGTATTTGATTTTGCATATAAAAACATGACCCTTTAAATGAAATATCCTTTTCAACCTCTAGATTTTCTTCTTGTGATCTGCCTTCAGTTTCTTTTTTTAATATCCAAAAGCAGAATTGCAGCTTCACAGTACTTACATCACATTACAGCTAACACTGATGAGCTAGTGTCTTATGAAACATTGCCAGATATCTTTGGAAAGCCATGTTCCTTTTATTTTTCTTAGACATTAAATATTGAATTCAAGCCAGAACCAGTTTGTTCCCATTCAGGTTTGTCTACAACTAAATGGTCAGCATCTTTGCTACAAGACAAAACATGTAAGAAACACCAATTGCTTTGTTATAGCATGTTCAAAAGCCAGTGGTCTTGCTTTCTAGTAATTCAGCAACCCTGGGCCTATGAAACTCTGCAGCTGCTTTTTGAAATGTTAGAGGTATGACCTGTGTGAGGATGTCATAACAGTGTCTTGAAGTGACAACAAGAACTGTAACCAACTGGATTTGATATGGGGACAGCTTGGGCTCTGGTAGGTGTGTGAGGTAACTGGAGAGAGAAAATTGTGAACAACTTACGCACGGGGAATTCTAGAGCATGACTCATGTAAGACAACATCAGTATGAGTTGTGGATGGTTTATTCTTTTTCCCTGGGATAATAAACAGTCAGAGGTAACGTAAAGTTTTAACCCTGCCAAATAAAAGGAATTTTTGTTGTTGTTATTATCTTTACCATTCTGAAATTACCATGATATAATGCGTTGAACTAAAAATGAAGGTGCAAGCCAAAATATGTCAGGTAACTTCAGATATTGTACTGTAATATTTTTTTCATAATGTAATAGAGCTGTTTTTAACGGGAAATCAGTAGTAGCAGATATTATAGGAGCATACATTATAACCATTTGACATTTTCTTGGGATTATTTTCTGTGTGAATAGTAGTAAAAGGAATGTCATCGAACCAGGTATGTTTAGAAAGCACAGAAGGTTTTGCATGCAAAGATTACTTGATGTACGTACGGTGGCAGTATTACAGCAATGATATTGTAGTGCAACGTTACAGCCATGTTCATTGATGTAAATGCCTGCTATCTCTATGCTTTGGTCTTGATATGAGGGTGAAAGGGATGTTAATTAGTTTTGTTTTGTTTTTTATTTTTACTGGATCAAATGATAATATTTAGGTTAGCTATTATTTTAAACTCAAGTGTTAACTCAAATACTCCTTTTAGCATGTACTATAATCACATGTATTTGAAATACTTATGTCTAGAATAACCCAGAGAGCTATACATAACAATTATTTATATTTTCACTTGGTGACTATATTTTATCCTCCCAAATGATATCAGTTTGCCTGAGTTGGAGGTGGAGGTTTTTGATGTGTGAGCTTCCACTGAATTTGATGTGTTTTTATTTCACTTAAGGAAAGGACAGAGTATACATAGTCTGTCACAAGGGAAAAACCTTTAGAAGAATCTTTGGCTCTTTTCCTGAACATAATTAAATGTCTTTTATCCTTTCCTTTGCCAGAAATTTAATGATTTATATTTAATAATTGAGATGTAATCATTTCCCCAATTTTATTCCCACTTGATGAAAGAAGCAAGGTCTGATATAATAAACACTTGCTGACTCAAATTTTCCTCCTCTTTTTAAACTTTTTTTTTTTTTTTTTAGGACTCAGCCCAAAACCATGTTTGCCCAAGTTGAATCTGATGATGAGGAAACAAAGAATGAACCAGAATGGAAAAAACGTAAAATTTGAAGAATCTTGTTTGAGAACCATTTGCATGAGGGGAAGGGATATGGAACAGTGTTTTGTTTTCTTTAATGCTTATGAAATAAAAAATGCATTTTTATGAACAGATTTTGTCCTTTCCATCATTGAGTCATCCAAAAGATTGATAGTTATTCTTCACTACAATTGTGCTTATATTTTCTTACCTACAACTGTTAAAGTATGTTACAAGTAAGCAAAAAATAGAGAGTTAGCCTGTTACAAGTACTTTAGGTATTTGGAGACTCATTCAACAGTCACTAGCCTTGTATAGATTCTCATAACCTTAGCTGGGAAAATGAACATTGAGATGTGCATCTGTCTTGAGCAATTTTAGGAACATACCATGGAAATAGAGGTCAAAAAGTTTAATATTCCTGTATAATGTCACAACAATTGTTTATATGACTGTAAATAATTAGGCTGAGTTCAAACAAGAGCATTGTCATACTAGGAAAGAAGAATGTGTGTCTGATTGTCTTTCTACAGTAGAACACAGTGGCTAGTTAGGAGAGCTGGCTCTGAAGTCAGGCCAGTGTGGGTTCGAGTCCTGGCTCTGCTCTTCACTGTCTGGCTCACCTTTGGAGAATTATTAAACTATGTTGTAGCCTTGAGATAGCAGTAGTAACCTTGTAGGTTTATCAGAAGGATTAAATAAGACATTCCTTGTACAGCATTTGGTACACTACTTGGAACATAATAAATTCACACTAAATATTTGCTGTTTTAACATAGGGCTAATAATATGACTTTGCTGATTTTCATTAGTATTAAATTTTAAAGATATAGAAATTCTTGGTAAAAGTCATGACTATATAAATAGGTAACATTAAAAATCATGCTGAAAGGTCCTTTTGGACTAGAAAACTAAAACATAAGTTGGCAGTTTGTCAAAGTAATAATGGGCCAATGGAATACAATTTTGTGGACTAATCTCACATAGATATGGGGTCACTTTTGCTTGTTAAGTAGTCCCCTCTGGACCATTCAGGTTTTCAGTACTTGCCTTTCACCCCCCTGCTCTCATTTGTTCTAGTAAATTAAGTAGTTAACAGAAGTGAATGATGATCCAGAAAGCTCCTGCTTCTACAAGTTTCACTCATAGCCCCGCTCTACCAATCTTCCACTAACACACAGCTCTCTTCTCTATAGTTTCTGCAGTGGCAGTGACATTTTTCTACAAACATAGCTATAAAGACTTTATTTATATATAGTGTTTTTGTCTCCTCCCCCCCTTAACCCCATCTTCATCCCATTCCCCTTTCCTTGTGACTTAACTGATAGTTAATGAGAGGAAGTACTGCGGGTCGCTGTAGTGCACACCCATAATCCTAGTGGCTCAGGAGGCTAAGGCAGGAGGATTGTGAGTTCAAAGTCAGCCTCAGCAACTTAGTGAGGCCTTGTCTCAAAATAAAACATAAAATGGGCTGGGGAGGTGGCTCAGTGGTTAAGTGCCCCGGTACCAGAAAACAACAATAACAAAAGGGACTAACATCTGCTGAGGACCTACTATATAATGAATATTGTCCCAGGCTCTTGTACTAGCTGATTTAATCCTCCCAAAAACCTCAAGAGTAGGTACAATTGCTAAACCCACTTTATGGATGAGGCAAAAGAGGCTCCAGGTGTCAAACAGTCTGTCTAAAGTCACAGTCAAGGAAGGCCATATGAAAACACCCAAGATATCTAAACATCCCTAATTAACAAACTGCCTCAACTTTCCTATTCCTATTGAAATGCACTTTATCCTAAATCAATTACAGACCAATATTTTGTTTCAGCTGCTTAGGATTTATAAATGTATTATTGCCTCATGGATAAAATTTATTGAAAGCCTCTCACATTTTCCCCAACTTTTTAAAATTTTTTTTTATTCTAATTTGTTATATATGACAGCGAAATACATTACAATTCATATTACACATATAGAATACAAATTTTCATATCTCTGGTTGTGTATAAAGTATATTCATACCATTTGTGTCTTTACACATGTACTTTGGATATTGATGCCCATCTCATTCCACCATCATTTCTGACCCCATGTTCCCTCCCTTTCCTTCCACTCCTTTGCCCTATCTAGAGTTCATCTATTCCTCCCATGCTCCCCTTCCCTACCCAACCATGAATCAGCCTCCTTTTATCAGAAGAAACATTTGGCATTTGTTCTTTTGGGGATTGACTAATTTTACTTAGCATTATCTTCTCCAACTCCATTCATTTACCTGCAAATGCCATGATTATATTGTCTTTTATTGCTGAGTAATATTCCATTGTGTTTATATACCACATTTTTTTACCCATTCATCTACCGAAGGCATCTAGGTTGGTTCCATAGTTTAGCTATTGTGAACTGTGCTGCTGTAAACATGGATGCAGCTGTGTCCCTGTAGAATGCTAGAATGCTGTTTTTAAGTCCTCTGGGTATAGACTGAAGTGACTCAAAATGGAGTAGGGAGGAAGAGCATGAGAAGAAAATTACCTCTAGATAGGAAAGAGAGGTGGGAGGGAAAAGGAGGGAGAAGGGGAATTGCATGGAAGAGGGAAGGAGACCCCTTCGTTATACAGAATTCAGGTATGACGATATGAGGGGAAAAAAAAAAGAAGAAACAATTTTATGTGGTAGAGAAAAGACAAACATGTTTTTTATAATTTAGTGTAAATTTGTATGTATAATCATTTTATAGGGAAATTAATGATGGTGACGCTCAGTATTATATATTTGAACAACAATGTGAAAATGAGAGTGGAAATGGAAGAAGAAAATTGTAAAGGGAAAATGACCTTTATATGTTTTTTATTTATTTTAATAACACCAAGAAGCTAACCATTATTAGCTTTGTAAAACCATGGTCTGTTGGCAGCTAAAAATCTCAATAAATACACGGTATTTAAGTCCTATAAACCACTAATTGGAAGTTTCATCACATGAGCATTATTTAAAATGCAACTTACTGACATATTGTACTTTCATGGATTACACATAAATGTGTACAATAAGCTAAAGAATTTGACTAGGGGAAATAAGCTATAATTTCTAAATAGAGAAATACACCTTTAGATAGTAAAGCAAATATCAAAATTACTATCTTATTAATAAGTTAATCTTATTACTCTTTTAGGAAAATATCTGAAATATTTCTTGAACATATTTTTCCACCATCACCAGCAAAGCTTCAAAATAAGTTAAAAAAATTCAAAACTACAATTTTTTTTTTATCATAAAGTAAGAGAGGATTCATATTAAAGAACTGAACCAGAAACCTTCTTGGCCTCACTGGGGACCAAGTTTTAAGTACTTGTAAATCAGGTTACAAGCAATACAATAATATCTGTGCATAATCAAATCTACTCTAAGACTTCATCTCACTCTAGTCAGAATGGCAGTTATTATGAAGACAAACAACAATAAGTGTTGGTGAGGATGTGGGGAAAAAGGTACACTCATACATTGCTGGTGGGACTGCAAATTGGTGCAACCAATATGGAAAGCAGTATGGAGATTTCTTGGAAAACTGAGAATGGAACCATCATTTGACCCAGCTATCCCTCTCATCAGTCTATCCCCATCTTAATATAAACATTGCACCATATGGAAGTATTCGTCTTGTACAGCCAAAAGTGGAGGAAGGTTTGGGGAAGGAATAAAAACTTTATCATAGTGGTCTTGGCAGAGTCTGCTATGATGTAAGGACAGAGATAGGCAAATTCAGCATGCGGATGGTTTTCTCACCGTTGTCTACAAGTAGGTCATTTCATGTTTGAGGTGATCATTCCCACTCGAGATTTTTTTAAAGGATTATTTTTGCCACAGAAAGTTGACAAAATGCATGTAAAGACTTAGTTTTTAATTTGGTGAGGGAGAACCTTAGAACCAGGACTGGACAAATAGGAGGCATTCATTTGGCCTGAAGTCCTGTCATCAGGGTGAACATTACCATTTGGTTATCCCTCATGAATTACTTGGGTGAGTCTAGAGATTATGACTAAAGAAAATAATTTTAATAATTTTTCCTTCAGTTCCTTCAGAGAGTTGCTGTCTTTTTTCCTGTTTTCCCTTCACAATTTGCCTGGCAGTGGTTCCCTGAACTGCTACAGCATCCATACTTGGTCTTATCCCTCTATCCTCAGGACAGACAGATGCCCAGTATTGTAGCTTCCCAATCTAAAGTATTCATGATCTTATGAGCTTATAAGTAAGTCTTCCTCAAGACTTTTTTATTCTAAGACATCTATGGCTGAATCACTGATGATAGTTTTGTTGTTTATAAGTGACTCTGAAGTGTGGGTGGTTGACAACAACTGGACTCTCTCCTCATATCTGCCTGACAGAGCTGTCATGACCAGATGTCTGGTGCTACTCCTCAGATCTCTGAAGTTCATCAGCCATTGCAAAGGATAAACATATGATGAAATTATATTTAGTACATTAATCAAGGTGTCTTGTTAAATGGTATGGCTGGTATCTTGGCTGTAGCATGAAAGATGAAAGGAGTTTGGGGTTCATGTTCCTCCTTTGTTATGTAGTAATTTTGTGAATTTAGGGAAGTCACATAAACTAGGAACCTGTTTCTTCATTTGTAGAATATTTAGCCACCTAGCCCACATCCAGAAGAGGGTTATGGTTCAAATACTGGGGTTGGGGAGAGCTTTGCAAACTATGAAATGCTAATGAAGTTGTTGCCTCTTATGGTTATTTATTATTAGTACTTCAGTGAATGTACATGAAAGACATATTCTGAGGCAGCAAGCTCAAGTCTGTATCAGCATATAATCAAGAATGATTGTGGTAGCTGAAAGAATATTCTACTAACAGGGAGAATTTGACTCTGCATGTCTGAAAGGATGTCATCCAATGTGGAAGTTACCCAAGATTTGGCTAAGATTGGGTGGTGCTCTGGTGTGGTTGGTATAGCTTCTCATGGGGCCACTAGGGACCCTGACCTAGCTTCGGTTGGCTTTGTTGTTGACCATGTTTGACATAATGGCCCTCATGGTGCTGGCTATAACAGTATTTGAAACCTTTCCAGATTCAGAATAATGGGAAAGTTGTCTTCTGTATTTCTCATAGGTTATTTTGATACTGTGTGGGGTTTTTTTTTTGCCTTTGATTCTCCCCAGTATTAAAAATTATTGTGCTCATTTCATGGGGAGCTGTATGGTCTTTCCCTTTGACTCTACTGCCTCTTGTTTATGAAAAATATCAAGTCAACCATGACAAATGGCCAGCAGTAATCTTGCCTCCAAAATACAGAGACTATTTTTCTTCCCCTAGTTTTGTTTTAAAAAATAAGAAAGCTACTTTTCCTTTAGTGGAATAAATCTTATTATTCAGAGATTCATCATGTAGATAAAGCTTTGGAAGCAGAAGACCTGGGTTCAAATCCCAGGTTGGGTAATTTATATTATCTCTTTGGAGCCTCGATTATACTATGAGGATCACATTGTGAAAGCAATAAAACACTACATAAATGTTCTTATTACTGTGACTCTTTTTCAGTGGAGTCCTGGCAGGAGTATGTAAGATTCAGGATATTTTTTAGGAATGCTCTATCATGGCTTGTGTTTGGTCTGAAACAAGAAAGTTCTAAAGAACATGTAGATATAGTTCTTCATCTCAAAAGTTTTGAACACTATTTTTGAAATATAGTCCCTGCTTGCTCAGTACCCACCAGGAATCAGTCATGGCCTCCCCTGGAAGGTGGAAATCAGACTCTAAGCCTTTTTCCTTTGGGTCTTCCCCTGTGACTATGTTTTTCTTTCTATCTGGGTCTCAGACTGACCAAACCCAAAACTCTATCGCCTGACAATGTAGCCTGGAGGTGAGATCTGTGAATCTACTTCAGGGACAGATGTAAGGTCCTAATCTATCTGTGACTGGTATTCCTCACGTCTTCCAAAATCTTGGTCATTATAAACAGTCAACAACAATCAACATGATTCTAGATTCTATTAATTTATGTGTAGTTAGCTTTCAATTTCCCCCCTTTACTCAGGATCACAGAAGTGTAAAACAAAGACCAACCAGCACAAAAAGCAAATGTTATTGCTTTCATCTCTGGAGATGCCTGGCAAGCAACTCCTTACCTTTGTGCCTTGGAATTGCATCATGACCTGTGCTGTGGTAAAGCAGACACTGTCAAACAGTCTGTATTTACCCATAAGAACAGTGTTGTTATTGGGAAGTGGAAGAGGTCAAGGACTGAGCATCCCATAAGTCATAGTCATAACCAACCATGTATCATGAAATCAAGAGAAGGCAGAAAAGGGCTTCTAAAAGAATGTGAACAAAGAACAAAACTGTGATAGAGAATGTTAGAGCCACCAAGACTATCAGATTTCTCCACTCTGAGCCCCATATTTTACCCCTGAGGAAAGTGGTGCTCTAAGGTTCAACCACTGGTGGTACTAGGATGCATTGTTAGACAATGATAGAGCTGGGATCATAACCAAGTTCCTTTCCCAGTGTTCCATTATGTCTGCTACACTGGAGTGTCATTGTCCTGCAATAGTTAATTGGAATAAGATAGACCTGGGGTGGGATTCTAGCTCTGCCATATTTTGTGTGGCCTTGACAAGTTATTTCATGTCTCTGCTATTGACTGAACTGTATCTCCTCTAAATTTATATGTTGAATCTCTGACTCTATTATCTCGGAATGTTACTGTACTTGGAGACAGGGCCTTGCTATGGTTTGCATCTTGAATGTCCTTCAGTGTCCCATGTGTTAAAGGCTTGGTTCCCTTGGTAATACCATTGGAATGGTGGTAGAACCTTTAAGAGGTGGGGTCTGGTGAGAGGATTTTAGATAATTAAGAACATGCTTTTGAAAAGGATTGTGGGATCCCAGCCCCTCACTCACTCCTTTTTTGTATCCTGGCCATGAGGTAAGCATTTTTGTTTCACCACATTGCTCCTACCACAGTGTATCATCTGGGACAAGCCCAGAACAATGGGCCAACTGATCATGGACTGAAGCCTCCAAAACTAGTAGCCAAAATAAACCTTTTCAGTGTTTCAGGTATTTCATATAGTGATAGAAGTCTGACTATTACAAGCCTTTAAGGTAGTGTTTAAAGTAAAATGACACCATTAAGGTGGATCCAAGGCTATTTGGACTGGTGTCCTTATAAGAAGAGGGAATTTGAATACAAGAGAAAACACCAGGCATAGGTATGCACATAGAGAAAAGGCCATGTGAAGACAGTGAGAAGGCGGCCATCTGCAAGCCAGAGAAAAGAGGTTTCGGGAAAAAAATCAAAACTGCCAACACCTTCATCTTGGACTTGTACCTTCCAGAACTCTGAGAAAATAAATTTCTGTTGCTTAAACCACCCAATCTGTGGTATTCTGCTAAGGCAGCCCTAGCAGATGAATATAACCCTCATCTATAAAACCAAGATAGGAATGCTTAATCCATAGAGTTGTCAAAATCAAATGGGATAATGACTCTAAGAAAAAGATCCAATCAGAGGCCAAGACACAGCACATGCTAAGTAGCAGGTATTATGGTTATAAAAGGGTCCAGTAAAGTACACATAAATCACTCTACTGTGACATAAATTGGGTCTAAAATGAATTTGCCTGTGATTCTGGACTAAGCTCCTAGGCTTCTCTAGTTTGGTTTACCCTCTATCAATTTTTTTTTTTTGAGAAGCTTTTGGAGCTGGATATGGATTCTCTCTCTGATTGTCATTTGTCTTTCAAATACAGACCAGAGAAAATGAAACCTGTCTCTTTATTTTATCCTGATAACTGTCTCTGCCATAATTAGTCATATTGGAGTCTTTTCATGAAGCTGAGACATCTGCTTAAAATTCAGATTGTTCTTTTAAAAATAGACATTAGGGAATGCAAATTATTGAGAGGCCTCACTGAAGACTTCAGATTCTTGAGGGTTCTGAGCATGGGTCACTCTCAGATCTATTCCTTTTGTCGGCTTTTTAAAAAAATCACCCACATTTTCAGGGCTGCTGTGGAAGCAGTGAAAGCGAAATGCAAGTGCACAGGGGGCATGCCAGCTGGTTGCGCTAGTCATAGTGGACCAAATCTCACATGTTCCATCAGTGATACCGACATTACCTCCTCCCACTGCACTGGCCCCTGCGCTTCCTCCAGTATCATTTAGCATTGGCTGAAGGCACCAACTGAGTGGGGAGGTGGGGCTGCTGAATTAAAGTATGCCAAATGATCTGAGCAGTACAAGGCCAAGCTCTAAAACACCAAAAGTCCTTGTGTAGGATGAGAAGGAGCAGCTGGCTCCCCTTCAGTTCTCTTCCATGGGTGTGCTGGCAAGACCCAGGGTATGAGCCATGGCAGGTGGAATAACTTGCCCATTCTGAATTTCACCCAAATCCCAGAGAGTAGAATTCACACAAGGGCATCTGAGTGTGGGCTGAGGTTTCTCTTCTGCACCACTCAGCTTTCTGCAAATCCTGTCTCTTGATCCTGACCACTTCCCTCAGAAGCAGGGCAGCAAAACTTTCTGTTTTGCTTCTAAAGAAACCAAGGCCCCGGGACTTAAACTAGACTTAAAGTAGCAGGTGTGGATAAGCTGACCCTGAGATCAAGAGTTTCTGTACCGCCAAGGTGGCATTTTATAGGCATTGTTCATAATATCTCAAATATAGAGAAAGTGATCTGGTTGTAGAAGAATGTAGACCAGAGACCCTGCAAAGTCAAAGCCGTGACTGGAGTATAAGTCATGCACATGAGCAGCATCTGTCTGGGTGGCACATAATTGTGGTCATGGCTGCATTACTAACTTCTCATTCAGCCATTTGTTGAAGCAGTCAAGCAGTCATTCTTTGCGAAATGGGAGTCGAACCGTTCCCCCTTCTGATATCCAAAATGCCACCAGTGATGTCCTTCTTCATATGGTCCATTTTGATGGCTTGTGGTGTCTTACAAGTTACTGAAAGAATGTTGCCTGGAGGGAAGCTTTCTGGATAAAGGCACGCGATGGATTCAGTCTTCCAGTGGAGGGTCTCAACATAAAAGGCTGATCCAATACAAGGGAAAATCTCATTCTAAAACATTGGCCTGCATCAGTCATCTGGGGATAATGATTAGAAATACCAGATTCTAGGCCCCATCCCCAACCATTTATCTTCAAAAAGTTCCTGGGGCAGTGCCCAAGAATCTATACTTACAACAAGGGTTCCCAGTTAACTCTGAAACAGAAGGTCATGGACACTGCTCCATGAAACACTGCCCAATACAATACCACATATTCATGTTCCTTCTGATTTTGAAAACCTCTGACACTCTGTGCCTGAGCTTGTGGGCAATATGGCTGAATTGGGAGAAGAGATGCCTGATCTGAGAAGACCAGGGAGTGCTTACTCTAGCCCCCCAACCCTGAAACCTCTTGATCCTCTTGTTTTTTCTGCCATAGAATGGACCATCCCATACTTTGAGTTTTTAAGAGGAAGAACACTGTGTGATAACAGAAGTAATATTGGTAAAAGCTATACTACCTTAAACTCAGGTACCATTTGTCTATAGCTTTCACTTTATCTTTTGATGTTCACTATAATAACACTAGAATTTCATAATAAGTTATTTCACTCATGAAGAAAAAGCTGGAGGCACAAAGAAGTATTCTGGAGCCAACATCATCCCATTGAGTGAAAAATTGAACTTTAGGCTGGGGACTTGCTCTTCAAACTGGCCACTGGAGAATCTATTGCTTGATGGCCTTACCAAGGGTTGTGGTGTTTGGCTATGAGGAGTCTTCAGAATCTGGTCCTGATCGCTTTCATTTCTTTGCACTCTTGTCTGCCTAAGCAATCACAGAACTAGACCTGGGATGGGACACTATTCAATCACCAGGATGGAAGTATTCTGTTAGGCCCCCTACCTTTCTGTATAAAAGTCTTGGGGTACCATAGGAGTTGCCACTATTAACTTGCTGCCCCATGTGTTTCCAAAGACATTTGACCAAATTCTCCTTCCTGAAATTGAACTATCTGTAACTGAATAGTTATAGTTCTCTTAATGAAGGTGTCTCATGTTTGGCATAGATTATGGTAGGAGTCAGTCTAGGCTTAGCCAAAAATTTGCTGTGATCTTGGGAAATTTACCAGTTTCTTGGATTCTCAAGTTTACTCATTTATAATATGATATTTCTTACTCTATACTTTATGGGTCTGATATTCTTCAACCTAACTCTCACCAAGCCACTGGGAAAGCTAAGGATATAAGAGTGAGTACCTTCCTTAAAAGCCAGACAGGGAATAAGAAGACACCTCTTGGTGAATTTCCAGAGGTAGAAAAAGCAAAGGCCTCATAACTGAGGGAAGACATGAGAATAGAGATATGTTTACATTTTCTTGCCCAGTAGGCTTAAATATATGCCCATTGCCTCAACCTTCTGCTTTTGTGTTGCTACTTGAGGGAATTCCCACAATACCTCGCAGTTAGATCAGGGCATTACAAGGGGGAAACTAATGAGGTGGCATCGGGTATTTCTGTACCTGGAAATGCATTAGAACATGGTGAGCATCTCTAATTACAGGTAGGCTTGGGGTTCTCCTGTAATCACCTGATCTTACAACCAGGTGTGGGGTGTTTCTAAGGACCAATGGATCACAAAGAGACTAGACCTTAGCAGACACCTATTCCAACCCCAAATCTAAGTATATTGGAAGTACATTTACTGGGATCTGAACTTGGAGTAAGTCAATGGCAGAAATTATGCTTTAGTGGAATTCTCAGAGACTCAGTAACAGTAAATACATTTGGAATGAGTGAACATGTCTGCAAAATGGAATGATAAAAACTAGAGAGAAACAAAATATGCCTGAGCATTGCTTCTCAAGATTGGAATGTGGAATACCAGGACCAAGGATGTGGGCTTGAGGTGACTTAGACAAGGGCAGGGACTTTGGGGGTGGAGAGAAATGTAGGCTTTCAGAATAACTTGGTAGCTTCATGTTTCTCGTGTGACCATGGGTCCAGGTGGTGCTGACCCTCTTGATCACTGATATTGCACTGTTTACCAGAGATCATAAAACGTTCACCTGCAGACTTATTTGGTTAAACTCACATGGTGTTAATTTTTTTTAATGTGAATTACTTGTCGAAATGAAATACAAACTTTGAGCTCCTCATGAAAAAATCAGAAGGTCTAGCAACAATTGACTGGAGCTGAGTCATGGCTGCCCCCTTAGTGGGCCATCCATCTGTCAGCCAGCTTGTTCCCCTCATTTCAGTTCTTGCTTGGGTAGGGCCAATATATAATGAATGTGTAATTGGCAAAAATATTTCTGTTCTGATTGGTAAATAACTTCCGGAGCTCCCTTACTGTCTCTCAGGCTCTGGGCCATTCCCCAGGGGCATCTCCCTAACCCATTTCCCTAGAATCTGGCCATAATGAGGATTCATTTGGAAACACAGGGCCTCTGGCTCCCTGCTCCAGTACCAAGTTCAACATCCAGTTTCTGATTAGTCCTCACCCTGGGCCATAATGGTTGCTAAATACTTTGTACATCACCTTAGGGGATGAAATCTGCAGAAAAGGCAGCAGAGGCCTCCTAGGCAGGGGATATGTTCAATCCCAGATGGCTTTGGGGTTTGATTTGACTTTTTGCCCCCAAACATTTATAATTAAAGACTGTTATTTTCAGAAGTGTTTACTTTTCCATAGCATGGTGCTGAATGTGGTCAATCTGGAGAGGATTATGTAAAATTTTATAACCTAAGGGAGAAAGGAAATTTTTTTTTTATTTTTTGCAGCTCCAACACATTAACATTATGTGATTTTGTTTAAATCTATGAAATGTCTTTTCAGAGACATACTTAAATTCTTTGTAGTCAGCATCAGGTAACAGTACAGCTAAATAATAATAGTAGTAATTAATAATGATTCTAATAAAATCTATTTGTCCTTTTGAAAACATGTCCAGAAAGACACTTGTTCTGTTCAAATCAGAAACCAGTGGCTGCTGGGTTGGCTGGCCGGCTGGACACTGGGAGAGCTTAGCGGAGGCCAGCGAGTCTGAGCATATCCTCAGGGTGAGATATTTGATTACACAAGGAAGGGAAGCTGATTGCCAGTCCTCCCATCTGGAGAAAAATTTCTGGGTGGCAGGAGCTAAGGATAGGGTGAAAGAAAGTGATACACTGAGGAGAGCGGGGTGAGGTGAGGAGAAGAGGCTGCCTGGCCCTTTTCCGTCTGCTGAGGGGAGGCCAGCTTTGCCTCGCCTGTGTTTATCTGAAGTGGAACTAAATGTAACTAAATCACTGTGGGGTTGGTTTGGGGCTCCTTGCCCTGCTCCACAGCAGTACTCTCCTCCTGCTCAGCTGGGCAAACCCATTTCTCATTGCTCACCTCTGGGTCTTCCCAAAGGGTGGAAGTGAGGGGAAGGCAGACTCTTCTTGAACAAACCCCCCACCAGAGGCAAAGGCAGAGCCCTTCTTTCTTTTCTCCCACGGTTGCATGGTTGGAACTTTCTGCCTGTATAGCTCTTATTACTAGGATCCTAATTGGCCTTGCAGTCCTCATTCCCTTCTCGAATGCAAACCAGGTGATGGCAATGACCATGTGTTCCTTTTTTTTTTTTTTGGTAGAGCAACATCTGGCACAAATATCTGCTTAATAAATACTCATCAACTGAAGGAAGGCAAAATCCAGGACAGGTCAGAAACAGCTTTGATAATAGTGCTTGCATTTCCCACAGTTGCATTGATTTCCGAAGCATAGCAAGACCTTGGAGTGCTTGAAAAACCACAAGCAAAGATGGTATCGTACAGGGAGAGCAGGTGATGCCCATAGAACCAATACAACTCTAGTCATTGAATTGTTTCAGAGGTTGGGGATTGACTGTGGCTCTGCTTTAAATAATAGCTCAAATGTGTGTGTGATCCTCCAACATCAGTCTCAGTGATTCTGAATAAACCAGAATTCACTCCTCATATTATCATATATACATTTTAATTCCAGTTTGAATTTTTCCTGTTCTCTGTCTCATAGGCCCTGAATTGCACTCTTGCCAGGAGCCAAGCCCTTTGCAAGACACGCTCATGCGGTAGCTGCCATGGCAGCCCCTGCGAGGCAGATGGTTCTCCTGGTGACTGGGAGGAACTGGAGACTCAAACTGGCAGCACAGTGAACTGAAAAAATCCAGGCCCTGTGTTCAGAGAGTCTTGGTTTCCAAATTTTGCTTCTTCTAAATTATGGGACTTTGGGTTACTTAACTATAATCATTGAAACCAGAATATTTAGAAAGAAGTCATTGTTCATCTTCGTCAGTCATGTTGGATCAGCGCTGTCAGAGCAGCGGTGGTATGTGGATGTCTTGTTGTATGTCAGATATGCACACATTTACATGAACTTTGTGACCACTTTGTTCCCTTTCTTTGCGACCTGGGGAGAGAAAGCTTGAAGGTCAGGCATACTTTTAATTGTGCTAGTTCCAGAGTTTGGAAGGGCCTGTTCAATGAATAAGCTGGACAGGCCTTTCTTTTAGACATGAAAGATTTATGACCTGTTCAGCCTAGAGCCCCACCACAAAAACCTCATTGAGCTTGTTACTCGTTATCTTTCAAATATCAACTCGGATTAAAAAGGACTGTCTGGCCTGCTGACAATTATTCACTGGCATCTGTACACTGTGTTATTGTACGGCACTTCCTCAGGAGCTATAATTAGGTGGTTGTGTAAGGAGTCCACAGTGCACGTTTGAATAGCAACTCTATTTGGCTCATGATGTCACTTGCTCACTCTGGTCCCTTCTCATCATATGGCCTTTGCTGTGGTGCGGCCGGAATTCAATACACATGAAGTCAGACCAGGAGTCTTCTGTGAAGTAATGATGGCACTTAAGATGAATCACTTGGTACATACCTGAAATAAGTATGGCCCAAGTGACAGGAATTCTGGGAATCCTACTTTTTAGCCATTCAATCGCTCAGTCTTTCAGAGACTCTCCTTATCTGGAAGTCGGGTTTCATGGTACCAGCAACTCCAAATGTCTAAGTCTGTTTTGTGTTGCCGTGACAAAAATACCACAGACTGGTTAATCTGTAAAGAAAAGAGATTCATTTCATACAGTTCTGGAGGCTGGGAAGTCCAATATCAAGGTGCAGGCATCTGTGAGGGCCGTCTTGCTATGTCATTCCATGGAAGAAGGCGAGAGGGTGAGGGAGGGAGAGAGAGAGAGGCAGGGTCCCAAACTTATACTTTTATCAGGAACCCACTCCATGGTAACTAGCCCACTCCCGTGATAATTGCTTTCATCCATGAGGCCGAGTCCTCATGACCTAAACCCCTCTTAAAGGTCTCACCTCTCAACACTGCTGAGTTGGGGATGAAGTTTCTAACATGTGAACTCTGGGAAAAATGTTTAATCCAATGGCGATTGTAATGTATAGTGTATGAATTACCCGCCTCTTCCTTCCCTCCCACACTCCATTGACCCCACATCCTGTGCATTTCTCCACTGAAGTGACTCTCTTCACATTTCTTGTCTCCATGGCCACCACTTTGGCTGTAGCCTTAGACCACTGTCTCAGCCCCTTGCCCAGTTTCACGGTACCGGACCACCTTCTAATAAACTGATTGCTTTCTTCGATGATCACTTGGAGCATATTCTGTAACTTAGAACCTTACAGTACCACCTCGGTGCTCTCACAGATCAAATTCTATAAGATCTGCCCCCATCTCTGTCTCCAGCCTCTCCTCCTCTTCTCCTCACTCCAACAATCCAGCCAAAGCAGCTTCTCTTCAGCAACTCAAATGTGGCAAGAGCTCTCCTCCTTAAAGATCTTTGCACTGGACTTTGCTCTTTCTAGAACATTCTCCATACCTCTGGCCCCCTACCATGCCTGCTGATCCAGGTCATTCTTCAAGAATTAGTTTGAAATGTCACTTCCTTGGAAAATCCTCCTGAGACCCCCACACTCATTTCTTAACCTTCTGGCAAATAGTTCATCTCCTTCAGAGAACATTCCACAATTCCAGTGAGGTAATTACCTGGGCAAATACCTGTTTAAAATCTGTCTCCCTCTAGATTGCCTCTTGATCTTCTAGTGTGACAAGAGGCACCCAACATCAGATATAAACACTGTGGAGAATATAGTTATGGTTCATCTTTGAACTGAATTCTACTGTTGCTTTTTTTGTTGTTGTTAAAACATTTTTTTTAGTTGTAGACAGACACAATATCTTTATTTTATTTATTTTTTTAATGTGGTGCTGAGAATTGAACCCAGTGCCTCATGCATGCGAGGCAAGTGCTCAACCGCTGAGCTACAACCCCAGCCCTTCTACCTTTGCTTTTTTGCACTAGAACATCCTTGAGCATCTTTACTACTGGCCTCCAGCCTCTGTTCCTGGAGAAGATCCATGGCTCCATATGAGGGTTTCTTAGCCACCAAGACCTGGTTGGAAAGCATGATGGGAGTGAGGAAAAATCATCAGTTTGCTGAATTTTCTGTGCTAAAATGGAGCTGAGGGGCCAATGAACTCTATGGTCATATTTTATAGTCTGGGGGACTGAGGCCAAGAGACATTGAGCAATATGTCAGAGAGCAGAGCTAATAAATGGATTCAATGTCCCTAAAATTTTCATCAGAGAGACATACATACAAAGTCTGCCCTTATACATGAAACGACATATGGAAAATGTCTTATTTTCATTTCTGTCTCCTCACTGATCCTCGTAGCAACCTTAAGAAGAAGGTATCGTTCATCCTCTTGTTACAGGAAGGAAACACAGACAGCATAGTGCCTTCAGTGGGGTCAAGCCTGTGTAGAAACACCGAAGCCGAACTGTGTCCCTGGGCTTGTGCTTTTTTGTGTGACTATCATTCGCACTGTACCTTTCTGCCCTAAATACATTCTTGGGCAACTCCACCTCTGGGAAAAGCTATATTGATCAGGGAACCACAGCTATGAGCAAAGGAAAGGCTGCTTTCTCTTCCTTGCTCACAGGGTGGCTGCAACTTGTGTTAGCTGTCTCTCCATCTTCTCATGAAACTGCCTCAAGTTAGAGGACTTGACGGGTGAGAGTGCAGAGGCTCTGGAATCAGAATCAGCCAGTGTAAACCCTGGCTCTGCTGCCTACAGCCGGTGACCCAGTCAGGCTGTAGAACGTCTCTGAGCCTCAGGGCCTCCTTTGCAAAATGTGGGTATGAATTGCCTTCCCCTAGGTTTGTTCAGGGTTAGACAAGATACTGCTTAGGACTCCAGAAACACTTTTTATTTTGTTCTTAACTGACACATAATCATTGTACCCATTTATGGGGCACTGTGTGCTGTTTCAATACCTGTACTGTTGTTCCTTGGTATCTGTGAGGGATCCGTTGCAGGGCTCCCCTGTGGCTACCCAAATCTGCAGATGCTCAGTTCATAAAATGACATTGTGTTTGCATGTGATCTACATTCTCCTTCCTGTGTACTTCAGATCATTTCTAGATTACTTACAATATGCCATACACATGTAAGTTCTACATACATTGTTGCTATACAGTAGTGTTTAGGGGGTAATGATTAGGAAAAAAGAGTCTGTACATTGTACCTATTTGGTCCAGACGCCACCATTGTCCAGCCACATGTGAGCACATAATAGTGAATTGTCAGAACTAAGAAGGATCCAAGGGGCCAATAAACTCTATAGTCACGTATTGCAGATTGGGGGTCTGAGGCTAAGAGATTTTGAACATTATCAAGGTGAACAATGCTTAAACAGTATAGGAGAGAGACTGCAGAGTGGTGAAAGTGGGAGGCCACAGAGGGGGTGCCTTCATGTCACCTCACTTGTGGAATTCAACCTAGTGCTTGGCATGTGACAAGTTCAAGTTTTGCTTTTTGGAACTTTCTGGAATTATGTCTAAATGTTTTCTATCCAAGGTTGATGGAGGCTTTGGATGCAGAACCTGATAAAATGTAGGGCTGACTATGTACATCGTGCAGAAACTAAATCAGGGTAGTTAGTACGTCACCTCATACATGTATCATTTCTTTGTGGTGAGAATATTCAAAATCCTCTCTCCTTATGATTTCTCCTAACAACCAAAGGTAGCCTGGAGCAACCTAGTTAAGAAGATAAATGTCTGGAAAGACCACCTGTTGGAGATGTTAGAAGGAGTTGGTAGAAGGGCAAAGTGGATCCAGGGATGTGGTTAGAAGAGGGCAGGGTTGCAGATTGATATGGATTGTCATTTAGCTGCAAGTACTGGTGTTCACCCCTGACCACATGCCTGCACTTCCATGTGCCATACCTCTTGTGTGTGGGTGCGTGTGTGTGTGTGCGCATGGGTGCTTGCTCATGAAGTGTGTGGGAGCATGGGCCAGGCAATATCCATAGCTCCCCAGACCCTCAATAGCATCGTGCATTTCTACACAGATTGCATTGCCCTCTCTCTGCGTTTGGATGGGGAAGTTTAAAAAGAATAAATGTGAAAAAAAATGTTTATAAGTTAATCTGATTGCTAATCTGAAAAGGGCTTCATTCTTTAAGACATTTGAGAACTTTTGTTCTAAGCTGTGGCTCTACAAGATATACCCAGAAAAGGTGCTTTAGCAACTGACTCAACTGAGTTGTGAATGAAGCTTTTTTTTTTTTTTTCTCAGCCTACAGGCTGAAGTCTAAAAAACTAAATGTTAAACTAGGGAATATTAATTTAGAACAGGTTTTTATTATCCACATTGAAATTATAATTTCATGGCAGATTCAGGAGAAGGAAGGAACATTGAAGAAAGAGGTGCCAAGTGATCAAATCAGAGAAAAACATTTAAAAAATAAAAAATAAAAAGAAGAGCAGCAGCTGGGTTCCCAGGGTGTACATCTGCAATCCCAGCAACTCAGGAGGCTGAGACAGAGGGATCACAGTTCAAGGACAGGCTTAGAAATTTAACAAAATTAAAAAATAAAATAAAATGAAAACATCTGGGGATGTAGATCAGTGTGCAAGGTCATGGATTCAACACCCAGTACTGCAGGAATAAATAGATAAATAGATAGTTAAAAAAGCAAGCAAGCCTAGATCATTCCTGGAGAGATATAAGCGGGAGCTGGCACCCCAGCAGCCTGCAGGTAGGCAGAAATCAAGCTTTGGGGGAAGGAGCCAATAGTCATGAACCCTATAGTCATGTTTTGCAGATTGGGGGTCCAGGTTCAAGGACTGCACTTCAGCTTGCAAACTCTGTCATTGCATTCTCTCTGCAGATCAAGGGCAAGTCTAGAGGCAGACCCATTCTCCCCAAGCTCCCAAGACTGAGATGAAAGCAGAAGCTGAATTAGTTAATTTCCACCAAGAAATCACCATGGCAAGGTTTGGAATCTCACATTGGCATAGCAAGCTCCTTCCCACTGTGCATCAGGCAGTCACAGACAGTTGAGCAGTCAGAGGAATCAAATGTCTAATGGGGTGGTGAGAGAGCAACTGTGTCAGCCTTGCCACAGGGCCTGAAGTCCGATGTCCTCAAGCCATGGCCCCTGTATCCTAGGAGGTCACTGCTCACTCAGGCATCTCTGAGAGCTCACTCTCTGCTCCCATTGCCAACCAACCCCAATTAGGGCACATCCATTTCTCTAAGGAGAATATAAATCTTTCCTTCATAAAGTGGTACAGTCATAAATTCCCCAAGGATTGAACATGATGAATTCAAGTTAATAAACAAGTTATTCAGGATGGGCAAGAAATTAAGGAATTTACATATTCCTTGAAATATCTTCTAGATGTTAAGGAAAAGAAAACTATCTTGGGTTGTTTCCTGCTGCTAAAACAAAATACCCAGATTGAGTTCATTTAGAAAGCATAGAGATTTATTTAGCTCACAGACCTGGAGACTAGAAAGTCCAAGAGCATGGCACTGGCATCTGGTGAGGGCCTGCTTTCTGCAGCATAACATGGCGGAGGACATCATACAGTGAAACAGAGCAAGCATGCTAGCTCAGATCTCTCTTCCTCTTCTTATAAAACCACTGATGCCATCATGGAAGCCCCATATTAATGACTTTTTCTAATCTTAATTACTCCCTTAAGGCCAAATTTGTAAATACCATTAACATGAATTTGGGGCTTAAGTTTCCAACACATGAACTTTTGGACCCATTCAAACCATAGCAAAGCAAATGATGATGTTGCTGCACATGAGGTTGAGTTGGGAAAGAATGTGGCATATCCCTTGAACATTGAATTCTGAATAGTCTTGGTTAAATTGTTGAGCAAGAGGAACAAGGCAGTGAGTATCTTATTGGGTTAGTGAAGGAAAGACACAATGGCAGGCCAAGAAGAGGAAATGCTGATGTCCAGAGCTCTGTCTTCAGACCCTGCTCTCTTGATGCCCTCAGGCCTGGGATCCTATCTTTCTCGTATTGGAGATCACTCAGGTGCTTCCAATCCTCCTCATCTCCTGGGCTTGGGACTCAATTATCTTCTGTCCAACTATCTTGTTCTCCTGTCTCTTAAAAGCACCACATTTGGCATGAAGAGTGTACCACCAAGCAGTGTGATCACCAGTGACTGGGCCCTCCCTTGATTCCATTGTCCAAACATAACTCTATCTTCTCCTTTTGCCCTCAAGTCTAACCTGTTTCTGAATCTAGTGAATCGTTTTTTCTTTACCTTCATTGTACTGGTTTCTCCTGCACTTCCTGCCTCATCTGTTTTTGTCTTCGTTCTACTATAATCTTCTTCTTTCTCCTGGGCTATTGTATTTGCCTCCTGACTTGTGTCCTTGCTTCTCCTGTAATTCCTCCAAGCTATACTCCACACTGCTGCTGCACAAATGTAATCATGATCCTACCCCCCGTAGGCTTCATGTTACCAACAAGGTGAAGTCCAAAGTCTTCACTGAGGCAGGAAGAGCTCTCCTTGTTCTGGACCCTGTCTCACTTTCTCTTTTACTTCACTTTTCTAATATCTTCACTCAACACCTGTTAGTTTGTGCCAGGTGCTGTGTTAGGGGCTGGGGATGCAGTGGTAAATAGAAGCATCACTTTGAAGCTGACAATCCATCTACACTAAAGCATGGGTCATTCCCTGGATGTGTCCTAAGCAGGTGCCTTTGCTCACGTAGTCCTATCTGCTGTTCCCCTGAGACGATGAGCATCTCCGCATCTACTGGAAGATGTCCATGTGTCTCTCCAGGCTTCATTGAGTTTCTCCTCCTTTACAGAGCTGTCCTAGATATCTCCTTCCTTTGTGTCCCCTATGCCACTTGCACATGGGCCTTTATTCATGTGAAAGGTGAATTCCATGTCCTATCTCTATGATCTTGGGTAAGTTACCATGTACAATGTCCTCCTCTATGAAATGAGCACAATGACAATGATTTCATAATGTTATTTGGAAACACAGTGCCTGGTCTATATTAAACACTGTGTTTGTTAGTTTTCATTACTTTGACCAAAATACCAACTTAGAGGAAGAAAAGTTTATTTTGAACTCATGGTTTTCAGTTCAGTTTATGGTGGCCAACTTCAGTGCTCTGAGCTGAGGTGAGGCAAAGCATCATGGCAGAAAGGCAAGATGAGGAGTGCTGCTTCATTCATGGTAGCCACGAAGAAGAGAGAGAGCGGGAGGAGCCAGAGACAACATAGATAATCCCCAAGGGCACGCCCCAGTGACTCACTTTGTCTAACCATACCCCACCTGCCTACAGACACCACCCAGAAGTTCATTCAAATTCTGAATCCACCAAATGGATTAATCCACCAATTAGGTTCTAGACTTAATAATCAAATCATTTTGTCCTTGAACATTCCTGCATTAACACAGGGGGCACCTCATATTCAAAACACAACAAGTACCCAGTAAATACTAGCTGCCATAATCCTAATGATTATGATGGCAATAAGGAAGAATAAAATGGCTTCACAGCTGCTGTGAAAAATAGTTTAGTGGTTTGGAAAAAAAGTTAAACAGATACCATATATCCTAGCAATCCACTCCAAGGCATTTATACCCAAGAAAAATAAAAACATGTGTCCATACAGAAGCCTAAACATAGATGTTCACAGCAGTATCATTCATAGCAACTGAAAAGTGGAATCAACCCAAATGTCTATCAATGAACAAAGGGATAAACACATGGCAGTGTATCCATAGAAAGGAATATTACACCAAAATGAAGTCCTGCCACATGCTAAGACACGGATGAGCCTCAAAAACATTGTGCTAAGCAAAAGAAACCAGACACACAAGGCCACTTGTATTATTCTTTTATATGAAATATAAAAGATGGTTACACAAGTAAATTCCATTGAGTTGAAAGCTTTAAAATGTTCATGGTATGCTATGGTGAATTTTACTTCGACTAAAAAGAAAAGACAGGTTAAAAAAGATGAGAATTTGAGGGAGGTGCAACAAAGCTCAACTTTTGTCTGCTGATGGTTGGTTGAACTTAATTATTATTACATTTTTTCTGAAATAAGGATGTTGAATTATCCCACAAATGTACATGCAATGACTGCTGTGGGCACTGGTGATACAAATTTTCTGCTCTCAGGTAGTTCTCCCACTTCCACTCCCAAAGATTCTAGCTAGAGATGTCAAAGCCAAGTCCACAAAGCATTCTCTCCTTTGGGCTCCTATAGCCTTTGGTTCCAGCTTCAGTTTAATCTTGTATTGTGAATAATACCTGTGTCACCTCTTTCCCAATAGAATAGCAGCATCTTAAGGACAGAGATTGTCTTGGTCATCACACGGTACAGGCAGAAAGAATTCATTCACTCTGTTCATTTGTAAAGATGGAATCTGATCTGGCTTAAAAAAAGAGACTGCGTGCCAGATACCAAAGGAATGGAAAATACCCTCCCAAGGGATTACTGGAAATGGTATTCCTGACCTGACAGGTGGGGACAGGAAGTGGAACTACCACTATGTGTTAGAATGACTATGTCACTAGGAGAAGTCAAAGTTCATCCCTTCTTTTCCCCTTCCAGCTACTGCATTTTTGCATACATTTGGTGTAAGTTTTTTTTTTTGTTGTTTTTTGTTTGTTTGTTTGTTTTTGGTATTTTGATGCGAGGCTTGGAAGATATTTTTGTGGATAATGGGGATGTTTGAGTTGGAAGTGAAGGAAACCTGATATATGATATCAGAAGAAAAGAACTAGGAAGAGTTCAGCACACCAGATCTCACAATGCAAATGGGCCAGAACAAGGGCATTTGGACATGGAGCTGTGATCAGACAGCCTTCAATTTGTTGGTCCTCTGATGCTTCTAAAAGGACCTGGGCTATCTACCATGTTTCAGAAAACTGTGCTCAGTGGGCAGGTTCAAGTAGTATTAGATATGTGACAACCTCACTTTGGGATTTTTCTGTTCCCAGAAGGCAGGCACCATCTTCTCTTCCAACTGGTTTGACTTGCCCAGTAGGCTTGCTACCAAGTCATCAGTTTCCAGGGTTAACTCCACACATGGTGACCTAAACTCACCATGGAAGGAGTTCAGCTGTAGCATGGCCATGTTCATGCCAGAAACTATAGAATTCGAGGTCAAGGTCCAAAGTCCATCATTCTACTCGGGAAAGTAGTTTGGACAGAACATGTCATGTTCATATGTTCACATTTTTGCATCATTTTTCTTTGGAGTTCTCTATGGACATCCGTTTGTCCTTTGGTCCATGCTTTTAAGGTTCAGTTGGAGCCATATCTCTCAATAAGAAATCCTTCCTAGAGACCTCAATGGTACCAAGGCCCACTGCCCTTTCCTCCAAATTCTAAGAGCCTTTGTCTGTTGCTATGATCTGGGTACTCAATCCTATGGACCTTTGTATTTTGGCAGTAGCTGGATTATCATTGTTAAGGATCCATACAATAGTTTTATTTTTTAACTTTTAATTTTGAAATGATTTTAGATGGATAGGAAAGTTGTAAAACAAGGAGAGTTCCCATATGTCCTTCACCTAGCTTCCCTTGATGTTAACTTTTTCCATAGTGAGGACAGAATGATCAAAATGGGAGGTTAACTTTTATGCAATGCGATTAACTAAACTCCATGCTTATTGAGATTTCCTGATTATCCTACTGATATTTGCCAGGGTCTGAACGTTCATGTGTTCCTAAATTCATATGTTGAAATCGTAACCTCTAAGGCAGTGCTATTAGGAGATGGGAAACTTAAGAGGTGGTTAGATCATGAGAGCAGAATCCTCCTCAGTGGGATTGTTCCCTTAAAAATGAGGCCCAAGACAGCTTCCTTGCCCCTTCCACCACATGAAAGCATGGTGAGAAGGCATCGTTCCATTCCACGGATTAGGAAGCAGGCCCTCCCCAAGTATTAAACCTGCCAGTGCCTTGATCTCTGACTCCCGGGTCTCCAGAACTAGGAGGAATGAATTCCTGTTGTTTACAAGTCACCAAGCTTATGGTATTTTTGTTAGAGCAGCCCAAGGACAAAGACATGTTCTTTTCCAGGATCCAATCCAAGACACCACATTGATTTCATTGTCCTGTCTTTTGAGTTTCCTCCAACCTGGAAACCTTTCTTCTGTCTTGCCTTTTCTCATATACTTCAGTGCTGGTCGGTTATTTTGTAGACTGTTTCTCAACTTGAGTTTGTGTGATGTTTTCTCAAGACTAGAGAGAAGTTTTGCATTTGTGTAAGAGTAACACAGAACTGAGGTTGGGCCTTCTCAGAGCACCATTATATTAGGGAATGTTAGCCATCTTAGCCATGATCATTTGGTTCAGTTGATGTCTGCTAGTTTCCCCACCATAAGTTATGATTTTACCCTTTGTAACTAACAAATATCTTGGAGGAGGTACTTTGAGATTATGCAAATATTCATTTCTCCTCAAATATCTGCCCACTAACTTTAATATCCATTGGTAGATCTGCCTTCAAAAGGTATTGCTGTGGCATACACCATGAATATGTTCATAAATGCTCAGTTGTGTGAGATAATAAGCCCTTATTCAAGCAGCTGCTGTAGGGTTTTCCATTAATTGAAGCTTCTTTGAATTGTCTTTATAATGGGATCTATTATGATAGGATTTTAATTTGATAAATGGTACGATCAAATAAATATGAATAAAATGCTGTATTCATTTATCTCCCCATTATCCATCCATCTCTCTCTCTCTCTCTCTCTCTCTCTCTGTCTTTTGTAAAATAATTGAGTTGCTAGTATTCATATTTCTCCAATTATTCCCTACCCATATTTTCTACTTGTTGCTGCTATTTAAATTGCTTTGTGAACTTGCTGTTAATGGCCAAACTATTCAGCTAAAATAGGAACATTAATTTATTTGAGCAGATTGTTGCAAAATTGATTCGAAAAGAAGAGATGCCAATTTGTATTGCTGGAATGTGCCAGCTCAGAAAAATGACTCTGTCACGGACATTTGTTGCTTCTGTTGCCTGACCTCCTTACCCCCTTTGTAGGTCATAGCCCCCATACTTCCTTTGTAGAACCTCACCTTCCTTGTTCTTAGTCCATACAACTTGTCCACCTGCTATCAGCAGTGAAGGGCACATGCCTTAGGCCGTCTGCATTGGTCAAGAAACTGGCATTTGGTTCTAGTTGAATCAGCATTTCTTTAAAGTTCTTGCTGGAGTTATCAAGTAAGAAACTTGCTCTGTCTACTGAGGTAGCTTAGAGAGTGGGATCTAAACCTGTAGCTTCCTCTGCACAACTTTGCTATAAAGTGGGGAAGGAGTCTGAGAATGAAGCCAGCAGAGGAAGGCAGTGAGATGGGGAGGGTGAGGGAGAGCTATTCTTCATGACAACAATGCAGCATCGTTTTTTGGTGTTTTTTGGGTTTTTTTCTGAAGCCAGATCCACCTGAGGATTTTTCAACGGCTCATGCTCATCAATCCACTCTGTTTCATTATTTAAGCATCTTGGGTTGAGTTTCTGTTACTTGTCACCCAAAGCCCTGATGAATACAGATGCTTTTTAACACCTGTTCCATGGGAGGCATGTGCTTGGACTCTTCAGGATTTAAAGACAAGCCAGACAGGGCCATGCTCCTGGGGACCTCAATTTAGCAGAGGTCACAAGATGAGTGCACCTCTCACCTACATATCTACAAGACATCTCTACAAGAAAAGGCGTCCATGTCATCAACTTGTCTTCCACACGAACAGCTTTGGCTATAGGATCACAGTGAGTTCAGCGATAAATACCAGCTGCGGGGACGGGGGGATTTGGAGCACTGAAGACATCCTTTCCACAGTCGCCGTGGCTTGGACAAGGTACAACAGTGAGAAAGTGCCTAAAGCTCAGTGTGTGTTTTGAGGTTCTGTAGGACATTTGTAGTGTACTGAGGGGAGAGGTTAGGTAAAAAAAAGGGAAGATTAGAGGGGGAAAAAACAAGAGAAAATAACTAGAGAAACACATGGAGGGGGGGGCTCTGAGTGGCAGCAGGATCAGGGAACCTGTTAGAAGGTCAGTGAACCATCCAGTTGAACCTTGGTACAAGGCTAGAAAGAACCCAGTGGAAAAAGAAAGCTGGAGGTGTTTGGAGTCCCAGCCCCCAAGAACATTCTTCAGGAGTCTTTGGCCATATTTGCTCAAGAATCTCCCTCGTGGTATCATTTGAAAGCCATACTTTTTATTTCATGCTAAACATTGTCAGAGGGAGCAGTGGCAGATTCCTCCTGGAACGTGCGCCAACCCGCCTGGCATGTACGCTTTTAATGGCATTCCAGAGCTCGAGGCCTGGCAGATTCCCTCAGATCCTTGCCCCCGCGCTGGCTCCTGCCTTACCCAGAGTTAGGATGTCAGGAGGGAGCATCTATCTTCCTGACCTTCCCCAGAGAAAACGTCCTGGATGAGACCCCGACCCTCATCCAGGAGGCAGGCGTAACTTGGCCTTGGGAAGGATTTTCCTGCAGTGGCTTTAGACTCAGGAGTTCTGGTCACATCTTAGCTCTTCTTCTTTGCTGTCCTCATCCCCAGTCCTTGAGCATTCCTGTCACCTCCTCCATTTGCACGGATTCTCTCAGTGCTTCTACCTGGCCTCCCTGCTTCTTCTTTTGCCCCTCTGTAGTCTATCCTCAACAAAGCAGCTGGAATAATCCTTAAAAACACATCCCTCTGCCACCCCCTTTCTTAAAACCTTCTAATGGCTCCCTGTCTTATTTGGAATGAAATCCTAAATCGATACCATGACCCCCAAAATACTCCAGGTTCTGACCCTGTGGGTACTGTTTTGTTTTTGTTTTTTTTTTAACTTTATTTCTTGCCACTCCTCCATCTCTTAGAGCCCTTGTGCTTGCCATTCTCCCTGCTTCTGCTGGTGCCTTTGCTTGTTCCCAGGGCCCATAACATGCCTCCTCATATAAAGGTATGTATCTGTCAGGATATGCTGCAGTAATAAACAGCCTCCAAATCTCAGTGGCTCAAAATAATAAAAGTTTCTTTCTTATTCACTTTGTCATATCTGTTGTGGGTTGGTAGAATGGCTCAGTTCATTATAGCCACTTAAGGTTGACAGAACAGCCACCGTTTTGAATGTTATTAGCTGCTGTCTCAGAGGGAAAGAGACTTTGAAAGATCTCACAAAAACATTGAAATACCTGACACAGAAGATACATGCATTACTCCTGCTCATGCTGTTTGGTCAGTCACCAATCTCAATAATCTACAAGGGAACCCCAACGTACAATCTTGCCATATGTTCGAAGTAGAAGAGATCTGTATTATTTGGTGAACAGTTCCAACAATGTCCATACCTGTGACTACGACAGGATTAGTCAGGTGGGCTGGGGTAGAATTTAGGTGGAGAGTTCAGGGAAGAAGGGTTCACTATCTCAGCTCAAGCTCAGGAGAAACGAGAATATGTCTAAGTCTGGCTGCTCACTGGCCCATTCCTATTGATGCCTGTAAGAAAACTTAGTGGCCATCTTTTAGGTCCTTCAAGCCAAGGGTGACTTTTACACCGATGGTGGGCTAGGAACAGACCCTTGTCCATAAATAACTCACCTTTCCAGTGTCTGTAATTCTTCCACTAGAGATTCATTTCTTTGGTTCCAGAATAGCACTTCCTATGTCGTGTCCAGCACACTTCTGCTGGAAACCAACAACAGATACTCCTTGGTCAAATTAGATTGTGAATTGTGTGTTGATGTGGACCTTTCCTGCGCAGACCACCTCGGAGCCTGGTTCAGTATGCTTGTGTCTGTTGTCCCTCCCTGTGTGGAGACTCAAGTGTGCGGCATTTCTCAAGTTCTTAGGTTCAAGGGAGCCCCGCCTCCATGGATGCTCCTGGGATTCAACTGGGCAGTCTGGGAAATGCTAGTGCCCTCCAGAAAGTGAATGTCCCTGAGCTGGGGGCACCATGAGGGGGAGCAGGAAGTCTGCCTAGACCAGGTGCTGAGAGAGCGGGCTGAGAAAGGGGCTGGGGAGGCAGAGGGTCTGAGAAGCAGCAGACAGGTGAGAAGATCAACAGGGATGGCTGCTGAGCTGTGTACCCACCTCCACCCCACCCCCTGTCACCTCTGCCCCTCCTCTCTCTCCTTCCTGCCTGGGTGAGGTCAGGGCCAGGGTTAAGGGCACACACTGTGTGTGTGTGTGTGTGTGTGTTTTCTAAGCCCCAAACACCCAGGCTGTTTCCGATCTTCACAGCTGAACTCGGAGGGCCCCTCTGTCTTGAATGGCCTCTCCTTCCCCCACTCCCCTCGGCGATGTTCTTAGCACCCTTTAACAGCCCGTGTTTAGGCAGCCACCTCTAGGGAACTGTCCCTGACATGTCAGCTGGATTTAGATCCCTTCCCCAAGTGCCCATCACATCCTGACCATCCTTATCACGGCCCTTATCGTGTTTTCAACCCTCTTTTCTGTCCCTCCAAGCTCCTGGAGGCCTTGTCTTTCTATCTTGGTGTCTTCCCCTGGCAGGAGATAAGTGCTCCATAATTAACTGGCTGAATGAGACCCAGGCACAGAGCCGGGAGTGGATTAAAATCCTCTACACACACAACTTTGAAGAGTTTCCCAAGTTAAGAGAATCTATTCTGCATGTTCAGAACCTCATCCTGCTTTGCCCTGCTGGACTCTCCTGGCCTTCTGCTTTCCTGGAGGTTCAGTCTTCCTCAGCCTCCCTCACTGTCCATCCATCTGGTCCTGTCTGACCTGCTCCCTCTGTCATGGTGTCCTTGATTGCCACTTTGCTGTGGGACACCTGGCTTATGTTGTCCTTTCTCAAAATCCTGAATGAGTCCTGGACTACCTGTGATACCACATTATACTCCATAGATTTATACAATTATTTTGCAAATGTAATATAAAATAAAACCAGACACATACTACTGGCTTATATTTCCCTAAGTAGGAAATAAAATGCAAATGTCTTGAGAAGACAATCTAACTTGAAGGGTGGGAATAAGGGTGCTTTTTAAGGGTGAGGTTATCTTTAATGATTTACAACAAAGGGAAAACTGGAAGGAAAGTTTGTTGTCAGCAGCTCACCCAGGGCTGCAAGATGACCCTGACTCTGACCTCTGTGGGCTCCAAGCTCTCTTTTGCCTTTGTGGACCTCATCTCTCAAAATGAACAAACAAAACTAATCAAACAACAACAACAACAACAAATCCTTATATGACCAACTGTGTTGCTACAGAGATGAATATAATGCAGGCTAGATTCATTAATATGTATTTATTAATGTTATATTTGTTTTTTCTTCTGAGGTTTAAAATATTGAGTACAAAATTGTAGTTAGTTAGGGGGAATAAGTACTGAAGTCCTATTGCACAGCAGGGTGACTCCAGTTAACAATATGTAGTATGTACTCCAAAATAGCTGCAAGAGAGGAATTTGAATGTTTTACCACAAAGAAATGAAAAACGTTAATTACCTTGACTTGATCATTACACACTATACACATGCATATTTAAACACCACATTATATTCCATATATTCATACAATTATTTTGCAAATTTAATATAAAATAAAACCAAACACATACTTAAATTAAAACATTTTAGGGGTCCCTAAAACTCCCTGGTTCCCGACACTGTGTGTGCTTTGCCCAAAGGCCGAGTCTGCTTGAAGCCCGCATTCCTGCTCACTGTTTCTGGGATGTAAAGTGCTCTTCAGTCATTTGGGGCCACACAGTCCCTTCCGCCTAGGATGACTATTCCCTAGTCCAGCCCTCCTCCTGCCCCGTCAACCTGATGGAGTCACTCATAATCAAGGTCCAGCCAGAATGCCACTTTTTCTTGCCAAATTCCGCAAATTAAACCACAGGATGCCCAATTAAGTTTTAATTTCATCTAAATAACAAATATTTTAGTTCAAGTACGTCTCACATATCACATGTCCCAAATATTGCAGGAGACTTGTTTGTATTAAGAAGTTCTGTGTGTTTATCTGAAATCCAGACTTACCCCGACATCCTGTATTTGACCTGGCAACCCTACTCTGTGCTGTTTCTGACTCATTTTCAGAGCAGCTCTTCTTCCCACCTGCTGCTCCCCCCAACCTGTCCCAGCATTGCCTACACACCTCTGTCCCATGCACCCGACTCCAGTCCGCATTCCTTCCAGTCATTACACAGGCCTGTCACGGTCGGGGAACGTGGCAGTGCATGAGTCGTCACATATGAGTACATGTGTGCTTTCCCTTTATTTCCCCAACTATCTTCTTATTTTCAGGGATGACTTGGCAGCATTTGGTTTTAATTTCATTCAGGATATCGAGTGGCTGAGACTAAAGAGGAGTTAACTATTGCAAGGGACTACAGCAGCACTTTTACTAACAAGGATGTGTCCCAATAAGACACTATGGGTTTGACATGCATGACTAATGCTAAAAGAAAAGCCAGAGGGTCTTAGCAGAGACCTGTGTCCCTCCTTGCCATGTGCAAGGGTGGACCGTGTGTGAGGGTGTCTCAGGTACGCTCTTCCCCATGATGTTGTTGTCAGATAGTGAATCAGATCCAGTGGGACCCTGTGTGTGGGATCTTTTCTGTTTTTGATTCTTAGGTTTAGGACATTATAATTTTGCCTCTCTAGCTTGGGAGTGGCTTGATTATTTTAAGAGCGCTTTTAAAC
This sequence comes from Callospermophilus lateralis, assembly GCF_048772815.1. NCBI lineage: Eukaryota > Metazoa > Chordata > Mammalia > Rodentia > Sciuridae > Callospermophilus > Callospermophilus lateralis. Next base: position 147,411,339 of record NC_135309.1, read on the forward strand.
CTACTTCACTCAGTGCTCACTACACCTCAAATTACCTCCCTCACACAGGAGAACTGCAGACTGAGATGATGTGGGCACAAGCCACTGGAGACTGTAGGAGCCTGGCTCCAGACTCCTAATCTAGTGCTCTTCCTGCACTCTCAGCAGCAAGGAATGCAAGCTAGACTCCCAGCAACAGCCTCCTTCCCTGTGGCCATGGCTGGGGAGAAGCAAGCCCTCAGGACTCAGGCCAGGCAAAGACTAGTGGTCTGAAACAGCTTGGGCCGAAGGAAGTTTTGGAAAGCTTGGTGAAAGTTCCCTTTTTTATTGCCAAGGATTTCCCAGCTTTCAGCACTTTCTCCCTTTCTTGGTTGAGTGAAATTTCCAAAGTTGACCACTGGTTAATTCTTTTGTTATTCATGTTGAGCAAGAAACCACAATGCCCAAATACCAATGTGTGTGTGTGTGTGTGTGTGTGTGTGTGTGTGTGTGTGTGTGTGTGTGTTCCCAGAGTGGTATCCTTGTGGTAGAAGTTCTTGCCCCTTTAGCAGTCTATAATCCAGCTCTTAGCTCACCCAAGCCTTAAGGAGCAGGCAACACAGCCCAAAATAGTTCCCACGGGTGGTCCCAGTGTAATGAGAAAAACAAAACAACAGTATCAAGGTCAAATCCATGTGGGGAATTCTGCATGCCACTCCCCTCCTGGACTGTTAAAACTGTTCATTAGTAAAGGCTCTCTAGAACAGTGATCTCTAACTTAAAAGAATGGGGAATGGGGCAATGCTATTTAATTTGATGTTTTCCAAAATTATTTGATCAGAGAAATACTCCTTCCTCCTCCTGTTTCATTTTTTTCCTTCTTTCCTTCCTTCTTTCTCTGTCCCTCCCTCCTTCCCTCCCTCTTGTTTTTAAGGAACATCTCAGTAATGCTGTTAGTCATTCTGGGAACAAACTTTGAGGAGAATGGACCTCAAAATGGGGCTGGGGGCTGAGGTCGGGGCTTGGTGGTAGGGGGCTTGCCTGGCATGTGTGAGGCACTGGGTCTGATTCTCAGCACCATATATAAATAAAATGAATAAAAAAATAAATAAAAGGTCCATCAACATCTAAAACATATTAAAAAAAATGTTAGAGGGGTGAAGTTTAGCTAGATTTCACCACCTCTTCCAAGTGTTCTCTTTCCAAGCCACTTACTTCATGCCATAAATTTTAGCTCAGAGAAAGCCTTACTGGCCTCAGCACACCTGCTCCTCCTGGTGTGTAGGTGATGCTTGGAACTAGTCGCCATCACCCGTAGAACCCTCACCCTGTCCAGTCAGCCCTGCCAGAAGGACTGTGAATGCCTGAGCCCCTCGTTGGTACCAGTGGCTCCAGTGAGTTTCCAGGGCAGGATGGTGCCTGAGGAAGGGAGGCCCTTATGGCAACACCACGTGCCGTCCAGTGGGTGGTCTCAGCCAGTGACCACGCACCAGAGCCACATGCAAGCACTCTGGTGGTCTGTGGCATAACATGGGATGTGTTTGTGTGAGGAAGTACGCACCCCTCCCTCAGCCCGGGGCAGCCGTGTTGCCTCCCTTCTTTCTATTCACACCAGGATGCACTGAGTTCCAGGGATTCTGCCACGTTGCCTGTAGAAGCAGCATGAAAGGTGTCACTGTGTGTCAAGTGGCGGTTCCACCCAAGCTCTTGTCTACCTCTGGGCTTTTCACAAGTTTCTTCCTTTGCCTGAGATATTTGTCATTTGTTGGCCCAATTTCTTAAGTTCAGCCTCAGTGTTACCTCAAACTAAAGCAGCCCTTCCGCCTGATACTTTCAATGATAGCATCCTGTTTGCAGTCTTCACTGACTGACCATTGCCTAGATTACCACATACCTATTTTTTTGAATATTGTCTTCTCCCCTCAAGATGTCAGTTCTACAAAAGGCAGAGATCTATTGTTTTGGCCACTGTTGGATCCCTAGTGCCTCAAGCCGTGCCTGGCATAATATAAGCATGCCACAAATGTTCGTTGAATGAATAAGTAAATTTTCCATGTTCAGAATCAATCACCAGCTGTTCCCCCAAACGCTGGTTGGAGTCAACCTCAGGCCTTGCTGATCAACTCGTGGACTGTATGGTGAAGAGGGCAGCTTATGCTTAGGGGTGGCTGCCTGGCCCAGCCATGGTCCACCAGCATGTGAGGAAGTACAGAAGCACAGAGAGCAATAGAAATGAGTTTTTATTTGTAAAAAGTTACAAAATGATATTGTACAAAAATAAAGTCTGTAGAGAACTTTGGTTGTATAACACAAACGACTGAGACAGATCAGAGAAGTTAGAGCTTCAAAGAAGTGCACTCCTTACTGAACCAGATGGTAATCACAACGATAAAGAAAAATCACAAACTTTACCCTTTGGTGGATCTGGTGGAGCAATCTGCTTCCATTGAAACCCACCTGTGGTGTGTAGGTGACGCTGGGAACGAGACAACACCCATGGAACCCTCAGCCCTGTTGGGCAGGTATTCTCCACGGGGCGCCGGCAACGGAGGTTGGAACCTGGGAACGTCAGACACAGACACCACATCTGCCAGGACTCTCTGGACTGGACAGATGAACCTGGGACTACATGCAAGTTGTGCCAGAAAGCTGGGGTTGTCACCGTTTTGAGCAGAGGATGGCGACGGAGAAGCCCTTTTCCTCTATGTCCCAGTCACGCAGGGGAGCAGAGAGGACAGAAGGATGGAGAACTTGGGTCTTTTAGGGGTAGGGGGAGGGATTGCCTAGTAACTGCCACTTCTTGGTTACTTTGTAAAATTGACACGATTATTTGAGGGAGGCCAGTAGGTCCTTTAATTGATTAATCTGTCCTACTTTTATGGTTACTAAAGTAGTGATAGATTGTCTCCTGGATAAACGTCCCTTTTATGGCATGTTTAACAAGGCCCAGTGCATCGCCCACATGACGGCTGCCAGACAAGTCCACGACTGGGGACCAGCAGGACGTGGTCGATCCCACCCACCCTTCTCCCCTCCAAACTCTTTCTTCGCACGCTGAGAGTGTGAGGCTTCTCTGTGTATGCCGTGGCCAGGCACCTCTTCCTCCTCGTCCTTCTCAGCCACCTTCTCCCCAGGGAGTCATCAAGTGATCTGGTGCAGCACGTGTTGACCCCAGGGGCTTGGAGAGGGCCAGAGACCCACCTTCTGGAAGGCCATGGGTGTGCCCCCGGCTGCACTGGGCAGTTGCATGTCCCTCAGGAAGACGGTGGCTGGGCAAGGATGGAGGGAGACACTGCAAAAACCTTGGCTGCCTGACAGTCCTTTACTTTTAATTCCAGGACTACGGACTGAAAGGAACTTGACCTTTCATACATATGGTTATGCATATTATAGACAGATACCTGTGGAGGGGAAGAAGAGCTTCAGTATGACCGTGATGGAGGGGTGAAGGGCAGGAGACAACTGCCCACGGCCTCTGCACACGCTCCTGGAAAGGAGGCCGGCTAGAGATGCTCCTTCTGAGATCCGAAAGAATCCATAAATTAAAACAGGGAAAAATGCCGACATCTGGAGAAACTAAAAGAGGGATTTTTCTTAAAAAGGTAAAGTAAGTGATTTTTGCCTAGCCAAGAAAAAAAAAAAATTATTACTTTGAAAAGCATGGACCCTTGTTCCCAATTGAAATTTCCTTTTGTCACCCCTCTTTGCATTTTGCGAGCACATATACTTTGGCACCTTTGAAAAGAAACTTTAATAAATAAGGGAGAAAAAATAGAGAGAAACTCATTAGTGAACTGTAATAAATAACAATAACTTAAATCTCAATAAATATCTTCTCTATATTTCTGTATCTGAAACAGATGCATTGCATCGAGTAGCTTCTCTGGTCACTGGTGACCACGCATAAACGGAGCTGGGTATGTAACATCCGTCTCTCTGTAAACCGACAGGCCCCGGGGTGGGGGTGGGGGGGGTCTCCCTGTCCTGGGGCAGCTGGGGGCCTTGCCCGCTTGCTCTGCTACAAGAATGCTGCCGAAAACCACAGCTTGCTTCCTGTTTCCAAGGACATAAAGGAAATACCTTCAGGTTTGCTTTTAATCTCGAGGACAGCTCTTTTGGTTCCTAGCCAACTTCTTCCCACCCTGCACACCGTGTTCAGAATCAATCACCAGCTGTTCCCCCAGACGCTGGTTGGAGTAAACCTCAGGCCTCAGCTTTCCAATTCAAAGATTATGATCTTTTGTGTCTCTGCTTTTTTTTTTTTTTTTTTTTCCTCCCCACTCTCCAGGGTATGACTCCATGGAGTGACAGAAAAAATAAACCTTTCTTACTTTCAGCAGTAAAACGTAATGACAAGGAGTGACACCAGGATTATCATTTCCCTGGTGTCTTCAGACATGTGAAAACAAACCACAGGAGATACACTGGTTTGGTTCTTCGAGTGCATCCGCAACTGCCACCATGATGGGTGATGGTGGACTGTATCAGATGACGCGATGACAACAGCCAACCAGGGACACCAGCCCTGAGCATCTGGAGAACCCAGACGGCTGTCTTCTCTCTCCTATCCAGTTTTCTGTAGCTGGACCTCTCTCTACCAGGCTCCCACGATGGATGGCTGCCTTCCTCCTCCTCCTCCTTCTCCACTTCCACCTCCGCCTCCTTTTCCTTGGTCCTCATCTTCCGCTCTGGGCAAACATTTCCTGGGAACCTTGGTCCCTTTCTTTGCACTGTAGCAGGAATGCAATACACAGCAGTCTCTGGAGCCGGAGTCAGATACATCCACACCTTTTAGCGGAATGCTTTCTTAAAATATGGTAAACCAGGTTATCGTCTAAAAATGACAGGTCGTCATCGAAGGCGATGGGTCTGCAACACGCCTGCCCTACCTTGTCACTCGCGAGCCTTCTATTTCTGGATAAGTTTTTGAGTATTTTGTCATACATTGTCTCAGCTGCATCGCACGAACCACTGCAGTACCGAAAAATCAGTTCCTCCTTGGTTTCATAGCCCAGACCCAAGTCAGTGACGTTTAAATGTATGGCAGTTAAGACGCAACCCCGATTTTTGCCCCTCTGGCCTCTCCGACCTTTGCCTCTGGAATTCTCGGGGTTGGCGGCTGCAGCCTGTCGGTTCCGCTCTCGTCTAGGAAGCACTGCCATTTGTTTATCTGGTGACCTTTTCAGTCTTTTAATGGTGGCTTGAATAAAATCCATGACATCATCAAACTGCTCAGGATAGTCCTCTGGCATATTGGCTGTTCAACAATAAAACAGAAAATGTCACATAAGACAACCATGATCATCACAGGCCACCATAAAGTTAAATGGTTGAATCGAATGTCATTTCCAACCCCTTTGGGACTTGTGTAGAGGTTTTAGAGATATCTTTGTCCAAATCTTGTACCTGTCAATTTTATTTTTTCAATTCATGGTAACCTTTCAAACTAAGGAGCCAAAATAAGTTGGCTTTTTGATAAGAAGAGATCAGAGGAATTCTGACGTCCACGATCCATGGACCAAACTTTGAGAAACACTGACTTTGATGATAACAAGTTATAGCTTCCAACTCTGTTACTTGGATGTGGAATACTGAGTGCTCGTCCCTGACCCTCCATTTATGAGTGGGACAAGAGCCATTCTGACAGAACACAGAACTGGGACTCAATTCTATTTTAGAACTTCCTTTAAAAAAAGATTAAAGAATAGAAAAAACAACTTATATTTTACTAACAAAGGGATTGGTCTGCTCTTCCTTTGGATGGCATGACTTTCATTAAAAAAAATAAAAAAGTACAATGATGTAAATTCATCACAGCAATAAAGGAGACCAGAGGCTGTTTGGGGATGGGCACAGCCCCATTCCCAGGGATGAGGCCACATCTCTGCTGCAGGCTGTCCCAGGGCTCTCACCTTCTGGCTGCAAGGAGGACAATAGCTATGCCCTTTAGGGTGATCCCATGGGGAAGGTGAGAGGGCACTAAGATGTCTGGAACCTCTGGTGAAAGTCTGAATTTGCAAACTCTTGTTATCTGAATATTTCAGTATTTGTTTTGGCCAACTGAATAAAAGAAAAGTAAGCACTGGAGCAATGTAATGCATTCTAAAATAAAAGCAAATCAAACTCCTATTCATTAGGTACAAGGCCTTTTATGGTCTCTATATCCCATTTTCAGGCAACTTGTAATGTTTAGGGTTATAAGTGGCTTAGTAAAATACACCTCAAGAAAGGTGTTAGTAAGAGAGGTGTTTTTTTTCCCCCAAGATTATGTTAAAACACAGAAAGATTACATTGTGCCTTTCCTACTTCAAATTATTCTATCATAAGCCTAAGCCATCTTCTGGTGGAATGAAATGGCTCAGAATGACATACTTAGGCAATCTTGAACATTTATAAAGACCAAATATAAGAACTGTTCTGAGTATTGTGTGTGACCCCCAGTATGGAACTGGGGTATTTCTGCACATAATGCCTATTAAAGTTTGAGGTCACTACAGATGAGCTGGATCCATAACTCAGCCATTTAAAATTAAAAGTGAGACCGCATGAGCTCAAAAGAATAAATAAATGAAATAAAACTAATCTATTTAATTATTAAAGCAGCAGGTATCCTACTGTGTAAAATAAAATCTAGCTAAGGTGCCTTAGCCATATATATGTGTGTGTGGTTAAGGCACCTTAGCAAGATACACATATTTGATACATAGTAATGAAAAGATTAGGCATTGGAATCTGTGAAGATGTTGTTGCTTGATATCTGAAACTTAGCAGATGCAAAGAGGGCACAAAACTGTTTCCACCCTGGCTGAAGCCATAGTGGCTTCTGAACTCTTGTCTCCCATCCATCCTACCCATATCCTTCTTTCTATCTATTTTGCACCCAGGGGAATACTCTAAAAAGGTTCATTCAGATCATCTCCTACCTCCTTTCAGAACTCTCCACACTCCCTATTTCTCCTGGAGTAAAAGCCCAAGTCCTCACTGGCTTAAAAGCTTACCTGACCTGGCCACCTCCTCTGCCCCCAGCCTTTGCTATCTCTGGCCTCATTTCAACTTTTCTGCTTACCCCCTTCCCTCTGGCTGCCTTGGTTCCCTGGATGAGCTTCCAGCACGGGGCTTTTCAATCTTGGCACTGCTGACATTTTGGACTGGATCACTCTGTGTCACGGGAGGCTGTCCTCTGCCTTGTAGGATGTCAAGGTGCATCCCTGGCCTCTACTCGGGAGACTCCAGGAGTCTCCCAACCCCTACCCCATCCTGCTCACGACAAACTAAAACGTCTCTAAATGTGGTCAAATGTTCTCCCGGGTTCTAAATCATCCGGACTGAGAACCACAGCTCAACACAAATGGGGACTTAGGTCTTCTGCAGGCTGTTTCCTCTCCACCTGGGCCACTAGGACTACTTGTTCCTCTACGCTACACCCAAGTCTCCTTCATGCTTTTGCTCAAATGTTATGACTCAACAAGTCCCACCCTGAATTCCTGGCTTAAAAGCAGTCCCTCTGGAACCCCTAGTCCCTGTGCCCTGTCCCCCTTCAGCCCCACCATAATAATCCTTGTGTTCCAACACATTATCCAACTGAGGGTCTCGGGTGTGCTATTCATTGTCTTCTCTGATAGCAGGCCAACTCCAAGAGGCAGGACTTGTGTCTGGCTTCTTTACCGATGGATCACAAACAAGGGCTCGCAACACGATCTGGTCCCCAGAGGCCCTGATAACTGTTTGTTTAATGAATCAATCACTTTGTCGGGGTAGGGGGAAGAGTTCTTAGTTTTTCAAAGGGACTTCCACTGAGTACTGTATCTTTATGAAACGAAAGGCTCCAAAATAAATAGCCCATATCACTTGGGAAACCTGGGATGTCCTGCATGGCACAGGTGTCTCCCATCCAAGAGTGAAGGACCATTTACAAACCCATCTTCCTCACCCACCCCCTGCAACCCTAAAGTTCAGCTGCACATGCCCACCTAATGGGGCTTCACAAGGACTCCTGGGAATCCTTTCTCAAGGGGCCTGCCAGAGTAGGGGAGCATTCCCAATTCCTCATTTCCTAACTGGTCTTCCTTTAGGAAGTTTTCTTAAAAACAGCAACAATATAAAAACAACAAAAAAAATCCTTAAACTTGATTTAAAAAAAAACTATCTTTAAAAATAAGCTGCTTATGTTATTTGTGGTTTATTTCAATAATAAGCTATAAAAGAGAAAATAAATGTGTGCCTGTATGTATTTGTAAAAATAAATATTTGCTTGTGATAGTAAAAAAAATGCTTGTATGGAAAATTAAACTTCTAAAAGGAATATATTTGAGGTGATCAATTAAAATACAAAGGAGTCTTTAAATTGAAAAAAAAAAAGATTATGTTTTACAAAGAACTCACACCATGAGGTCCAGCTCTAGTCAAGAATTCCTGAATAGATCATTAACTTAGGAACCTGGGAATATTGAGCGCTATGATCGATTAACAATCAACTGAAGATTAATCAGAAATGAGGATAAAATATTACTAAAATTTCAACTTAAGCTAATGGCAAAACATTCAAGTAATAAAATTTCAAGTTACCTTGGTTTAAGACTCAAACATTGATGTTATATAATTTTATATGGTTAGTTATAAAAATGTTCTAATATTTTCAATGTTCTTAAAAATTTTTCCAGACACTGTAATTGCCTGGCTTTGTTTATGAGTTAAAATACAGAATGCCAAGTTAAATTTGAATTTCAGGTAAATAGTGAATATAATTTTAATAGAAGTAGTTCAAATATCATGTGGGACATATACTGCAATATTTGGAATATATTTACACTATATGAGAAAGTTCAGTGCCCTTTTGCGTATTTTAAATTCCACTTGGCTTCCCCATGTGTAGAATGTGAATGCACAAACTTCTTAGGATTGTAGATGGTGTGATAAGAGATCACTAACCCTGAGTTAAAAGCCTTTCAAGGGGTGGAGAGTATAAACCAAAATAAATTTGTTCAAAGCCATACCATATACAACACCAAGAGTGAACCTCATGTAAACTATGGATTGTCACGTCAACATAGGCTCATGGACTGTAGCACAAGTATTGCTCAGGTGTGGATCATCATCACAGGGGAGGCTGTGCCTGTGTGGGGGCAGGAGGTGTATGGGAAATCTCTGTACTTTCCTCTCAAGTTTCAATAAACTTCAAACTGCTCTAAAAAGTAAAGTTAAAAAAAAAAAAATGGGGGTGGTGGTGGATGTGCTTCCTGTCACCTGGAGGCATGAGGATAAATGTTCTACTTGTTAAACTGAAGGTTGTAGCTACTGAGAACTCCTCCCTTTGATGAGAAATCTCCCGCCTAACCTTGTTGCTAATGTAGAGACATTATTTAAGTTCCAAGTAAGGCTTATGGAGTTGAAGGAGTTTTTGCCCCCTGCATATTCTTGAAAAATAGAACAAAATTATTTATCCAGAAAATTTTACATCAATACGAATTCTGAAAACCAGGAATGGGCGACATTGTATTTTCCAAACCACAAAGCAAACAGTCCTGTCTCCTAAAGTCCTAATTTCAGGCCTTTTGATGCCATTGAATTCATTCAAAGGGAGAACCTCAATTTGTCAATGCTGGGCACTTGAGGACATTAGGTGGCATATACCTCTGGAGAGGGTGCTGGGCAGTCCTCACTGAGCCTGTTCTTAAGAATTCCACAGAAGCCTTTAGCCCAGCCCAGGCAAGTAACTCCCCACGATGAACCGAAAAGCCCACAGTTGCCTCAATCTTCCAGGAATTCACTGAACTGAGGGGGAAAATAAGGGTTTGAGGTTTGGATCCGTTTCCTAAGTTAGAGTTTAAGGCCTATCACTTTCTTCTTCATCCAACAAAGGGTGTGGCAGAGTGTCAATTTCACAAACAGCTCTCACTAGGATTAACTTTGTTCATAAAATACTTGCAAACCACAAGAGAAGAGCATCCTTAAAACAAACAGGTGGATCAAATGTTTGCTCATTTCCCAGACACACCTGGAGGACAGGTCTTGGAAAACATGTCCATCTCAAAGCTGAAGTTTTTGAAAAATCGAAACGCTTAAATGAACTTAAGTCATCCTTCAGATTGTAACCAAATATTTTGGCATTATTCTATTCGAAATATTTTAACTTTGATGTGTCCTTTATATAAACAGTGCTATTCAAACAAATGAAACCCAACTGGGACACCACTCTGGGAATAAACCTCATTGCAGAGACTTTGCCTTTCTTCATTAGGGGAAAATAAAGTAGTAATGTCACATTAGGAACAAAGGACTTCGGAATAGTGATTGTTTTGTAAAGTCAACTGAGATTTTATAGAAACAGTGGTGAGGGCTCCAAGTACTTCCTACAAGATCTAAACCAAAAATGACATAATTCAAAACGTTATCTCGATTAAGCTGGCATTGGTGGACAAAGGATTCTCCTAAAATGTCAGATTGCTCTTAACAGCAGTTTAGGTTAACCATACTTTAATGAGAAGATCATTTTTACACTTATGGCTGGGCTGTCCTTCTTATCCTGGCTAGGCTGAGAATCCAGGCTGGCCTTCAGCCTTGGTGCACAGCCTGTGGGTCTGAGAGAGAAGCAGCACAAGGTTGTCCACAAAGCATGAGGATGTGCCTCCTCATCAGCATGGAGTGGACTCTGAGGATGGAGGGGAAAGCCTCTGAGGCTGTGAGGAGTCCAGGAAAGAGGGGGGACCTGATCCAGGTCTCATAGTGCCTCTACCCAAGTGGGAGGAGGTATGGGAGATCTTCCAGGCTAGGTTTGATATCGGCCAAGTCAGTTTTGGCTGGATGCAGGATGCTGGCGAAGGCACGGATGTCTCGTCCTCTGAGGAGAGGACCTCCTCTCTACCCCACTATAGAGCGTCTGGCTTCTGCATCCAGAAAGGGCCGACAGGCTGAGGTTTAGCCAGGCCACACAGGTGACAGGTATGTCTAGAGTAAGTGCCTGGATGCCCTCACTCAGGGCAGAGCCCAGTTCTGGGATGGGACTGTACTTTGGGTAAGAGGCCACAGAATGATGTATCTGGGGCTGTCCAAGTGCCGGAGGGTCCATTCCGACATGCAGAGCCTCCCAAGACAGGAGGAAGATGGAAACTTCCTGGGGGTGGGAGATATTCTGATATTCTTTGCCTACCTGTATTACAGGTAAAGTACAAATTGCCATGTAGGCCAAGTATCTGAAAAATAGGATCCCTTTCTCAATCTACACACACGTACACACACACACACACACACACACACACACGTACACATACATACAGATGTTTACACAAAGACACATGCACATTCATTTATATTTATAGGAAAAGAAAAGATCAGCCAAGGATTTATATAACTTCTCAAGCATGACTATTTCTCTTTGTAGAAATCGATCTTTATCTTTTGATAAAATACAAAAATTTTCTTTCACTGATTTTCAAATATTATTATAAGAATGGCATGGTTGGGTATTACTTTTAAAAGTACACTACAAGACTTCATCAATATCTGAAATAATTAATAGCTTTCATGAAGCACTTAAAAAATATTATTGATAGAAAGGGAGAGTGCAGCTACACAGCCCTAAGTCTAAACCTACAAACAGCTTGGAAAGACTGAGGGAGGAGTAAACTTTATCTTTTTACAGAATGGAAGCTGAGGCTCAGAGAAAAACAATACTTGCCCAGGGGCACGTGGCTACCGAATGGGGACGAGCTCAAGCTACTTTTAGTGCCCCAGAAGGCCTTTTGTTTTTAAGTAAGAATTCTACTGTTGTGTAGCTTTTTGAGACCTGTGGCGAAGGGTCAGTTACTTTGAGACAAGTACAAGATATTTTGATTTCACCTCACCTATTTACCCAACTCAGAACAGGAAGTGAGAAATACAAGTTTGGTTGAAAAATTCAGTATGAACTTAGGTACCTTCGGTAGATCCCAAAGGTGGTTTGCCATGGGCCACAGAATATAGCTAATAGTCTCCGAAAAAGGAAAAAGCCGTGCCATTCAGGGGCATCTCTCCCACATCCTGGTTCCTGCATGTCACTCTAAGGCTCATCTGGCCATTTCCCAGTCAAAACCGGAACACCAGCAGCCAGCAGCAGGGCAGATTCAGACAGACAGGAAGCTCCTCGTGCTCAGTCTGGCACCAAATAAGGAGGCTCTTGCTGCAGAGTTTGGAGAAGATAGAACCCCCGGATTCCAGGCCTGGGTCAGTCCCTGACCAGCCGTGACCTTAGACTAGTCACTTAACCCTTCTGAGGTCAACTTGACCTCCTCTGGGGCCTTTCCTTGCTCTGAACCCCTAAGATGTGGGCAGTCCAAACTCTGGCTGCAAAGCAACGTTAGACATTGGTTTCTAGCCACCTTTGGCAGGGAGCAACATTCCGCTCTAGCCACCACCATCAAGGGTCCCATGAAGCCCCCACAGGAGATATTTTAGGGATCTAGCATACTAACCTGTTCAGTTTACTTGTAGGCTCAATCGGCTATATTTGAAATAATCATTGCAAATCCTTTCTCAAATCATAAAATCATGTCCCATCCTATTAATTTGTGTAGAAAGGACCCCAAACTTGCATCTGAAAATACCCAGATTACAGTATGAATAATTCTTTAATTTTTTTTTAAAATTGTAGATGGACATGATACCTTTCTTTTTTTTATTTATTTTTATGTGGTGCTGAGGATCAGACCTAGTGCTAGGCAACTGCTCTACTACTGAGCCACAACCCCAGCCCCATGAATAATTCTTAAACCTCAGTTTCCATCTTCAGAAGCAGAGTTGGATCCAATATCCTCTCAGAGGACATGATTGCACTCACATGCCACAATTCCTTCAGTCTCCATCATCCAAAGTCAAACACTAACCTCACCCTTTTCTTAAAATCTCACTTCTACTCATTTTTGGTTTTGCTGCTAAAACTGTGTTTAGTTTACTCCCAAATCACAACTACTAGGCAAGAATCGCCTACTGCAATGATATAACATAGAGGGTAAGAGCCCACAGCTTGTCCTAGGAGGCCATCTATGGGCTGCCAACCTTATTCTTATATGACCTTCAGGGACCTCTGAAATGTGCAGCATGAATCCATGAGAATGTTCCAATTCCCTGAAAAAAACTTGCAAAGTTTTGTTGTCTATTACTATTAAAAAGTGATGATTTTATCACATAGTTGAACTACTTAAACAAAAAAAAAGGCCTCTACGTCACTAGGCCTTGAATGCTAATGCATCTCACATCATGCATGACCACCACAATTAATCTGCTGTTAGATAGACCGTCCTGGCCATAGGCAACTCTTGGGTTAACTCAAGAGGGGTCCACAGCATCTATTTTCCTAAAACAGTCACAATTCAGGCAATTTACAAAGTCACTGTGACCTTTTCCAGAGCCACCAGTACATTCTCTTCATGACCAGTGGTTTGTTGACAGTAAGGCATGACATCGGTTTATTTGAAAACTATTTGAGTTGTAAAAACACCAGTGTTTTGTTGTTTTAAAAAAGCATTTCTGGATTCTCTCAAGGCAGAAGGAAAAGAAGAACTAGAATGCAAACCACTTCAGCTTATAGAAAAATGGAACCAGGGTAACATTTTTAAAAGTCACTTTGCCCACCAAAATTTCCATTTTTATCTACCATCTCCACCAACTTTAATCAACATGGCACACACTTACTATTATACTATACTTTAAACTGTGGCCTATAACCCAACTAAGTGAACTTGCAAGAAATGGTACAGGAAATTACTTCATGAATATAAATAGTAAAAAAAACCAAAAAAAACCTCACTTAACAGTAATTTCATTATTCATATCCCAATTGTTCTGATTTCTGTGTATGTGGCCCATACTTTTATTATAGTTATACTAATGATTTTACAGTAATACAGAATGGCTCCGGGGTGGGGGGGTGGGAAATGCCCATTCTCCTACTTTTAAATCAGGAAAACACCCTGTAGGGTGTCCATTTGTAAGCTAATCCATGAACACCTGGTGTGAGCTAAAAGCACTCCACAGCCAGCCATAAACACCCCACAGTAACAAGCCCGCACCAGGAGCTCTGCTACTGCCCTAATAAAAAACTTAACAGGGAAGGGCGAGAAATTACCCAGTAAAATTAAATGCACAAAAGCCACCGTGATAAATAATCCCTTGTGGTGTTATCGGAGGCGGGTGAATGTGTGTGTGGCAGGGGACTCCAAGGAACCTGATGGAAAATGTGCTTTTCCTGTCACACACAGCACTGCCCCCAGCTTGAAAGGCCACAGGATACCCTTCAAGTCTATACTCGGTTTCCCTTTGCCATTCCCAGGGCACAATAAGATCAGGGGATAAAAAGAAGGCTGAGGGCCTTTGGGACTTGGACAAGATAACAGGAAAAGTAAGAGGATGAAAAACATGTTCTCTATCATTTGAATATGTTTGATAGAGGGGCTTTCTATCCCAAGCAAATGAATTTACTAGAATCTCAAAGACTTCACGCAATCAGATACGGTTATCATTCTGAGACAACTACCTTTGCAACACCCCACCCCACCCCCCCGCCTGCTTTTTCTCCTTGCTGACTTTTTGATGCCATCAAAAGAGTCACATTGGAATGTTCTGAGCTGGCAGGAAGTGACTTTGTGGGGGTAGTGAAAAGTGAGTACAGGATTCAGCCTGCTCTGGTTCAGTGTGGTTAAACTGCTTTATCTGGAAGCCTCAATCTCTCTATCTCAAAACAGGAACAGTCACACCTGTACCTTAGGTCAAGATCAATATAAGAAAAACTGAGCTCAGTGCCATGGAAAGCATGCAACAAATGTTGAGTACGCCCCAGGGAGATCACAGTGTGATCATTGTTTGGCACAAAGAGCAACCATAGCTGGACAAAGCAAGATTCTCCTAAAGGGGATCCAGACCTGGGTCTCTTTTTAGCCTAGCATATTCTATAGTGGAGAGACTCTCTATCCAGGACCTGAATTCCCTGGCATGGTGGTCTGTGGGCAGAAGGATCAGGCCAGTCTTGGGACTGCCTTTTCTGGGTCCCTAGAAATGTTTGAGAATAAAGTACATAAGCATCAACAGATTCAACCGATTCCCATGACTGATATTTTTCTGACTTCAAACTGAGGTACTGCGCGACCCTCTGGGCATATGTGAAGTCTTCTTGCAATGCCTGTGGGTAGTTTTAAGGGAACCAGTGTCTATGTCCTCAACTTCTACATGTGCTTTCCTTGAACTGAGCCCAAAAATGCTCCTGATGCTGGCTCTCTGTCCCTGCATCCCCTTATCCAGTTCTCCTTGTGCCTTGCTGCAGGAGGCTGGTTCTCACCATGGAAATCTCACTTTCCTCTGGGCTCCTGAATGTGGGATGAACACCCTCTGTGCTGTACAAAGACACTCAGGCATAT
The DNA here is from genome assembly GCF_048772815.1 of Callospermophilus lateralis. Lineage (NCBI taxonomy): Eukaryota > Metazoa > Chordata > Mammalia > Rodentia > Sciuridae > Callospermophilus > Callospermophilus lateralis. The sequence goes on from NC_135309.1 coordinate 147,426,680, forward strand.
AGGCTCCTTGGGGAGCCAGCAACATCAGGCACCTTCTGATGTGAGGCCACAGCATTGTGAACATAGCATCCCAGTGATATTCCTAAATCTAATCATGTAGAAATAATTAGATGAATCCTAGTTAAAGGACTGTCCAGGAAACAGCTGACAAGAAAGCCTACATTTTTAAAAAATATCAATGTCGTGGGAAGAAAAAGGCTTGAGAATAATTTAAGATTAAAGAAGAACAAAGAGGCAGGCAATCAAATGCAATTTAAGATCCTGGGTTTAAAAAAAATAAATAGAGAACACTATTGTCACAATTAGAGAGATCTGAATGTGCACTATTAGATAAATGTTATATTGGTGTTAAATTTCCTGAGACTGATAACTGAATTGTGCTTAGGTAAGACATTGTCCTTATTCTGAGGAGATACATGCTGAAGTACTGAATGTTATGATGTTTGCAATGAATTCTCAAGTGATTCCAAAAAAAAAAAAAAAAGGCAAATACTACATAGAGGTCAATCTTAGTGAAGGGTGTGTGATGTTCATTATTCTAGGGACACTTACTAGCAGACAGGCCAGAAGAATAAACCAAGAAATACTGAAGCAGCTGGCTCTGTCTTCATCCTGGCTTGGCACGCCTGGCAAGGCAGGGTGTTATATCTGCTTGTTGGTCTGTCCACCTATTCATCTTACAATTAGGAAGTTGAGCCTGCTATGACGCGTGTGCAATAACAGGTGTACTTGAATTGAAAATGAAGTCAGATATTTTCTGATCAAAAAGCCAATTTATTTGGGTTCCTTAGTTTGAGAATTTGCTATGAATTGAAGAAGGGAAATTGGTAGGTGGATAGTGTGGACAAAAAGATATTTAAAGCCTATACACAATCCCTGAGGGGGTTGGGAATGATATTTACACAACTATGTAAACTTCTGATGAAAAAATTTTAGATTTCAACTTAAAGCTGTGCAGTAGATTTTAATATCTTTAGTGTCAGGTTTGCAGTAAAAAGGTTTGAAGACCATGATTTTAAAGCCATGGCTTTCCACCTCAGTTGTCTTATTAAAGTCACACAAGAGTGGGTTTTGCCTCTATCGAGTTGGCTACGGTAACTATGCTCTCATGGTGACACATACCGTTTATGCAAACTGAATCCTGTCTCCACCAGGCAATCGCTCTGGCGCTTGTGTGGTCACGTATGATCTCCACATTAATGTCCCCTGCCCCTGGGCAGAATGGGAGTGATCTGAGAACCAGTATTTACCCAAGGCCTCTCAAGGGATGTCTGTCTGCCTGTCAGCCACTTGAGACTTTGCTTCGTCATGGAGAGTCAGGGAGCCTTCTTAATTGCAAAATCATCAGTATTACAGGAATTCTTAAAGAAATCCAAATTACTTTTCTTAACGCCTCCTGATCTGGGCTTTGAAGTAGCTATTAATCATACAGGTCTAGGCCTACTCTGGTTCCAGTGGAGATGGAAAAAGGGACCTAAAGGAAATTTAATATTCTTTCTTCTCCTTTGTACTAGCGTGATCAATTTTTTTTCGGGAAATCTGTGTTTTAGAGTTAGTGAATATATTTTCAGCAAGTCAAATGTCTGTGTTTTCTTAATCTATGAATCTGGATGCACAGTCTGTTTTAATCCAAAATATACTGCCTTTGGGACTAGACATCTGAGGCTTGAACTCTGGCTTCACCTCTTACTAGATTTGTGACCTTGGACAACTCTTTAGACCTCACTTTTTACCTGTGAAATGGAGATAATTTTGTTAAGTCGAGCTCAAACTTACTCGATTTAGGATGAGATATAAACCTATTTGTTCAAAACCGATTTAACCATGTGGATATTTAAGAGGTGCTGTGGCACTAACATAATGAGTTTTTACTTGCAGCTATTCACTTACTTGAGGGTTGATTCAATTGTGCCTATGCCTAGAAGCTTTTGAAAAAGAAAACAATACTGAAAAACAAAAAATAGACCTATGCTATAGACCCCACTTATGAGCCTGTGCGATACACTTAATATTTACTGCAAGACATCTCTGCTCAGAGGTTCTTTCTCCACTGCCAGAGAAAGAGAGCAAACCCTTTCTTTTCCTGGATTTTACAGCACCATATAATCACCTGTCAAGATACCTAACAGTTCCCACGACTTTTCAGTACCTCTCCCAGTATCTGGACACTGGTCTGTCTTTGTAGCTGACACCTACACCTTCCCCATATCATGGTCACAAATTTCCCCATTCTGCTCCTTAGTCTGGAATGTCCCCTTGACCTTTCCCGTCTCAATATCCATCTTTCAAGTACCTGTTCAAATTTTCCCTGCTTTTGATTTCAAATTTTCATGCATTCTTTCTTGCTTTTGATTTCAAATCCCAGTGATCTCATTCCTAGGAATTCTTGATTTCGACTCTCGTAAACCCCTCAGGATAGACACATCTGTCTGACTGACAGTGTCCACCCATCTGCCTATCTATAGTTTACAACTCAATCACGAGCTATTCGAGTTCACCATGTTGCCTTTTTGATGCTGCCCAGCACCCAGCACATGAAAGGTATTAATAATTGCTTCTTGATTGGGCTCAAGTGATTAATTAAAGAATAAGTATTTTCATCAAGTGAAGGCGGTGGGGGCTAAATTAAAATAAGAGCAAAAGAATATTAGGAGGGAAAAAGATCAGATACCTTTCATTTTTGTCAACTAAAGCAGACTCATTGGAGCATCTTGCTTAGGCTGCTGGGCTAGCATAATGTCCCAAGACTGGCCAATTCAAAATGAGCCTTCAGTGCATTTCTCTAAATAGCAATGATTTGAAAATAGGTCTCCAAACTGGGGCCAGAGGGAGGTGCTGGTCTCAGATCTCAATAAGAGATCAGTGCCTCCTAAGAGTCTGGTGTGCAGTTTCTTTCTAGCGACCCTTTCCAAGCGGCAGAGCCCCTATCCAGCTTATGTAATTAGTAGAGCATTTGTTCCCCCACACAGTCCCAAAGCAATGGGAAGCAACGATGAGTGGTGTTTATGTATTCAGAATTCTGCATCTTATAACATTGAATATGAAAGATTAAGACATATCCAGCACCAGAAGCTTCCTCAGCTATGTGGTGGGCTGATCATTTACTAGAAGTTCTTCCTCTTCCTTGGTTTAGGAAACATTTTAAATTCCATGTCCAGTTGGGATCAATTAAAACTGAAATGCTGCTGGGTGTGGTGGCACACACCTGTAATCCCAGCAGCTCGGGAGGCTGAGGCAGGAGGATTGTGGGTTCAAAGCCAATCTCAGCAAAAGCAAAGTGCTAAGAAACTCAGTGAGACCCTGTCTTTAAATAAAATACAAAATAGGGCTGGGGATGTGGCTCAGTGGCTGAGGGCCCCTGTGTTCAATCCCTTGTATCAAAAAAGCAAAAACCAAAAATCTGAAATGTTCCCTTTCAATATAGGTAGCCTCCAACTCACAGCCTTCCTATCACTTACATAGGAGGCTCCTACCCTGCCTGGCCCTCAGACAGGAGGGTCTCTCTCACATGAGCACAGGAGTCTGGTGGGAAGTAGGTGCGCTCTGCAACTGGGAAAGCGATGGAGCTGTGAAACCTGGGAAGGGCCAAGGACATATGACCCAGGGGCAGAATCTCAGGAAAGGCTGACCTGTCTATGTGCTGGCCAACCAACCCACAAACCAACCAACTAAGAGACCTAAAGTAGTCCCCAAATAGTCTGTACTACGTTGGACTGTGTGGAATTTCATCTTTTACAGTGATGTCCTAGCAGAAGTGGCAACAGAAGGAGTTCATCAGGTACCTGGGGAGGGGCCACTGGAAGCAGGAGTGTGGCAAACAACAACTATGATATGGAGCACAAGCTTTCCAAAGCAATAGCTCATTTAACACCCAGGCAAGTTTAATATTAGCCCAACTTTACAGATGAAGAGATCGAGGTTTAAGAGATGTTAAGTCTGGTTAAGTAGCAAGGCTGGGATCCAAACTTCAGTCTGAGTTGAATGTGCCAACTTGTGTTCCTTCTTCGAACCCTCTGTGAGCTCCTGTAGTTTATGGGAGATGTCACCCAGGACAGAGACTTCAACTGGTGACCTTGTGAATTACAGCTCACTTGCATCATGGTTTACAAGCCTGAGAACTTGACAGCTTGACTTAAAAGACTGTTTCTATAGGAGATTTCATGACCTGCTATGAAATTGGTGGTATACAATTCCATTGTGTTACAAGGAATTACCAGTAATTAGAATTTAACAAAGCAATGCTCAATGTCTCTTCTGGCTGGCTTCCAGTTGCATAAAAAAGTAAGCTCACTCAACCAGCCCAAACTTTCTTTATGTTTGTTTCATGTGACCCACACATTTACATTTACTGGAAAGTGTGTTCCACAAGGGCAGGGACTTGTGTCTAGGTGTACCAAAGTACCCCCATCACCTAGAGAGTACTTGGCACACACAGGCACACAGGAACTATTTGCTAAATGAATACGTGTGTTTAGATTGCAAAGTGTTAAAACCACATGTACTTTAAGCTTTCAGTTGTAAAACAGATCTAGAATTGAGATATGTAATAAAACACAATGAAATAATGTTAAGAAACTCAGGATTCAGTCATCTAAAACCTTCCTTTCATAAAGTGCATCTCAAAGGTTTGGGGGAAACTCTGACCCTAGCTTCAGCAGTCCTGCCTCATGCCATCATGGACCTCTGGCACCGTGGCCAAGTTGCTTTACCGTTTTAGGTCTCAGAACCAGAAACAGCTCCAATACTTTTACATGCTATGACATTTGTGAGTGTAGCCTTATAGATTCCTCACTCCCTTTGGTGATGATACTGGCAGAAAGGAAAACAAATAAACAAGGTAGCTAAAGAGAAAAGTCCTGGATCCCCAAAAGGCAAATCACAAGTCCTTGAGTTTATACAAGTTAGAAGTTGCTACAGGAGGCATCCATGGACCATTTACTTGGGCAAGCAAGTTAGTCAGTTATGAATTCTATTTGGTTAGTTTATACTATGAGAAAACAGAATTCTGGATGTTTCATTTGCATTGGAACCAACAGAACACATGCAATCTCAAGGGTAGATATAGTCACACTTGCCCTTTGAAAAGTGCACAATGACTGTTAAAGTGACGAAAGTTTTTTTGCTCAATCACTAAGTTTTGAACATCTGAAGAGAAATAGAGGAATCAGAATTTATTGTGCTATTTTCAAATGAAATGCAATGACTTAATGTTTTTTTTTAATTTTTATTTATTTTTATTTTTTAAATCTTTAACCAGTTGCACCAAGTAAAGTGCAGGATATAAATGTCAGCACAGTGACAAGGGCATGTTACACTGGTTGGGTGTTCAGTCTGCATACTATCATTATTTTGCCTTACCTGCACTGATGGCTTGCTACTGAACTGAACCAATACCTCGAAAAAAGTCAATTTGGCTTAGAATACAGTTCAGTTTCTCTTTGGGAAAATTTCTCTGTCAAGCTTCCGGTAGGATCTAGTGGGTTTTTCCATACAGAAAACAGAAATGGGTATGTTCTGCTGGTTTGAATATAAACATAGAGGTCAGAATCTTGTCCATTGATGATTTAGCATTGGTTTGGGAAACAGGAAGTAATCCTCAGTCACATGTCATGCTTTCCTGCTATACTGACTAAACCCTGTCTGTGCATTAGACCCACCTGGGGAACATCAAAAAGTCCAGATGCCTGTCATTAATTAAGTCAATTAAGTCAGAATCTCTTGAGGTGAGGTCTAGCATAGTCTTTAGTTCCCATGTGATTGACATCTTATCAGCCTCTTGCCAAAGGACTATTAGGACAGGAGCATGGAGACTAAGGGGCAAATCTCATAGCTACTGGCATTTTGGAGTGGAAAGCCTTCCCTCTATTGTACAGTGGTAAACTCTTCATCAGATGCCAAAGTAATTAACTTGTTCAAAATCATGGAGTCAGTTGAAAGCACAGCCAGAACCAGGAGCCAGAAGTTAATACGCTAGGTAGGGTTGGGGATGTAGTTTTGTGGTAAAGCACTTGCTTACACTGTGTGAGGCCCTGGGTTTGATCTGCAGCTCTCATTGTCTCCTGCTCTGAAGACAATGGCAGGAAGGGCATTTTAAATTTACTTTTTATTGGAGACACTACATTTGTGATTGAAATGAAAGCATTGGGAGATAAGTTTATGCATATAACTGACAGAAACACAAAATAGGTACTTGAATTTCAAGGAATCAGCCACTTCCTCTAATCCTAAATCACTTCTGGAAGTCCTAATTTGACTTTTAAAAAATGTATTTTTGTTAGTCTTTCTTGGAACTTGTGCAAGAAGATGCTTTTGTGGCTGTAATTAGGCATAAAAAAAAAAAAAAAGCATGTCACATGAGAGTTTTTTCCTAGCCCAAGGCCACCAGTTGTGAGGGTATGACCACAGTATGTTTCAAGTACAAAACAACTAGAGTGATAATTCTGAGGGGCAAGAGGAGTAGCTATTGTGACCTCCTGGCTACATACACTCACTATTGCTTTATTTTGGAGTTGTGTTAAAATTTCCATTGCCAACCTTGCTATCTACACACATCCCCAACAATGTCTGTAGCTTGTAATCTAGCATACCTCATTTTATGCAACAGATAAATTGCTGAAGAGTGGAATGTAAATGATATCAAGTCACAGTTGACACGTGCTAATTGACTTGCCTCGAGAAAGTTAATTTTTGAGAGGTAAATCGTTGACTTTCTAGTAAGACCGACCTGTTTTCTTCTTATAGAACTAGCACTGCATATGTGGTGTGAACTCCAGTTTCTCCCCCTAGTTCCAGCCTGCACTATTTACCTTTGTCTTTTTAGAACGGGAACTTTTCTGAACAGATTTTGACACTACCCAGATGCTTGCTCTGTAAATCGAGTCTCCTCTGTATTTTCTCTGTCTCTGGCTTGGTCTTGTGAAAACCTGAACTCTCCTTTGCAGGCGCAGTTTAGGATGAAAGTTCAACAGATTTCAAATTAAGGACAGCCAGGCACAGATAAAAAGGCTATGGAATGGGAAAAAAAAAAATCAATGGGAGTGTGTATTCATAATAGGGGAGGAGAGGAGAGGAAAAGAGAGGAGACAATTTGCATGCGTTCCATGGTGGTGGGGGGGCGGTGGTGGACAAATATTCATCTGTTCATCAGAATGATGAAGATACAACACTGGGTACCCTCTGTGCTGAGCAAACCATCATGGTGTAATTTACGGGCAAGGAGTCTTTGGGCAGCAGCAGACAGCTATGCACCCCATCAGGCTTTGCTCACGGGTCAAGAGTCACATAGCCTTTGTGGTTGGCTTGGGGTGCGTGCGTGCGGCAGGAAGGGGTGTCAGGGGGTCGGCTAGCGGCCCCCCCGCGGGGAGGGAACGGTTCTTACAGTCACTGCTCAGCGCGAAGGGCGCGCGGCGGCGGCCGAGGGAGCGGTCTTCGGCGGGCGCCTCGGGAGGCCTCTTACCGGCGGGCAGCGGGAAGGCGGACGCGGTGTGGAGCAGCACCAGGCAGACAGCCACGACATCCCATAACTTCATCTTAGAGTCCCGTCCGGCAGCTGCACCTGTGCGGGTGGGCGGGCGGCCGGGAGAGAACCACAGAATGCAAGTTAGGCTAGGGCGCCAAGGGCCCGCGCTACTCGGGCGCGGCATCCCCGCCTGTCCCTGCGCCCCGCTCCAAACTTGTCACCGCCCTCCTCGGGCACCGCTGAACGCTTGCGTTTCCCTGGGCGTCCCGGGCCCTCACTACAAGTGCCGCGCTGGGTCCCTCTCCCAGATGTGTCCCGGGTGCAGCTTGCGCTCCGGGTCCAGGACACAGCTCTCCTCCGCCATCGGGTTTCAGGGGTCAGATTTTCCGAGCAGGGCCGCTGTCCCCGCCCGTAAACCTCCAAACAGAGAGACGGGATTTCCGGCCTGTGCTATCTGCGGGCGCGGATAGGTGCCCCCCGCCCCCATTCTCTGAGGGCAATTAAGTAACTCCCACGCTGCGTCCTTGGCCTCAGTCTTCGAGCCCTTTCCTCCAGGCCTGGCAGCTCTCACTGGAAGCCAGCCCTCAAACTAAGCAAGCAACAACCCTTTCCCTTTGGGAATAAAATCAAACGCCCCCCCCCATCTGCCCCCACGGCGGGGCGGGGTGGGGGGCTTGTGACCATCCTCTAAGGTAACTGGGAGCTGGCTGGATGCAAGCGCTCACCCCGCCCGCCGCCTACGCTCAATCTTCCTACCTAAATAAATGTTTTGTCGTAGGAACAAGTTAGTAGGCACTAACTTTTGGCCTGTATGAAAATATCTGGGTTAAATTACCTAACTTCCAAAGAATCAACTAAACTTAAAATACCCGTTCCTCCTTTTTAGGTTATGAACATTAAATAACACGTGAAAAGGTTCTGCGGGGCACAAAGTGAGCGCTCAATAAACGTTTTAGAGGAATTTGCCTTAAATCCTCCGTAGTATAAGCGAAAACTGCTTATTTTATTATTGCAGCTTTTCGAGATTCTGGCCAGAATCTCTACCCATCGGAGAGGGGTCGCTAGCTCTCTGGGCCACGCGACAGCACCAGAAGGCCCAGAATATGAGATCGAATGGGGGTGGGCGTCAGTTCCTAGCGAATAAACTCCTTTTGACTCTTCAGGCCTCATACTCCCAGAAAGGAGGTCCACAGGGTCCGGGGTGAGTGAGAAAAACGCATTGTAAACTCGGGGCTGAGCCCCAACCAAAGAGAAGTACGGAGAGACGAGTCAACTCAGTGTAAGGTGTTACCCTTCCCTTCCTAATCCCGGTGTTCTCTCCAGGGGACCACTGAGTGCAGAGAATTCTTCCACTATGAGGTTCCTGCAGTAGATCATTCCCTTAACCTGCATTCCTCAATAAAACGAATTCTTCGGAAAACTTCCTTGAATTTTTTTTTAATGGGAGAGACATCTTACAGGTGAATGCAAAAAACTTCATCATCCTTCCTTTCTATTAGTGCGCCCGCCCCTTCCAGGACACCCCCGCTCCCGAACCCGCCCGCGTCCCCATCTCTACCGAGAACTCCAGCCCCCCGGCCCCGGGAGAAGAGTTTAATTCCGGCCGCCACCTCCCACCGCTGCGGAGATGAAGGCATTTTCCATCCTTTGAGCGTCAGTTCTCCATGCAGCTGTTGAGCTCCAGGAGAGAGAGAGTGTATGCGCGCGCGCGGGGCGGGGGGGGGGGGTACTAAAAACTCAGACTTGCAGCACTTCTTGTTGTGTGGGCTGGCTGGCAAGCCCGGTAAAAGCCCAGGCCCAGGAAAACTACCAGGCCGTGCAAAATGAGCTCAGAGAGGCGCTTTGGGAGACCTCCCAACCTCTTGATGTCAGCCCTGCCAGCTCCCGGGTGCGTGAGAAATGGCTGGCGGTCGAGAGGTGCAGGGAGGCGCGGGCTAATGCGCCATCCCAAATTGCGGTGCCCACCAGCAGGAAGCCGCAGAGGCACCAGATTTCCGTTCCGCACTAAGAGGGTTTTCCTCCCCCCCACCCCCTTGGCTGGCGGAGGGCTTTTTAAATTGGATGTGGAGATACTCTATTAGAAGTGTGGCGAAGATAGCAAAAGAAACAGTGGAATATTCTCCGCCTCGCTGGAGGAGGCTCCCAGTTCCCGCCCTAGGGCGGGTGCCGCCAGCGCCCCTCCTCTCTCGGGACCTGGTGTATTTTTCCCTCCGAGCGCCGCGGGGGCCGGTTACAGTCGGAGCCCATATTTGCTGGGCGGCTGAATTGGGGCGGGGAGGTCTGGGGAATCCGCGCACAGGGCGGGACGTTCTTCTCAGAGTCCCTTTGGGCCCCACCCAGCGGCACCTCTGGTCTCTTTGTCACTCTTCCAAAACATCTACATCTGCCACATGTGTTTCCTCCGCAATCATCGGCCTTTGCCGTGCGTGAGAACAGCTTAACTCTGCCACGTGTGGGAACCAGGCTGCCTCCTGACCTCCACGCCGAGGTCGGCTCGGCCAGGTGACACACCACACTGTCCTGTGATTAGCAGGCTCGACCAACTCTGGGTCCTGGACTGATGCACCCCAGTGGGGCAAAAAGGGCGCGCCAGGGCCGCCGGCACTGTGTGAGTTCCCTGGACTGGGACTTTGAGGAAGCCCAGGAATGCTGAAGGAGGGTCTGTGGAAGTGGCCGCTAGTCGATTCTGAGTTCCCGGCACCAGGGGGCACCAGAAACCGCCCGAGTCCCGTAGTGCCCACGCGGCCGGGAGGCTGCGTTGTCATTTTAAGTAAAAAAATCCGAGAACCACCACTCCCTCTACAAACCTCCCCAAACCGAATTAGCCCGGGAACCTGGGGATGTCCTTACTGGCATCCCTGCTTCACCGTCTCCTACCCCTCCATTCTCGCTCCCTAGTTTCGGTCTTCCCACTTCAACTCAGGTGGTTTCTTGGCAACCTGCTTTTAGACAACCCCTTCGCCTCGTCACCGAGACAGCTTTGCAGCGGGTGAGCGCTCCCGCCGCCAGTGCCCCCGCACTTTCTTGTGCTGGCAGGCTGGGAGGTTTGTTTGGGCTTTGCCTTCAAGATCCAGGTCTCAGGAAAAGAAAAAGGAGGCGGTGGGGCGGGAAAGGGGGTTCGCTACAAACTCGGCGGTTTTCTTTTGGGGGTTAGAGGCAGAAATTACTGAAAGCAATAGCTTTTCTTCATTGTGTCTAGTATCCTAAACCCATGGAGGACTTCTTCTCCTCTTAACACCCGCCCCCCCCATAACTGCCTGGCCCAAGACAAGGGAAGGAAAAATAATGTGGGACTCTTTCAGCCAGCAAGCTGGGTGAGGATTCCGAGAGCACTCGAATCTCTTGCAGGAGTCGGGTAAAGGACGCGGTGGGCTTCCTGCACTTGTCTAAAAGACGACACCTCCCCCGCCAAAACCAAGGCGCAGTGAAACCGTGAGGGCTTGCTCTGGGCAGGAAAGAAACCCAGCGGATCCCACTTTGTGAGCTTTGTGGGAGGTAGTCCGCGCGCGTGGGGTGAAATTGCATCTTTTCCTTGAAACACTTAAGTATTCAAAATGCGGGGGAAGAGTCTATCGCACTCGAACATATCTACAGCAGGGGCTGGGAGAGGGTGTTTGCCCCCGCCAAGGAGCACAAACGTGGCGAGCTCCGGGCTGGACAGCCCTCCCGGGGCGCGCGCAAAGGCTCTGCAGGCAGATTCTGCCGCGGGCGGAAATCAGCGAGGCGCCAGGAGCCTGGAGGGAACCGGTGAAAGTCCATTCCAGCCCGGGTGAAGTGGAGGGTGTTATCGGGAAGGAGGCACAGAGCACAGGAGGAAAAAAAGGTCATTAAAGTAATCACCTCCGTGGCCTAGTGGAGACCTTGAGGAGCCCCAGGGTCTGCTCGAGATAGAGCCCTGAAGCCGGGAATGTCCAAGGAGCCGCTCTCCTAACCTCAGCCAAGTGAGGGCATTAGGAAAGTGCAAGCAAATGGGCCCTGAAAAAGGCGAGGAATGTAGCTTTGGGAGACCTCCCCTCAGGAGGTGAACCCTCTATTTTTACGTTCGCGGGACCTTTGCAGCAGTCTTTCCCGAGCCCTGAGCTTTCTCTAGGAACAGACCAACACAAGCTCAATAGTAAGTTACATTCCGGGCAATAGTAGTATCTCTGCAGCTGCACTTCTGGAAAAGACATTTTGGCGACGGCGGGTTCGAAGATGACCCAAGCCCGGTTTGGTTCCGTGACATGTCAGAGGAGCACCCTGGCAAGTTGGGAGGTTTACTTCCCCTTCCCTTCCAGGCATTTCGGGGTCCAGGGGCATCAGGGGCTCCATAGATCTTTGCCCACGTGGAAAAGGCATCCTGCCCCTCCGCAAGGCCAGCCTCTCTACCATTTAACTTCTCTCTTCTCGGTCCACCCAGAGCCTCGCCTCCCTCTAGTCTACTTTCCACTCTCACTGCACGCTCTGGGGTCCAAACGCGCCCTTTTGTCCTAGACACTCTGCATCCAGCGGTGTCCGCTGGCGACGCAGACGGCATTCACCCTTTCCACCCAGACTTCCCCCACCCAACTTACCTCGGATCCGGTCTCCGCAGACCCCCAGGTGGACATTAACTCCAGGTGGCCCGAGTCCCAGCCAGGACACCCATCCGGGCCGAGGGCAGGAGCGCGAAGCCCCGCCCAACAGGTCTGGGGCAAGAGTTCGAAATCCTGGGGTTGCGCGGGGCAGCGAGGGAACGCCGGAGGCGGCGGCCAAGGCTCCAGCCGCCGCCGCCGCCAGAAGGGCGAAGGCTGCCGACACCTCCTCCGTAGGTCTCCTGTACCCCCAGAAGCCGAAGTCTGAGCCGCCGCCCCTTCCTTGGGTGAGGGGTGACACGGCTGCGCGAGCGGCGCTCTTGGCTGGGGCTGCACCGGCCCCTGGCGCTGCGGGCCGCTCAGCGGCAGCCACCGCACTCTGCGCCTCCTCGGGGCGCAGTGGCTGGGAGTGTGAGACGGGCCTGTCTGATGCTGCCGCGGGAGCTGAGGTCTTGCCTGGAGATCCGAATGAGACACCACGTCAACCCGCGCGGGCAGTCCCTTGAAGACATGAGGGCGCCAGGAGCGCAGGCTGGTCGTCGGGAGCCCGGGCCTGGGGGCCGGTGTGGGGGAGGGGAGGCTCGGGGCCCGAAGAGGGGAGGGGTCGGGAGGCTGTGGCGGGCCCGGCGGTGGGGGAGGGAGAGGAGAACAGCGAGGAGGCGCTGGAGCTCGGAAGGCCAGGCGCTGGGTGCGAGTGGGTGACGCGAGGCGCCCCTCCCCGGGGTGCAGGGAGAGCGCTGAGCGCGTGGAGACGCCGCCGGGCTCGCGCCTTCTCCTCGCCCGGTAGATCCAGAGGAATGTGCGGAGCTCGGCTCGGAGCAACAGAAAGGGGCAATCCGAACTTGGCCGCCGCACCCGCGCCGCGCTGCGCCTCGGTGCCCGGCTCTGGGAGGAAGGGCGCTCTGCCTGGTGGAGGCTGCACTAGGCTTTCCTCGCGCCTGTCGAAGGCGTTCCTTCCTCCTCGGCGGTCTCGCCTTCTGTCTTTTCTGCAGGTAGAAGGCAGCGGCGAGACAAGGAGCTGTCTGCCGGAGTTCTCCTAGCACCTAGAAGGAGAGATGTGGAGCGGCCCAGGGAGGGAAGCCGAGTGTTTGCCAGGGGACGCTGCGAGTGGGGATGCATTTATAGGACTCTCACTTCGTGACGTGCCCTCCACTGGCTTTTCTGATTCGCTTTCTGACCTAAACACACATTAGTTTAGTCCCCATGCTAGGGCCAACACGGTCTCCAAATATCTGCTGGCTGAAGTCAGAGGCTTTGCATATCATGTATTACATGGCAGGCAATGAAGAAGGCTTCTGAGGCTGGCCGGCTCCTCAGTCCTAGGCTCCATTTTCATGCTGTTGTAATATAATACCAGACATGGGGTAGGCACATACATTCAAAATCCCAATTCCAGAGGCGTAAGATCATTTTATCAAGAAGAGGTCAGGGGAGGTTGGGCAAAACCTGCGTTTATCCAGATTTTCGAAAATGAGATGGAAAACCTAAGCCTGTATCCCGTTGGGTGCTTAGTTTCCAGCGAGCAGAGACCCAGCCCCCATTTCAGAGCTCTGAGTGGGAGAGGTGAGACCTTTTCGGCATTCCTTTTGTTGGTTAGCTCACCACCAGAAGCAGCCAGGAGCCTTCCTTTGTAGAGGACAGGAGGAGGGCAAGTCCTTACACACCCTGTACATGGCTATAACCATAAATACGTTCCATTCACATGGAGCATGAAATTAGCTCCACCTTCAAAATAATGTACTAACTAAAGGATGTCTTTGCTAAGCAGAAACCTGTTTTCCGGAAGTGACTGGACCTGAATTCAGTTGGACTTCTTTTATTTTATTAGTTAGGAACCTGAAAAGTGTAAACAGGCTCAGTTTACATCCAGGTAACTTTTATTTTGTGACTCACCCCCGTTGTTGGGGGGGAGTATATGTTCTTCAAGTAGCTCATGCAGACAATAGACAAGGGAAATGTGTGTGGCAGAGTGTGTGTGTGTGTGTGTGTGTGTGTGTGTAGGGGGGGATCACATTAAACTTCTTAAAAGTCAAAGATCAGCTACTTTGGAGGTTTGTCAGTGAAGCTAGTGTGGGTGGGGAAATTGTTCTCATCAACAATACTGTGATAAAAGATTAAGTGGAGTGTAAGTCAAGTCATCCAAACATACCTTACTTGAAATCAGGATGCTCTTTGCGCTGTTCTGTGGAATGCGACTTTTCCTTCTTTGATAGATCCATGGTAGCAGTGTAAATGGGTTTGGAAATGGGAGAACAGAACAAGCTTGATATGCTCATTCCAATTTAGCATTGTTTTTGGAATTTGAAGACAGTGTTTTTATCATGAATGATTTCTTCATTTTAAGTAGGCTTTTCACTGGAATGGTCAAGCTGTCCAGACACCTGCAATTATTTAGTACTAGCTGTGTGCTGGCCAAAGTGCTAGACCCTGAGAATTGTGGTGATTGGATTTTAGGGGGTTGCAAGGAGAAGATACACTGACTTAACCTTGAGTGATGGGAGTTTACTGTGGAAGGAAGGCTGACCGGAATCTCCACCACTCAGCCACGTGTCTCTGAAAAGCCTTCCGGAAAGGCCACTGGGCCAGGCCTCACGAAAACTGGATTGAAGTTCAGGAACTGGAAGGTCATTCAGGATACGGCTCTGGGACTGGGTTATCTCGCTGCCCCCTCAGTGGCAGGCATCTGCTGGCCCTACTAACAGGCTTAACCACCAAGGTAATTCAGCTCCTCTCTCTCCCTGTTTTTCTCTGGGCTGCCTTTGGCTTCTGCTCCTGCGACCAACTGCTCAGCTCTCTGTTCATCTCACATCTAAACTCCTTAGTGAAAGGATCTAATTGGCCCCACTGGGCACTCACCAAGTGCTTGAGCTGGACTGAGATTTTGTATCGGGTCTCCTGGTAGGTGGCTGACCTTAGGTCAGGTGCCTATTCCTGGACCAGTCATCTATGTTCAGGTTGTTGGTATCACAGGGTACAAAACCTGGCCCCTATTTCTTGGGAAACTTCCTTCCCACCTCTTTACAGTGGCTGTCCTCAGAATAGGCTGTGTTAATGGAAGGCACTTAGAGTTTTAACAGCCCACGTTCACTGTAAGACTCAGATGAATAAGATATGACTCCCAGCCCTGTATAAGCGTACCATTTATAAGGAAAGGGAGACATATACACAAGTATCCTTGGTACAGTATAAAGTGATATATACTCTTCAAGGAAGTGTACATGAGGTGCCCAGATACTGTAGTCTGATGTTCAGTGGGCCCTGAAACTCTGGCAAGATGACCAAAAATATCCAGACCTTGACTCTACCCAAGACAATTAAATCAGCATCTCTTGAGAGGTGGAGTCCAGGAGTTGGCAGGTTTTTTTGTTTGTTTGTTTTTTAATTTTTATTTTTTAGTTGTAGTTGGACACAATATCTTTAATTTATTTTTATGTGGTCCTGAGGATCGAACCCAGAGCCTCGCACGTGCTAGGTGAGTACTCTACTGCTGAGCCACACCCCCAGCCCTGAGTTGACAGTTTTTAAATGCTCCCTAAGTTTATTTGTTACTTTTATTTTTTCCCCAAAGGGTGTCATTATTTTATGATTCCTTTTGAAAGCATAACTAAGAAACTCACTATATTTTGATGGTCTAGATTGAGACTTTTTGAAAACATAAATTCATTTTGAAATACTAATTATCTTCAACACTAATTAAAGGAAACCATAAAATTTAATTTAGAATTAAAGCAAACATTTCTAGTTTTGAAAGAACATTTAGTTTTAGGATTCCAAAGTTCAGGTGAATGCTGAGCAAGTTCTTTTTGAAGTCACTACCTCAATCATGGGTAAACAAGAAGCAAGCACTTGGTGTCTTGGGAGCAGGGTGATGGCTTGCTGTCACAGTTGCCACAATCCCACAAGTTGAAAGTGGGGGCTCTCACAGCTCAGAGGCTCCATCTTCTCAAGGACACAAAGATGAGTGTGATTTGCAGTTGCTCCTTGGCCGAGTCCTGAAGGGAACAATCCACAGCACTGCTTTGGCTCAGTAGCAGAGTATCCTTTGACAAAGCAAGGATAGCAGCATCTAAGAATTCTGACCTCATCTCCAGATCTCAGCTTTTCCTTTAGAAAACCCTGCCTGAAGTTGGGAAAGAGCAAGTGATACACATCCCATCTCTTCCAGGAGGAAAGAGTTTCAAAGCCCTGCTCATTTTCTGTTTCACCTGTGTCATTATCTTTATTGGGATTTCTCACGAATCTCTAACAGAAAGATGCCTAAATAGTTGGTGCCCTTGTGCTCCAGGATCTTACAGTCCTGGGCAGAGAAAACATGAACATAAAGTGGCAAAAAATAAAATGGCAAAAAATGATTCCATAGTCTCAAAGTATCATGCAGCTGTGGAATCCAAGGTAGGCCTTGGTTGGGGTAGGTATGCAGAGATAAGGGTGGAGAGTCGGTGCTCCAGGCTGGATGAAAGGGGTTTGGGGGGAGACTCATGCTAAGTGCTCACATGTTCTTGCTCAGCCTCCCTGGCCTGGAGGGACTGCAGCCTTTGGAGGTGGTGGGGTGGGCCATTCACAAAGTTCTCACAAACTCCCAGTGGGGCTTTGCAGCTGCTTTGCCTATAAGGGCAGGACCCGAGTTCCTGGACTCCCTCATAATCTTGGGTCATGACGGCTGAAACAGAATCCATCACTTAAGCAGGGCAATTTCCTTTTCAAAGTCTCTGCTTTATTGGGCAGGGATTTTTTCCATGCTTGCTCGCTGTTTAACAGCCATTTTCACAAATGATACTATTGCTCATGAAGAAAAGATAAATTTACCTTCAGACCATTTAAAAAGGAGAAAAGCAAGGGGTGGGGAAATGGGAGGAAAGGGTGAAAAGGAACTTTAATGGCCTTTTTGTGCTGTAGTGAGAAGAGACCAATTCTTTGGAGCAAATTGTTTTTCAGAATTAATCATGTCTGACATTGGCATGGTAGTTATCAATGATTTCTAGCAGTTTCTTTGATAATGATCAGATTGTCTAATTATCCACTAATTTTGTTTTTGTTTCTTGAGATTGCTTTATGAGACACCTCTTTTCCAGAAATAAAACTTCAATCAGGTGAAAATATTATTTACTGCAGATTTTATAACTATGCAAATGGTCTCATAGAGTTATGATATTCCAGAGCTGGAAGGGACCTGAGACTTCTAGTCCAGTCTCCTCATTTTACCAGGAAAGCCAACAGAGGCAGAGTGGTCATGTGACTTTTCCAAGGTCACTTTGTAAATGATACACCCCTACCATCCAAGTAAATATGG
The DNA here is from genome assembly GCF_048772815.1 of Callospermophilus lateralis. Lineage (NCBI taxonomy): Eukaryota > Metazoa > Chordata > Mammalia > Rodentia > Sciuridae > Callospermophilus > Callospermophilus lateralis. Next base: position 147,443,982 of record NC_135309.1, read on the forward strand.
GATCAAACTACTTCACTGATGTGTGTGTGTGTGGGGGGGGAGTCTGTAGGAGGGTGTTGGGTCATCTTTCTTTGAAATTGTGATTGAGTATAATTTATTGAGACAGTAAGAAGAAAATAAACGGGAAGCTTTATTGGTAGCAGAAGTGGCTGTCAGGCCAAATGGGTAGCAGGTTTGAAAAGAAGTTGACTGTTCCCTTTTGGAGCCTAGCAAAACTCCAAGTAGAGCAGAGTGCTAAATATATTTTTTTAAAAATATGTTTAAAGGGCCACTATATTTTCTGATTGGCTTTTAGACAACAATCACAAAAGCATTGTGGAGAAGGAGGAGGAGGAGGAATAAGAAGAGGAGGAAACAAGAGGAGAAGGTGGAAGAGGAAAGAGAGAGGATTTGAGTGAGGAATCAAGATGCTTATGTCCTGATTCCTTTGAAGAGCTTCTAGTGTGTGTTGCAAAATGTTGGGCATGGGAGGCTTCTTCAAGAATTGGAATTCACAAGTGGTAGTAGAGAGAATACTGCCATTGGGGATAATTGATTCTGAGACAAGGAGTCAGTATTTGAACCTTCAAGTCCAGATGTCCAAGGCACCTCTTTGGCATATACTAATTGCATAATAAGCAGACTTCAATCAGGACTGTTTTCCCCTTACTGAAATAGATGATGTATTTTCTATTCTGTGTTACCTTGTTCACTTTCCTCAGCTTGGGAAAACTAAACAATTAGTGAATCCTCATCAATATTAATGGGTTTAATAGAAGCAAGTGGTAAAAGTCAGTGTGGATTTTGTGGACCCTTGAGTGCTTCAAGCTAATCCATCCCTTGTTAGCAAGGGCCATGACTAGAGTCCCTAATTTTGAATCCTAGGCACCTCACCTCACCCTAGTCCTGGCCCTTATTGGCAGGAACATCAAGTTGAGAGCAATCCAGAAGCACTAATTGGGAAGAAGTCATGCTGGACGATCAAGCAATTTGAATTGGAACTTTGCTCTTGAAAGAGCTGTGGAAACTTGGGAAATTTCTGGCATCCCTAGCTCACCTATTTTTCCACCTTTCCCCCCCCTCTTCTTGCTCCTCTTGACCTCCCTCATTGGGATACTATGTGAATAGATGAGATAATAAACCAGATTTTCTGAGTTTCAGAATTACTCTCTGGGAATAATTTATATTGCACATATTCTTTGCTGCCGCTGGGGTACTATTTGGCAAATCACTGTACAGTGCTCTAAGAGGAATCCTAGTGACCTGAAAGAGTTAATGCCTCCCACCAAGCAATTAACTTACTCCTGGGGCATAATTTACACTGGGAGGATCTGGCTGACCATATGTGAAGTGCTTGAAGTCCTTTGAGAAAAAGTCGGCTCTAGAAATGTAAAGAATTAATATTACACAAAGCACATTTGCAGACTATTTTTCAAGGAATCTATCATGTAACTCCTCAGAACAATTCTGTGAGGTAGGTCATTGTTACCCTTTCCAGAGTCATTCTGTAGTCCATGAAAAATCAGTCCATAATATACCCCGTATGAGGTTAGCACATAACATATTTGTGGAATGACTTCACAATCTGAAAAATAATGGAGAAGCAACTGGGAAGTGCATTTTAGAAATTGGAGTCAAAAACTAAAGTAAAAGCAAGATAAATATAAGCATCTGCTCGACAATGTTGAATAGTAGGAATGTGTCCTACATATAATAGATAATTTTTTTAAAAAATACAAACTCAGGATATTTTGTTAGAATGTGGCATCCATGTCAAAATGGTCATTTGAGGAGACTATCTGCATCTCTTATAGTCAGTTATTGCTCATTGTACTATTATAACATGCAAACACACTTTTTATTTATCCAACAAATGTCGGGCTCTTCCCTTCATGAGTCCCTGTGTGAGCAGTTGCTAAAGCTCATTAAAAGAGATGTGGTAGCATCCGTACATCCAGGAGTAGCAATTATCTGGTTTTTCAGGAAAAGTTTAATTTTTGGCACAAACCAAACTATCTGAAAACAATTCTAGTGAGAGAGATGAGTTAAACCAAAAGGATGTAAGTTAGAGCCTGCTCTTCTGGTGAGGGTTGATGGTGAATTGCAATGATGGCCTAATTCTTCATCCTTGCATCCTTTGCATCTCTTTGCCTGTGACTGCAGTTTTTACTAAGATGATGGTGTCTATTTCCCTGTCCCATGAATCTGATCTGGCATTGTCCCTTGTTTTGGTCAGTAGAATGCAGTGGTAGTGAGGGTACACCAGTGTAAGACCTCTGAGGTCAACATGCTTCCACTTGCTGTCAAACCTCAGCCATTGACATGAGAACATGCCTGGGCTAGCCTGCTGGAGGTTGAGACACACGTGGAACTGAGTGGTTTTGCTCCAATTTTCACAGCCAAGGTCAGTTAGATAAACCAAGAAGCCACTGATCCTCCCCACTGCCCCAGACAGGTAAGTGAACCTAATAAAGGTCAGCAGAGCTGCTTTGCTGGCCATTCTGGATAGATGAATAATAAATACTTGTCCTATGCCACTGGAAATTTGTGGTTGTTATGCAGCTCTGCTATGATAACAGATAACTGATACAGCTTATACACGGATTCCAAAAGAGAAACTCCCAATGCTGAACCATCATAACGTTGATGTAATAAGGGAATGATGTTTCCAGGTGACCACTAGAAAGCTGTAACACACATTTGGCTTTATATATCCAAGTAATTTGGGGGGCACCCTTCCTTTGTTCTACTATATCTTGTACTCATTGTTTGCAAATGATCTGCATAGTTATGGCTCTATTAGACAAAATGTTCTGTAAGGGCAGAAGCCGCATCTTCCAGTTTTGCCTCCTTAGTATCTGTCACATAGATCATAGTTTCTAGCAATTGCGTGTTTTTACTGACTTTGGTCTAAGTTTGTGTTTGATGTGTAATATGTAATTTTAAAAACACAATTAATGCAATTCTTTGGCCAACATATACATGCACATGTCATCTTTCAAAAAGTGCACAGGTGTTTTCAGAAATAAACGATTCTTTCTCTCATGACATCTTTAAACCTTCACTTCCCTGGTAACACAATTACCAGTTTCCCATCATTTTTTCCCCCAGAGAATGTGCAGTCATTAAAATAATCTTTTGTCTAGGAAAGAAAGAACATTTTCAACCATTATTAAAAAAAAAAAAAAATCTGCACGTTTTACAGTCCCTTTTCTTACTGGTGGCTGGGCCTGTTGGATGTAGCCTTAGAGTCAGTCTTTGCTTGGATATTTTGAGAGCTTCTCCCCCTGATTTGGTTCCCTTTTGATTCAGCAACTTTCCCCAGCTTGTGCAAGGTTTGAAAGCTGCTGGAATTAATGCAGCTGTTTGTGTTTATTTCTTTGCTGTGTACTTCTATCACATGAGATGTCATACTAGCTCTAGGAGCCTGGTAATTATCATGGAACCAGGCCGCAGAGGGAGCAGATAAACTCAGAACATTGAGTTCTCCAGGTGACAGGGAGCCAGGAATTCTGAAATCCTGAAAAGAACCTTTTATCTTGGAGAATCCATGCTCCCCCTTTGATGATGATAGTGGGGTGAGTATAATTTTAATTTAAGTCTCTTAAAGGAATCTTTAGAGAGCAGCGTGTTGTTTCTGTTTTATAACAATGCAAAGATTTATAAACTGTGGCAAAACCATGTTGGCTTGCTCGGGAATAAAGCTGGCATTGTAACTTTCAAGGCATATTTTGGGGGTTCTATGAAGTGGTTTAAACTAGAGCCATAAAAATGTGAAAAAAAATTATTTTCAGTTGAATTTTAGTAGATTGCCAACTCCTAGCCTTTATGTGCTATAGATACATACTTTTTAAAATTTTTCTATTTTAACAATATGTGATTTGAAAATACTCTTCCTCGTGGTTTCTGGACTTTCAGTTTCAACTAATTTGTTTGTTTGTTTTCTTGGTGCTGGGGATCAAATCCAGGGCCTCATTCCTGCGAGGCAAGCTTTCTACCCCTGAGCCCCATGCCTAGCTTTCACCTAATTTTTAACAAGCACAAAAATGTAGTAGGTAGATACTTTACTAAATGTTTATACATATATTTTCTCATTCAGTAAAATCCACTGTTCATTAAATACTATGTTACAAATCAAAACAAGTACACAACTAAGAAAGAAAGTGATCTATTTGTTTTATCTGCTTTGTTTGTCTGCATAATCTTGGTTTGCATAATATGGTAGCCTATAATCTCCCTGGAAGTTCTTTTGGAGGTTTCATACCAGATTTAGCACAGTTCATTTTCATTCATAAGGTGGCAAGTCTCGGAGAGGGAAAAAAAAACTGCTGCAGCATGGACCAATGGGATGGCAGATTTTTCTTTTTGACTGAGGGACTGTTTCATCAAAAACATTGTCTCAAACAGATGTGTCCTGGCATTTACTGGGGGAAGAATTCTAGTCAGACTGGTTAATTAACAGTCAAGAAATTTCCCTGCTCCTCTCTGGGTAGTGTGGGATTATGATCCTGTGAGTAGGTCGTAGAGGATGAAAAAAATGACAGTGAGCAAACCAAATCTCAGCTCACCATGCTAGGGTTTAGAAGACGATGGCCTAACTGCTCTACATGGATTTTACTGGAGCGTGACTTTTTTAAAGTGAGGGTTAAATCAGGGATCTGTAAGCCTTTGCTGTAAAGGTCCAGATAGCTGATATCTTATGCTTTTGGGCAATACAGTGGTCACAACTACTCCATTCTGCAGTTGCAGGACCAAAGCAGACATAGGCAATATGTAAATGAAAGAGCACAGCTGTATTCCAACAAATCTTTGGTAAGGACACTAAAAGGTGAATTTCACTTCATCTTCACACGACTCTTTTTTTTTAAAAAAAACTTTTAGTCCATCAGCCTTTATTAACACACAAGTACCATTTGCTGCAAGATATACAGGTTTGTTTAGTTTTATTTTAATGTCCTAATCTTAAGGTTAGTTCTGGATCTAACCCAAAGTAATCTACAAAAACTGGTTAAACTTTATTTATAGGTTTATAATTGCTATTTTTGGCTACTAAGTAGCAGCCTCCCACTCCTCCCCTTATTGGGGATCAAACCTAGTGCCTGAAAGTATTCTATCACTGAGCTACATCCTCAGCCCCAGAAGATCTTGAACTTGATACATATCTTCTAAAGTATGTAACAGTATGTCTTAAATTACTAAAAAAATCATAATCTTCAGGTATCTTGCAATATTGTTCTTTCAATATTTTTTCAAGTATTCAAGAATGCAAGAATATATTCTTCATTTACTGGCCACACATTTGGCTTATGGGCCACAGTTTGCCATCTCCAAAGAGTCTTGAATCAGTTATAGTTCTTATAATATTTTACACAAGACCAGTTCTTTCTAAGTCTTGACTTCTATATTTGTAAAAATGAGGGATAATTGTAGTTGCAGTATACCTCCCCAGATTATTGGCAGGTTTAAATGTGTTAATGGATGTAAGGTATTCTGAAGAATGTGAAGTGCCATGCTGATGCAAGACACTGACTATTTATTGTTTATCTCAGGAATGCATTTGATTACAAGTAACAAAGAACTGGATTAACAATGCCTTAGATCACAAAGACATCTATAGTTCACTTACCTGGACTTATACCTTTCCAGGATTGGCACACTGGCTTGAAGATGTTAAAGACTGGACATTTTCCCTTTCAGTCTGTTGATGTATACATGTTGGTGAAACTTCTTTTCCTGGTGCTCCAAGACTCATGCCCTCACATGACAGTGTCTCAAATACAAAGGAAGCAGGGAATGGAGTGAAAAAGAATCTCCTTCCAGGCCTCTCTCCCTTAAATCAAGGAGGAAAGTCCTTCCTGGCAAACCCCCATTCACATCTTTTTTGTCAAAACTGACTCACAGGCCCTTCCTAGATTAGCAAAAGGGAAGAAGACTGATGTGTCTAGCTTGTGGACTGACTATGAGTCAGCTTATGACATCCAGACACTCTGCATTTTGCTAGCAAGGAAGATGATGAACAATGACTGATGGTGTTGCTGCATTATTTTTCTTACAAGTTATTTCTTTTATAAGTTATGTGTCTGGCATCAGGTTGGAGGAATAGCTGATGAGCTAATTCCTTAGAACGGCTCAGGTGCTGTATGATCTCTCCTCATAGGCATCTACAGATAAGGACCTGTGCAAGCCTGTAATCCCAGCATCTCTGGAGGATGAGGCAGGAGAATCTCCAGTTCAAAGCCAGTCTCAGCAACTTAGTGAGGCCCGAAGAAACTTAGTGAGATACTGTCTCTAAATAAAATATAAAAAAGGCTGGGGATGTGGCTCAATGGCTAAGCATTCCTGGGTTCAGTCCCTGGTATACCTCCACCACCAAAAAACCCCTCAAATCTCAACCAAAACAGACAAGAATCATCACATCAGGTGTAAGGCTCAGGCTATGAACTGAGACTGCATCAGAATAGAATCTACACATCAACCAGCACTAATCTGAGAAGGGAGGAATTTGAAGCTTGTCTACATATGAATTCCAGAACATACTATGGAGAACCAACTTAATTCTCATATCTATATGATAATAAAATGCTCCAGAAATTTTCCTAAGAAATCTCTCCGTTGCAAAATCTAGTACTGGAGACACCTCTGTATGTGTGTCTCATTTTCAGAAAGTTTACTTTAAAAATCTTAACTCTAAAATACAGATTAATGGTCAAATAGTCTGAAGTTTAAAATATTGTTTATTTTATAAAATTCACCTTATAGTCCCCTTAAATAGTAAATGAGTTTGCTATACTTTAAATGATGTTACTAATGAAAATATTTTTCACATTATTCATTGTATATATTGAATGTATATATGTGTGTGTATACATTGCATTGAGCTAGGTAGAGCTTTAACTGATTAATTTCAAAATCATGTGTAAAATAGTCCTTTAGAATAAAATGTTCACTAATGTGAACTAAATTAAACCTCTCACAGTTTTAGTGTATCATAGCATATAACATTTCCCAAGGAATTAAACATTCTAAACATCAAGACTTACATAAGTTATACATCTTGTTCATGTAGGTCAACTAATTTTACAACACAGTTATTCCTACATGTGTAGAAGGTTGAACCAAAGATCCCTCAAATTAAGACCCTTTTATTCTATGGGTGCCTTTTGAATCTGAAGTTCCCTTCTTTTCTTAAATACTACAAGTCTATGTTAATGTAGAAACATGTTTGTAATCAAATTACAAATTCATAGCTGGCTGTACATACATTTGCCTAACCATTGATTTATTGGTTTTTTAAAAAGTTCATGGAATTTATAGCCTCCATAAGGTGAACATTAAGTATCTGTTTGATCATTCTGATGAATATATGGTTGCACAATATAAATGCTCTGAAGGAAGGAACACTGTTCTATTGCAATACAAAAATGAAGAAAGTTAACCTTGGCTGGGGATTAACAGAAGCTTCTTTGAGGAGGTAATGCTTGAGCTGAGAATCAACATGTGACCAGGAGTCAATTGGGTGAAAAGGATAGGGTGAGATGGAAAGAATGCTCCTAAAAGAGGCACAGTGTGTGTGTTAATGTGTGTGTCCATCCATCCATCCATCTACCTACCCATTGTTATGTTTGTCCATCCATCTGTCCATTCGTCCATCTGTCCGTCCATCCATCCAGTTTTATAAAATAATACAGTAACAAAGGTATTGAGATCACTACTTAATGAAACAAACAAGTAGAAATCATCTGTGTTTTCTATGTCTGTAAGTCCATTTGAGGAGATCAGAGAAGTACATTTGGAAAAAAATCCTCAGAAAAATGTTAGGTTATTTTAAGTAACAATAGATATGTGAAGCAATTTCAGTACTTGCTTTTGCTCTTATGGGAATGGGATTTGTCCGTGTGACTAACTAGAGGCAGCTCTCCTGGGCATCGACCTTACTCTACTTTTTCTCTCCGTACGGAAGGTGCTGAGTGCAGAGGATGATACTCAAGTGCCAGTAGCATAACAATGCTTCCATGGGACTGTAATTTGCCATTACAAATTGCAGAAAAGTCTTGCATTAAGAGAGGAATTTAATTCTACAATGAATGACTATTTCCTAGTGCTCTTAGGATTACCCCAAAATCAAACTTTGATATTTTAAAAGATGGGAATTAAATTGTTATCTATTCTGCATAGAAAGGTTTTGCCATCTCATTGTGACTTCCAAGAGCATGGTTGCTCACACTGAAGTCAGGGGTTGCACATTATCCATTCACACCTGTTATCAGGTTAATGGCAAATCTACAGAGTTCACAGAATCTTGGCATTCAAATTCTACCTGGAAATGAAATTAAAGATCAATCAAGGGGCTGGGGATGTGGCTCAAGCGGTAGTGCGCTTGCCTGGCATGCGTGAGGCCCACGTTCGATCCTCAGCACCACATACAAACAAAGATGTTGTGTCCGCTGAAAACTAAAAAATAAATATTAAAAAAAAAATTCTCTCTCTCTTTCTCTCTTTAAAAAAAAAAAGATCAATCAAGTTTAACTCTCATTTTACACAAGAGGAAATTGAAGGCTGATAAGTTAAGTGACTTATTTAAGTCACTCAGAAACTTATGCCACTGACTTTTGTGATGGCTGTACAGTGAAGTAAGATCTAGGATCTTTCAGCTCCTGGGTCAATATGAGGGGCATTGGAATCTAGTTTTCTACACTCAAATTCCTGCTATTTACTAGTCTTGTGATCTTTGAAAAATTGATGCAGTTTAATCCTGTGTAAAAGGGGATAATAATTGTGGCCATCTCGCTTCATTGTCATGAAGAAAGTCAGGTCTCCTGTCCATGTTCAGTAAGTGCTTTACCATGTGTCCTGCTTTGGCCAATAGGAAGAGGACATAAGTGATCGTGAGTCAGTTCTGCATGAGATTTCAGCGGACAAGGCAAGTTTCCTCTGCCCTCTTGTGCTCTGAGCTCCACCTTGAGCAAACTATGTTCTGGGCCCAGGGCAATTGAGTTAGCCACTCAGAACAAATCCAAACAGTTATGAGTAATGTCACTATGAACATTCTTATACAAGTCTTTTGTGGACATGTACATTAATTTGTTTTAAATATACCCATAGGAGTGGAGTTACACTAAAAGAGACCAGTTTTCCAAAGTGGTTCACCAGTTTCCATTCAGTTTCATTTGCTCTATATTTCCACCTGCACTGGATATTGTCAGTCTTTTCAATTTTATCCATTCTGATGGGTGATGATGGTGTCTCATCATGAGTGGCCTACTGAGCTGAAAAAGTTTATTGTTGGAAGATTTCTCACCTTTTTTTTTCTTTCAGTTCAGAAGATTGAACCTGGGGCCTTGAGCATGCTGGGTATTGTTTGAAGATTTCTAATACTATTCGAGGTTCTCTGATTTACCCTCAAGAATGGCAGTACAAGAAGTTTGACTAAGTCAGACCCAGACTTGTCACTCAGCCTTGCTGGTTTGCACTGCCCACTGGGAACTGACCAGACAAAGCATCCCATACCCAGAAACACCCAGGCGGTGACCTGGGCAGTTGAGGAAGCTCCTGGATGGCCATGTTGCTTAAATACCAAACCTCCGTTTTCCTAAGTGACAAATATATCTGAGCATGTGATGTAGAATATTAGGTCTTTTCTATGCTTCCCATGTTAATGTTTAGGAAATGAGGTGTCCTCCAAAAACTTCTGTTAACAAAGGAATATTCAGAGGTAAAATGATTGGATTCTAAGAGTGTAATCTGATTGGTCCACCCTACTTTGAATGGAGTAACTGGGTGGTAACTGTAGGCAGGCGGGGTGTTGCTGGAGGATGTGGGTCACTGGGAATACCCTGGAAAGGTTCATCTCCCCACACTACTTCCTGGCTTCCAGGCTGCCATGAATAGCAGAGCAGTGCTCCTCTGCCAAGACCATCCACCATGATATTCAGCCTCACATGGGCCACCACAATTGAGTTGGCCATCTCTGGACTTTGACTTTTGAAACTGTGAGTCCCCAATAAATTTTCCTCCTTTTAAGTTGTTCTTGTTGGGTATTTTGGTCACAGCATTGCAAAAGCTGACTAAAGCACCATGTATTTAATGCATGACAGAAGTTCTTACTTTTTGATGGATGAAAGTCACATTGTTCTTTTGTAGTTCACGTCAAAGGCTGTTCAGGATTTTTCCAGGGACAGGAGCACAAGAATGCCATGTTCTTTGCAACAGTGAGCTTTCAAAATCTTCCTTTCTCTCTCTTCTTCCCTTTCTAGTTTTACTTTTTCACCTGTTTCCTTCTTTCTCTTCTTTTTTCTCCTACCTTCTGTCTTTCACTCTTGTTTTTCTCCTCTCATCTACTGAACAGGAGTTGAACAAGATATGGCAACAGAAATTTTAAATTGACAGAAATCATCACAAACCCCTGAAACATCACATGTATGCCCCAAATTTCTTCTGAATTTAGTTTAGACCTGATTTATATCATATAGAATATTCATGTCTGTATCATTAAAAGTTCTATTTTGTGCTTCATGTGGCTCTGTCCATGTTTTTAGATAATTAGGAATCATAATGTTATTCCTAATGGCAACATAGTAGTCTGTGATATTAACATGGTAGCCTACTATTATAATTTGGATGAGAGCTATCCCCCAAAAGCTCACATGTGAGCCAATGCAAGAAGGTTCGGAGGAGAAATGAATGGATTATAGCCTTAACCCAACCAACGAGCCAATCCCTGATGGGATTAACTGGGAGGTAACTGGAGACAGGTGGGGTGTGCCTGGAGGAAGTGGTTCATTGGGCGCGTGGCTATGGGTTATATATTTTGTATCTAGAGAGTATAGTATCTTTCTCTTTGCTTCTTGATCATCCTGTGAGCTACTTCCCTTGGCTACACTCTTCCACCATGATGTTCTGCCTTACCTCAAGCCTTGAGGAATGGAGCTGGCCTTCTATGGACTCAAAACTTCTGAAACTGTGAGCCCTCAAATAAACTTTTTCTCCAACTACAGTTGTTCTGGTTGGGCTTTAATTATAGCAGTGAAAAAGCTGACTAAAACACCCATTGAGGCATTTCATCTAGTAGATGATATTTCAGTGCATGGATGTAGCAGTATTTATTTGATCAATCCTCTTCAATTGAACATTTATATTGCTTCCAGTTTGGAGCATTAATAGTAATACTATAGACAATATCTGTTTATATAAATCTATTTTCATTTATAGTTATTTCTTTAGTGTTACTTTTAGATGTAGAATTACAGGGCAAAAGGAAAATGAAACTTTCAAATGTTCTTTTGCCAGGGAGTCGATAATGTTCTAGAAAGGCCCAACCAACTTTGTTTCTAAAATTAATACACGAGAATGACTATTGCATGGCAAATGTGAAATTTTAAAAAAGATTGCAAAATTAACAAAGGCATATATTTCTTAAAATTTACAAAGGAACATCTGACTATTGCTGAACCTTGATGTTATGGAAATATATGATTCTATCATTAACTGTTGGAATAAAGGCTGAATTGTGCTTGGGACATATCTTCTGCTTTGTAGGGTTTTTAAGGCAGTAGTAGATGTAAATGTTGAGTCAGAACTAGTGTACAGCCTGTGGCAGTAGGAACACTAAAGAAATAAACATAAATCCAGTCTTTTTCAGTGTGTTTGCCTCAGCAGCAGTCAGTTGCTGGATCTTCTCCCTTCCTGTCTTCCTGATGGGCATTAATGTTTGTTATGGTTTAGATATGAGGCATTCCCCAAAAGCTCATGTGTGAGATAATGCAAGCATGTTTAGAGGTGGAATGATTGTCTTATGAGAGCCTTAACCTAATCAGTGCATTTATCCCCTGTTAGGGATTAACTGGGTGGTGACTGTAGGTAGGTAGGTAAGGTGTGGCTAGAGGATGTGGATTATTGGGGGTGCCTTTGGGGTATATATTTTGTCTCTGATGAGTCTCTCTGCTTCCTGATTGTCATGTCCTGAGCTGATTTCCTCTGCTCTTCCCTTCTGCCTTGGTATTTTGCCTCATCTTGGGCCCAGAGCAATGGAGTTGGCTGTCTGTAGACTGAGACCTCTGAAACTATGAGCCCCACATAAATTTTCCTGCTTTAAAATTGTTCTTGTCAGGTCTTTTGGTTACAGTGGTGAAAAAGCTGACTAAAACAGTGTTGTTCTCTGAATTTTTTTGCATCTTTGACTTTTAGGCACATAGTAGGACTTTACTTCCTTTGTAGTTGATCCTTTTATAGTGGGGAGGGTAGTGGTTGGGCCACATTACCAGTAATGACAAAAAGATATGAGTGGAGGTAATGTGATCTGAAGGGATTTAAGTAGAGGTGGCACAAGTAGAGGTGGTGAGCAGAGGAGATGTGAGGGGAGTTGGCAAGAGTGGAGGTGATATAAATAGGAGTAGAGGGGGGTGTGTGGAGGTGATAGAAGTGGAGGTGATATTATCATCTCCAGATGAAACATTGACTTGCTGGTGGAGGTTGTGCAGAGCTTTCTTTTCCTCTCCCATACACCTGGCAACATGGGATTTGTTGGCCATTTGGTCAGCTTGGCCCCTGGAGTAAGCCTTCCCTAACCCTATCCCTGCCAAGCTGGTTTGGATTGTAGTGGAGTGAGAAAGATGTTTGTTTTTGAGATAGTGGGAGTTGTTAGGCCAAGGCCACTGCCATTACAGGTTCAGCGATATAGAAATGCAAATTTGTTTTAAAGAATTTCTAGGGCACAATCAGTTCAGCAAGGAGCCTGGGGCACCCTACTCACCCAGCTCTACCTAGGGGATCCTTTTCCAAGTTCAGCTGTCAAGACATGCAGAGGCTGCTGCAGCTGTGGTTCGGGTGGGCCTGGGCATAGCTCATGCTTGCACCCATCCCTGGGTGTCCTCAATATGGTGCTGATTTTGCAGGCACGCAGAAGGCTGGAGTTACATGTCATGGAGGCTTTCATGTAATTTCAAAGAAAAGCCTGGGAGACCTGGCAGTGTGTGGCAGGGTTTGAGTTCTTGCAGGTACCCTGGACAGGGTGTTGCATGGTGCTGTGGGGTGAAACTGAAGCTGGAACAGAGACTTCAGGAAAGAGGAGGTGCTAGCAATGTGCAAAGTGAAGTTGCAGACAGCCTACACAGCTTCCCAGGGAGAGGCCATGGGCTGCAACCAGCAAGGCTGTAGAGGCAGAAATGCTCAAGCACTTGGGAGTCCACATTCTGCCATGGTGTGCCCTGGATGCTGTGCATGGAGATTTAGCATTTAATGTTTGCCTTGCTAGGTTTCAGTCTTGTCTTGGATTGATCTATTCTTTATATTTTCCTTTTCTTCCCTTTTGTAATAGAAATGTTTACCCTGTGCCTGTTCTACCATTGTATCTATCAAGTATTTAACTTTATTTTTGAATTTTTGCAGGGGCTCACAGCTAAGTTTGCCTTGAGTCTCAGAAGAAACTTTGTGGACTTGGACTTTTGAGCAATGCTGCAAGAGTTGACTTTGGGGACTCTTGGAGATGAACTAAACATATTTTGCACTGTGAGATAGATGGACACAAACCTTTGGGAATCAGGGGAAGAATGCTATAGTTTGGATATTAAATGTCTCCTAAAGGCCCATGTGATAAGGTTTGGGTGGTGCTATTGGGAGGTGGTGGAAACTTTAAGAGGTGGGACCTAGTGAGAGATCCTTAGGTCATTGGGGGTGTGGCCTAAAAGGGGATTGTGAAAACCTGGCTTCTTTCTCTCTTTTTTTCTCCTGATCATAAGGATTTGCTTTGCTATGCACTGTTGTCATGATGTGCTGCCTCTCCACAGATTCAAAGTAATGGCCAACCAGTCATGGACTGGAACTCAAAACTGTGAGACAAAATAAAACTTTTCTCTTTATAAGTTAATTATCTCAGGCCTTTCATTATAGGATGAAAAGCTGACTGTTTTGTCTTCTCCTGCCTCTGTCCCTTCCAACATGCCTGTGTCCATTGTGTAGTCACATGACCTTTACCATACACTCACCACTTAATTTTTAACCAAATCTGATGGCGAGTAAACAAAAATAAGAAACTTTGCTTATTCAAATAGACCCTAGAGTGAACAGATCGTTGGTTGCAGGTTGGGAACAGGGAAAGAGAATGGGTCTGGATGGCCAGCTCACTGAGAGATCGAAGTCTGACCAGCTGACACTGTGGAAGTAGCACACTAGTCTGTAGTTTGAGGCTTCCCAAGCTAGTAACCAAGCCTTAGGCATTTATTACTTACTAAAAATGCCAAATTTCTCTGCTATTTGCACACACAAGCAGGCAGGGTGTATGTGTGCTTGTGTATGTATGACACTGTGAAGAAACCACATGCCCAGTGGAAAGTCATGCCCCCTTTAAAACAAGTTGGAAAGGTTTTGATATAAGGCAGTGTGGTCTTGCTGCTGTGTTTATAGAGAAAGCCTTTCATGCAGGAGTGATGTATGGAGGATTTAAACCATTGAGATCCTTTGTGCTAACAGACCATTTGTCTTGGGTTTTGCAGGTTTCAGGTTGTCTTCCAGGAGTACACCATTGACTCTGAAATCACCTATTGTGTGGACAGATAGATCACAGGTCTCTAAATTACCGAGTTTCAGGAACTTGTCTTGCTGGTTCTTCCTTGGGGTCTAGCTCTGTCTAGCCCTCCCTTCTGCCCTCAGGCTTTGTCACGTGGGCAGTTCCACAGGTCAGAGCCCCTGCTTCTTTCTCTTGCTTTTCTTTAGCAACATCACTCCAACTAATTCCTAGCTGTCTTTCTTTTCATTTCTATGACACTTTCAAAGCTCAGGTTTTTCCTTAGGGGGAGAGTTTCCAACGTAGGAAGCATAGATGTCCACCCAAATTGTGCTCAAGGGCCCTCTCTTTCATGGTGAATTTTCAGACTTTGTAAAATTAAAGCCCTTTGGTTGCTGGATTACATGTATGTGTGTGTCCCCCACCATCACAGAAAAGAAAGAATATGTGTTAGATCTTTTTTTTTTTTTTTTTTTTTTTAAAGTTCAAGTAAGTTAAAATCTTGTTTAGAGAATGCTCGAGAACTTTCCGAAGGATTCACCAGGATGACACCAACTAAACTGATGTCAGAATTGCTTTCTTAAAGGTCCTCTGGGATGAAGAATTTTCTCTTTCCAGCTTGCTTTTCTTTTATCCCCATGTCTCTTGTGATTCATTATCTATATCAGAATAACCAGGGCAGTACTTAGTATGCAGATTCCCAGGTTATACCCCAGACCCCTGGAGAATGAGGTCCTTGGGGCTGGGAGCCAGGAATCTGCATTTTGATAGGCTACATAGTTATCAAAGCCTTCCCTTTTGCACATCTCTTATTATCTCCAGAGCATCTTCTGAATAAACACCTTAACTCACAACAAAGTCGCTGACTCCTTCCTTCCTACCAGAGGGAAGGAAGATGGCTCCCTGACTCTTCACAAAATTCTCTTGTGGGGCTGGACCTTGTGTCTTAGAATAGAATAAGAAGGACACAAGGAAAGTCAATGAACAAGACTTAGGAAATACACAAGGAGTGAAATGGAAATGTTGCAGGCTCTTCTGGTCAGGGATTATGGAACCTAGCACTGTGTTGTCTTTTCCCTCACTAGTCCTCAAATATTTATGATGTACTGACCACATGTCAGCTACCCTGTTAGGTGAATTTCCCACCTCTTTTTGTCAGAGATGCAAATTGAAACTGAGATTTAAGTTCCAAACTGTCTCCAAATAGGCAACAGCAGCAAAATAATTAGAAGAATTAAGACAATCTTCTCCCTTTCTCTATGTGTGTACCTTTGTGTCACTCATACTTATGTAGGTCAGGGGATTTGGCTTGTGTTTTCCATGCATATGTATGTAATTTATTCATTTTGTTACTTCATTCATACATCTGTTTATTCACTCAGTAAATATCCACTTGTTCATTTATTCATTCAATCATTCATTTAATACGGGTTATAACCCTGTCATGTGCCAGTTTAGGTATTAGGGATTTAGTGATGAACCAGACAGAGTTCTTGACCGTGTGCAGCTTTTATTTTGGAGAAGATAATGCTCTCATATGCCTTATTGACTACATCAATACCTTTTTATAATTTACTTTTCCATGGAGATTGGCAGTTCAACAGAACATAAATGTGAGCACAGGAGCCCTCCTCTCTTGCTCTCTCCCTTCTCCATTGCACAAATGTCTTTTTCAGCAAAAATTCCTTCCCAGACATTCTGTTACATGTTGGAAATATTCATAACCCAAACTGGGGAAAATGAATTAAAATTGTGAACTACGTGGTATGTAAGTCAAAATAGGAAGTTAAGCTGCTCAGCTGTGGATTTTGACTGGTTTCCATTGGGAAAGCCCTTTCAAGCAAAACCTTCATGGAACAACATACTTCAAAGAGATCCCCGTAATGCTGTCTTTAAAACTTGTTAATTGGACCTAACTGCAAACAGCTGCCCAGTTTAGCCACTGTTTGAGTTGGCTTTCACTTACCCTAGATCTAGGTCATCTTTTTTGTTATATTATATTCATATCGGGATCTTAATATATTTGTTATAATCTCAGAATTTGTCACCATCTGAAGGATTATGAGATAATAAATAAAAACATGGAGACAACATATTTGTCAAGCCCCGAGGTCACTACCAAGTACAAAAGTACTTGGGAGCAGATGTCCTATTTGATACACTTTGTGTAGTCATGGTACCACACTTAACCATTTGGGAAAATTTCCAATAACCACCAAAACATCCATGAGTGGAAACATTGGGTGATCATTTATTTTCTATTCTCCTTTGCTTAACTATCGAATTAAAAGAATAAATATTAGTTTATTGAATGAAATCACTGTTGGATCTCACTTTATAGAAATTTATGTTTCTCAGGAAGCACTGTTGGTTGAATGTGAAGGGTGATTTTTCAGAACATTCAGCAAGTGCTGAGGATGAACACTGAGAAAGTGGCCCTAGTAACAGGCGTGGCCACTCTCATGCCTACTCGTGCAGCAACCACAGGGCTTATTATTAAGCAGGTTATCATGGAGGGTAACTAGAAAGTGATCCTGATGGAATTCAGTGTGGAATGTGCACCTCAGAGTTATCCTACCCTGGGAGTGAGAAAGCGGGTGTATGTAATACCCATTCCCACCCATTTCCACCCATTATCAATTGAAGGCTCTCCTGCCATGCCAGTGACAAAGGGGGCTCTGGAGGGCTGAGGATGCCCTTTTGCAATGACATGTTGGTACTGGCCATGGGAAGTTAGCTGCTGAGTACTGAGGGGTAATGCCCAGGGAATTGGTGGCCCAGCAGTATCTGCTATGGTGGTGGTGGGGCATTTCAGAATGTTGGTGGGGTCCAAATGTGGGTCATGGAATATTCCTCTTTATGCATAGGGCACACAGCAGCAACAATTGAAACAAATTAATATTCCAAATATGGCTTTTTAATTAAATGAGATGGAGAGGGTGGATTATATCATGAAAACGTTGGTGATGATGAGAATAATGTAAGTAGTTCACACTCGTTTGCTCTTAGTGTGTGATAGGCATGGTTTTCCCATTTTCCAGATGAGGGAATTAAAGATCAGAGATGTTGAATAACTTCTCCAAAGATACACACATGACATGGTAGAGACAGGCTTGGAATTCAGACCTCTGTGACTGTATTGCAAAATCCTGAAAGTGTGAAAGGTTTAACACAAATTGCTCCCTGTCTCCCCTACTTCTTTTCTCTTTCAATGACATTTGTGTACTTGCTATGTTGCCAGATGCTGTATTAAGCACCACAAAGCAAGTAAAAAAAAAATTTGGGTGATCCTCATCCCTTCCTTTAAAAACATTTTTCCTTCCCCAGGTCTTGCCCTAACTTTTGTGGAAACCCAATACGTATAAAAATGAAGGTTCATGTCTAAATATTTAAAAGTACAAATCAAACTGACAATCTGCTAAATAAAATAAGCTCCACTCTCTTGCCTTTGCAAATATGTCTGCACAGAAGGATGGGTGTAGATTGAGAATCTGGGGACTCCTGGAGGGTCATTCAGGAATTTGGTAGTTGAGAAGCTCTGGGCTCTCTGCTCATGGCCTGGTCCTCATCTTGTGTGTGTGTGGACACCCCACCTGCACATTCAAGCTGTTATGCCTGCAAACAGCCACCTGGTGGCTGCTTCTTGGACCTGCCTTTGAGAGAATGGACCTGAGAAGGCTCTGGAAGTCAACTTGAGACCACTTGGGATAGGGAATTCAGTGTCTCGGGTACTCAAGGAATTGTCTGGAAGGGGAGATGCAGTCTCCAGGTGGGCACATTTCAGTGCCCCTCATTTTTTGCCCAGTGTGGAAAAGGTCACAATCAGAAGAGGAACTGGGGGGCCCCAGTTCCTGAGCCCCAGAACAGTATTGCTCCTTGTTGTTTTAGTCTCTCTTCTAAATTCCACTATATAAAATATATGTAAATATATTTTTGAGCTGTGCCCTGAGTATTTTTATTTTAAAAAAATGTGGAATTCAAACACAATGCTTGGTGAATAGAGTGAGTCAGATGAGGTGGGCAGATGGAATATGTTTCCCCAAAGAGGTGAAATGCAATTGCAGAAAGACCCACTGGCCTCTCCAGGGCTTGGGAGACTTGTCTCCGTGGAACTGCTCTTGTCTACAGAGGGGAGATATGCCTTTCTCTCTGGAGACCTGGTAGATTCATCTCAAGCTTCTGGCAATGGATTTGGTTCGTCAGTGGCAACCCTTCAGCCTGTTCTCTTCTGTAGCCATGATGACTCTTAAGTTTTGGATAAACTCCTGAAACATGCCTTTACTGAGTCAGATTCTCCTGGGGAGTCAGACAGAAGACTGTCTGAGCTGAACAGCATGTTGTTGATGCTAGTGTGCATTCGTTTCTCCCATCTGTGGAAGGTAGGTGGTTTAATTTAGATATGAGGTATCCCCCAAAGGCCCATGTGTGAGACAATGCAAGAACATTAAGAGGTGGGGTGTTTGGATCATGATAGGTGTAACCTAATGAGTGGATTAATTCACTGATATGGTTCTGTTGGTTGGTAACTATGGGCAGGTGGGGTGTGGCTGAAGGAGGTGGGTCACTAGGTATGTGTTTTGGGTTTTTTTTTTTTTTTTTTTTTTTTGCACTAGGGATTGAGCCCAGCCGTACTTAACCACTAAGCCACATCCCTACCCATTTTTGTATTTAGAGACAGGGTCTTACTGGGTTGCTTAGGGCCTAACTAAATTGCTGAGGCTGCCTTTTAACTCGAGTTCCACCTGCCTCAGGCTCGTAAGCTGCTGGGATTACAGGCATGCGCCACCGTGCCTGGCTGTTTTGTGGGGCTATATTTTGTCCTTGGTGGGCAGAGCTCTCACTCTGCTTCCTGGCTGTCATTCTGAACTTTTCCCCTCTGCCACCATGTTCTGCCTCACTTTGGGCCCAGACTCGTGGATTCAGCTGCCCATGGATGAACCTCTGAAACCATAAGCCCAAACAAACTCTCCCTCCTCTATGTTGTTCTTGTCAGGTCTTTTGGTCACAGTGATAAAAACTGACTAATGCAACTGACAATTACATTGTTTATTATGTCTGCACATTGCAGTAGCACACTATAACCCAATAGTCCTCTACTTTTTTATTTTTAAGAAAAATAGGAAACTTTATAAACATTTCCCCACACTTTAATTCTATTTACTCTTCCCATTCTGTTAGGGGAGGCACTGAGGAATACTATTATTGATTTTTGTTTTTAGTGGGGCGTATTAGAAACAATAGAAGAAAGGTAGATTGATCAATGGATAGGTAGGTAGGTGAAAGGGGATTTATTATGAGAATTGGTTCATGAGATTAAGGAATCTGAGAAGACTCATGATCTGTCATCTGCAAACAAGAGGATCAGAGAAGCCAGTAGCGTGGTTCAGTCCAAATCCAAAGGACTGAACCCAGCGAACCAATGGTGTAACTCTCAGTCCAGGGCTAAAGGCCTGAGAACCTAGAATTCTAATGTCCAAAGGCAGGAGAAAATGGGTGTCCCAGCTGCAGAAGAGAGGAGTCACCTTCCCTCTGCTCTCTCTGGGTCCTGGTCCATTGGATAGTGCCCACCCATATTAGGGGAGGGTGGACCATTTTTACTCAGTTTGCAGATTCCATGCCAATGTCTTCCAGAAACATCCTCACAGACATACCAGAAATAATGCTTTATGGGTATCCTTTAGCCTACTCAAGTTGGCACCTGAAATTACCATATGGTAAATAGTAGTCTTTGCTTTTATAATTGCTTGGGATGTGGAGAGGAAGGTGGATTTTAACTATTTCAAAGTACACAGATTGGTTCAACTAGTAAGGAATGTACCCCGACTTCCTTCCCTTTCTGGGCAGCTCACATGCTCCCACCTCCCAAGGTGCTCCAAGCTTTAGGACATATCCCCTTCTTGTGTCACTGGCCCAGGCCATTGTTTTATATTTGCACCTTGACCTCTGCCTCCTTTTAATCCTTCAACTTATCTATCTTCATTCACATTCTCCCTAGCCAGGGACATAGGCTGAAGGTGGCTTGTATTGGCTCACAAGGGCCAATGTTTATTTTTCAGGAATTTTGTAAGCCAGTTATTATAAAATAGAGCAATTATAAGAATTAAATTACAGAAATTTATCTTTAAATAATATTTTCTTATAACAAAGGCAATAACACTCAAAGTTCATCACTCTCTAGTTATTTTAATGTATGTTCCCATTACCTGTGCTCTTGAGGTTGTTTATATCTATTGTAACTATATGGTGGAAATAATATATACTAAGGCTCACCTGTGCCCTCTTTTTCCAACTCTGCACTTCATGATGCCATATTGGAGCTTGAAATCAGTCATGGTTATAGTTCATGCCTTATAAATTGGATTACAAGTCAGGGTTGCTTCCCTACCCACAGATCCTGTTATAAATATTTATCAGCTCACCGTGGTCTGTAGTTCTCAAATACTTAGATCAGAGTTTCTCAACTGTGCACTATTGACATTTTTTTTTTGCCAAACAATTCTTTGCTGTTATTCTTGTGCATTATAGAATGTTAAACAGCATCTCTGCTTCTGGACACCTGTACCAGAAGCACCCCTTCCCTGGTTGTGACAACCAAATATGCCTGGAGATGTTGTCAGATGTCCACTAGGGGGGAAGTTATTCCCAGTTAAGAAACACTGGCTTAGACAATATCATTTGCACATGACTTGCTTTTCTCCCCTTTTTAAACTTTAACATGCCCTTGATAAATATTTATTTAGTGCTTATTATGCATGCAGATACAATGATAAACAAGATAAGCAATGGCCCTGCCTTCATGA
Organism: Callospermophilus lateralis; assembly: GCF_048772815.1. Classification (NCBI taxonomy): domain Eukaryota; kingdom Metazoa; phylum Chordata; class Mammalia; order Rodentia; family Sciuridae; genus Callospermophilus; species Callospermophilus lateralis. The sequence continues at coordinate 147,465,258 of NC_135309.1, forward strand.
AACTCCAGTCTAAAATCATGAAATGGTTATGCAGATGTTACCATCTCCAGGAGCTGCTCACCACCGTCCTTGATCAACTCTGTGTTCTTCAGCATCACCATTGATGACAACCCTTGAGTTGTGTCTCCTATAAGCTGTTTGAAGACAAAATCCTAAAGACAGCAGAAGGCTTCTGTGCTCTAAGCACTGGAGAGAAAAAACTGGTATAAGCATTCCTTCATTCATAGAATTTTTCCAGGATTTGCATGTCGGTGTAGTGACTTCCCATGCCACCATGGCACTGGTAGCACTGGGGGGTGGTAGCAAGTTCACATACAGGGAGAAATTTGATGATGATCACTTCACCCTAAAGCACATAGGACCTGGGATATTGTCCATGCAAATGCTGAACCAAGCACAAACAGTCCCAAATTTCTATCTGCCCTTCCAAGACTGAGTTGTTGGATGGCCAGCACATGGTCCTGGGGAAAGTGGAAGACAGCTTGAATGTTATGAAAGCCATGGAACACTTTGGGTCCATAATGGCAAGACTAGCAAAAAAAAAAAAAAAAAAAATATCACCATTGCTGAAGGTGGACAATCCTCACTATTCTGGGGAATGGCGAGCACCCTTCCACCCCATCTGCTTGCAATACCTTAACGATCTTTGTGCTCTCACTGCAGTTCTTGGGGTTCCACATTTTCCTTATTCTTCTCCAAGTCTAGCTGGAATGCAGAGTTAAGTTTACAATTATAAAATAAAAACTAAATAAACAAAAACCATGGATTAAGCTGGAAATTTGTTGCACATCTGCGAAGACTAGAACACACACTAATGTGTTTGGTAGTTGATAATGATCTTTATTAATTCTGTCTGTACTAATTGTAAATTATATCATGTTTATGGTCCTCCTTCAGGTGATGACTGTCTCTCCTGGGTACAGGTCACTGCCAACAGCTGTGCCTCTCTGGGGATCACTAGTAGATCCAGGAAGACAAGAAGCTTATTTAACATGCCAGTTTCAGTATAGAGGTTGGTGCAGGGAGGAGGATTGAGAAGTCACCCCAAGCTCATGGAGCAAGCATGCTATGAGGGCCACCAGTAGCTCTGGCTGGAGAGTTTAATAGGAGAGTTTACATTATATAATTTACAATTGCCATCTCCACCATGGGGACTGCCCAAGATGGAGATTAAGTGGGGAACACAGCCAGATCTCAGGGACCTTAACTCCTGTGAGGACCTAAGGGGATCTGAATCATCAGGTCTCTGACCACACCAAGGCCGCACCCAGCCAATGCTGATCACCCACCAGATTTCAGCACTGAGGCCTTCCTGGGTGAAAACTAAAGGCACTGGGAGACAGTGCAAGGACCTGCACCTCTGAACCAAGTGGACCAAGGCCCTCCCTCCTCTTCCCCACAACCACAAAGCCAGCTCTTCTGCCAGGGGCCATCTTGAAGAGGAAAGGGAAACTGGGAGAGGAAAAGTTCAAGACTGAAATATCTAGGAGACTGTTCCAGTTATTGGATTGGGTGACATCTAATTTTCCTTCTCTGCTCGCTAAGGAGAAGGAAGGGCTCAGGAGAAAGATTAGGTTGGTAAGAGAAAATGCTGCAGTCACATTTTCTAGCTAAATTTAGAGTAACTTAAATTTGAACTTGTCAAAATGGTCTTTGCCTTGTATCTGTCCATAGGTGTGCACATGCACACACGTCCACGTCCACACAAATGAAGTTTCTGTTTTTCCTGTTCCCCACCAGCAAATCCATATTCACAAAAGGATCAGTGAGAAATGTAGACATTACTAGAGATTTCAAAGGGGAGATGGAGGAGAAGGTTTCATTGCACACTGCACAGCGAACAGGTTCATATCCCTCTTTGATGTTCATCATTTCTAAGATGTACCTTTTTCATTGAATATTTGATATCTTTGAAACCAGAATCTTACTGACCAGGATGGTGTAATTGGGAACATGATTTCCTTTGTGGCAATACATAAAATAATGGTGTGTCCTACGTTGGCAATTGCTTATATTTGGTAACATCCTTATCATCTTCTGTTTGCTGTCCTTCCTCAATTGCAACCAGAAACTTAGCTGCTAAGGCCACTGAGCAGGGTGACTCAAAGCACAGACTCTACAGTCAGGCCATCACTCATGGGCCCCACCATTCATCCACTAAGTGATCTTGGTTAAGGTACTGAACTTCTCTGAACCTTTGTTTCCTCATCTGCAAAATGGGAACAATATTACTAACTACTGCAAAGGATTGTAAGAGTTAAATGAATTGATAGATATGAACAGTACGAGGCAGAGATGAGTTCCAGAAAAACAGTTTTCTAGTTACTACCTCTTTAGTTCCCTGCACCCTGGCCCAGCCTCCTGTCGCCTATTGCTTTATTCCTTCCTTCCTTATGTTATGAATAATGGCTACATGGCCATTATTTGCTCTTTGAATGCACCTTCCAGATCTTGCCTCTCTTCCCCATGTGGCTTAACTAAGAATTTCCTCCAGACAAATATGTTCTCTCTTAGGGGAACTCCAACAAGCAAAGATGGCTGGGTGTGGTGATGTACTTTGGTAATTTTGTCAGGAGCATCTGTGACGGAAGCAAGAGATGGTGAGGGATGAGCCTGAGGGGGCAGGGCTGCTGTGTTGGAGAGCTTTAGCATAAAGAATGGAAAAAATGGCCTGGAGTCAGATGGCCATTCAGAGCACAAACAGGATGCTTCTCCCAGACGTCTCTTAATAGCCTTTGTATTTTGGCAGCAGCCTTCTGTGGTATGGGCACCCATCAGGCCTGGCCATCAGGATCCAGAGGACTTTCACACCTTCTTCTAGTCTCTTGGTAGGGGTAGCGATGCTTCTTCCCAGGCTGGCCCTGGGAGATAACTCAGTGAAGGTGAACTGAGAGATCAATCTGGGCTCAGGAGGAAGGTAGAGACTTCAGATCAGATACAGAGGCCTAAGAGAAAGCTAGGCAAAAACAAAGAGTCACTGTGACACAGCTGGGTCTCAGGTGTGTCACAGGCCTCCTGCCCTTATAAGCTCTTCCAGACTCTGGATGTTGGAGTGTGAGTGGCTTCGGTCCTGGCACTCCCTTCAGTGAAGCTGGACAAAACAGTCAACTGTCACAAATGGAAAATTTCTTCTGTGTGGGGCTTGCTCTTCTAGCTCCAGAAATCAAACACACTGAAGGCAGAGTGTGTCTTGCCCCAAGGTGGCCTGTTCCTCAACTGGCCTGTATATTTGTTTATTTTGCTGTGACCTTGTCTACAAGAACACATAGCTTTCTAGCTGGTCACGGTTGCAACAAAGTAAGCGTTTTTGAATGAGGATTTAAAAAAAAAAATTTTTTGTTGTTGTTATTTGGTTTGCTTTCGGTTCAATGAGTCAATGCTTTATTTTATTTTGAGTGTTTATAACCCAAACTAAATGTGTGTAGGGTCCTGAACCTCCCCCCACAACTATTTCCTATTTGTTCCCAGAAAAATTCCAATGCCAGATTTTGCCATAGCAACCAGAGACAAATATCAAGACAGCAATGAGAGCTAACTGAGAAAAGTTTCCTTCCAATGTGGCTTGAGTTTGGGTAGGGCATCCATCTTCTGTGCAGAACCCTGGGAGGCAAGAGGAGGCCCTGTGGTCTTCCCTGGGGTCAGTACAGTCCAGATCTGTCACCATCCAGGCCCCATCAGGAAATGCTACTCTCAGCTGGCCAGGCCAGGTGCAGAAACACTGCTTTGCTTGCTCCTTGGGTTTTGCAAAGGTTGAGTATTGACCTTTCTTTGTGTGTATCAAGTTTTCAAAGTTAAATGTATTAAATTATTATTCCAACATGCTTTCCCTCTGAAGAATTTCATAAACAAGTCTGCTGTTTGCTTCCTAGTTTCCCCCTCAAATGCTCTTTGGCAGAAGGCAAGGTATACAGGAATAAGAAAACAAAACAACATGACATGAGAATTTTCAAATAATTGTTTATGATGTCATCAGACTATGGCATTTTGTCATTTCTGTCATGGTGATGTCATGAGGTCAGATTATTCACCACAGGTAAAGCCACCTCTGGTTTCTCTTCTTGCTGAAAGCACACTGGGGTTTTGAGTTATTTCACGTGTTGGTTTGGTTTGAGCTGGTCAGTGTTTAACAACTGGTTCTCAGAAGTAAACTAGTCTAGATTTGTAGAGCGTGCCAATTTCTGTGGTGTAAATATTTCCACCACAGCTGCTTTCAAGCTACCTCATAATGTGGCTGCAAAGAGGTGAAGGCTGTGGACTCTGGGGTGTTGGGGGAGCTGGCTGTACTGTGTTGTGGGATCTGTGAATCTGGGCCAAGGGTTCTCAGCCTTAGCACTGTTGGTTCTGGGGTTTGCTTATTCTACAGTCAGGCCATCACTTAAGCTAACCTGTGCATTTGGTATCCAGCAGAATTTCTGGCTTCTACTGACTAGATGCTGAGAGTGCTCCCATAAGTTGTGACAACACGCAGTAATGGCAGATGTTGCCCAATGTCTCCTGAGGGGCAAAATCACCCCCCAGTGGTGAACCATTCTGCATGGATAATTTTTAGAAAGTCCATTCAGCAGACAGTAGGCCTTCACACTGTTTGGTATGAGGAACCCTGAATATGCATCCAAAAAAGTTCTGTCTTGGCATATTAGATGTGGCATTTTAAAACACCAGAGTGCACTTCCTTGGGGAGTTCTGAGAAACTTTGCTATAAAGAGTTAAGGCAATTGAGACAAGACTTGGCCACAAGGGGACAATCCAGGAAATTCCATGGATTAGATTTAAATAGAAGATAGATCATGACAGACTGCAGTGGTCCCTTGGTCCAATTTTTTCTTTGTACAGATGAGAATGAGACTCTGAGACACAGAGTGACTTGTCCAAGGACACGGAGCAAGGTGGACAAGCTTGGGAGAGCTGAGGCCACATGGTGAGTGTGGTGAAGTTTCTCTGTGACATATGGATGGGCACTGACTCCAACTGGTCACTGTACATATTTTGTAAGCTTTACAGTTCCATCTCCCTATCCCTACCTTGCCACCCCCTTGGAAATATCTTCTCAGGAAAAACCACATTATAATGGCAAACTTCTGTTTCAGATAGAACTATTCCCATCAGCTTCAGAAGTGAATGGTTTTATCCAAATGTTCTATGCAGGAGGGTCAAGCTGTTTGTTGTTAAAGAATAAATGTTGACAATTGTTATGGATTCCTTGTTCCCTCCTTCCCACATCTGCTCTGGGACTTCTCATGAATGAGAGGCCATTCCCAAAATTATCTCAGAAAAAGAATGATAGGAGGAACTGACTTTTCAGTAGGAAATGTAAGATGACAAGATAAAGTCAGTTAAGAGCTAAGAAAGTCCTTCCGAGTTTGCATTGAAAATATATTTGAATGCACAGAGGGGCCCCATCAAGGAACTATTAGAGAGAGGCCATCTCCATCAGCAGAGTTCCTTAGACATTGGACGTTCCAGGGTAATTGGGGCCTCACACACTACTAGGTCAGTACACCTCAAATGCCAATCAGTTCCTCACCAGGAGGGCAAGGCTGTGTGTATTTGCAGGGGACAGGGTGAATGAAAGTGACAGGAGTGCCTGGACTCAGGAGTCTTTAAAAACACACTTCAACACTTAAAAGAATTAAGCTTCAGTGGTTTTATGTGGGATAATTGAACACTGCAGATCAGTTTTTCACTCTAAGAAGTGTTTTGCTCTTGAGAAAATTTGGCACCTCCAAAGCTTATTGTCACCACCTCATCCTTCTGACACTGTCCTTTGCCATGGGTCTGCCAGGTCCACAGAGGTCATGCAGATCACATGCAACACCTGTCCATTTCCTCCCATCTGGGGGTAACTTGCACAAGTCTTTCAAGCCCTTTTGGGTGATTGGACTTTTTTGTTCTTTTCTTGGGGGACTGTTCAGCCTCAGCATATTGATCTGAAGGGGTGAATAATTCTAGGGTATCAGGCACTGGATCAGGCGAATGGGGGACATTTAATACAACTCTGTAGAACACTCCCTACTCAGTGGTGTGTAGGCTACACAGCCCAATGAAGAAAGGCCACAGGGAGATGGGGAAAAAACCCTCTCTTCTTTAACATAAATTTTTTTGAATGGTGCTAGGGATTAGAACCTTGTGCTCGCTAGGCAAGTGCTCTGCCACTGAGTTATATCTCCAGCCCATTTTATTTTATTTTGAGATAGGTTCTCATTACATTGCTGAGGCTGGCATCTATCTTGTGATCCTTTTGCCTTAGCCTCCTGAGTTGCTGGGATTACAGGCATGTGCCATGGTGCCCAGCTTGGTTTTTGAATTCATGAGGAAGCTGTTAGCTCCACAATGAATATTTTTTTTTTTTTCCACAAAGTGGAAAAGGTTGGAGCAACAGCTTTGTGTTCTAAGGACAGGTCCTGTCAGACTTCATAGGCCCTAGAGACCTGGGGGGGGGGGCGATTAAGAAGAAAATAAAGAATTTTCTTTATAGTATTTGCCATTGAGCCAACATTGGACAGAGACTTCAGGAGCTTAGCGCTGTGCTTTTGCACCATTGCACATGTTACAAGGGCCCTACCAAGACATGTGTATGTTGGTCATTGGAAGCAGCAGATTCCAAATGCTGCTTCCCTAGATTATTCTTTCAGAAGAATAGTTGTGCCAGCTACTCGTCTTTGTCATATGATCCTTCCCCCTCTGCAACCCAGATGTGAAAAGTGAAGAAAGCATGCCATCGGATTTCATTTCCAAAAGTGGAATTATACAATTTACTATGGGATGTTTAAAATATAAATATGCTCTTCCCCCTGCATATCCAAAGCTTTATGTGGACATAGATCTAAAGTGGAGAGCAAACAAGTTCATTGATCCTCAGTGTGGACAGGGATCAATTAGGGTCAGCCTGATTGGTGGCTTCAGGCTGGGTGTGGGAGTCAGGTGGTGTCCTGGGACAGGTCTGATCCTCAGTTTGTAGACTGAATGGTCCGAGTTAGGGGGGACCATTCGCCCTATTTACATTCACAAGCCTCATTTATTCATCAGAATGACTTCCTGGGCCCTGAGCCACGGGAGGCCAGGACCCATAGTGCACTTCTTACCTCCAGTGCAAAGCATAGTGCCAGCCTATGATGGGTTGTTGTTTTTTTTTAATGACTTTTTTTTTTTAGTTATTGATGAACCTTTATTTTTTATTATTTATATGTGGTGCTGAGAATCGAACCCAGTGCCTCACATATGCCAGGCAAGCGCTCTATCTCTGAGTCACAACACCAGTCCTGATAGGTTTTTTCTTTTAATTTTATTTTTTATTCTAATTTGTTATATATGACAGCAGAATGCATTACAATTCTTATTACACTTGTTGAGCACAATTTTTCATATCTCTGGTTGAATATAAAGTATATTCACACCATTCATATCTTCATACATATACTTTGGATAATAATGTCCATCACATTCCACCATCATTTCTAACCCCCTGCCCCCTTCCTTCCCCTCCCACCCCTCTGCCCTATCTGTTCCTTGTATGCTTCCCCTCCCCCACAATCTCATTATGAATCAGCCTCCTTATATCAGAAAAAACATTCAGCATTTGGTTTTTTTGGGGTTGGCTAACTTCACTTAGCGTGATATTCTCCAACTCCATCCATTTACCTGCAAATGCCATGATTTCATTCTCTTTTATTGCTGAGTAATATTCCATTGTGTATATATACCACATTGTTTTTAATCCATTCATCTACTGAAGGGCATCTAAGTTGGTTCCACAGTTTAGCTACTGTGAATTGTGGTGCTATAAACATTGATGTGGCTGTGTCCCTGTACTATGCTGTTTTTAAGTCCTTTGGGTATAGTCCCAGAAGAGGAATAGCTGGGTCAAAAGGTGGTTCCATTTCCAGCTTTCCAAGGAATCTCCATAATGCTTTCCATATTGGCTACACCATTTTGCAGCCCCACCGATAGGTTCTTTTTAAAAGAGAAAGACAAACACAGGATGAAGAGTCAACTGCACATAGCTAAAGCATATGTACACACCCATGAAACCATCACACAATCAAGATGATGAACTTACCCATCACCCCAAATTTTCATGAGTCCCCTTGCAAGCCTGCTCTGGTTCTGCCCACTGTTTCTAGACAACCACTGTTCTGCTTTCTGTCACCATAGATTGGTTTGAATTTTCTGGAATTGTACGTCCATGGAGTCCTACAACAAGAACTCCATTTGTCTTTGGTCTGGCTGTTCTCAGCATGGTTAGCTTGAGATTCATTGATGTTGTTTCATACATTAATATTTATTCCTTTATTATTGAATCATCTTCTATTGTATGAAACCTGATACGTGTTTAATAAGTATTTATGGCCTGACATTAACCTGAAGGTCAGTACTTATAATTTTGGGGAGAAGAAATAATGGTATATCATTCTTTTCCAAGTGCATAGATTTACTTAAAAAGTAAAAATGAAAATCAGGATGTGAGTTGGCATGGTAGAGACTTTTCTCGGTATCCAATATCTGTTCTGTCTCTTTTCATAGAAATACAATGCCTGATTTTTGACTCAATACAGATCTGTATGGTATAAAGAGCATTTTTGCCAGCCTTCTGTGAAGTTATGTGTGGTCATATGACTGAGTTGTGGTCAACATAATATAAGCAGAAGGGGTGTGTGAAACTTCCTAGAGGTCTCATTGAAGGAAGGAGGATTTCCTCTTCTTCTTCTCCCTGTTTTCTGGAATGTAGCCACGATATCTGGTGCTCTGGTAGCCATTTCGTGCCAGAAGTGGCTTTTGAGGATGGAAGCCACTCAATAAGGTAGACTGGGCTTGGGTCTCTGATACTGTAGAGTGTGATGCAAGGCCTGGATTAATCATTTTTAGATTTCATGACTATGAGAGAAAAATAAAATTTTAAATCACTGCTTTTTTTGTATTTTTCTTTTTTGCAACTCAAACAATCCCAACTGGTACAGTTAGTAATGATAGATTGAGTTAGAACAAGAAGGAGCTTAATATTGCTGAAAAGTCATGCTAATGTGTCATTTTCACTTAGGGACTTTAGGGTATTTGTTTGTTTGTTTGTTTTTAGAGTTGGAAAGGTTTATTTAAGGGCTCATGGTTTTAGAGGTCTCAGTCTATCAATAGCTGGCTCCACTCCTTGGGGCCTGAGGGGAGGCTGAACATCATGGAAGAAGAGTATGGCAGAACAGAAGCAGGTCCCATGATGATCAGGAACCAGAGAGGGACTCCACTCACAAGATACAAATATATATACCCCAAAGGCACACCCCAATGACCCCCCTCCTCCAGCCAAATCCTATCTGCCTTCAGTTCCACCCAATTCCATCAGGGAATTAAGTTACTGATTGGGTTAAGACTGTAAAAACCCAAACATTTTTACTCTAAACCTTCTTGCATTGTCTCCCAATGAGCTTTTGGGGGGACATCTCACATCCAAACCATAACATTCCACCACTGGCCCTCAAAAGCTCATGACTAACTCACAATGCAAAATGCATTTTGTCCATTTCCAAGAGTTCCCCCTAGTCTCAACAGTTCCATGATTGCCCCAAAGTTCAAGTCCAAAGTCTCCTCAGAGGCTCAGGGTAAGCTTGCATCATGAGCTTCTGTCAATATCAAAGCAATTTACAAGTATCCAATATATAAAGTTACAGAGTAAACATTTCCATTCACACACACAAAAAGGGGACATAGAAAGAAGGGATGGGACCAAAGCAAGACCAAAATCCAGTGGGGCAAACAAAGCCTGTAGTTCCACATCCGGCCTCTGGGGCACATGACATGGTGATGTTCTGTCCAAAGGGCTTATGTAGATCTGCCCCATGACCTTGTCGGTTGCAGCCCAAATGACCTTTCTGTTGGCTTGTCTCTGCTGAATTCCTGCAGCTTTCCTAGGATGATGTCCCATGTTACTGCATTTCTTATACTCAAGGCTCTCCACTGAAGCTTTGGCTTCCTCCTCACATATCCACACTTTGCCCTCTCAATGAGTTGCCCTTTAGTCTCCTAGACTTTCCTTTGAAATCTTGGTGGAAGCCTCTATGACTCCCTAACTCCAATATTGTGCATTTTTGCAGAACCAGCACCATGTGGATGATGCCAGGGTCTGTCACTATCTCAAGCAGTAGTGAAGCTTCAAGGGACAATGCCTGCAGCAGCTTCTGAGTGTCTGGGTGACTGAACTGAACATGTTGAAAAAACTTCTTAGGCCTCCTTGTGCAAGAAGAATACCCCTTTGGTCTCTTCTCAAAATAATTTTTACTTTTACTTCCTTGAGTCTGAGATGGATGTTATCTTGCTAGTCCCTGAGATACCCTCAAGCCATCTTTCTTATCATCTGTGGGAAAAGTCTTCAGCATTTCTTTAATGGCAGTAATGTCTTCAACAATTGCCACTTCCTTAGCTCCAGTTTTATTCCCACCTTTCAAGACTTTTAAATCTTTCTGCTCCTGATTATCAGAATAAATTTGGCTAGAAGCCACCAGCAATATCCATGCCACTGTCTGAATTCTGTCTAGAAATTTATTCTGCCAGATTAAGAAGTTCATCACTTTTAATCAGCTTCACAGAAAATCTCAGGACATGGCCACAATGCAGACAACTTCTCAGAACATAACACAAATGGCCTCTAGTCCAATTACTAAAAGTGTCCATCTTTTTTTTCTGAGCCCTCTTGAGCCCTGTCTTCACTGTCCATGGTCCTATTGGGCATTCTATTCTTCTCAGCTCCCACCAGAATCAGCCATTAAGCTCCACTTACAACAATTTAAAGCATTTACAGCTTGCACTTTTAAACATCTTAAAATTCCTCCTCCAAATTCCAAAAACTCCAAAATCTTCTGAACCACATGGTCAGGTTAGGAAAAACAATGACTCCGCTTCTGGTACTAATTTCTGTTTTAGTCAGCTTTTTCACTGGTGTGATTAAAAGACCTAACAAAAACAGTTTTAGATGAGGAAAAGTTTATTTGGAGGCTCAAGGTTTCAGAGGTCTCAATCCATAGGCACCTGGCTTCATTGCTCAGGGCTTGAGCTGAGGCAGAACATCATGGTGGAAGAGTGTGGCAGAGGGAAGCAGTTCATATGATGATCAGACAGCAAAGAGAGCTGTAGGGATGTTTCTAACTAGAAAGCTCATACACACTGTTGGAGCCTCCTTTCATGAATTCTGGAAAAATCATTCTTTTCTTTATTGTTTTTAATTGGCATGTAAAAATTATACACACGGGATGTTTGTATGCATGAATGCATTGTGTAATGTTCAAATTAGGATAAACATTTTACCTCCTTAAAATCTTATTATTTCTTTATGATAAAAATATTCAAAATCCTTTCTTCTGGCTTTTTGAAGTATAGAGTACATTGTTATTATCTATGTCTTCCCCCACTGTGCAGTAGCACACCAGAATTTCTTACCCATAACTATAAGTATCTCCTGATCAAATTTCCTTGACCATCCCCCCACTTTCTCAGTGTCTGGTGACCATTATTCTATGCTCAACTCCTATGGAATCAGCATTTTAATATTTTTCCTGGAAGTGGAATTATGCCTGGTTTGTTTCACTTAACATAATGATCTCTAGTTTCATCCTTGTTGCCACAAATGACAGGGCATTTTTATGGCCGAGTAGTGTTTCATTTTGTGTGGATACACCATGTCCTCTTTATCATTCATCTGCTGATGAAAACTCCAGTAGTTTCCATTTCTTGTTTATTGGATGACAAAGAATTCTTTTAAAATTCTCCTTTTCCCATCCATGCAACTCCTCTTTCCATTTGAAGCCATCATCAGTATTTTAGACTTCTCAAAATCATTATTTATTTTATATTTACTTATCTTTAACCTGATGGCTCTGATGGGATGTGGGGTTGTCCTAACCTCATTAAAGAAACTTACAAATTATGGTTATGATGGCTTATTTGGAAGTGTTCACTAACCTTACCTAGTCTCAGTTACTGTGTACAATTTCTTGTTATGTTTAATTCTTAGTGAGTGAGGCTTGTGACTTTTTCTTGTATGAAATATTTTAAACATACTTTCTTTTCAGAGTTTAAGTCCAGATGTCATTTATCCAGCAAAGAGAACATTGTAGAACAGTAGCTGTCAACTTTATTGATTGACTTAGCCTTGGAACATTTTTCTAAATGGTGTCATATGTAAAACACACTCTGTAACATCTGTCAGAGCTGCTCAGGTGGACATGGAGGTGGGGGGCCCAGAGCCTCTCTAGATAACTCCCTCCTGTCCTTCCCCTCCTCTGTCATGATAGCCCCTGAGATGCAGTCTTAGAGCTCGGAGGCTCTGTGAAGGCAGCTAAAAGTCTCAGATTTAGAACATCTCCAAGAACCAGAATGTCCACAGAGCAGCTCAGATTAGTCAAAATTAAGTGACACAATGCCCAGATGTCAGGGCCTTATGTTTTACTCATATGGGAGCCTCCAGGACTGTCTTTCAGACCTCTGCTCTTATTTTAGCTGCAGTTCTAAAGAACATTGCAATCTGGCTCAGAGCCAGACAGTCAGGCAGAGCCAGACATGGCAGAGGGGACCGGATTTTTAAGAAAGGCAAACATGAGATGTTAAAAACCATCTTCAGAGGTCATTTAAGGTAAATGTGGTCTCCTTAATATGTTTCAGTGGGTCCTAGAGGCACAATTTTATACATTTAAATATACATTTCATATATTTTATCAAGTATATATGTGTATATGCGAATATTTATATGTTTTAATGGATGTGGGTATGTTATATGTATGGTATATTTATGTTTTATTTTATAATGATAACATTTATTTAAATGATTTTATGTGCCATGTACTTACTATTCTAGGTGCTTTCCATAGTTGACTTATCTCATCTTTGCCACTATTGCTTTGTGAAGTAGGCACCCTCATTATCCCCAGAGGGCCAGAGGAGTTCAGTCCCTTGCTTAATGTCACACAGCAAGCATGTGGTGAAGCTGGAATTCAAACCCTGGAATCCTGGCTCCAGGGCCGATGCTTTTAATATATTCCATACCTTAGGATAATTTCCCACATTTAAACAATGAAAGTCCAAACATCTGTGGCTCACAAAAATTTTCTGTTGTCTGGGAAACTCTTATCCAACATGTGGAAAACTCACTTGTCCTCCAACAATCCCGGGTAAATGAAAGAACAAATTGAATTGAGACTGGAATCCGGGTCTCCTGATGCTGCGTGTAAGGCACCCTCCCCTCGCCATGTGACTTGTGAGGAAAGCCAGGGAGACAGACTGACTCGAGCAAGTCGGAGCAATCAGAAAATGTCCCCTGTCAGACCGCTGGCCCCGAGGGAAACACTCAGACCCAACCGCTGGCAAGATGGCTGCATTTTTGTTTGTATTATTGTCATCTTCTAGTGGCTCACGAGGTATCTTGGAGTTGACCGAAAGGCTACTGTATTTTTGAAAGGCATAAAGGCTACTGTATTTTTGAAAGGCATTTTTCTCTGGCCCGTGTTTATAGATTGTGGCAGAACAGTCAGAAGACTTGGAGCTTCAAAGGTGAACCCTGTTTCAAGTTAGCAAGGGCCACAGTGTGAGCTCTGTCTGTGTCACCCCAGGCGCTGGGATGTGCCTGGCTTCCCCTTCAAGTTTGGTGCTATGCTTTGTGCTCAGGGGACTCAGGAATGACCCTGGCTTTTGCTGTGGGCCTGAATAATTTCTACCATTTTGGAATGAAACGGGATTCCAAGGGAAGCCTCTGATTATAGAAAGTCCACACTCTCTGAAGGAAGCCCAGAGCACATTTTTAAATCAGGCTGGAGCGTGCATTATTACACATCCCCATGAGATTATTTTGTTGCCAGTCCTGGTGGCCCATGCCTGTGATCCCAGGGACTCGGGAAGCTGAGGCAAGAGGATGGTGAGTTCAAAGCCAGCCTTAGCAATGGCGAGGCACTAAGAAACTCAGTGAGACCCTGTCTCTAAATAAAATTCAAAAAGGTCTGGGGATGTGGCTCAGTGGTCAAGTGCCCCTGAGTTCAATCCCCGGTACTAAAAAAAAAAAAATATGTATATATATATATATATATATATATATATATATATATATATATATATATATATATATATATATAATTTTGTTGTAAGTGGATTAGTCACAGACCATATGTCACACACATACCTTGGTCTATCAACCAGAATTCAAGGAAATCAGGTTTCTTTGTTTTTTAAAAGAAGACACCTTCCCGCAAAGAAATGAGAATACTCAGCACATTTTTTGATGTCTTAGTGAAATCAAATCACTGGTAATTTGTTGATTACAACATACTATTTCAATCTAATCATGTTTAACTCACTCCCACCTTCTCTATACTTGTCTGTCTGGTGAACTCCTATTCATCTTACAAAGTCCAGTATTTAGGTTACCATTCTTGTGTTATTCATGAGCATCAAGCACACCTATGTTACAGAACATATATCTTGCAATAGTTAACAGTTTTAAATCCACTGCCCTTACTAGGCTGTGGGTTTCTTTTGGTAGATGTGAGTCTTTTTTCTTTTCCTTTTTTTTTTTTTTTTTTTTGATACCAGGAATTGAACCCAGGGGCTCTTAACCACTGAGCCACATTCCCAGACCTTCTTAATATTTCATTTGGAGACAGGGTCTTGCTAAGTTGCTGGGGCTGGCTTTGAACTCACAATCCTCCTGTCTTGGCTTCCTGAGCTAATCCTAGAAGCCCTGAGCTTCTGGGATTACAGACGTGTACCACTGCACCTGCCTCAGCTGTGGGTTTCTTGAAGGTAGGATTCATAACTAATGCATTAACACACTGTCAACTGGTGAAAGTGTGGTATGCAGAATTCTAAGATAGCTCCTAAGATTTCTTGCCCCTGGGGTGTACATACCCCATACAATGCTGGACTGTGGATGGGACCTGGAAATGTGATGACTATCACTCCTTGATTAGATGACATTAACTGGCTACAAGTAAAGAAACTTTGCAGACAAAATTAAGGCCCCAGCTAAGTTGATGTTGAGTTAATTCAAAGGGAGATTGTACTGGGTGGGCCTGTGTTAATCTGGTGAAAGCTCTTTAAAGAGGAAAGGGACCTTCCTGAAGGAATAGTCAGTTCCCTGCTGGCTTTGAAAAGGGAAGCATCTATGTTTTAAGGAGGCTTGTGGAGAGACCCATCTGGTAAGGACCTGAGGGTGGCTTCTAGGAGTTAAGAGCAGTTCTGAACTAACACTTTACTAAAAAACAAAACAACAATAACAACAACAACAACAACAATAAACCAGGAAGTCCTGCTGCCCAGCCACACAGCTACAGAAAAATTAATTCTGCCAACAATCTGAATGAGCTTGCAAGTGGATTCCCCCCCCCCCCCCCCCCCCCCGCCCCAGTGAAACCTCCAGGTCGGAATGCAGCCAATCAATACCTTGGCTAGAACCTTATGAGATCCCAAGCAGAGGACCTAGTTCAACTGTGCCTGGACTCCTAACCTGCAATAACTAGGAGATGATACATGTGTGTTGTTTTAAGCCACAGAGCTGTGGCAATTTGTTACACAATGATAGAAAACTAATACTGTCGGCATTTCTTAAATGCTTGTTGAAGTTAATTTAATCAGGGAAATAGAATATTTTAAAAATGAATCTTGACTAAAGTTTGGGCCAATTTTTAAAATGTAGACATCTTGAAGAATTGCCATCTTCCTTTGGGTCTTCCATCCATGCAATCAATTTCACCCTCTTCCAAGGTTTCCATAAATCCCAGCTTCTGATTGTCTGAAAATAGGAAGTGAGATTCTCTCCAGCCATCGCTTGGCAATCTTGGGAGATAAAATGGATAGAAATTGATGTTGAAATGAGACCACCATCATTTTTCAGTCTGCTCACCATGTACAGAGCTTAGAATGATTAGAAAATGTAAAACACATGTGAATAGCTCAACCCCTTTAGTTAAATCCCATTTACATATATCAGTTTTCCCAAGGGCCATCAGTTAACTGAACTTAAGCAATTAAAAAAAATAAAACAAAACTAGAATCTTTTCCTAAAGCCAGAAAAGAAACATGGATGAGTTAAACCATATCAGATGTAATGGTTTGTTTTGAGAAGTGTTTGGTTTGTTGTCTATATGTGTGTGCTTTTTTTTTTTTTTTTTTTTTTTTTAAGACAGATTGAAAAGCAGCGGTTATAAGATCTTAAGTGGCCGTGGTAGAAATTGAGTAGACCAGATTAATTCTACCCAAGCCATCGATACCATCAGGATCACCAGTGACCCAGATCAGGGACTTGCTCTTCACTCTCTATTACATTAGCAAACCAACTTAGGGACCGGAGCCAGTGGAGAGACTGAGAACATGGCTGAAAACAACACTGAGCCCAATGTTAGGCTTGGTGCTCCAGGACCTTGAAATACCACCTTCGGGGTCCCTTCATGCGGTTGGCTGTGTCATGTTGTGACTCAGAACAAACTTTCTGGCCCTGGAGCCTCTTCCCTCTCTCTGGCAACATTTTCAATTTCATTTGCCCTTGGCCAAATGTAGCTTCCTGTTTCTAAGAAAAGAGGTGGAAAGAGCCTTTTGAAGGCCCCACAGACAGTCTGGGAAGGCTTCATGGGCAGCAAACAACTCTTCGCAAACAACAATTTGATGAGTTAAGTGTAAACGGATCAGAGACATATGGATTCCATTTTGGAGGGAAATACACATGGGCTTACAATGTAAAGAGGGACGGAGTGGGGGCGGGGCCGGGAAGGGAATGCTTGGAAAAATGTGGTTTGGGTCTTGCCAATTGCAAAATGTTTGAAACAAATAATTTGAGATGTTTTGCCCAACCTAGAGTGTGGCTGGATTCGCCCTTTCCTTCTATTTATGTGTCATTTTCAGACTCAGCACACATGCCCGTGCTGGTTTGGGTCTTGGGTGGATTGTTACAAATGCAGTCCATTTTGAAAGGTCATTTCATGTGATTCCTGTGGAGCCTCTGAGCACGAAGAGTAGGTAGGGTGGTGTCAGGGGGGAGCCGAGAATTTGGAGTCACCTCTCTGCCTCTAGGTCAAATTGTCCCTCAGTGTCTCTGGTATCTTCCATTTATGGAGGTTCCAAATTCAGGAGATGTGTCAGCTTGAGAAAGTTCCTCAACCTCCGTCCTCACCTGTGAAATGGGTACAGTAATACCTCTCCCCAGAGCCCACGAAGATTCGGATGCTCCATGGTATGGAGTTAGGATCCATACTCCAACTCAGCAATGCGTGAACTCCAACTCTGCTTTTTCATCTGTTCAGTGGGGTGTATTAGCTTTGTATTACTGTAACAAATACTTGAAATTATCACCTTGAACAAGGAAAGGCTTTACAAAAAATTTTTTTTAGTTGTCAATGGACATTTATTTCTTTATTCATTTATTTATATGTGGTGCTGAGAATCGAACCCAGTGCCTCACATATGCTAAGAAAGTGCTCTACCACTGAGCTACAACTCCAGCCCTGGAAAGGCTTATTTTGGCTCCATTTCTGAGGTTTCCACCCATAGTCACTTGGCCCTTGCTTTGGGCCAGTGTTGAGGCAGCACAGCACCCTAGAGAGCATGTGGTAGAGCAGCCTGTCACCTCCTGACAGTTGGAAAGTGGAGAGAGGAGGGGCTGGGTTTCCTTGATCCTCTTCAAGAGCAAACCACCTGTGACCTAACTTCCTTCCACTCTGCCTCACCTCCCAGAGGTTTCACCACTTCCTGGTAGTGTCATTGGCTGGGGACACATCAACTTTTAGGGGACATATAAGATTGGAACTATAGCATGGGGACAATGTCAGCATCCATTGCAAAGGGTTACCTTGAGA
Source organism: Callospermophilus lateralis (assembly GCF_048772815.1). NCBI lineage: Eukaryota > Metazoa > Chordata > Mammalia > Rodentia > Sciuridae > Callospermophilus > Callospermophilus lateralis. The sequence continues at coordinate 147,483,068 of NC_135309.1, forward strand.
ATTAAGAGTTAATGCATGTAAAGAGCTTACACAGTGCCTGGCACACCATATGTGTTCATTAAAACTTGCTATTGTTGCTTACTATTTCTCCTGTTCCATTATATCTTTGGAAATTGTAGAAAATAAGGCAACATCACCTCCAGGGTGCGGACCAGGTCAGGCCCTTACCCGAACGGCAGGAATCTCCTCCAGCTGATTCTCCTTTCTTATTGCTTCAGTTTATAGAGTCTTTGCTTTTGTCACCCCCAAATAAAAAACAGGTATATTTTTTAGTCTAAAATCAGATGCATCTCTTTTAAATCCAGGGAGATATCCTCTTCCCTCATTTACTTTGCCACCACCACTATCCAAAGACACTTAGTTTAAAGGCCCAGCAAAATCATACTAGAGCATGAGGAAATTCCAGAGTCTCTAATAGAAGGAAATCAGGAGTCCTGACTTGTGTTGGTTGGCTGCATTGCTTCTCAACCTTCCTGCACTTTAGGATGAGCTAACAGGTTTTGAAGCTGTGGCTTGGGCATAAGTTTTACAACCCCCAGGTGCTTCAAACATACTGCCAGGGTGGAAATCTCTCTGGCTAAGGTGATCAGTGGGCACTGCAGTGGCTCGGGGGGTCACTTCTTATCCTAACCCATTTAATTCATGGGCTCTTCACACCTGATTTTTGTCCTCTGCTCTATGGGTGAGAAGATCTGGTGAAGCTGTAGATTCTTCAGGCCCAGCTACTATCCTGCACCAATGGGATGTGAGACAACGTGTGTGAGCTGCCTCCATCTGGTGCCCTCTTCAGACCCCCTGAGTACCTGGAGTAGCCTGAGTACTATTCTTAACTCAATTATTTCAAACTTGGAGATGCCAGGGGAAGCAGAGCTGAGATGGATGCCAGGGCCAAAGAACCGGAGAAGGTAGTCTATGCACTCTCAGATTAAGGAATAGTCTAGCATCATCTCATTCCCAGGAGTTATGGTGTTTTGGCATCTCCTCTAACCAACCCCGAATCGCTGAAGGAGGCCATCTCTTCCACCAGTGCTCAAATTTGGAATCAGAGACTGGTAAGGCTGAAGTGTCTGGCCCTCTTTGGATTCTTGCTATGCTTTTGGCATCACTCAGGTGCTTATTTAAGGAACTGTTATTCTTGATGTTGACCCTGCTGTTTCTCTGATACTTCACCTTGTCCTGTGTTGCTAAGCCAATATGTCTGGTAGATTGGGTGTGTTCCATGAATTTTTGGCTTACATTTTCCACTTACAATGGTGATTTGGGATATATCCCCGTGGAAAGTTGAGGAACATCTATAGTTGGACCTAAAGTTCTCTTTGGTGGCAGATGTCCTTAGACCATGCATGCTCTTCCTGGGACCTCTACTGTTCATGAGTGACAGCCTTGAGAAGGTTTCTACTCTCTTTCTACTACTCTGGTTTCTAGAGGCTTCATTTATCAATAAATAGAAATACGATCCTGTTCATAGTCTTTTGTTTGTAGATTTTCTTCACCAAAGGTGTACTTAAAATTTAGTTCAATTCTGTTTTCTCTCATTTTTTGTCTGTCTCTGCTCTAACATATGGCCATCAATTTTTGGATGGGTGGCAGACTGGGAAGAGTTGTATTCTGAGTTTTCTACTGCAAAATGAGTAATTTGAGATTTGGTAGTCAGAATTTGGTAGTCTTTCTTTTTCTATTTACTATGCTACCTGGTTTGTGAGCATTTTCTCCAGCTGCAAGCAATTTACACACATTGTAAACTATGTTAACTGTTATAATCCCTGTAACCATGACTAGAGACTGAAAAATGACCAGTCGTCATCAGATTTGGAAACCCATAGAAAGGATCATTTTACTGTGGCTTCATGCTTGAAACTTTTCAGACTGTGGATAAGTTGAATATCCACCCTTTGGTTTTCTTATCTGTCACATGACAGTTTGCCTTGCATGTCGTGCCATGTTCTTTGAAGCCCTTTAGTGGTCACCAGTTGACTCTTGGGGAATTTGGGGATAGGAAGAACGGGGGACCTAAGTGCTTCTCACCCCTTATTCAAATGGTGAAGAACCACTTTTGTATATTTTTCTACATTTGGTTGCAGCAATAGATTGAATTATTGGTCAGCCAATAATTACTCCCTTTCCTCTCTCGGGGAGCACACCATGTTTCCCAGTCCTAGTGACGTTGGACTTGAACATGTAACTCACTTTGACCAAAGGAATGCGAAGTGAATGAGGATAGAGTAGTAAAATGACCAGACATTCAGGATAATGGGCCCCATTCAATCATACCTGGAGGCTAATAGGCATATTAATGAGCACCATTAAGGCCTATTTCAAATGTAAAAGACCTTGAAGCTCACCTGTGGGAATACCTCCGCCAAACTCCTTTGTCCCAGAGGAAAATGGAAAGTGGGGGTGAACACAGATGGTAGGCTGGATGTCTTTTCAATACCTATTTTACATAGATTTTGCTCAATGGTCTACCCAGAACCACATATACACTTCTAAGCTAACACACAAAATGGGTTTTTCTGCTATCAGGTCCCCTCCTGCATGGCGGGAGTTCTATCTCTTCTTACTTCAATAAATTCTGCTCTGTTTACTCTTCCCTTCCACAACTGTGGATTTTATTCTTCAAAATTTGTGAGACAAGAACCCAGGGGAAATTGGGAAAGTGGAGAATCTAGTCTCATCTCAGAATTCCTATTTCAAAAGGATGTGATGTGAATAGAGGCTTTAAATGAACTTTCATGGTTTGGCTTGTGTCATGAGCTCTTCTATATCCTGCAAGAATGTGTCCCAAGTAGGAATTGAGAACTGGAGAGATGTTGAACAGGCCTAAACCCAACCTATTACCTGAAGCAGTGCTGCCCCAGCTGAGTTCAGGGAGATCTGCTCACAGGCCCCTTGTAGATCAGATCTCTTACCACGAGAACAAATATTGGTATAAGTTGTTCTGTTTGGGGGTGATTTGTTACACAGCATTATTGCAGTCATAGCAGTCTGATACAGTTAACAAATAAGTTCTGTCCATAGTCAGGTCCTTTGGTTTAAGAAAAAGTTTGAAAAGCATTTTGGGTTTGCTGGATTTTCTGCTCTCTCATCCAGTTTTACCAACCTCTGTTTTTTTATTGTATTTTTTCCTTCCTGTGTATATAGGAGAGAGAGGGAAAAAGAAGGGATTTTGGAAACAATAAAATCTTATTAAAAGGAAGAAAATTAGAGAAACTACAGGTTTTTCTTTTTCTTTTTGAGGGAGGAAGGGAGCATAAAGGAGCTTGGAGGAGAGACGGGCACATCTGTAGTTAAAAGTATGTTTTGTTTCTTCTTTGAATCCCCAAGTAAACATTTCTCCATTGACATCGTTTTGCACTGATGCATTATTTTGTCCATTTTTGTGTTCCAGGTTTTGTACAACTTCTAAAATTCCAGGAAGAAGGTGAAAGAATAACATTGCACATGGCCCTGGCTTGACTATGTTTATTTCGTGATGGGCCATTCACTTGGACTTAACCTTAAACTGACCTTTCTGATTCCAGAGGAGACAGCAAAGCTTTGCTAACAGAGTCGGAGGCAAGGAGCAGATGCAGCCCACTTCCTTGGCCAGCAGTGTTTTCCATTAGTGTCCATAGTCACAAACAAGGTGCTGGGAAGATGTTTTAGGAATCCCTGGAGCACTTTACTGCTCAAGTGCATGCACTAACACTCTGGGGTCTTAAATGATTGATACTCACCCCAAAGTTTGCATATGTGCGGGAGAAAGGAGGGGTGAGGGAGCACTTAGACTGTTTTCAAGCCCTTCTTGTGCCAGCCCTTTGTAACAGGCTTTTACTTTACCCTTAAAATTTTGAAAATACCTCAAAAATAAATACAAAACCCACCACTCAAATCCAGGAACAAGGGCTATTTGGATGCCCCTGTTCCTATAAATAAGTAAAGTGCTTTCATATCATGTGTGTGTGTGTGGGGGGTCTTTTCAAAGATGAGCAACATTTTAGAGCAGATCATGGAAGAATGGTTCTACTTCTCAGAGATAGAAAGAAAGAAAGAAAGAAAGATAGATAGATAGATAGATAGATAGATAGATAGTATTTATAGGGTCTAGGAGGCCCTCCTGAGGCAGGCTAGGCTTTATCCATGGCAGGGGCAGGGTTTGAGGCCATCTCTGCCATCAGCCTGTGCTCAGTGTCCCTATACTGATGGCATCTGCATTTGGGTATCAAGTGATTCTCCCACTTGTGTGTACTGGACTGAGCTCTTTTGAGGACAACAGGAGCTGCTCAATATTTCAGAGCCAGGACTCGGCACTGCTTGTGCATAGGGAGTTCTGCTGCCATGCTCTGGGGGTCTGTGTTTATATCCCATAGTACCATCAGGGGAGAACAGGCTCCAGGAGACTATTTATCTTAGGTTCACTAATGACTGTCTAGCAAACATTAACCTATTAGCTGTATTTATTGAGTGTCAGGAGATTTTATAATAGAAGCCCTTTTCTGGTAACCTTGAAAAAGAATCAAAGAATAGATGCCTACCTGGCCAACATAAGGGAAAGGTGGGATTTAAAAAGACAAAATCAATCCAGACAAAGGCAAGAGGAAAGAGAAAAGGAATGCAGAACAGTTTGGATAAAGAATAAGGTGAAATATTTACATCCAAATGAGCCAATTAATTACATTAAATTTAATTACATTAAATGCTAATGAATTAAATATTGCAATTGAAAGGTGAAGGTTGTTAGGATGAAAAAATATCTCAAGTATATGCATCTTCCTAGTGACATATCTTAAAATAAGGACCCCAAAGCCCTTTACCTGTATTTATTAAAGGGCAGAGCCCTTTTCAAAAGCAACATGGCAGGATGTACTGAGAGACATAAATTTGTCAATACCCTTTGACTTCATGTATCATTTTAACAGTTAAGTCCTCAGAGCCTGGACTGGAAAAGAACACAGTTTAGACCCCATCTTTGTCCTGAACAAGCTGTGTGACCTTGGGCAAATGAGTCAGTTCTTTGTTTTTTAACATCTGGAAAATGGGGATAATTAGTAGTTTTCTTATAGGGGTGTCTGCAAAGTGCTCAGCACACAGTCTGACATGTTGTATCTGTTCAATATGTGGTAGCTGTTTAAACTGCCGCTGTCTTTGCCCGTGATCTTAGCCAAAAGGTAAAGAAGTGATGCTGCTCCTTCTTTTATTCATCAATCCTGGGAATCTATATCAGGAAAAGAATTAAGTCAAATAAAAATATTGTACTCACAAAGATGTTTGTGTCATTGAAAAACTAGAAACAATCTAAACATCTCATTCATTCATTAGTACACTTTGTTCATTCAATTCAACAAATATTTATTGAGATCCTGTTGTATGCCAGGCATTGTATACCACAGTTTGGGATACATCAGTGAACAGGACCCCGGCTTTTGTGGTGGGAAATGTATAGCTAAACTAGTTGGCCATAGTTCAATGGAATGTTACACAATGGTTCAAACATAGAAACAAAGACATGGAAAGTTGTCTGTAGTACTATAAAAAGCAGAAGAGGGAAACATAGGTGTCTTAATAAAATAGGTAATGGCCTTTGTAGAAACAGTCCTTCAGAATGGAGCATTTGAAGGTACAAATGGTTCTTAGAATGATAGGATCATGTTTTTGGTTTTCCTATAATTTATGAAAAGTTTTACAATATTACAAATATATATTCATATATATATGTATGCTATTTCATAAGTAATTGAGAAAAGTGAATTGAACAAAGAATAACTTCTTTATGGTTTAGGAATCAAAGTAAGGCTGGCAGGTAGGAGAAGAAATTTACTAAAAGTGATTTTTTATTAACATGTATTATTTGTACATATTAATGAGGTTAAATATGATATTTCTACACATGCATACCTCATTCATTGATCAAATCCAGCCTCTCTTTATCTACATTCTCCCCCTTCCCAACCTCTATTGACCACTGTTCTACCTTTAGGTTGACTTTTCTTAACTTCCGCATGTGAGCAATAGCAGCTTTAAGAATAGTGATAACTAATATTCAGTTTTATTTACTACTCTTTGTTTTTTTAATGTCAGTATAACTATGATTATGCATAATGGGGACTCTCCATCATTTGAGACATATAGTGGGGGAAGGGGTAGTGTTCATGGGGTGGAAAATATGAACAGGTGCATAGAGGAGACCATATATGCAGAAGACAAGATGGCGAGCCAGACCTGAATGCCCCTGGAAGGGAGAAATTAAGTGTAAGGTGACCAGAAAGCATGTCTTCCACTCCCACTCACCCTTAGGAGTCTTGAGGAGGGCTCAGCGTTCCCAGGGGATGGAGGCTCAGTCCATTTGGTTTGGACATTAACAGAAGGCTGGTGTCAGAGGAGAGACATAATTCCTGTAGGCAGAATTTCTGGTCAAAAGTTCTGGTCAGAAGCTACTTTTTCCATAGTGACACCTCTTGGGGTCTTGAATCGCCTCATTGCCACCATTAGTAATGATCTTTAGCAGCTGACACCAAAATTTCAGGAGTCTTCTTTTTGGGGCTCAGGAAGTTCTTGGAAGAGGCTGGTTCTGCATGGAGACCTGAGTTTGCACAGGTCCTCTGGCCAGCCAGGCAGGAGGTGGGGCAGGTCTCTGTGGCAGGAGGGTAAGTGGAGCAGGGATCAGTGGGCACCCAAGACTGAGGGTGATGCTGGGCCCTGAGGCTGCAGGTGGGTGAAGTCCTCTGCAGAACCAAGTCTCTTGGGACAGCAGGAGACTCCCTGGAGACCCCTGGCAATGGCCTTCGTAGAAACAGTCCTTCACTTAAAAGATTTTAGCACAGCAACTCTGAGTGGTCTTGGTGCCCTCAGGTGGGGGTGGAGGGCACTTCCTGTCTCAGGTGCAAGCTATTGGAGAAAGGTGTTATCTGTAGAGAAATTAAAACAGTAATAAAATAAACTAAGACAAACTGCTTTTTATTATCACCATGTGCAAACAATTCTAAACACTGTCAGTGATACACTATCCTCCCCTGCTGCGGAAGACAGCCTGGGCCATCCCTACCTCCTGGGCTAGCAGGGCTGCTGAACAGAGAAGAGCAGACGTGGGGAATCTACAAGGAGCATGTGCAGAAAGAAAATCCAAATTCCTCCAGCTGGTAAGTAACTGGTTTTCAGGACTGAACTTGAAAAATGTGAGCCTGGCCAAGGGCGGGACGGGAAAATCCTCAGAAGATGGCAGTGGAGCAGAGGTTAAGCAAATAGCATTGCCAAGCCGCGTGGCATTTTGGTAAACAGAAGCATATATCCTGAGTGAGCGCTCAGGATTAGCGTCTTTTCAGAGAAAAGACAAGAGCTAATCTCAGACATGGTGGGGAGCGAGGGCTGACGTCTCTGATGTGAAAGACCACAACCCTGCAAGTGCTTGAGATGAAGTTCTAAGAAAAGTGAAAAAACTTAGAAAAGGTCCACATGGTCGTCCTGCAAACCTGGGGCCATCACAGGCTGCTGGATGGGAAGAAGCCCAAGTTTCTTTAAGTCCTAGTGTGAATAGAGGGCCAAGGTCAGAGAAGTTTAGACCAGCAGCTTCCTGAGTGTGGTCCCTGCACCCGCAGCATCATCTGGTTATGTGTTAGAAATGCACGTTCTTTCAGATCCCACCCGGGACCTACTGACTCAGAAACAGTGCCCAGCACTTTGTGCTCTAATAAGCCTTCCTTGAGGCTTTGATGGCTTGTAGAGTCGGAGAACCTTAGTTCATTGTGGACTCTGGGCCTTGGCACCCTCTAAGAGGTGGCAGCAGCTTAGCTTCTCCTCCTCAACTCTGTGCTAGGCACCTGGGCCTTGTGGGTATGCAAAGGTTAGTGATATGATAGAACCAGTGCAGAAGATGCTGGTCACTTAAAAAAAAATTCCTGGAGAAATCTGTGAACAGTATTATTTAACCACTGAGTCTGCAGACTAATGTGGAAGATTCCTGGCAAAGACAATTTAATAGTCCTTATCCAGGGTCATTGTCCTTATGTTTGGGAAATTTAATCCAGTGATCTAATTCAATCCTTAATGTTTGGGCAAATTCTTTCTATTGTCTAACCTAAGTCTTTCTACTGTACATGCAAATCTTGGGACAATGCAGTCCTTGGGATGACTACTTTCATTACAGGATTGTTAATCCTCAAATTTACAGAAAGAACAGGAAAGAAGAGGGAAAGTTCAGCACAGAAATCACATCCTGTTGGCTGAGCCCTGGCAGCTCTGTGTTTAATGGACACTGTTGGTTACCTGGTGAGGCCCTGGGCTGTACAACGAAGCAGAAAGCACACTGGTTTTAAGAGTCAGGTTGAGTTAACTTGGCTCTCTGTTTATAAGCTATATGACCTTGGGCAAGTTCTTTATTAAACTCTGAGTCTTCGTTTGCTCATCTCAAAATTGGAGTCAACTCACCAAGATGTTGTGCAAAATCCTGGAGGTGAGGACGAGGGGTTGGCTGTTCATTATGACTGGAAGGCTGGGGAGTAGGCTGGGGGGATGCTGGCGAGGAGGGCCCCAGCCAGATGTTGAGAGGCATTGTATATCTTCCTTTGCAAAACTATTTGCCAGAGTTATTTTGTGTCCGAATTTCACTCTGAGGACCTTCACCTGTAGAGCCACCCAAGGCTTCATGGAGTAGAGATACTTTGTTGATGTCAACGCCCAAGATGCTGAGGTGGGAGGGTTCACTCCTATTTCTAGGGGCTTTCTCAGGGACTTTCAGGCCAATATCCCAGCCTTTTTCAAACTTGTCACCACAAATGGCATTGCCCCTCCTGAAGGCTGAGGGACTCTTGGGTGAGAGTGCAGCTGTGCTCTTTGGGGTGGGGTCGAAGGTGGGGAATCACATCTAGGAGGGTAAGTTTAGCAGTAAGCCACCAGACGGGTGAGTAATCATAGGTCACTGGGTTTAAAGGCAACTGGGAGAGGCCTATTTCTTGGCCAGATTGGCACTTATTCATTCTTGACAATCCACCGACTACCTTCCATGTGTCAGACGCTGGTCAATAAGACAGAGGCAGTCCTGTCCTCATCTTGCTCACTGTCCTTAGGTGGCCCCAGGCCAGAGTTGTAAAACTGCCTGACTTCTGTGTGCAAGAATGGGTGTGGTTCTCCCCAATAGGCCCAAGTCCTAATGACTAAAACTCTCCTGAATATGTTACCTTTCATGGAAAAACTACCTTGTGGATGGGATTAAGTTAAGGAATTTGGGATGGGGAGGTCATCCCGGATTATCTGTGTGGGCCCAGTTGAATCACAAGAGTTCTTAAAAGTGGGAAAGGGAAGCAGAAGAGAGAGGAGATGCAGCTGAGGGATATAGAGGATACCAGGTAAGGATTCAACCTGCTGTGCTGACTTTGAAGGTGCAAGAGGGGATCAAGAGCAGAGGAATTTGGCCTAGGCTGGGGCTCAGTGGTGGGATGCTTGCCTCACACATGTGGGGTGCTGGGTTTGGTCCTCAGCTCCACATAAAAATAAATAGAGATATTATGTCTATATATATAATTCTTTTTCTAAAAAGCAGAGGAATTCAGATGGCCTCTGGAAGTCACAAGGGCAAGGAAAGCAATTCTTTGCTAGAGCCTCCAGAAAACAATGTGACCCTTGTGACACCTTGATTTTTTATTTTTTTTTAAGCTCAGTGAGATCCATATCAGGCTTCTAATCTTGAACATGTGAGATAATAAGTTTATGTTGTTTAAGCCACTAAATTGTAATGTGTTACAGCAGCCATTGGACACTAATGAATGAGGCCCTGGGTGTAGAGTTGGGCTAAGACTCTTCATTTGCCCCCAATTCCAAGAAGGATCCTTCAATCTCTGTCCCCAAGGTTTTCAGTTGGGATATGGGCTGACTTTCTTGGAGAGACTGGTCCCACTGAAACTCTGAAGGTCCTAGATTGGATGTAGTCATTTCTACTCAGGAGGCAGCCACTTGTGGGATGCTATCAGGGTGCCACAACCTGGTGGGTGGCATGGAGAGGTATGGCTTTGGTGTCGCTGGCCACGTCTGAACCATTAACAACTCCGACAGGAGAGGCTTCACCTCTTGTTTGAACTTGTCCTAAATATTACATCCTTCTTAAATCGTGGACATCCCTTGCTGTCATGGAGACAGCCCAGGATTTAGAGCTGGTTCGATCCAAGTCAAATTACTTACATATTGTGTAACCTTGGGCAAATCACTTAAGTTCTCCCAAACTTAGTTTCGTCACTTGTAAATAATGCACTTTGCTGTGTTGTTTTAAGAAGGGCTGTTACAAAGTATAAATAAGATTGTATAAAGCACCTGGCACATAATGGGACAGTGAATCTTTCTGGAGGACAGTGGTTGCCTTCCCTCCAGTTTGGCCCTGGGGAGCTGTGGTTAGTCAGAGGTTTGGGGCTGCCAGAGTGGGAGCAAACAGGCGATCGACTCCCCACCCCTTTTGAAATAAGGTCCACAGCTGGTCTCTTCATCCTAGGATCTAGCAAAGGGGCAGGTGACAGGAAGTCAAGCAGCCCAGGGCATGGGCTTGGTCTGAGTTCTTTGGGCCTGGTTGTGGCCCTGGTGGGAAAGATGACCACAATGGCTTGGGTAGCCTGGGAAAACACGCCATTCCTCCTGGCCGGTGAATTTGCCAGGGAACAGGCATCTTTTAGCTTCCTGCCAGTCCCCTGGAAGGGTACTGCCCAGGCCTCCTCATGCCTCTTCTGTTTTCCTGACCTTGGATCCTTCCTTCTGTAGTCAGCGAACTTCTACACACTGGGAAGTGGAAGACCTGAGGTCCAGCACTGACCCTGCCTTTTGATACCTGTCGCCCTAGAGTGTCCTCACTGTGGCAAGGGATCCTCTGACTCCTCACGGGCTTTACACAGCTTGGGAAGCCAGCTCTGAAAGCTCTTTATTCCCAACTACTGTCCCTTTCCTCCCCAAGCATGTGGCCTCAGGCTGCTCAAAACCCCTCACTCTGGACCCTCATTCAGCAGACCCCTCCCTGATGTGCTCCTGAGAAAGCAAGAGTTTCACGTAGACATTGGACCTCCCAGAGGGCTCTACTCCAGCCCATTCCAACTTCTACATTTGAGGTTGAGGTGAGAATAAGAAAGTACAAGTTTTTGGTTTTCTTTTATTTCTCATTTCTACTGAGAATTGAACCCTCATGTGTCTCATTAACTCCAGTTAACTACCTTTCCAAATTTCCATAAGGCTTTATCTCTCAGTTGATCAACAACTCCTCCTCCTCCTCCTCCTCCTTCTTCTTCTTCTTTAATAGAAACAGGTTTTTTTTTTTTTTTTTTTTTTTTTTTTTTTTTTTTTTTTTAATCACCTACTGATTTTCAATGAGTAGAAAACAAAGGAACCGAGTCTCATGGTGGAGGCTGGTCAGCTGGCTGGGCGCCTCTGACCAAAGTCTCAGACACAGCAGCCTCAAATTGGTACCTTAACAAAACTACAAATTGCTACATTCCCTAGACCTTTGGAACTGCTTCAAAATGGAAGTTTCAAATAGAATGAAACTGGGACTGTTAAGTGCCAAGGACCTGTTGTTCCTGTCTACCCCACTGGAGCACTTTGCTCTCAGTGACCCATGGGGGTGTTGGGAGAGCAACCTGGCAGTGATAAACCAGGCTAATTCACTTTGGGGCATTGGCTCATAAACCCAAATGAATTTTAGTTTGGTAACACATCAAATGTGAGTGAAGTTTCTTTTAAGTCTCATTTGTTATTTGGAAGGCTGTTTTATTCCACATTTACATTGTTTCTTCTCTATCTGGAGAACAATGTGTGCTGTAGACTGGAAGTAAGAAAAAGGAAAGGATATTATCTGAATGTAAACCCAAAGCATTCCGATTTTTACTAATTCATAAATTCACATTTTATTAATAATAAATAATAAACAATTATTAATTTATAAGAAGATGGAATGTAACATTTTTGGTACTAGCTAATGTGCTAGGTACTGGAGAATTCAATGATGAGTAAAATCACTGCCAGTTCTTTCCCTTGAGATCTCTAGATGGCCCATCTTTTCACCACTAATAAAAGTACCTCAGCTGTTCAGTGATGACTATGGAGTGTCTTTAGCAGGTGTCAGGATGAACTTCACTTTGGACCTGTGATTCTAAACCAGGGTGGTTTTCAATCATGGGGACATTTGGTAATGTCTGGAGAACCGATATCTAGTGGACAGAGGCTCAGGATTCTGTGAAACAAGAATCCACCAACAAAGAATCCTCTGCACCAAGATGCCAGTAGCACAAGATGCCACAGCCCAGAGCTGATGTAAACCAAGAATGCTTCTGATCTGAGCACACAGAGCTTGGTCCTGGGGAGGAGGCAGGAATCTTTGAACCTCTAAACTCTGACTCGTGTTTAACTACAGTACCCACCTCTTTTTTTTTTTTTAAACTGGGTTTTATTGGTACATTCTAATTATACGAAATAATGGGATTCATTGTGACTTATTCGCCCAAGCTCTTAATAGCTCTTAATAGAAACTGTTCATAGTCATTTGCTGAAAGTTTAATAGGAGTAAAAAAAAATCAGTCTTGATTCTGGCACTGACTAACTGTGTGACCTTGGGTAGGTCACTTAAACTCTCTGGACCTTACTTTTCTCACATAAAATGCAACTATGCAACATAGAATCTCTAAGATACAGTCTAGGGCTCACCTTTTATCATAAAAGTGAATGAAACACTCAAAAGCTACACTTCTTGTCTTCTAGGTGCTTATAATCTAAGCGCCCAAGAATGCAAATCCTTCATATCAAAGTGGCTTCCCTTTATCTCCTCACATTACTTAAGCAATTTCTGGGCCCATTTTTATAAAAACAGTATAATTCTTAAGGCCCTGGGGTTTCAAATAGCTTGGTGAATCAGAGCTCAATAAATATTTCATAGTTAAGTCCAAAATAGCAACCTGGCTCCTTCCTTGTATTAAACAGATTGAAAAAGTCTCCATGGTAGGAAGTAGTGGGAAATGAATATCTTAGCAATCAAAGACATATGTGGATATGGCAGTTTACCCTCCTGGCGATATCAAAGACACAGACTCCTGAAGTATATTCAAGGATAACTTGCCAATATCAGCACTTCATTTGCAAGGTCTGTAGTCAGAAGTAAAGTTTGCATGTTGAGGAGAAACTACCTTCCCAGTCCTGGTTATGGCTATGTCTAAACAAACACATTAATAAATCATGACTCAGTAATAAGCACTGTCTAAGTAAGTTTAATAACTGTCTATTTCTAACTTGAATCCAAGTATCAGGCCTGGAAACATATGGTTGAAACTGTGCAAGATGAAGTGGGTGAACTAGAAATAGCCTTCAGAGAAGGTAAACACCTCCTCATTTACAACTGGCAACCTTAACAAAGACATTAATTAATAGAGACAGAACTCCAAAAAGCCAACAGATTACTATTAGAGGAAATTTCTTCTTTGATTCTAGATTTGCTAGTGGTGTGTTAGCCCTTGAACTTGAATGATGAGTGAAGGTGGATGGAGAAGTAATGAGCCTCCAGGAGAGGAGGACTTGGAGAGTACTGAGTAGGACCTTCTACCATTGGCCCTGCCCATCCAGAGTCTACTCATCTGCCCATCAGATAGCTCTGGGCAGGCCTCCCCCAATTTGGCCCATTTTGCCGAACTCTAAGGCAAAACTGGCACTCAGAAACCCCAGTTTTATGAATGTCTCAGTTAACGGATTTCTGGTCTTAATTATGGGGTTGGAGGAGTGATGTGTGTTTTCTAAGATTAGCTTTTACACCAGCTACTGTAACTGGCCAGGCTCGAGCTCTTGCAGAAGCAGCCTGGCAGCTGGAGAGAAATGGCTTTATACAACAGGGCAGAGTCATCTGAGTGATTGGAGAAGCCTTTAACACAAATGTTTTTTCCTGTGTGGTTTGTGTGTAGTCGCTAAAGCTTTTGACTTGGAAAAGGGGGAAAAAGATAAGTAAATAATTTCAATGGGTTAGTTATATCTGTATCTTTAAAGTTTGGAAGTTAATGACTTCATGAAAGTGTTAGAGCACAGGTTTTGTTACCACCAGATGTTTCCTTTATCCAGCACATATTATTGAGCTCCTATGATTGCCCCTGTGCTGTGCAAAGGGATCTAGAGGTGAAGCTGCAATGAGTCCCTGGCCTATCGTGCAGTTAGTTTTTGCCAGTTGTTTTGACCCCTCACTTAAATTATTTTATATATTTATTTGTTGGGGCATTTGTATCAATTATCTGTTGTCACAGTAATACTGTGTAACAAACCACCATGGAACTTTGACTGAAAACAACTAGTATTTACTAAGCCTGAGTCTCAGGAGGGGGATTAGGCTGGTCTGTCTGGGCAATTCTTCTGGTCTTAGTTGGCCTTCTTCTTCTTCTTCTTCTTTTTTTTTTTAAGAGAGAGTGAGAGAGGGGGAGAGAGAGAGAGAGAATTTTAATATTTATTTTTTAGTTATTGGCGGACACAGCATCTTTGTTTTGTATGTGGTGCTGAGGATTGAACCCGGGCCGCACGCATGCCAGGTGAGCGCGCTACCACTTGAGCCACATCCCCAGCCCAGTTGGGCTTCTTAATATGTTGGTAGAGCCAAGATGGATTCTGCTGGGAGAGCTCAACTGAGTTCTCTCCTAGACACACCTGGCAGTCGATTGGCCTTGACTGGGGTGGTTGGAGTCATTGATCCATGGGTTTCTTATCTTCCAAGTCTATAAGTGTTCACCAAGAAATCACAGAAGAGCAAAAGCAGAAGTAGAAACACCAGAGTGCTTTTTTAAAGCCTTGGCTTGTGTCAAATCTGCCCGTTGGTCAAAGCAAGTCATAAGCTGAGAATGAAGGAGCAGGGAACTATCCTACCTTTGGATAGATAGAGCTGTCCGAAGACATTGCAAAGGCTGAGGATCCAGAGAAGGATGAAGGATTGGAGTCATTAGTGTCAGTCTCCTTTAGCACTTGCAGAGGATATGGTAGGAAAGATAATTATATGTAACTATGTTTATTTAAATATATTCATGTTTTAGTTCAGGACTAAATACTGTTATTGTCCTCAGTAGGGAAAATAATTAGCCTATAAATACTTTTTGAATGAAGACTTTTTTTTAAAAAAAGAATACTTTTTGTGTTAGTCCAGTTTCTTATGTAAAATATGTCTGTAACACATTATCTCTCAGATGCTGTCCAATGTTCACTGTCTCAAACGTTCCCCTTCTTATCCTCTAGGTCTTAGGATCCAAGTGCCCAAGTATGCAGATCCTTCATATCAAAGCAGTTTTCCCTTTTCCTCCAACTTTGCTTGATCAATTTCTTGACCCATTTTTTTTTAAAATAAAAGCCATCCAATTCCATCACTGTGACCAAATACCTGAGAATAACAACTTAGAGGAAGAAATATTTATTTTGGCTCATAGTTTCAGAGGTTTCAGGCCCAGGTCGGCTGGCTCTAACACTTTGTGCTTGAGGTGAGGCAGAGCATCATGGTGGTAAGAGAGGGTGGCAGCCAGCAGCAGAGAGGAGAGAGGAAGGGACCAGGGACAAAATAAACCCTTCAAAGCCTATCCCAGTGACCTAATTCCTCCAATTAGGCCCTACCTCCTAAAGATTGCACCACGTCCTAACAGAGCCACAGGCTGGCAGCCAAGCCTTCAGCCCAGGGACATTGGGGATCTTCTCAGATTCAAACCATAACAGTTTTTAAGAAAAATAGGCATATGAACAAAAAAGTGGCTTTAGAAAGTTTTGGGATAGTGAAAGATAATTTGTTCTGGGTGTGGAGAGGGAGATTAGGATAGAAAAATAGGTTGGAAATAGATTGTGAAAGACCTTGACTACCATGCGAAAGAATTTAAACCTTCTTCTTTTAATGGGAGTAATGGAAAAAGATTAAAAATAACCTGAAAACAGGATGAAAGTTGAAAGTGACATTGGAGTTACATAATGCAAAATAAATCTTCTAACTGGTTGCTTGTCTTCCACTTTCATTAAAATGATGTTGTCACTGAATGGATGGAAATGTCTGTAGGCTGCAATGTATGGGCTTCTTTGGCTCAAGATGGGTGTGTTTCTTTTCAAGGAGAACCAGGTGAGTAAGTGTGGCTGAGACAGATGGGTGATCATTTCTACCAGCTGCAGGAAAACCCCTGTAAATACATGTTTTACCAGGAAAATGAATTTATTTCTACCTCTATCTTTGTATCTGTACTTATAACCAGCGTACGTGTCTTTCAGTGTTCATTAGTGTGCTTCTATTTCCTCTCAATTGCTTTGCAAAGCTGAGTTTCATGCTCAGCCAAACCTTTCTGGAGCTAATATTTGTAATTGAGACAAAACATTTTTTTTTTTTTTCCAAAATTGGCAAGTAACAAAATCCATTGTAATGAAGCTGTGGTTCTCAACCTGGACTGCAGATTAGATTTTCCCAGGGAAATTTGAAATGTCCCAGTGCTTATAATCTCTATGGCTGGGGCCCAGGCATCTGAATTAAAACATAAATAAATAAAATAAAACCCCCAGATGATTCCAATGTACCAACCAGGTTAAGAACCATGGCAATGGGTATGTGATCAGAATTTCAGTTTGTTAGTGTCCCTGGTGTGGGTGTTTTCTTTGTTGGGGTGCTAGCTGTGTGTTCTCTCTCAGTGCCCCTGTGGTGGATGAACCCCCCCGCCCAGATGGCTAATCCTCCCTGTAGCTGTGGTTTTCTTAGGAAGTTACTGCAAGCAAAACAAATTCCCTGCGATTGTGCTTAGCATTAACCTCCCTTGGTCTCTGCTGCCCACCTAGTGGCTCTCCTGGTGACCTCCACTCACTCATTATCCACATGTGGAGCTGGGATGCAGAGCAATGCCCTGTTCTCCTGGAAGGCCAGCACACTGCATGCTGTGACTTGGTACTGAGGAGCTCACTTTTTCTTTTGGACTCACAGGGAAGCCCGACTTCCCAGAGCATTGTGAAGATAAACAGGACAATGCATACGTAACCAGCAAATCAGATGAGCTGGGCTGAGTGGGGAGAAGCAGAGAGCCACCTTCTTCACCACTGTATTTTGAAAAGCTTCTGGTTTTTTTTTTTTTTTTTTTTCCTATCCCTGGTAGATTCTCTAGATATTTGGTCGATTTCAGTCATTTCAGTTTTGGTTTCTAGTATTGAAAAATATGACTCAAATCAAAATTTCAAATTTTCTTTGAATTCAGAATGTCTCCACCTGATCCAGGCTTGGAAACTTGCAATGGGAAGGATAAAAGTGTGCTTTGTTCTCATGAGTTCTCTTCCTTGTTCTCTTATCTCTCCTCTGCCTCTGACTGTGCTGCTGTTGGTTCTTTGTGGTTTTGGTCCGATTTTATGCAGCTGAATTCTCCAGATGTCAGACAACCAATCACTGCCTCTCTCTCTCTGGGGTGTTTCAGTAGGCTCTTAGGAGATCTCGTTCCCTAAAGGGATGTCAGGCTTGGGGGTTGCCCTTTCCTGCTGAGTATGTGTGATGCCTCCCTCCCTGCTTCCCATCTTCACCAGCCCAAACTTCTTGCTGCCAACACACTTTGGTCACCAAACAGTTCACTGGGGCAGAACCCTTTTGTGGGGACCCAAGTATAGCCATCCTCCATGATGCCTACTGCTCCCGGGAGATATTTTGTATTCTCTCCCCATCCAACTCTGTCCTGCTCTGGTTGCAGTGTTAAATGGTTCTGTGAATTTCTGCCCCTTCGTGTGTATCAAGATGCAGGGGAAAATGTCAACTCTCTTTCAGACAGTTATAACCACTTTCTGAGACTTGTGTGCAAAAGGGGAATGACTCTCCTTGTCCCCCAGCCCAAATGAAAAGGATTCTCCAAATACCAGGTCATAACTTTCTTTGACGAATCTTTGCTCCCCAATCTTCTCTGTCTTTGTTTTTCCATATTTATATGCTAAATGTAAGTGATGGATTATGGATCACAGAACCAGCCTCCCCCACCACCCCTTGTACTGGAAGAACAGTACAAGCACCTTTCCCCTCTGTAATATTTTGGGAGCAAATTTCCAAGCTGTATCCTGCCACCCTGGAGTATTATAGACAGTGTTTCCTACCAAAAGGACATTTTCCCATGTAACCCACCATAATCATCAAAGTCAGGAAATTAATGGGTGAATACCTGGCTGTCATCTGATCTCACACCCCATATGAGTTTTGCCAGTTATTCTAATAACTTAGTAACATCCTAGCAGCACTAAGGATATGCTGCATTTGATGTCATGTCTCTTAGGCCTGCTTCCGCCTGGAACATTCCTTGATTTTCATCATCTTGACACTTGGAAGGTTTAAAGGCTGATTCTTCTAGCACATCCCTCAGTGTAGATTTGTCAAGTGTTTCCTCATGATTATGTTCAGATTATGCATTTTTGCCTGTGTTACCATTGAAGACACACTAAGTTTTTTTTTGTTGTTGTTGCCTCCTACACATGTCTCTTTACGCCATTGATGATGTTCAATGTACTCATTTAATTAAGTTGGTATCTTCTGGGCTTTCTCACCATAAAGTTATTCTTTTTCCCCGTGTAACTGATATGTATTTAATGAGGAGTTATTTTGAAAACATGCAAAGGGGCTGGGGATGTGGCTCAAGTGGTAGTGCACTCGCCTGGCATGCGTGCGGCCCGGGTTCGATTCTCAGCACCACATACAAAGATGTTGTTTCCGCCGAAAACTAAAAAAAATAAATATTAAAAAAATTCTCTCTCTCTCTCTCCATCTCTCTCTCCATCTCTCACTCTCTCTTTAAAAAAAAAAAAAAAAGAAAACATGCAAACATCTCATTTCTCATCAAACACTTATTTTTTCATCTACTTATTCATATCTGTTTGGACTTAGGTTTCCTATCATGGTTAATTAATTGTAATTCTCATTATCATTATTTATTTTGATGCTCAAATTGTCCCTGGTTTGGCCAGCATGATCTCATTCAAGCTGACTTCTATCTTCCTTTTTTATCAACTCCCATTATCCTTTGAACACTTCTTGGTTTTTCGGCACAGTGAGAATATATAAGCTCGTCTGTACTTTCTGTGGTCAAGTTCTGACATCATCTATTTCTCCAAGGATACCTGGTCTCTTTTAGTAGGAAATAGTATTTAGAAGTCAATATCTGAGTGCTAGGTGAGCTCATTGTTAGTGAGGAATGGGGAGTTTCTGCTCTCAGGCCCTCTCATTTGCCAGAGTAGGAAATACATGTGGTGTGTGTGTGTGTGTGTGTGTGTGTGTGTGTGTGTGTGTGTATGTGTATATGTTAACATCTTTTTTTTTTCCTACTGTAAACCACAATTTCACATAGATGTCTCCAATTCTAAACCAACACTTCTTGGTTGAGATCAGTACAGCTTTTCCCTTTTCTGTATTTATAACTCTCTTTTCCAATCCAGCAAAGTAATTTGCTTCTATTATTCTTAGAATACTTATTGTATATAACCAATCTCCTATAGTTGTTGTTGGCTCCTCCTCTATAGGGCCATCTTCCTAAAACTTCTTGACGTCTGTGGCTTCTTCCACTCCCAACACAAAAGTGTCTTGCTCTTCACCAAGTAGTGACTTTAAGACTGAATTGTTCTGGAATGGGAGGGAAGTACACAGGATTCTTGAACTGATTTTGGGTCACTTGCTAGCCCGTCTCACATTGATGCTCTAGTGTAATAGTTCTGAATTCTCATAAGCTTCACTCACTGTTCAGATAATACCTTTCACACACTGAAAAATATGACCCTATTCACAATGTGTAATAGACTTAACACACTAAAGTCTAATTTACATTATTAACATTTTCTCCTTTACTTTGAATTTGAATCTAAAAAAGCAATAACTCAAACTATAATTGTAACATATGCCAGTTTCCATGGTGTAAATATAGCCACAGTGGTTGATTTCAGGCCATAAATATAATGTTATTGAATGTGGAGTTGGGAAGAAGTGCTTAATATAAATTGTTTCCATTATAAAATATAATACTTGGGAATAACCTCAAGAGCACAGGTAATAGAAAAATAGAGTAATTAGGATGTGATGATTTTTAAGTACTTATTGCTTTAAATACAATTTAATTATAAATTTATGTCTTAACTAATTTGTGCTTCTATGACAAAATACCGCAGACGGGGTAATTTTTAAACAACAGAGATTTATTTCTCACAGATCTTGAGCTATAAAGTCCAAGACCAAGGTACCAGTATTTGATATCTGGTGAGGACCTTCTTGATCATATGGCAGAAGGGAAAAAGCTGTGTCCTTACATGGCAGAAGGCAGAAGGGCAAAAAGGGCATAAGTTAGTTCCTTACAGCCCTTTTATAACCTGTCTTATAAGAGCTCTACCCTCATGACTTAATCACTTCCCCAAAGGCCCCACCTCTTAATATCCCTACAATGGTCATTAAGTTTTAACACATGAATTTTGGAGGGCATTCAGATCATAGCAGTTTATATTAATTAATTTTCAATCACAGCTATGTTTAACAGCAGGTTCACAAAACGGGCTTATGCGATTGGCTCTTGGGAGCAGTCTGCTCCAGCACCCCTGGTTAGATAGCAAATGTGGCAATAGACACACCTGAGACACCGGGTGAGGGAATGGGGAAGTGAGGGGCAGGGAGGAGGCCAATGAGGAGGATGTTATTGCACTGTTTGCCTAGAGAACAACCAAGACTCACTCCAGATGGGGACCCTCTATGAAACTCTTTGGAATGTATCTTAAATTTTCCTTTCTGGAGGGAGGAGGGAAGGGAAAGGGGAAGTACTGCAGAGTGATTTTGGTCAACTTATATTGTTACATCATGGGTACATATGAATATATAACAATAAACCCCACCATTATGTACAACAATGATGCACCAATAAAAATATGGAAATAAAATAAAACAAGATTGGGGATATTGATAGAATAAGGTGTCAAGAAAAAAAAAAAGTTCCCTCCTGGAAGGTTGTGAGTCATTTCTGGGATAAGAACTCCCTGGTGCCTCTGGCCTGTTCTGCCTGTGGACTGAGCATGCTCCCAAGGACAGAGGATACCCTCAGAGAGAGGGATGCAGGAAGTCACAGGTGGATAGGAGAGCTGTCTGCAGGGACCTCTGGGGTGGGCTGAAGAGATAAGGGTGGTCACCAGTTGTGTTAGCCACTCCAACACCCTTCTTTCTGGGCCTCAGCTCCATCACTTGTGAAACAAGGAAGGACAGTCTAGGTTGCTCCTTGAGCCTCTAACACAAGTTGAAGAATATGCCTGGCCCTGGAGAGGGGCAGGGGACATGGTTGGAGTGGAAGAGCCCTACACATGGCATATTCTCAGGGTGGCAGGGTTGAGTGCCAGTCTGGATCTTCCATATATCCTCACCCATCTTCCCTGGGGTGCCAAAGGAGAAGAGAGAGGAGGAAGGCTGCAGAGGTCTAATGGGGTGGCTGGTGGTGGTCAGCTCTCTGGGTAAGTCTGGCCCCCCAGCTCCTGGGCCTCAGAAAATCTATCCCACAAATGAGCTGGCCGTGTCTCATCCCTGCTCTGCAGATTGGGTTTCTAGAGCTTCAAGACACTCAGGTTACTGTGTGGGCTGGTTCAGGGTATCACTTTCTGTAACATCCTCCCCATGGAGCCTCCTGGGCACTCTCTCCCTCTAGGCTCTTGACCCACACACTTACTCAGAGAGCACTTGATTCTCTTGGCAGAAAAGCAACCTAAAGTGAGTTGGGAAGCAGGAGGTACAGCAGAGGACCTCCAAGGGCCTTTTACCTCTACTATTGGGACTAACCAGTAAATCAGGACCTGTGCAGCCAGTGAGCGTGGTGCTTCCAGGTGGCCATATTGGGAGCACCAGTGAGGAAAACATGCATGAAGCTCTGTTTTCCCCCTTTTCCCAGAATTGTTGTGTGGAGCTAGTTTATGAACCGCAAAAGAGAACCACTTATGTTGCAGTCTCTTGCCATCTTGTTTTTGAGCACAGATACTATTTACCCACTTTATTTACCAGGCTTCATTCCAGGTGGCTTTTTGATTATTTCCAAATGTCTACTTCACCCACCAAGGTTGAAGATAATAGATGCCATCCGCAGGATACATTCTGTTTTCCAGGCACTGTGCTAAGCACACTACGTGAAATTTCTCATTAATGATTCTGTAAAGTAACTACAATAATATGCCCCCCCCCTTCTTAACAAGTCAATAAACTGAGGGATTAAAAAAAGGTAAGAAACTTGCTGGAAGTCACATAGCTAGTAAAAAGGTAAGTCTGAGATCCAAACCTCACACTCAGACCAGAGTTTGGATCCCAAACTATTGATGAAATTCTTTTAAAGTAATCTGCTGGATAATATTGTATGACAGACACTGTTCTAAGCACTGAGGATTCATCCTTGAATAAGGCAGACATACTCTGCTCCAGATGGCAGATGATTTGCTCCCTCCACATACTCTGCCCAAATGACCTCTGCAGACCACTCCATCTATAATTTCAACCTCCACTGAGTCATCCAACCCCCCTTATCTTGCTGTTTTTATACACTAAATCGAATTCTGCTTTCTTTAAATCATATTCTTTTCTCTAGTATGCTAATCTTTATTTCTGTTTCCTCCAATAAATTTTAAATTCAGCTGGGCACGGTGGTGCATGCCTGTAATCCTAGCAACTTGGGAGGCTGAGGCAGAAGGATTGCAAGTTCAAGGCTAGCCTCAGCAACTTAACAAAACCCTAAGCAACTGAAGAGGTCCAATGGCTTGTCCAAGGTCCCACCAGCTTGTTGATCCTGGAGCTCAAATTTAGTATTTTTTTAAAAAAATACCTTGGTTTTCCTTTGAGCAAATAGTTATGGAGCATGTATTAGATACTAGTGCAATGCAGGTACATTGGTGAATAGGGCAAAGTTTCACCTTCAAGGGGTTAACTATCTGGTGAAGGAGACAGCCATTAACTAAATAAACCCATAAGTTAAATAATTCCAGATTGTTATAAGAGCCATAAGGGAAGTCAGAAAGGGGCAGAGATGGAATATGACCAAAGGTGGTGTTCTGACTCCTTTTAAAGGAAGACCAGCGAAGGGTTCTGCAGAACACTGACCTCCCCTGGCTTCTCCAAGAACACCACCTCCTGCCCAGCTCATGACTTGGGCTGTAAATCTATCAGTCATCTTCAATGCCTCCCTCCCAGGTCCATTGTACCACCAAGCCTGGCACCTCAGCTTTCACCAAGTATCCTGAAACCAGCTCTTCTTTCCATCTTCTCTGCCATACCCTCATTCCCATCAGGCCATGCCGCCATCTTGTCATGGACAACCACATGGCCTAATACTACCTGTATATCTACAATTTGTTCTTCATATCACATATCTTTAAAATCAGATCTTGTCACTTGCCCAGGTTGCTCCTGCCATGATCCTTATCGTACCTGGAATGAAGTCTAAGTTTCTGTGAGTCTCTCCTGCTTCACGTTCCCACTTTCTGCCTCCTCTCTGTTCTCGTCATGTTGACATTTCTGCTGTTCCTTGTGTGCTCCAAGTTTGTCTGATTTACAGAATTTGGAGAATAATAACAAAAGCACTTCCTCTATGCCTCATCCTTCCACTTATAACTGGCCATTAAGTAGCGTGACCATGTGGCCTGGTTTTCCTGAGCCAGTATTAGCACTGCCTTTTACTCTCAAAGTTGTCCCAATTGAACAATAAATTATTTGGTTATCTTTTCATGAAGAGCTTGAGCTCATGTGTGCAGGCTTCCTTCCTCCCTCTCTTCCTCAAATTCATGCAGAGTACCTATGAGGGTATTCTAGATGGTGGAGACACCTGAAAATAAACAAACCTCAGCTATGCCCTCCAGGAAGCCTCAAACATCTGCGTAAACTGAAGAACAAAACAAGATGAAATCTCAATTATGTGACCCAGACGTTTTATAGACAAAATGGCCAACTATTGGCTTAAGCACTTTACAGTTTACCCAGATGTTTGGCACCCCCTAGACAGACTATACCCCCTCCCCATCACACTCGTCCTCCCTCTCTTTCCTCCTTTGTTCCCATTACTCAAGGTTTGGCAGGTCTCCTGCATGCACCATGCCAGAACTTCTTTACGTAGAGCATAATTAAGACCAAGACCTTGGGTCTTTCTGCTTTCTGACAATTCACTACATACTTGTCTTATTCTTTCTCTGATCCTTCCAGACTCAAGTTAGCCAGGCATCCATCTAAATTAGCTTCCTGATGGCCCTTGAATTCCTGCCAAAAGTGTTTCTGATTGTTTGGTCTCTACACTCCATGTATTCTGGGTCCTTGGTGGTGCCTGAGGGAAGTACACGAGGCTTTCTAGCTCTAAGAGCCCTGTTTTTGTGCCAGAGCCCCCTAATGCAGAGTGAAGAAGCCCACCTGCAGGGGAGAGTAGAAAGAGGCTTCATGGTGGTTCTCAGAGAGGTTGGGATGTGGCGAGGATAGGAAACATCTAACCTTGTCTTTTTGGAGAAGTGCTTTCTGGTAGTCATCCAGCCCCCATCCTGGCTTTGCTGGTAATGAAGTTGTTGACACATGTGTGGGATGGCATAGGAGGATCAAAATATTACTCTCTAGTGACTCTTCTTCAGCCTACTTTGAATTCTTACATTTTCATCTCTAATTTTACCTTCTATGAATTTTTTTTAATAATGGGCAACAGTTAGCTATCAACTGCATCAGGCAATAATTAAATACACCAAGTAACAAATCAGCACCCTTGACCTCTAGATATATAGGTCTCAGAATATTGATCTTTTAAAAATTAAATAGGTCTTTTTAAAAATAACGATTTATTTTTAATGCAGTGCTAAGGATCGAGCCCTTACACATGTGAGGCAAATGCTCTGCCACTGAGCTACAGACCCAGCCCCAGAAGATTGATATGTTTTTAATGAACATGCAGAATGTTTAGGGAGAATGCAGGATTACAGGCATGGGTAGGGCCTCTGAGCCAGGTGGATTGAGGGCGTGCAGGAGGGCCCTGGAGGAGGCTCAGCAGGGCAGAGGAGTGGTGGAGACGTCTTCAGGACCAACACTGAGGACATACTAGGGAAAGCCTGCTGACCTCACTCAAAGCATGGCTGGGAGTGGGTCTGCATTGCTGTGCGTGGCAAAGTCGCAAAGTCATTCTTCCCTCTGTCTCTCAAGAAGCAAAGGGCATGGGAGAGCCCAAAAAACACCCTGCCCTCGGCTCAGGAGTGACTCCCCAGGCTAAAGAGAGATGGAAGACGAGGGCAAGGCAGATGCACATCTGGTCTCAGGAGAGCAGGCATATATAGAACACAGTCCCTCAGCAGATGGAGAATTTCCCACATTTTCTCAGGGGCAGCAGGGCCATGTTTATAGAAAAGTCAGAGCTTAAATCTACACCCTCTTAAGAGACTCTGACTCTTAAGTAGGGAGACTGATGACTTCCACCATGAACACAGGGGATGTGACTGGATCCCTGGCTACAGGAGGTACTTTATTACAAGACAATATTGGATCCAGATGTCACAAGTCCTATAGATGCTGTCGGCATAAACCTTCCCACCAAAATATCTCCTCCACTAGAGCAGAGAAAGGCCCTGGGGGGGAGGAGTGGGGATCCACAGATAGTCACCTTGGACGGGGCTGGGATCCTCTGGGTAGCCACAGAGAAGGATGGTGGGAGTCAGGGCCTACAAGGGGGGGAAGACTTGGCCTTTCTTGGCCTTTCCCAGTGAGGGCAGGTGCTAAGGCTGCGGGGAGGGAGGAGCTGTATGTTCAGCATTTCTTTATTTGAGAAGGAAACAACGAGGGGATAATAAACCATATAAATGGAAAACATGTTTCCTGAAACAAGGCTGTGTGTCAGCACAGACAGGACTCCTGAGACAAGCTCTTTTGTGAGGTGGGAGCTTCACAAGGACACACACGTATATTGTTCACACACATGAATTGTTCGGTGCCTGTATATAAGGGTAGGTCCACACATATACAGCCCTGTACATAGGGATCTGTATACACCACCGCACTTCTATAAATATATATGAGTGTATACCTAGACACACATACATAAGCATATACAATACTGGAGTCCATTTGCTACATATATGTTATGGTTTAGATATGAGGTATCTCCCCAAAGCTCACCTACGAGACAACACAAGAAAGGTTAGAGGTAAAATGATTGGGTTAGGAGAGCCCTCACCTAATCAGTGCATTAATCCACTTGAATGGATTAGCTGGGTGGTAACTGTAGGCCGGTAGGGTGTGGCTGGAGGAGGAGGGTCACTGGGGGCATGGCTTTGGGGTATGTATTTTGTCCCCAGCGAACAAAGCTCTCACTCTGCTTCCTGGTTGTCCTCTCCTAAACTCCCCTCTGCCACACCCTTTTGCCAGGATGTTCTGCCTCATCTCTGACCCACATCAAGGGAGTCGGCTGTCTGGCAACTAAAACCTCTGAAACCGAGAGCCACCCCAAACTTTTCCTTCTCTAGAATTGTTCTTGTCAGGTCTTTTGGTCACCATGGTGAAAATCTGACTAAAACGATATCTATGTACATTTATACTACGGACATTCATAAACGAAATATGGAGACAGACCCATGACATGCCAATTCCCAGTTAGCTACCATTATCTCCTCCTCATCCAAGTCTGGCTTCTTCCTTTCTCTTATCAAGAATGATTTGGCAATCATCACTTGGCCTTGTGCTTATGGAATACAATTATATTGTCATAGCTGGTTGCAAAAAAAAAAAAAAAGAAAGTCAAATAATGATTAGCTGCTAAAGGAAAGGACAAAACCAGATGAAAACAAACTTTGTAGAAACATGTGAATTGAATGTATGTGCATCTTCTTTATGACTGGCACTTTTAAGTTGACTATGTTTCATTGGTTTTATGCCCGCCCCCCGCCCCCCTTGCCAGCAGAGATGAAGTGGCTTGTGCATACTGGGAGCATCCTGGGTGTGATGGGCAGGGCCAGGTTGGTTGTGTTTGCACATGTGCATGCCTGCACACACACACACACACACACACACACACACACACACACACACACCCTGCATGCTGTGCTCTAATATCTGGGGTTTGGCCCTTGAGAACCTGTGATAGAGGAGGACTTGGTCCTGCTGGGGTTTTCAAGTCCCTGGTAGCAGAGTGCTCTCCTCGGTGACAAACTAATAAAGCCCAAGAACCTGGGGTTGGTGATTGATGCTAGCCCTTCATAAAAATACCAGAAAGTCTTCATCATAAAAAGTGGGAACTCTCTAATGGGACTTCCAGAAAGAAATCTGTACGGAGGACTCCTGGGACAACAAGCAGTCCAACCTTACAGAACTAACCTAGGGTGTAGGGTTTTGGTCGCAGGCGAAAATTCAGAAGAGAAACCCTTTCTGCCTGAATAGAAATGTGGTTGAGAGATGGTTCAAATGTGTGAATCCCCTTTTTGGTAAATTTCATGACCATAATCAGATCTTTCTTTTATTGTTAAGGATCCTACAGAAAGAAAGATTAATGTGTTTGACCAACAGAAGATAAAGCTATAGAAGAAAGTTCAGGAGATTCTTCATGTGACTTGGGGTTTTTCCTTTCTTCCTGAACTCCTGCTATCTGTTTGCTTTCTTGTTATGATGATGATGGTAATAATCCTGAAGCCTTTTGCCACTGACATAGTTACTTACCACTTCCCAACTGCTTTCTCTGTCCACCTGGCACTGAACTGAGATCTTTTATATCCGGCAACTAAGGAAGCCTCACAACAGCCCCATTTAATAGCTAAGGAAACTGAAGCTTAGAGAGCTTAAGTGACTTGCTCAAGGTTGCACAGCTGGTAGGCTTGGGTGGGGTTCAGTTCAGGTGTCTATGGTACTCTTAATCACTGTGGCGCTTGCTTCTTTTCTGAAAATGGAGCATATTGAGATTTTAGCAAGTTGGGTTAATGTGCTTTATACTCTGTGTATTTCGGTTTGCTTATAGATCCATTAATATAAGCCCAAGTTTACTGAGCTCTTTTATACTTGCCCTGTTATACCATAAAACCACTTGGATAGGCTGGTGATTTTACATCCTTTCTGATTAAAAAAAAAGAATAATATCCTCTTCTCCCTCCTCCTCCTCCTCCTTTTTTTTCTGCTTGCTTTTGGTTTTTGCTGTTATGTTTCCACTAACTTGAATTTTTTTGAGTCAGCGGCTTTCATAATGCCTATAGTCTTTTTGCTTAAGGGTGGATTTTGGTAACTTATGGACTGCAAAGCAGATATTTAAAATTCTGTCAATTTCCTTGAAAATAGCAGCAGAAGAAAAATAAAAGGAACTTCCCTTTCTCGGTGGCTACTTTCTAGAGGAAACCTAAACTCTGGGGTTCCTTGCCAAGAATAAATGCAGAGAAGGTATTGCTTGCCCATTGTCCTTGAGTTCAGACAGACTCTGCCCGTCTCATGGCCCCGGGGTATAAATAGAGAGAGACAGAGAGGGCTGGCAGAGCTCTTGCTGACAGCCCTTCTGAACTTGCTGCAAAGGTGACTCGCTGGATGCCTATAGGAGAGTCTGTTGGGGGTTCAAGGTGTCTCCTGTCTCCTGTGGGTGAAGATTTCCTTCCTGAGCAGGGGTCTTGCTGGGTTCCTTTGGAATTTGTGTGTCAGCCCACCTGTGTCTCCTTAGTGGGGCATTTATTAGGTGCTACAGGAGAAAAAAGGAGCTCCCTGTTTACCTGGGGAGACAACATGTAACCAGATGACCGTATGCCAGTATGTGCTTGAAAAGGAGGAATGAAGGCAAAGGGAACAGAGGAGAATGGGCCCTCGACTCTACCTGAGGGGGTCCAGAGAGGCCTCACGGAGGAGGTGGCATCTGACCTGGGTCCTGAGGGATGAGAAGGAGTTTATCAGGCAGAAGTTCTGGCATAGGCAAGAGACCAGATGTGCTCAACTGGCTATTGTGTTTGGAAAAGGGTTAACAGGCAGATGTACCTGATTCATTCTGCCACCTATTTCCATGAAATTCATCACTTGTGTTCTTGGATGAGAAGAGAGGTAAGAAAAATAGAGGAGCCCCTCCCCCGTCGAGTTTGGCAGCATTGACCTGCTGCCTTGTTGAAGGCATTGAATTTATTTGCTTCCCCTATCTGGTCTCCCCAACTGAAGTGCTGGGTATTTCTCTCCTCTTCCTCCTCCTCCTCCTCCTCCTCCTCCTCCTCCTCCTCCTCCTCCTCCTCCTCTTCCTCCTCCTCCTCCTCCTCTTTCTCCTTCACCTCCTCCTCCTCCTTCTCCTCCTCTTCCTTCTCCTCTTCTTCTTTTTAAAATCTTCATTATTCCTTTGGAAAACTGTTTGGGATGATTTAAAAGACAAAGCTTCCATCCCATTTGGTTTCCTTAATCAAAAGCCTCTGTTGCCCGTGGCAGTTCAGACTTGCTTCCTCCCCAATCTCCCCAGACACTCTGGGAGATGGAAGAAGGGCCAGAAGTGTCTGCAGTGCACTCACAGAGGCAACGATGGCGTCCTGCAGACGCTTGGGACTCCTTTAGTGGCTGTGTCCCTCTGGGTACATCAGGCAGTGCATCCTGTGGGGCTCTCCCTAGGCTGAGCTATCCTCAAGAGGGAGGATTTTTCTGCATACCTGTACCCTTGGTGGCAGCTGTTCCCCAGGCCTTTGTCTTCCCAGGGGACCACAAGCCCTGGTATCCACCTTTCATCCACTCTGCTTTGTTTCCTGTTATGTTCTCCTTGTTTCTTATGATTCCTGATGGGGTGTCTTATGTGTGAGTGGGGCAGGCTGTGTGTGTGGAGCAGGGGGAAGATGGGGTCATTCTGGCTGGGAAGACAGATCCAGGGGAGAGAATATGTAGCTTCCACTTTAATGAGAGTTTTGGTGCAACTGGTCATAATTATTCACAACTCAAAAGATTGGAAAGTTAATTATTACTTGACTTTAGGTTGCATTTCTTAACTAACCTTTTGTGGCTTTATTGTATGGTCAGGATCCATATAAAATTACAGCGTGTCCAAAAGCATTAATTCTGCTGCATCATTGTGAGGCCAGAGATCCAGGAAACTCAGCTCAGGTGTGAGACTTGGGAAAGGCTAAGGATATGTATTAGCTGAGCTCTCCATTCCAGACAGAGGCTTTATATTAATTAATTAATTGATATTGGAGATCAAACTCAGGGGTGCACAATCACTGAACCATATCCACAGCCATTTTTATTTATTTATTTATTTATTTTGAGGAAGAGCCCTCCTAAATTGCTGAGGTTGGCCTCAAACTTGGGATCCTTCTGCCTCAGCCTACTGAGTCACTGGGATCATAGGTGTGCTCCACCACACATGGCCAAAAGCTTTATTTTGGGCAAATTGTTTGGTCCAGCCTGATTTTGCTTGGTATTCCATGTCAAGTTGTTAGCAGCCCTTTGGTCAGTTGCCACCCACTATAGCCGTGGCTTCCATTCTCCTGGAAGCACCTCCTAGGCCCTATAGGTGGCCTCCTTAGTGAGTACTAATGTGAAACTCCTCTGACACAGCTCCCATTTTAGTAGGTACAGAAGATCAGGGGCATGAGTGAGCCTAGAGGCCACCTGTCCTAAACCAGTGAAACTCGTATTGTTTAGTCATTTTTCTAATGACGTAGGCCAAATGGCAGAGGTTGACTGGGACCTCACTGAGCCACTTTCGTTGTGTGTGATCACTCTTTCTAACTAACCACCTATTACTCCAACTTCTAGTACAGTGGTTCTCAACCCTGATACATCAGAATCTTCAGGGGGACTGTCTCACCCCAGCCCAGTCAAACCCGAATCTCGTGTTGTGAGACTGGGCAAAACTATCTTAAAAAATATCTCCATTATGAAGTGCAGAGAGGATTAAAAACCCCCATTCCAGTGTGAAGGAGGAAATAAAGTCTTTCCTAAGAATTAATTTGCTGACCAGACAACAGGGTCTGCTAATACAAACCTCATGTCCTTCCTCTCCAGGAGCAGGTTAAAGCCTAAAGCAAATTTTTTATTCTCACATCAAATTTGTAAGCAATTCAGATACTCCCTGACTCACTCAGACAGCAATACTGGCTCAAAAACTTGAAAAAAAAAATACAGAGAGGATGTTTTCCTTTTAAAAAAATGACTTGGAGGACCACTGGCAGGGCGAAGGAGCCCATCCTCCCTTGTCCTGCTCTACCCCCCACTGAAATTTGAGAGTATATTTGTTTTACATTAGAGATAATTGAAGTCAGATCTGGGATCTGTGTGTTACAACAAGGCAGCTGTTTATAACTGAAATGCCTGGGGCATTCTCACAACCTGGTTTTTCAAAATCCCTACAAAGGTGTTTAAAGCATAACAACTTAAAGCCATCGCCTCCCCTCTGAAATCTGCTCCTGCTTCTCCTCTTTTTTTTTTTTTCCTCTTTTGAGGAGAGGTGGTAGAGTTGGAGCCTGCTGGAGCCTGTGGCTCCTACTGTTTGGGAGAGGGACTCTTCCCTTCTATATATTGGTGACTTCACATTGGTAGCTTGAAAATGGCATTTACACCAAGGAAATTGGCAAATACTGCAAAGTAGGGATTTAGCTTTTCACCAAGGGTTTTTTTTTTCGAGGGGGGGGAATATTTCAAAGTATTCTTATAAACCAACAATGAAGATAGTTTCAAATTTTACTGTGATGTACAGATATTTTGCTCAGTTAAGAGATAAATCTTAGAATTTAAGTCTCATACTGCCAAATTTATACCTTGATTAATTGAGTAAGCCATAAAAGGACATGGTATCTGGAATAGTAAGAATAATTTTATAATGATTTTCATAAATTAAAACAGTCAACAAGTTTCTTAAGATAGTTGTAAAATAACTGGTCACTTTAGAATTGTTCTAACTGATCTTTTTTTCTTTTTGGTACTGGGGATTGAACCCAGGGGTGCTTAACCACTAAGCCACATTGCCAGCCCCTTTTTAAAATTTTATTTAGAGACAGGGTCTCACTAAGTTGTTTAGGGCATCACTAAGTGTTTGAGGCTGGCTTTGAACTCATGATCCTCATGCCTCAGCCTCCCGAGCTGCTGGGATTATAGGTATGCGCCACCGTTCCTGGCTCTGATATTTTTAATTAAACTAGGCTTGGTCATCTTTGTAGAGTATATGAACCGAGAAAAGACAATCTTTAGTGTTAATTCTGTGTTAACTTTCACACGAGCCTTGTTGACAGAAAACCTAAGTAATGTGGAATGGAGTTCTACAAAAATTCTTTAAGGGTCCAACTCAGCTATAGGGCAGAGGTACAAAATTCCCAGATATCTCCTATATGTAATTGGAACTGTCAAAATTTGCCCTTGCAACCACCAAGAAAAAGACAGAGATGTCGAAACCTCTATTCCATACAGCCATGTACACCTTATTACTTGAATAGCTTCTACTGATCCTTTCACGCCTCAGACTTTTGAGTGCCACTGAACCTCATTGAAAGTTAGAAGTCTCCTGGGTTATTAAATGTTCTCTGACATGCCACATGTCACAGACAGTCTCTAGTTTATAGTTTAATTTTTATAGTCTCTAGTTTTTTGGGTACAAAAAAACCATGTGAGCATTTCCACAGTATTTTAAATTATTCTCCAAAGAAGATTCTGGAAACCTGTGGTGTTGATTTCACTCCTTCATAAGGTGTCTGAAAGCCATCTCAAACTTCACATTCCTAAAATGAAACATCCAGATTCCTGTCTCCCCAAAATTGTTTCATAATTTTTCCCTGCTCCGTTAATGGAAGTCTCATTAGTGACTTATTCAAATGAAAAATCTTGGTGTCCTCTCTGGCTCCTCTCCCTCTCAGGCTGCATAGTAGCAAACCCTATTGGTTTTTACCTTCAAAATATATCCCAAATGTATAAGCTCCACTGTCACCTTCTGGTCTCAGCCACCATATATCCTCATGTAGGTGACGACAGTGGTCTCCCAACTGGTCACCCTGCTTCTAGCCTTGTTCCTCTAAGTCTCTTTGCCACATTCAGCAGTGAGAATAATCTTTTAGCCATGCCTTTTAGTTTTGGAGATCATGTTACTTCAAAGCTCAAAACCCTCCAGTGGCTTCCCATCTCATTCATAGTAGAATAGAGCTTTGGCAGCCCCTGAGCATTGTTCTGATTCTCCCTCTGCCATGCTAGTTTCTCTGCAGTTCCTTGAATATTGAATTGGTCAAGATGACGCCCTCGCAGCAGTACCTTTGCACATGTCATCGCTCCTCCCAGAAGCCCCTCATGGATATCTAACAGCTCCCTCCCCTACCATAGGCCTTTCAGAGCTCTGCCTCAGTGTCACCTGATTCAGAGGGGCCTTTCTTGATCCTATACCCAATAGAACAACCTTGCCAACTCTGCAGTCTCCATCTCTTTTAATTTTCCTCCGCAGCAGTTATTACTACCTGACATGTATTTGTTTTTGTTTTGTTTTGCTGCTGTCACTCTGGAAAGCAGCTCCAGGTAAACAGGGCCTTGTTGTTTTCTGATGTGTCTTCAGTACCTAAAAGAATGCTTGGTATATAACAAGCAATAAATATTTATTGAGTGAATGTGTGAGTGTTTGGGAGGGTGTATGCACAGTGTGTGTCTATGTATGGAACCACATGAAATTGTCAATATGTGACTGCTTCTGATAGTTGTCATCACTAGATGGTATGGGACCTCAACACTGACTTAAATCGACTCTTCATTTTACAGACAAAGTCCTTGAGATCATGAAAGGGTATGTGACTTGCTTTCGGGAAAATTAGGGATGGGAACACTTTTTCCTTTTATGAGCAAAATATTTTGAAAGCAGAACACCCAGATGATATCAGTCAGCAGTGGCGTGGTATTTTGGTCCTTTCCATGTGTTATGGGTTTTGTCTTCCTCTCTGAGTAGGCTAGGAGAAAAACTTTCAAAGAGACTTTCATTCCCTTTGGGCAGGATAATGCTTTCCAGAGCACTTGGGGAGGGCCCAGGGTGATCCTGCACCAAAATTGCCCTGGCACGCCAGCTGGCCAGGGTCAGGAAACACCTTCACTTTCCTGCTTTAGGCCTTCGGCAAGAAATTCTGCAGCTTGGTGCCTTCAGGAGCCAGTTGTGAAATCTGGCCTTAACTGCAGGTCTTGAGCTGAGAACCCTTGGAGCATGGCTGAATCCATGTGGCTTTTTAATGCTGAAGTCAGACCGGCAAGCGTTTTTATCCATGTTGGTGCCAAGACCCCTTCCTGGCTAGGTCATGTCCTGGGGAAAACAGATCTCAGTGGCCCCCCTGTGAAGAAATGTGAGGGGTGGGGGAATGTTGATTTCTTTGGGGCATCCACTATGTGGTGAATTTGACTGGTTTCATCTGAAGTTTCCCATTGAAGAATGTTTGATGTGAATTTATTGCCTAATAAAGTTTACTAGAAGGGAGAGGAGCCGGTGGGGAGACATTTGGATGGATTTTCAAATGAATCAGGATTTGAAAACAATTCAGGATGAGGGTGATGCTAAACAAATAACACCAAGAGCAAAATATTCACCAAGACTTGCAGTTCTTTTATTGTGATATTGTTGCTCTGAATTACCCAAAGGTGCATTTGGCTTCACATGGAAAACGCTTTGTCCTTGGAGTACAGGACAAAGCTACAGTCTTGCCATGTTCAGATTTGAGTAGTTGTGAAGAATTTTCCTTAAGAATGGGTATAAAGTCTCCCTAACAGCAGGCTCAGTTTGTTAAAATATACTTCACAAATGTTCTCCTTGAATATTGTACCATTGGATATTTTAAGGCTGCAATTTATGACAGGAGAGTGTCTCTTCAGGATTGCTTTACACTGTTCAGGTTTTAGTCCATGCTAAGACCCTGGGGCTCTGTCTGCAGATGTATGGAAAAGTTTGCTGCACTCGTTCTGTGCTTACAGCCCAGGTGAGAGTTTGACTCTCTTATCTTGCTCAGAAGATGCGTCTATAGCACAAGCATGCCTGGCTGCAGAATTTCCTGTCAGGATTTCGCCCTCTGTTGGAGCTGGAAAGGTGCTTACTTTCCCTTCCTCTGCCAGCTCTATGGGCTCTATAATGCATTCCTTACAGAGGCCGAGGGCTTCCCAGCCTGGAAGCACTTCCAGAGCATATGACCTGTGTTCCTCCATCTGCAGCTTAAGCTTGTAAGTGCAGCTCTGGAGATTTTCTGTCTAATTTCAAACCTCAACTTTGTTATTCATGGGATTTCAAAGCAAGTTATATATCTTCTCCCTGCCCCAGTTTCCTTGTCTGTAAAAATTGGAAAAATAATGCTGGTCTTGCCAGATTTTCATGGGGATTAGCTGTGCTGACACAGGTATATGTGTTTACAATTCAGTAAATAGCAAGCACTCAAGAAATAACAAATAACATTAGGACTGGAATAATAGCTCCCTTTGCCTACATTTAAACAGCTTCCCTTGCTTATTAATGATTCTCCCAGTTCCAACAGCTTCTCCAAGATAATGTATCAGGTTGGATTATGCATATGTATCTTTGGTATGTGCTTCATTTCATAGGTCCTATGTGATGGCATTTTCTATTAGTGTGCTTTCTGTGCTGCTACAACTTTCTGGCTCATTCAGTGGCCAACTTGGAAGAAAGGTCATGTCCCTCTTCATGGTCCTTCTTGAACTGCCTTCCTTCCTACTATAAAGAATTAATGCTTTTTATTTCCACCTAGTCGATTAATGGATCTATAAACATACCCATGGCTGTATTATATGCCTATAAAATAGTCTAATTAGGGAATGCTCTTTGGCAAGGCCTATAAGTGTCAGGCTAGTATTCTCTTGAGGAAGGTGAAGATGCATCTACAAATGTGTGGCAGGTAATGCGGGCCATGGGCCTCAGCAACCCCAGGAGCAGGTGAGGGGCACCTGGACAGGCACCAGGAGAATGGTAGATTCATCCCAAGAGACATGGGACATAGTCTCAGGATGAAGACAGCATTAGGATATCTAAACGGAAGTCATAAAGAACCAGGGAAGGAAGCTCCCTGATCATACACTGGAATAGAAGCCAAAGATCATTGCCTACAGGGCAGGAGGGGAAGGCAGAGGTGGGGCAGGAGGCCAGGGAACAGGTGGGGCATCCTGGCAGGGTTTGAGAGATTTTGTTCACTCCAGCTGTTTGCAAGGGGTAATTAAGTACTTATCTACTCTGGCAGTGCACAAGGAGAGCTGCTACCCAGTATCTAACAATTCCAGAGCCATCTTTGGGTCTTAGACTATATGTATAAAGGATAATTATAAATTGATGATAAATTGATATAATCTCAGGAGGCTGATGTAGGAGGATTGCAAATTTGAGGCCAGCCTGAGCAATTTAGCAGAACCCTGTCTCAAAATAAAATAAAGAAAAAGGCTGGGGATGTGGCTCAGTGGTAGAACACTTTTGGGTGTAACCCCAGTACTGGAAAAAAAGAAAAAAGAAATGAAAAAAGAAAATACAAATTGATCTAAGCCTGGGTCGCTCCTGAGCATCCCGTCTTGAGAATCCCATGCATCTCTCCCTACTGGTTTTACTTCTTTCTGGTTCTCTTCCCTTCTCTTTGCCTTCTTAGACATTCTGGCAGACTTCTCTTCCTTCCATTAAATGTTGATGTTCCTCAGAATTCTTAGAATCCTTCTTTTCTTTCCTTGCCTGCATCATCTTTATATATATATATATATATATATATATATATATATATATATATATATATATATACATTTCTATATTTCCTCCTGCTTTTTAAAAATTCTATTAAAAATAGTTCTGGAAGGGGAAACCCAGCCTTCTACACTAACTCCTCCTATCTTCTGTCCATTCCTACTGAGCAAAAGCAATAATTTAAATTTTTTTGGCCTATATCTTTGGCTAATGGTCCCCATATTTGGATTCTAATTTTATTAACTCTTTATTCACTTAACTTCTTCCTATATAGATGAAAAATTTAGCTGTCTCAAAGCTTCTTGCATTGTTTTCTCTGAGCTCCACTAATATAGTTATATTATATATGTTTTTTTCTTCTTTTTTTGTGGTGCTGGGATTGAACCCAGTGTTTTGTACATGCGAGGCAAGCACTCAACCAACTGAGCTATCTCCTCAGCCTGATAGTTATATTTTTTGTTACACTAGCTATCAGCATTTATAGTGTCACAACTACATTCATATGATTTCTTTTAGATCCAAGTAGAAGACTACAATATTTACGGTATCAGCATTTATAATATCACAACTATATTTATATGATTTCTTTTATATCCAAGTAGAAGACTACAATGTTTACAGTACTATTTTTATTTCTCCTAGAATCAAGAACCACCCCTAATTCTCATTTATGAATCTTTGACACAGTTACTTCTTTTTTTCTGAATGCTACATTATATCTGTCACAAACCTATTAAGTGTTTTTTTTTTTTTTTTTTTTTCCTAAATGCTCACACATATCTGATTACATTTTAGGTCTCCTCTTTCACTTTTCCCAAACACTTCCACCATAACCTTCCCTTCCCTCCTCTTCTCTGGCCAGGTACCTTGTTTTCTGACCCTACTGGATATCCTGTATTTGATGGAACACTTTCTAAAAGTTTCCAGAGAAAAAGTGAAAAGGAGTTAAAAGTTTTTGAGTCCTTGCTCATGCGAAAACATCTTTAATTTTATCCTCATTCTTGATTGAGTGTTTGGATGGGTCTGAAATTCTAGACTCAAAAAGTCATATTTATCTTGGAATTTTGAAGGCATAATTTCATGGTGTTTTAGGTTTCAGTGTCATACTGCCATTCTTTCTTTTTTTCTCTAAATTATTTTTGTTTGGGAAAAAACAGGCATACTCGTACAAAATGTCAAAATGTAAAGTAATTAATATAAGTATATCTTGATGGATTGTTACAAATGCATTTACCTATATAACCTCATCCAGATTGGCAGCCCAGAAATTCTTACGTGCCTCGTCTCTATGAATACCACCCACCCCATCCTAGAGATAGCCACTTCCCTGACTTTCATCATCATGGTTAGCTTGACCTGTTCTTGAGCTTCAAATATGGAATTATATTTTTTTGTGCCTGTGAATCTATGAGTGTCCATGAGATTCATCCATGTTATTATGTGTGCTCATTGTTCATTTGTTTTTATACGGTACAGTATTCTATAACTTATTTGTTCTTCTGTGGATGGACATTTGTTTGCAGATTTTGCCTACTATGAATGAAGATGTTATGAACATTCTTGTACATGTGCTTTAGAAGACTCACAAACTTATCTCTCTCAAGTAAATACCTGGGATGGAATTTCAGCTACCAGGGTCACAGACACTACCAGTTGGACAGCTTCCTAAAGTTGGTGAGCCACTTTTCACAATGTGTTAGAGTTCCAGTGGCTTTGTGTCTTTCCAATATGTGGTATTTTCAGTCTTTTAGATTTTAGCTACCCTTGTGGGTGAGTACTGTGATATCTTATTGAGGTCATTATTGGCATTTTTCTAATGAGTAATTATGTTAAACATTTTCATATGTTTATTAGACAATTAGATCTATTTTTTATGAAGTGCATATTCCAGTCTTTTGCCTATTGGCTTTCTTTCTTTCTTTTTTTTAATTTGAAGGAATTTCTTATATATTCTGGATACAAGCCATTCATTAGATCCCTGTGTTGAGACTATCTTTTCATGGGCTTATGAACTTTGCTAGTGGTATATTTAATATTATTTCAGTCCATTGTATCCTTTTAAAATATATATATATATATATATATATATATATATATATATATATATATATATATATATAATTAGTATATAATTAGTATACGTTGATGAATTGTTTTAGCTCCTAACTAAATGTGTGTGTGTGTGTGTGTGTGTGTGTGTGTATAGTTAGCTACTATCAATTTATCTATCTATCTATCTAGATAGATAGATAGTTAGTTGGTTGGTGACACTTCATGTTCCATTTAAAAAAATCTTGGCCTATTTCAAGGTCACAAAGCTATTCTCCTGGGTTTTCTTCTGGAATGTTTATTGTTTTACTTTTGTACTTAGAATGTCCCTTCTTTTTCTTTACTTCCTTCTTGTTTTTTTTTCCTCCTTGAGAGACTTTAATTTTATGTTGTAAACTTAGGTGTTTTAAAATCTCATGGTTATATGTTTGATGCAGGCTTGGTTTTGGTCACTGTGAATGTATTTGACACGTGTAATTTCAATCTGGAAGTTTGTTCTACAATTTTGGGACTTTGGGGGGAATTATTTCTTGATCATTTCCTCCATTTTTCCACTTCATTCTATCTAGAACTCCCATTAGTCAGCAGTTGGTTCCCTGGGATTGATTGCCACAGTCTTAAACCTTTTTTTCTTTTTTTCCATCTCTTTGCCTCTTGATTTACTCTTTCCAGAAGATTTCTCCAACATTACTATCCTACTCTCCTAATGCTTATTTTATTAGTTATTTTAAATTTCCAAGAACATTTCTTTTCTTAAGTACTTCCTGGGGGCCAAGCCAACCCTTTGCAAACACTTTAGGTTGATTCTTTTCATTGGTGAAATCAGCTTTTCTGCAGTCACTTTCTTTTTTCTAATGAAGCCCAGAGGGGTGGTGAGCATCAGTAATTCCAGTGACTCTGGAGGCTGAGGCAGGACGATCACAAGTTCAAGGTCAACTTAGTGAAACTTAGTGAAACCCTCAGCAACTTAGTAAGACAAAAAAATCAAATTAAAAAAAATAAAAAGGACTGGGGATGTAGCACAGTGATAAAAGTACAACTGGGTTCAATCCCTAGTGGGAAGGGGAAAAAAAATGTCGCTAGTGAAAGGAGGAATAATTATCAGTGTAGTACCTCAGGCATTATTGTACTCCTGGTGATTTTCTGGCAAATGTTCAAAAGGGATTTATGGTATTTTTCTTTTTGTCTTTTTTGGTGGACTCAGAACTCAAGATTCTTAAAGAGTATAATTCTTACCTCAGAGAATACCCAAATGATTACTCACCAAAAACATCATCTCCAAATTGTTACTATGAACAAAGTTGTTTATAAAACATTACAAATACCTTTCAACACCTTTTAGTCGAAGGTCTCATTCACTGCTCTTCATTTTCCTATTCACTTTGTCATTGTGTATTTACATCTTTTTTTTCTTTCTTTCTTTCTTGTGGTCCTGGGGATTGAACCCAAACCTTAAAGCATGCTCGGCAAGTACTCTATCGCTGAGCTACTTCCCCAGCCCTCACACTTCTTATGTACCTGATACATAAGTTGTCTTGGGAGAAAGAAGCGATAGATACCATCAATCTAGGATTGACCCTATGATTTTTGTTCCTTTCTGTTTCTTCCCAAATGTGATTTTTCAGTGCACATCCACCTCCTGAGTTCCAGATACACCAAAATTCCTAGGGGGAGAGATATAATTTCAAAGGAGCACTTCGGCCCCTGCTCCCGTCTTCCTCCTCCTGAGTTCTCCTTCAGTGAATGTCATTGACATTCATCTCATTGTCCAAGAACAAGTGGGGACTCATGCTTAATCCCTCCCCCTTCTTTACTCCTCTTTGAATTCTGATGCTTCTTTCAAGTGTCTCTTTTGTCTCCTCCTCTTCAGTTTTCCTGTTGTCACTTAGGCCAGTGACTCATCTGTCTTTTTGCAACAACTTTTTCCCTGGTTCCTCTGCTTCCATCTCAGCCAACCATTTCTAATCCATCCCCCACACTGCTGCCCCAGACCTTTCCTGACGTTCAAGTTTGAACTCCTTGAGGGTAGGATCTTGGTTTTTGTTCAATGTTATATCCTCAAATCCCATAAAAATACCTTGCTCTAGGAGACACTAAGTACATGTTTGTCAACTAAGTAGACGAGCAAATAAATCTGATCCTGTCTCTCTCTTGACAGGACCTTTGTATTCTTCTACCTCTCCACACCCTCCATCACCTACACAAAAAATCCTGAACTTATCATCACATGATCTAGCACTGACTTAATCCTGTTTCTTAGCTCTTCCCAATTCACCCTCTCCCTCCTTTCTGTTAACACTGATTAACATTGAATAACTTGTTCCCAGAGAGTACCCGACTGTCTTGGGTCTCCAGAACTAACACAGGCTAGTCCCTTTCTATTAGTTTACCTGGCAATCTGCACTATTCATTTAAAAGCTTTCATCATGAGAGTTAACTCCCTGACAGAGGCACTTCTGGATACTCAAGACAACCTTAGGCACTCCTTGATTTATGATCTCATTACACACTGTGTACTTCAGTGGAAGACATTAGCAGTTTCATCAATCTCTACTTCTTGATTCCACTGTACCTGTGGGAAAATTATACTTTTTTGTCCCTTTGCAATTATGTGTAGACATTTGACTCTCTCTGGCCAATAAAATGTGAATGGAGTTGTGTTGAAACATATTTAAAAGGAGAAATGCAATTTTCCATCTCCTCCTAGCTCTGCCAAAATAACCAGCTAATTGAGTGGAGCTGTCAACCTGTATCTCTAAATGAGGATAAAGTTGAACAGAATTTCCTACCTATACATTATCAACATAAAATATAATCAAGAAATAAACTTTTATTGTTTTAAACTACTGATATGTTTGGCTTGTTATAGAAGTACAACCTCAACTATACTAACATGCCTTCACATAGCCATTACCTCTTACTACTATCAGTTACTATTCCTTTGAAGTCAAAGACCATATAATTACATTCTTTTTGGATAAGGCATTTAAAAAATTTCTTAGGTAGTACTTGGCTAGAAAAGTGTAATATTTTGGAGTATCTGTAATATACCTGGAACCATGCTAAGGATTTTACCCTTGGTATTTGATCTAACTATAACCCTATACAGTAGTGGTTATTCCCATTTTAGAGAGTGAAAGAAGCTCAGAGGGGTTTATAGGTTTATGTGAGTCACTCAATGTCATACAAGCCTAAGGAGTTCTGATTCTTAAGCCTATACTTATTCCACCTTATTCTGCCTTAGAAGTGACAGATGAAAAACTCTGTCTATGGAGAAATTCTCATCAAATTAGACATTACTGTCATGAACCTTGTAAAGGAAAACTAAACAAGCATTGAACATATACAAGAGTCAAATAAGTAAATAAACAAAATTGGAAACATATTTTTAGCATCTAATGGGAAATGGAGAATTCTTCAGACAACTTTCCAGTTCTTGAAGAAAAGCCAATCACATTCAATGAAAATTTCGTCTGTAACCCAGAACAAAAGCCAAGGAAGCACACTGCTTGCTCAGACCAGTTCTGGCTGGCATGGCTGGCTTCTGGAGCAATTTCCTTGGTGGTCTTTGTGAGTAAGTACTAATGATCAGTGACAAGGTATGGTCACACAGCCCAGCCACTCTGCAACAGCATTCTTAGCAGCACATTCCCCCAAGGATGCATCAGCTGAATGCACTGGTGGGGGTTGGAATGGTGGGCTGAAGTGGAAGGCAGGCATGGTCAAGGCCTCATGGAAGAAACTGCCATGGTAAGAGGCTGGTGCTTTAGGCCAGGGAGTGCTTCCAAGAGGGCAAAGAGCACAACCTGAGAGGCAAAGGGCTGGGAGTCACTAGGGGCCAAGTGGAGGTTTTCACATGTGCATAGGGAAACCACAAGAGTGTTCTCAGAGAATGCATAAAGGGGTTGTTCCCTGGCTGATGTGAATTTCATTGCTGAGCTCAGACTTGGAAGGTTCTCTCTTGCTTTAAGCTGTGATGCTTGACTCTCCATTGACTCTCATTTGCATTATAGATGCTTTCTTGCTACTTTGAATTTTGATATCATATAACATTCATTTGGTGTTTTCTGTATACTATATGTGATATAATACATACACAAAAATGTATGCAAATATGATATAATACGGCTTAAGTATTTTTTGAAAAGTGGGGCTTATATGCCTTTGTCTAGGTGTCTGGGATGGAGATTTACACATTTGAAGTTCCATTGACTGATGGGTGGGTGAGAATTACATAAAGCAGGCGGCATGGGGATGGGAATAGGCTCTGGATTTCTTAGTTTGCACATGAAAAGGCAAGCTGGTACTATTTCTAGGAAAGTAGGAAGAAGACTTTCCTTGGCCAGCCAGTTCCTCCAAGATATCAAGGCATCATAGAGTATAGATAATAAAAGCGTGATTGGTACCAAGGGCCAACTGACCTTCTTTCGGCAGCATCTGGATTAGAAAATTCTGAGGGCCCTTTCACCCACATCACGCCCTCACGGATGCTTCCCAGCAATATGAGGAGTGTGTTATCACTCCTATGTCACTGAGCGCCTTGCCCCAGGTCATCCAGTTGGCAGCTGACAGATTAGACTTAATCTCAAATTCTGCCACTCACCTTGGAGGTTTATTACACCTCATGCAGGAGATGGTTTGGCTCAACCTGCTGCTTGAGGCAGCCTCCATATCATTAAGGCACTTGGAATGTGA
The DNA here is from genome assembly GCF_048772815.1 of Callospermophilus lateralis. Taxonomy (NCBI): domain Eukaryota; kingdom Metazoa; phylum Chordata; class Mammalia; order Rodentia; family Sciuridae; genus Callospermophilus; species Callospermophilus lateralis. The sequence goes on from NC_135309.1 coordinate 147,526,357, forward strand.
GCAGTGGTAATTTAGACCTCGGAGTTTAGCACCTGGTTGAGCAAAGGAAGGGAAGTTCGAGCCTGGACGGGTGCTCACAGGCCCTGCACTTCCTTTATTCGGCTTTGGTGTCGGCTGCAAGGGTGCACTTTTTTTCCTTAAGCTAAGCTTCCAATTTGGACATACATCAAAATCTAAGGCGAGGCCTGAAACCCAGGGTTTCTGCAGATCTAACATGTTTGTAGCTGCTTGAGGCTGCCTGGAGGGCAGTAGGCAGGGTTGCGCGTGGCCAGGCTATGCCCGCCAAAGTGCACTTATAACTGCATAAACCCAGTGGACAATGACCTCAGAAGTGGGGTTGACCTCTTGAGAGGCAGCAGGCATAGGCTCATTCTCTGTTTCTTTCCTTCTTATTGATGACAGTCCCCAGTTCTTCCTGTGTTGATACAGCAGAGGCTTAAAACTTTGGCATCTATCTGTTTCAGAATGGGTGTGGAATTGGGGTTGTTGAAAATTTAATGCTTGCTTAAATGACTGCCCAGAGGGCCCCTTTAAACACCAAGTAGGGTACCCCTGAGTCACTCAATAAGGGCTAGCTAAGGGAGGGTGCTTCTAGGGAGTGAGATCACCATGTTGTCCAGACGTTGTCCAGAGTTCAAGTATGTGGGGATGCCAGACCAAGCCTGCTAGCCTTCTGACCTTAACACTACCATCTCCTGTGACCTTGAGTCAATCAATGTCTTAGTACAAGAGCTAACACCTCACAGCTTTTGTTAGCTCTTGGCATAGGAAGACACATTTAGTCAACAAAACCTTGGAGAGGACAGTGAGTATTGTCCCCAGTTATCATGAGGAAACTGAGGCATAGGAGGTCATGTAACATGCCAAAGTCAGACACCTAGTAAGTGGCAGAAGCAGGATTCGAATCCACATGTCTGTCTCCTGTGTACAAGGTCTTGCTACACTCTTGAATTGTACTTGAGCTCGCAATAATTTCATTTCCTTATCTTTAAAATGTATGTTATCAATAATCCTTGCTAAGTGATGTGCCTGTGGGGTAAGTTGAGATAATGTGTAGAAAGAATTTGGCACATAGGTGGTGCTTAATAAGCATCAGTAATAAGCTCTTATGGTCCCTTCTTTTTGCCAGATGTTTTCCTTTGGGCTCCCTCTGGGCCACATGAAGTGGGTGGGACCTGAGGGCTTATATTCCTAGCTAAGTTTAGAGAAGAAAAAGATCCTAGAGCAGGTAGCAACTGCGTTAATGTGTTATTCTCTCTTGTTCCTGAACCCGTAATAATGCTCAGACTTTGAGTCTTCTCTCTGGGCAGGGTTGTGCCTGTGCTCTGTCTGCCTTTGTCCTGCCCTTGAAGTTCAGAGGTGTGACTTTAGTATCCCAGGGAGGAGGAGGGCAAAAGGTTTCCTCTGGACGTGGGTCTGTGCAGCCGGACGAGGAGTTGGGAATTGAAGTAATTATTCTGGCTAATTTTCCAGGATTGTCCTAGTAATCTAAGTGAACTCCTTACCTCTCCTAGGCCCCTTCCTGTCCCCAACATTTTTCTCCTCCCAACTACCCAAACAGGACAAAACAAATTTAGGTCACTGAGAAAAAGAATTTAGTGACATGCAAAGGAAAATTCTTGTCTATAAAAATGATTAAAAGATAATGAGAGGATGAAAAATCTGCATCCAGGAGGGCATTAATACCTTTTAAAAATAGTTTACCTAATTAAAAGAGCATGCAAGCATTTCTATTTTGAAACCATAAGAAAATATCAATCAAGTCTCCTTCTATGTTCCAGAAACAATCCTCTACTATTTTGAAGTATTTTTAGGCTCATTAAAGATGTACCTACATTTAGTTTCTAAAAATTAGGATCATTCTGTATTAAAGGGCACTGTTTTAATTCACATGGTTTATCCTTTCTTGTCATTAGTACATTTTTTTTTTTTTTTTGAAATGCAAGAACATGCTAGGTACTAAGTAGACAGCCACTGGTTTTGAGTAATGGGATCATGGATCAGGAGACGTGTGCAGAAAAGATCCTTCTTAGTAGACTAAAGTGAATTTAGTGGATTAAAAATTAATTAAAGCAAATTAAGCCTACAAAAAAATTCTAATAAATACATAAGGCATAATAATAATAATAATTCTATTATCAATTTTGGAAGGTGATTTCAGAGTGTGGGCAGGATAGGAAAGGCAAAGAGACAGGGGAGCGAAGGGGCAAGGAAGGCTGGGAGTGACCTGCTGGAGTCTGGGGAGTGGGGAGAAGGAAGGGCTGGCCATCTGTGGGCCAGGTCTCTGGGCTGGACAGCTCACCCCGCCCCCTCAGCTGTGAGGGTGAGGGAAGAGCCTGCTGACCCCCCAGTCTTTCCTGATCTCCTTCCAGGCAAGTGGCAGGTGGTGGTTCCCAGCAATTTTGGGTTCATATGGCCACGTGACATGATTCAACCAATGAAACGGGAGTGGAGTACGTCACTCTAGGGTGGAGGCTGTAAAAGCTCCTGCAGGAGGGGCTGGGCTGGGGCTCAGCGTAGAGCGCTCGCTAGCACGTCGGGGGCTCTGGGCTCCATCCTCAGCGCCACACAAAAATAAATAAGTAAAATAAAGGTATTGTGTCCAACTATAACAAAAACAAACAACAACAACAACAACAAAAACCTCGTGCCTGACTTCCACATTCCTCCTGCCACATTCACGGGCTAGGAAGCCCCCGAGGTTGACAGACCCATCCCAGAGCAAGGATCATAAAGACGGGAACCCACACCTCACCCGTAGTGGACACCTTTCCTTGAAGGAGGAAGCAAGAATGTGCTCATGGCTTCCAGCAGCCATGAGTGGATACATAGGAGGATCCTGGATAATGGCCTTTGCCCCTGTTAACCCGGATAGCAATGCAGTCCAAAAGGTGGAAAGAGAAGCAGCCTCAAAAGATGCCAGACCCATCTTCACAACGGAAGACACAGAGACGATCAGAGGGTTCCTCCAGGAGCCACAGAAAGCATGCTCACTGTGAGTGAAAGTAGAAGGTACTCCACTAGTGTAACTGCAGACCACGGAGGGTGGGGTCAAGAGTATTAGACTGCCTGGGCCAGAGAGGGGGACCTGGGACCTTACCAGGGACGGCTGATTTTATGTGTCACTTTGGTTGCAGTGCCATTGTCTGGTGAAACAGTTCTGTAGATGTTGCTGTGAAGGTGTTTTCCAAATGGGATTATTTTTTTCAACCAGTTTATTTTTATTTATTTATTTTATTTTTAAATTATTTTTTAAAATTTGCTTTAATTAATTTTTTGTTTTAATTAGTTATACATGACAGTAGAATGCACTTATATACTTTGCTATATCATACATAAATGGGATATAATTTCTCATTTTCTGAGTATACATATTGTAGAATCACATTGGTTATAAAGTCACATACATACATAAGGTAATAATGTCTGTTTCATTCTACTATCTTTCTTATCCCTGCACCCCCTGCCTTCCCCTCCTTTCACTTCCCTCTACCTAATCTAAGGTAACACTAACACTATTCTTTTTTTTTTTTTGCCTTTATACATGTACTTTTTTTTTGCATTACAATTCTTATTACACATATATACCACAATTTTTGTATCTCTGTTTGTATATGAAGTATGTTGACACCCAATTCAAGTCTTTCTACATGTACTTTGGATAATGATGTCCATTATATTCCACCATCCTTGCTCAGTTTACTTTAAATGAAGGTGATTACTCTTGATAATGTGTGTGTGCCTCATCTAATCAGTTGAAGAATTTAAGGATAAAAACAGATTTCCTAGAGAGAAAGAAATTCTGCCTCAAGATTGTGACATCCATTTCTTTTTTTTAATTGCTTTTATTTTTTAAAATACATGACAGCGGAATGCATCACAATTCTTATTACATATATGGAACACAGTTTTTCATATCTCTGTTTGTATATAAAGTATGTTCACACCAATTCATGTCTTCATACATGTACTTTGGATAATGATGTCCATCACATTACTCCATTATTGCTAATGTGACATCCATTTCTGCTGAGTTTCCAGCTTGCTGGTCTGCCTTACAAATCTGACTTGCCAGCCACCATAATCACATGGGCCAATTCCTTAAAATAAAGTTCTTTATATATATATCTCACATATATTTATTCATGAACCTTGAAGAATACACCATCTCTAGTGAGAAGACTGGCAAACAGTTTCTCAAAGAAACTTGCAAAAATTCTGCAAGGCCTGGCTGCAGCACAGGGCTAAATCTGGGTAGTCCTCAATACTTGGGTGTGGGACTTGGAAGAAGAGTAAGGAAGGTGAAAACTGAAAGGTGAAAAGATTAGTATTGGTCAGATAGCTTCATTCATTCATTCAATCAGTTATCACATTGACACAAAAATGTTTTCTTTAAAGTTTTTATGTTATTAAAAAATGAAACCCCCAATAAAAATTTTATATTAAAAATAAGCTAATAGCCTTAATTCAGGAAAAAGGCATAACCATGAAAAAACAGCTAAGACTATTTGCTCCTGGTGCCACGGGGAGGGGGAGGGAGCCTCTTTGCCAATGATGAAGGCCTGTTCCAAGGAAAGAGCAATTTAGGATTTCAAAGCCCCCATTGGCCAAAGCCTTCAGCTCCTCAAATTATTAGACCCATCAACCAAAAGCCAAATTTCTCTTTGAATATTTTTTTCTCCCCAGTCTTAAGGAAAAAAAAAAAAAAAAAAAAAAAAAAAACCTTTCCCATCCCAAAGCTGTTCCACACGTGTGGAAAAGCACTAGTAACTAGATTTCGTGGTCTTGTGATTACGGTGTGTGTGGGGGTGTGGAGTGGGAGCAACAGGACAGAAAGCAGCATGTGGAACTTTTCAGGGAACTCAGTTCAACCAACACGGATCAGTTAAAGGTAGAGCTGTGAAATGGGCCCTTTTTGCGTTTAGCTCTTCTCTGAGGTGCCATCTTTCCCACCCCTTTCCTCTCCTCCTTTCTCCCTTCTGGGAGCCCCAGTGGTGCCCTCTGTGCCCTCAGCTCGCCTGTAACCCATCCCTCTTTGCTCCCCAGTGTTGGGGCCATCCCTCCTGAGCCATCAACCTTCCCTTGATTCTGCCCCTCAATCATTCATTGGATCTCCGCTTTGGCTTCTCCAGGATCATGAATGAACACAGCTGCCAAGGTGCCTGCTTGCTCCCAGAGTCACCTCCCCCCATTGGAAGCTTGCTGCCTGCCTACGGAAGGAGAGGGAGGACGGGAGCAGATGCCTCTCGCACTCTAGGCAGCTGCGGGCTCCTGGGAACTGGCAGAGAAACATTCTGGGAAATTTGTGGGCTGGTTGTTAAACTGTTGGTCATTTGACATGGGCTGTCATGGGAGTATTTGTCCCACTGGAGTTTGGCAAACTCCATAAGTCAGGGCTTTCATTTTCCTTCAGAGCCAGTTTATCAATATGTCCCTACACTTCTCCTCCTTGATTGCTGTAAGTATCCAGGGGAAGTGTCACCAAAAACATCCCACCAGCCTCGGGGTGTGGAATGTGAGCTGGGACCGGAGTGGAGGGGCTCCTTCCTTCCTGCAGACAAGCTGCCTTTTATTGTTTCCCCTTTGTCCTCATTAAATTTTATTATTCTTTTGATTACTGTAATTTATGATTATGACCTGCCAGGTATTTCTTGTTTGAATAACCCCCATAATTGTTTTCTTCTGTATCTTGATTGGAATCTCCTTTGGGGAAGGTGATGTGTTTTATAACAGAAATATTTTGGGGATGTTGTATCACAGTTAGAATTAACATATGCTGGGGAGATTCAGGGGAAGCCAAGGATGACAGGTTGGCTTGTCGGATGTTCACTGGGGCTGAAGGAAGCAACCAAAAGTTCAAAATGAGCCTGAGTCTTTTTTTTTTTTTTTTGAGTACTCCAAAAAACATAAAAACATGGAGAAATACCTGGTGTGTAGACAAAGCCCTTCAAAAGGAGGAGCAGTGGAAGCTGGAGAGGAAAAATGGAAAGAAAGCTGTGTGTTGTGGGGAATCTCATGAAAATTGAGGAGAGGTCAGAAGAGGAGATAAAAGGGGAGGGGAGGGGAGGGGGAGGGGGAGGGAGAACACTGGCAAATGATGTTGGCCAATATGTTGTTATGTTGTATGCACGCAAGAATGCGTGTTAACAAATCCCACCATTATGTACAACTATGATGCACCAATAAAATATGAAAAAATAAGAAATGAAATGGTGGAACATTGCATGTGATCCTTGCACATCTTCCTGTACACTTTGAATCATCTCTAGACTATTTATAATAACTAGCACAATGTGAAGGCTGTGTAAAGAGTTGTCATACTGTATTGTTTAGGGAATAAAAACAAAAGGAGGAGAGTTGAGTTCTGAGTGAGTAAATGCTCCATTTCTAGAACCGTCATTGTTGGAATATGGAAACAATGACTTTTTGTAGGATAATTGTTTTCTGTTTATATCTTCCTCGGACTGCAGGCTCTCTGAGGACCAAGACTCGACTTAACTCTATATCTGTATTTCCTGGTACAGTGCCAGGTACTCAATGGGTTCTTCCATAAGTGATGGTTTAAAGAAAGGTGTGAATGAGGAAAAAGGGCAAGAGATGTCACGTGGTGCTGGAGTGAAAGTGAACCACTCTTTTCCAAACAGTGGTTCCGACATTTTGAATTTCATAGATTAGTATAATTTTCAGACAATATTGAGGACAAACATAGGATCACTGGGCTTTTTATTTTGTTAAGATATATCACTGAAAACAAATCAACATCTCTCATGACAAGCATTTTACCAAGAGAAAACATTTTTTTAAAAGAGATAGATAGATAGAGAGAGAGAGAGAGAGAGAGAGAGAGAGAGAATCATTTAAAATTTATTTTTTAGTTTTCTGTGGACACAACATCTTTATTTTCTTTGTATTTGGTGCTGAGGATCGAACCCAGCACTGCGCGCATGCCAGGCAAGCACGCTACCGCTTGAGCCACATCCCCAGTCCAAGAGAAACATATTTTAACGTGAAATATTTGAAGGAAAAATTAACAATTTTTTCCCAAGAAGAGAGATGGAGACTGTCTATTGATAATATATATTGATAGATATATTAATGTCCATCTGTGTTTTATATCCTTGGGTACATCCTTGCTGGATGTTGGAGAATTTGGGTCCTGGAATTTCATCAAAGTCCAAAGAATGTCTTTAGATAAGTTTTACTTTTTATTAAAACAACAAAGAAAAAATCAGGTAATAATCATAGGCACCACTTACTGATTTTCTACCCATTAAATGAAATTATTCACTGTTCACATATGAAGCAAAAAATATGGAAGCCATTCAATGAGGTGCATGTCTGAGATTGGACCACTCCTGGGACGTCTTCAAATCAGGTCTGATCTGACTTTGGATTCTGAGGATGCTGGGAGATGGAAGGGATGGTTCTACTTCTTATTTTCCCTTTGGGTTTATGTGGATACAGTGGTCTTGGGTAACCCAGATTTAGAATTTCTCAGAGTTCTCAGAATCAATCTTGGAATAGCTGGAATGAAAACCCAGAGCTGCTCAGGAGTGTCCTGTCCTAGGCTCTGGGTTTCTATTCCATTTCCTGTGAATGTGAGTGTTCAACTGGGAGATAAGTGCCACTGTCTATGAGTTTAAATAGATGAAATTCCAAAGGCTTGGCTCAAACCAGATCATTTTTTGGAATACAGTGACTATATAGATCAGCTGTTTGTTTTTTTCTATTGCTACATTTGACAATCTATATTGGGTTGCTTTGTCTGGAATCTTCGCTTCTCAAGCATGATCAATTGTCTTGTATTCACTTTTATCCACCCTGTGCAAAGGTTAGTGGTGGACTCTGTAGGGAATCCATGAAAGTAGGAGTATTTTCCTTTGCTATTAAAGCTTTCAGTCTAGTGAGGGGAACTAGAATGAACAAATATTATTTTAGAGTTCAAAACAAACAGGTCAACAGCCTTCTCTAGTCAATTAGTACATAAAAATGACATATCAAGTGTAGAAGTAAGATGCATAAGCATTCATAGAAAGTGCAGATCTCTAGCTGGAACACTTAGGAAAGCTGTTAAGGAGGAGATTAGCATTCAGTTGGACTTTGAACACTGGAAAGAATTTAAAAGGCAGTGAAGTTATCCCAGGTAGGGACGCTATATGGGTTTGAGGATCATCACAAGGTGTGCTTGGGGGTTAGAGCTAGAAGCAGCTTGGTCCTGGCAAAAAGTTTGGAGAGCAGTGGTGATCAGGAATGGGATGACCATTCAAAAGTTTACACGTCAAGAGCATGGAATGCTGGATGAAGGAGGTTTCAAGTTCTCCAAAAATTCATCAAATGCCGCTTTCTTCATTTTCTGTTTTTTTTTTTTTTTTAAAGTGGCAACATGATAAATGGAAGTTTCCACATTGTATAGACCCAGTTTGCTAAAAAGATGGCCCCCATTTCTTCCCTGTCTGAGCATGTGCCTGTGCATTACCAGCCCCAGCCACTGAGCATGGGATGGATTAACTGGAATTCTTTGGATACTGAGTTCAGTTGTGCTGGGGTTTGGAGCCTGGGTGTAATTTCCTTGAGAGAAGCAGAGAGAAAGAGAGAGAGAGAGAGAGAGAGAGAGAGAGAGAGAGAGAGAGAGAATGAGAATATGAATTGCTTTGAGCCTTCTCCACTGAACTTGTTTATAAAATCCTGGAGAATTATTTTCCAGACTATGGGAAAAACTGGTATGTTTAGTAATGATCCCATAAACAAACTGAGAAGCTTTTTGCAATAGGAGCAGACTGAGTGAAATTATTACTGTGATTTGAGGAAACTGTTGATTTCTGGGCCTGCTAAGTCAGAAACAGTTTGTTTCCTCCTCTGCTGATTTTCTCTCCCAAGGAGAATATTACTTGTCCTTCCTGGCAATGCTTAAAATCTTCTCCTTTCAAACTCAAAGTGAATGTCTAGAAATTGACACTATGGCTGTGTGGTTCTCTTGGGAGTCTAGATCCCCTTGATGAAGCACAGGAGGGATAAAAAGGAATAACAGCCTTCATTTCCACAGAGCATGTGGCATGAGTGCACACTAGAATTGCACCTTGCAGAAATATTTGTCATTTCTAATCTTTTGTTGCTCATTGATATGATCACTTTGAGGAACTATGTGTAAACTATCAAGGCTACCTATATTTAAAACATTATTATTTCCTTCTCTTATTTAGTGCAGCACCAGCATGTTTTATTTGAAAATCAGAATGAGTTGCGAACAAAGCCCAAAGTGGGGTCTCTTTTACCGCCAAGTGTGATGAAAATCCAACGGCCAGTGGTTTGAGACAATAATGTTGAGATCTAGGCCACAGGAAAAACACCCATGCTGCCCCCTCAGGCTGTTTTGAGTATCGCAGGCCAAGTGGCTGCTGGCAGGGTGAACTTGACACCCAGATGGGCAGGATTGTGTAGCTCAGGCAGATCTACCTAGTGCCTGAAATTCATCTTGCCCAGGAAGTCGGGGTTCCAATGACACTGTTTGATCTGGAACACTTGACACATGCGTGACCGAGCAGCGTGCAAGAGACTGACCCAGCAGAATGAGGGGGAGGAAGGAGGAGACCAGCACACTGGGGAGAACCAAGCAGCCTTCCCCTGAGTGCTGGCCGCGCAAGAGGAATGAGCAGGGTGCGGAAGGGAGATGTGGGCCACCAGGAGCTCCTGCGGAAGTTCCCATCCAGGTCTATCCCTGGCAGAGAACGCTCTTAATCCCCATGACTTCTCCGTATCAGAGATTAGTGTCAGCCAGATTTGTCATCAGATTCCCAGGAGCAAGGTGGTAGGATGTGGGTCAGGTGGTTTCTGGAGTAGGAGCAAGGTTGGAAATTCTGAGGTATCTTGCTCAGGACTTCCAGAATAATCAACTATCCTGGCAACAAATGTTACCCTTTTCCTATAAGATGCCAAGTTTGCCATCTCGTTTTAAGTCCTTTTTTAATCTGCTCATCTAACCGTATCCCAGGTTCATCATTATGACTTTTACAAAACACAGGATAATCAACATTACAGGTGAAAATGCTTGTCAGTCATTTGATGAGAGGTTTTTGAAGTTTTTTTTTTCTTTTTCCTTTTAAAAGCAGCTTGAGTTTCTTTAAATGAACCAAATCAAGAAATCCAGCATAAAGGCACTTAAAAATGGAGCATCTCTGGTTAACCCCTGCAGTTCTTCTGAAGATGCCAACAACATAGGTGACATGGTTTGCCCAGGGAGGATTCAGTAGCCCCAGAGGCTGGCCACTGGTACTCAGTGCAGCACTCTGGCCTGGCTACCGCGTGTGATTACATAACAAGTGGACCAACTGTCCTCAACTGAGTTGGTGTGAAGGTGTGATGTGGCCTTGCTGTTGTAAAGTGATGGAGTATTTAGTCAATAAATACAAGGGGAGGTTTGTATACAGAGGAGGGAAGGATGAAACCTGGAAGGGGATGCTTCTGGTAGACTTGATTCTGGAGACACTGACAGGACAAGAAGAATTATACTAGAAGGAAATTCTGCTGCCTAAGATCTTTCCTTTTTTGTTGGTTTGATTCATATCTTTACTTTTAATATTTATTGTACTATAAAAGAGTGTGGGCAACATCTCTGGACCACTTAAGTATAAAAAGAACACACATGGGTCTCTCCCAATTTCCATTTAAGACTTAGAATATTTCCAGTAGTATTGAATCCCCTCTTGTGTTTTCTGTTCCTATGAAAATTTCCTGCCTCTCCTAATCACTGGTATGAATTTTGCATGTTTTCCTCCTTTTTGCAGGAATTTTGCCTCCCTATGTGTGAATCTAATCTACATGTTGCTTAGTTTTGTCTGTGTTTAACTTCACAGAAATGGAATCATTTCTTGTCTTGTTTTACTCAACATCATGCTCTAGAACATTTCTAACATTGGAGAAAATTCTGTTGGACTGTACAGAATAGATACTTAGTCATGATGTAGAATGGACATGCATTCATGTTGATCATTAGTATTCATTGCTGAATAATATTCTATTATCTGGATATCTATCAGCATGTGTGGTACACATTTTATAATAAATGGGTATTTGTTACATTTCCAAGTTTTTACTCCTACGAAATACTTCTGTTAATATTTCACCTGTCTTCTGTTGCAAGAACTTCTCCAGGATGTGCACCCACAAGTACAAAGGATAGGTGAAGAGTGGGAACATGTTCACATTTTACCAGGTCATAACTAACCCCCAATTTATTGAATCTCATGTGCTTAGAGAGTTAGATTAGCACAATTCAATTGCATTAAACAGAACTCTCAGCTCATGACACACTATAATCATTGGACTTACATGGCCTTTTGATCTATCTTTCTATCCATCCATCCATCCATCCATTCATCACCCATCCTTCCATCTTAACGAACATACCATCCAATTAAGAGTAGATATTTACTAATTACTTGACAATTATTTGTGTCATCATATCCTACCCTGTCCTTTTCCCACCTTTGCAGAGGTAACTACTGTCCTGAATATTGTATTATCATTTTTTTTGCTTTAAAAAGAATTATTTGTAGTTATCAGTTGTGGGGTTAACAGATCAACTTAAACCCTAGTGGTTAAAACACCATCACCCCTTATTTTCTTAAGTTTCTGTGGGCCAGGAATTCAGACAGGGTAGATCATGGATGGCTTGTCTCTGCTATACAATATCGGATGTCTCAGCAGAAAGACTTGAAGGCTTAACAGAAGCTGGACAATCTAGTGAACCACTTCCAGGGGGAGCTGGCAAGTTGGTTCCTCTCCACAGGGTCCACTCTCTAGATGAGCTGTGGCTAGTTTTAATGAGGGTTTCAGCCATCATTTCTCTTATCCCTAATTCTATCTCAAGGTATAACATGATACAATTCCTATTTCCCCCTCCTATTTTCTTGTTCTAAATAGATAAAGATCTTGAATTTGAGAGAGAGAGAGAGAGAGAGAGGGGAAAAAACTGATTCAGGTGAAATAATATGCTGTGGATACCAGATACAACCTAGAGCTTTCCAAAGCCAATAAATTCTCTTCATCGTGTAAGAATCTCACAACCTAAACAGAAAGCACTCCTAACAGTGTCAAAGAGAGAGATGGACTCACCCATGGTTTTGTGCTGTGTTTGAATCAGGCACTGGGCCACAAGAAAGAAAAGATGGATATAGGAAAAATGCCTATGGAGAAGAAATAAGATTGAAGCATGAGCTTGGGAAGGTGAGGAGATGGAAGAGGGTGGAGGAGTCAGGAACCACCATTGATAAGAGTAAAGCAAAGCAAAAGGGTCAAATATTTATTCAGCTTAGGAAGGCACAGGCCAAGGGGATGCCAGTATGAAGAGTCCTGCGTTTCTTTTTTTCTCCCCCCCCCCCTTTTCATGTTTTCTAATTAGTGCATTATAGTTGTACAAAATGTTGGGAATTGTTGTTATATATTTGCACATGCACACAATTTACCAATATTATGTAATATTGGCCAATATTATGCCCCAACACTTCTCCCTCCTCCCCTTTTCCTACTCCTTAGTCTCTTTCCTCCACTTATCTCCCTTTGATTTTCATTAGATTACAACTCCTTCATTTTCTTTTCCTTTTACCTCTGTACCTTTCACAAATGAGAAAAAACATAAAACCCTTGACCTTTTGAGTTTGTCTTATTTCACTGAACATAATGTTCTCAAGTTCCATCCGTTTTCCTGCAAATGACATAATTTCATCTTTCTTTAGGTATGAATAAAAATCCATTGTGTATATACAACACTTCTTTGCCATTCATCCACTGATGGACACCTTGGCTGGTTCCATAGTTTGGCGATTGTGAATTGTGCTGCTATACCATGGGTATGCATGGGTATGCACTGTAGTATGATGACTTTAATTCTTCAGGATAAATACTGAGGAATAGAACAGCTGGTCATATGGTGGTTCCATCCCTAGTCTTTTGAGGAACCTCCATACTGATTTCCATAGTGGCTGCACTAATTTGCAATCCCACCAGCAGTGTAAGAGTGTTTCCTTTTCTCCACATCCTCTCCAGCATTTATTATTATTTTTGATGACTCCTATTCTGACTGGTGTAAAATGAATTCTCAATATAGTTTTGATTAGCATTTCTCTAATTGCTAATGATGTTGATTTTTTTTTTCATTTACTTGTTGGCCATTTGTATTTATTCTTTTGAGAAGTCTCTGTTTAATTCATTTGCCAATTTATTAATTTGGTAGTTTGATTTTTTGGTGTTTTTTTGAGTTCTTTATTCTGGATATCAATCCTCTGTCAGAAGAGCAGCCAGCTAAGGTTTTCTCCCATTCTGTAGAACCTCTCTTCACATTCCTAATTGTCTTCTTTGCTGTGCAGAAGCTTTAGAAATTGATGCCATCCCATTTATTAACCCCTTGGCATTATTTCCTGAGTTTTAGGGGTCTTATTGAGAAAATACTTGCCTGTGCCTGTATACTTTAAGTCTTGGATTTCTAAGGAATAGTCTTTGAAAGGTATGATAGTTTATTTTGTGTGTCATATTGACTAGGTCATGGTACCTGTGGTACCAAAATTTTAAAGAAAAATCAAGATGTTGCTGTGAAGATATATTTTAGATATGGTTAACACTGAAGTCAGTAGATTTTAAGTAAAGCAGTTACCCTCTATTATGTGAATGGACCTCAACCCATCATTGAGGAAAAAAAAAGTTCCTGGAGAAAGGAATTCTGCCGCCGGGTTACCTTTGAACTTGGGCAGCAACATCCAGTCATGGTAACCACTTCATTAAAATTTCTCCCCTCTCTCTTTCTTCCTGTCTTAGTAAACACACACACACACACACACACCAAAAAAAAAAAAAAAACAAACAAAAAAACCCAAACCAAACCAAAACAAAAAAACCACATTCTTTTGGTTCCTTTTCTCAGGACAGCCTTGTTTAACATGAAAGCTAAACCTAACCTAACCTAACCTAACCTAAGAAAGTCACATTTTATACATTGGGGGATTTACGTTTGTTGATTCTGCAATCTGTATTTGGGGTAAAAATGGGAGTTCATAACCCACTTGAATCTAATGAATGAAATATGATATGTCAAGAGCTTTGTAATGTTTTGAACAACCAATAAAAAAATTAAGAAAAAATAAAATAAAATCTTTATTTCCAATGATAAAAAAAGAATTTGGAAAAGCTCTGAAAATATAAATTTACAAGGGTTATATGTTTATGGTTAAGGAAGGGGAAGTTGGCTGTGGAAGGAACTGAGAGAGGTTTTCTTTTAATTTTGATATTTAGGTTTGAGTTCTGAGCTGATGCACCGAGTTCACATCAAAGAGGACAATTGTGTCCTCATAGAATATGCTTCTTGGAATCTCTGTCACAGTCATTATCCTGATCCAGAAAAGCAGGATTTTTGTTTTTATAGAATTTTGCACATCTTAAGCAAAATTCTATTCAATTCTTTCATAATTGAATACGTAGGAGAATTCATAAATGGTTATAGCACTTTGGGGTAGTGATGACAGCAGTTGGTGGTTTATACCTTTTTCTAATACCTGAAATGGGGGGAGTCAGATCCTAGTGGACCACAGAGATTACAGGGAATACTGTAGGCTCATGGTTTAACACTTGGTGATACTGATCACCAAGTTTGAACTCTGTTCAGATGGAATAAACATCAAGACATAGAGTAATAAAGAAAAAAGACCAATAGATTTCTACTTAATAATCTCCTCTTGAATACCAATTCAGTCATTGCAATTAAAAATGGGTAAGAATAGCTGGATGTGGTGGCACATGCCTGTAATCCCAGCAGCTATCAGGCTGAGGCAGGAGAATTGCAGGTTCAAAGCCAATCTCAGCAATTTAGCTAGAACCTAAGCAACTTAGTGACACCCTATCTCAAAACAAATAATAAAAGAGCTGGAATGTGGCTCAATAGTTAAGGGCCCCTGTGTTCAATGCCTGGTACAAAAAAAAAAAAAAAAAAAAAGGGATAAGAATAAGATTATTTCTTTTAAAAAAATTTAAAAATCCAGGGAGTATTTTGTGTTGGGTTTTAGCTGCTTTTCTAAAAATAATGCTCAACATTATCTTGACATCTGAATCAAGGATCTATGTGCATTCTAGTCCAAAAAGAACAATTCCTTAAATTATTTTATAAATGACTGAAGTCACAGGGTCATATGCAGGTGAGTTGTTTAAATGGCATCTCCAAACCCCACAAGGGTAGGCATTGTGTCTTTCTAGATCTGCTTCGTGTCCTGGTATCTAGCTTAGTGCCTGATGTAGAATAGATTCGCAAAACAATCCGGATGAATGAATTCATCAGTGATGCAAGAGTAGCTTGGGGTTTTCCTTCTCTTTACAGTTCTGTGTATTAAATGGAACTATTGGGCTTTTATGTCTAAATTTGTCTGTACCATCTAATGGTTGTTTAATTCTGAGATATTGTTTAGCATTGCTTCGTTTGTTCTGTAAAAAACAAAAACAAAAATAAAGATCCAACTTGGTGATTTTGGTGGAAATAAACATCTCGGGAGATGGAATTGGATTCTTAATTGGAGGCTCAAAGAACATTCATGCTTGAATTCTTCTGGGGTGAGAGAGTATCACCCACCAGATCTTAAGAGTTCTTAAAAGGGAGGTGTAGTATTTCAGAAACAACCCTTTCAAGCCTAATGCCTTTCATCAAAGGCTTTTAAAGCACTTTGCCTTTCACAGGGTCCAGGACTACCTCCTGCCCAGCTCAGGCACATGCCTCCCTCTGAGGTCAGTACAGGCTAACAATGCCGAGAAAACAAGCAGATGCTGTAGTGAGGCTGGTACCTAGCTGCATTGTAGCAGTGCACCTGAGACTGCAGTGCAGGACAGAAGGAAATCAAACATGGGTCCAAAGAAACCAGATGCCAGGTGAAGGGGCCTGAGGTGTAACAATGGGAAGTTCTCCAGGGAAGATGGTGAGATCCTTGGAGATGTTCGAGCAGAGGCTGACTGACCTCTTGCTGGCCAAGCTGTGATGGTGGGGACTTGCAGGCCCTATATTCTGGATGCAGGAACTAGCTTCATTGTCTATTGGAAGCCCCATATCTCCATGTCTAGGAGTTTAGGAAAGCAAGTCTGCCTGTCCATCCAGGAAGGGATCACCATGAATCTTTGGTTTACTATTTGGGCCTTCACCCCCATTCAGGGAGAAAGAAGCAAATGGCTCCCATTGCTAAGTCTAGCTTGAATCAGAAATGGGTTCGAAAAGGAATTTCCAGGATGGCTCGTGGGACTAGTGCACATTCACCATGGTATTCCAAATGAGGACCCTGAGGACCTGAAGAGTCTGAATCACTAAGGGTTTGGTTGGGTTTCCTATTGCATGCATGTCAAGGCAGGGCATGGGCCTGGTGGATTTTATCATGGTTAATCAAGTCTTTAACTGTCAGTGTTGAGTTTCTGTGGGAATCTGTATCTGAATGTGTTTGCTTCAGGGAAAAAATTGCTTAGTCTAGTGAGCAATTCACAAACTTTAGTCTGCTTTAGAATTGCCTTGAGGCCCTGTTAAGACAGACTGCTGAGCCCCACCTTCAAGTTTTCTAATTATTTTGACTCAATAATTTTGGAGTACAGCCAGAGATTTTGCCTTTTAAGCAAGTTTCCAGGTGTATGTATTAGTTTTCCATTGCTGCTGTAACAAATTACTACAGATTTAGTGGCTTACAGTAACACAAAATTTATTAACTTACAGTTCTGGAGGTCACAATTCTAAAATGGGTCTCACTGGGCTAAAATCAAGATGTTGGCAAACTATGTTCCTTTCTGGAGGTTTACGGGAGAAGCCATTTCCTTGCATTTTCCCAGCTTCTAGAGACAGTCCCCATTCCTTTACTCTTGGTTCTCTTCCATTTTCAAAGTCAGTGATGGCTGGTGGAGTCTTTCTCTAGATGCCATCTCTCTGGTTCTGACTCTTCTGCCTCTCTCTTTCCTATTCAGGAATCTTTGTCATTACACTGGGCTCACCCAGTTAATCCAAGATAACTCCTTTCTTTTTAAGTAAAATGCTTAGCAGCGTTATTTACATCTATAAATTTAAATCCTCCTTGCCACGTAGCATACTACATTCAAAGGTCCCAGGGGTTAGGATATGAACACCGGGGGCGGGATTACTCTGCTTCACATACCCAGTGGCATTTATACTGCTGGTGAGAACCACACTGAAAACCTCAGGTTTAGTGATTTGAGGGACGGTATTGAGGCCTTACAGTTAGGTGGAGAATTGCTTGTTGATAAAAGTGAGCAGAAACACTGTCTATGGAAAATGGGTGTATCTTATGGTGTAAGATTTTATCAAACTATTATGAGAAATATTACTTTGCAAAATATTAATCCCAAGATGCTTTTTGGGATGCAAGCACATTGCTCTGCTTGCATTGGTCTCAGTTGTTCCTTGCAGCTCATTGTCTCTCTTCCTGTGATGATCGCTACTTGCCTCATCATCCCCCTTCTCTTTAGCCACTGGGACCTTGCTAGTTTTTGGAGCCTCCTGTGCCATGACAGCTTCCCCAGTTGCTCTTGCTGGAAGCTCTCATTTTTGCTGGTTTACTAGATGCCCCTAATATGCTGGGAGGTAGGAAGTTTCCCCATTTTGCAGACAGACAGAACAAGACCACAGCAAGTTTAAGCGAGCTTCTCAGGTTCACTCAGCACTTGTAGGTCTGGGGAAGGTTGAGCTTTTCAGAGGAACTCACTGCTAGCAGTTCCTGATTGACTGACCAAGTCCTGGCCTCAGGTGAGCAGTTTAGCTTCTGAAACATCTGACTTCCTTTTGAGTTCCTTTTTTTGTCAGTGTGTTAAAGGAAATTTCTCTCTTGTGCTCCTTATTGGGTACCACTTTTTTTTTTTTAAACTCTTGTATATGGAAATAGAGTATCTTGCTTGGGAATTTAACTTGTCAAATATAAATGCTGTCATTTTAGTTATTATGTGCACCTGAGATGAGCTGCTGTCATTCATAGCTCCATTCCTGGAGTTTCAAAGAAAGAGACTATTGGGTGGTGAGTCCACAAATTTGGGAATCTGAAAACTTTGTGTGCTATGACATAGGTGGTTGTTATTTCTTTTTTTAATTTTTTTTTTTTTTGTGGTTGTAGATGGACAGCATGCCTTTATTTTATTTGTTTCATTTTTATGTGGTGCTGAGGATCAAACCCAGTGCCTCATGCAGATTAGACAAGTGCGCTGCCACTGAGCTACTGCCCAAGCCCAGGTGGTTGTTATTTCTTATCTTTTGTTTTGAATAAAGAAATCTTGCTCATTTGGCTATTCTCATCTGGGTGAAAAGTCATATGATTAGAATAGCTTCATGGAATAGCAGAGGCAAGAGGAGGGGTAAAGACCAGGGAAACATTGTAACCCCAGGGGAGCAATTTTGAAAAACAAATGTTTGATTAGGTGATGGTTCAGTATATCTTTTTTTTAAAGCAAGTATTTATTTTATTGTTGGATGGGTAGGAGGGAAAAACAGTGGATGAATATGGGATTAAGCTATAAATCCCATGCCCCCCCTGATCTTTCACACCACCTGTCATCTGTAGAAAACTCCCTGAACCCTCTGCATTCATTGAGGATGTGGGTGAACAAGCTGGGCCTGATGTTTACCTGCCGGCTCAGAAAGCTTGTTGGGTCAGTTCCCCTGAGTGGTCATGAGACCGTGCCCAGCCCAGCAGGTGTGTCACTGAAGTGCATCTGTCATCAGAAAGGGAATTCCTCCTCACTGCGATTGAAGTGTGATTGCTTGTCAGGTGAGTGAGTAACTGTGAGCCTTGGGTCCCTCCCAAACTTGTGTGGGATCAGACCACTGAGAGTATTCGGAGATGCAAAGGGATACTCCATTGTTAACCCAAGAAGGGAAAATTCACTCTAACCGACCAATTCTGCAATTAAAGATGCACCTCCTACACATTCTTAGGTTATGCCTTCCTTGAACACTCAGATGAAATGATAAATTTACCCCACATCATGTACAACCACGAGAATGGGATCCTAATTAGAATAAGTCATACTCCATGTATGTATGTCAAAAACCCTCTACTGTCATGTACATCTAAAAAGAACAAATTAAAATTAAAATAAAAAAAATTAAAGGCAAAATAACTGAAATCCGGGAAAGTTAAAGGAAAAAAAATATCAAAATTCAACAGTTCTGTTGTATTCCATCATGTCCTGGAGCACCGTGAGAAGGTGAAATTGACACATTAAATCACCTGAGTAGCAGTCAATGAACAGCCTCAAAGCAAACTTCTTAATATTTCACTGGTTACCAAATCAACATATTCCTAGAACAGGAGACCCGATTCACTATCAAAGGATACAGGAGCTGCAGTGTGCAGTGTCCTCAGTCCACCCCGATGATACAGTGATCATGAAGAAAATAATTATAGTTCACACTTAAGGAGCATTATTTATTTGTGCTACATTTAGTCCTCATGACAACCCAGTGATGTAGGTGCTACAATAATCCTCATTTTACTGATAAGGAAAACTGGGGCCTAGAAAGACCAACATACTTACTCCCAGTGACCCAGTGAGTTCCAGAATTGAGATTGGAACAGATCACCCTGACTCCAGAAACCCTGTTTTAGTTACTGTTTGCCTACACTGCCAGGGACAGTCCTATCTTTCCTTCCCTTGCTCTATAGACTTACTTCTTTTGAACCTCTGTTCATTTGTATTTATGTTATTTAGTTCTCTATTCATTTTGAATTTGCACTTTTTATGGTCTAGGCATGATGTTAATAGGTTCAAAGATGATCAAGACTGGATTCTGCCTGCAAGAAACATGTAGGTATCTTTGCTGCTTCTTTTTTTTTTTTTTGGTGGCGGGGGGACTTGGGATTGAACTCAGGGGCTCTTGGCCACTGGAGCCCCATCCCCACCCCTATTTTGTACTTTATTTAGAGACAGGGTCTCACTGAGATTTTTAGCTTCTTGCTTTTGCTGAGGCTGGCTTTGAACTCTTGATCCTCCTGCCTCAGCCTCCTGAGCCGCTGGGATTACAGGCCTGAGCCACCATTCCTGGGTTATTTTTGCTTTGTTATCTCCGTTTTTCTTCTTCTTTTTCTCCCCCCTCTTCATTCTCCTCCTCCTTCCCTGGTCGTCTTCCTCCTATTCCTTACTTCCCTTATCACTTCACCTTCAATGGCATTACTAGCAGTTGACGAGGTCTACTCTACCAAGACTCCTCAGGATTTTCCCTCGGAGTGACCATTAAATGCTGAAAATAGAAAAAGAAAAAGACAATTATCCCCCTGGGTGTGCATGTTGGGTGGGTGGAGAAAGGTGAACCCTGAAAGGAAATGGTGCTAACAAACACCAATAAGACACGAAAAACAGACAGACAGTCTTGCAAATAAGACAGTGCCAAGCCTGAGAGGGTGAAGATAACGTTAGTCCCCGCCACTCCCTGGGTGATAGTGATCTGCATGTGTGTCTAGAGGGCATGTGCACATAGGAAATGAAGTTCTTGGGTAGATTTCTTCAAGTAAATTTGCCAGAAAGATTAAGAGATGCAGAGAGGGCAAGAAACAAGATGTTTGCAATATAGAAATAGATTTTTTTTTTTTGGCGGGGGGCAGGGAGGGTAGACTTGACATGCCATTTCAAACTCTGGGCCTGCTCATGAAAACCCAGGGATGATGTTCTTGTTTGAACCATTTTTAGACATTCACTTCGTTTTAGAATCAGTGGAATAACATAAATTATTAAAAAAACAAAAACAAAAACACAATGCCCGGGGACCTAGAGAAACTCCTATAAAATTATATGGGTTCCAGTGGCAGAACAGAAACTCTTCCTCCCCCTGTTTTATCCCATTTATTTCAAATGACCAGAATTTTAACGAGATTTGAATTTATGATTATAGTTCTGAGAGGTATTGCCAGATCAAGTGAAATCATGCATGGAAAAGCACATCCTACAGGATTAAAAATGATCATTAAATCATTTTAAGATCCTATCCCCCAGAGCCTTATCATTTTTGTTTGGTTACTTTCTTAAAATAGTCTGTTTTATGAGCTTGTATTTGTAATTAGAAGCTTTACAAAGACCTCTAAAATGAGGGTTGAATGGAGTTCTGCATTTGAAGATCTCTGCTTTTTTGGATTGCTACCGATTACTGTGTTCCTGGAGGCATCCAGAGAGAGGTCTTGTGAGAAAAAAGGATGCTTTTGTAGGCCCTGCTCTAGAGTGGCCGCAGTTCTCAGATCCTGCATTAGTCAGGGCTCTGCAGAGAACAGAATCAATAGGATTTACCTGTATAGAGAGAGACAAATAGGATATGCCTTTTTTATATAGCAGAATCCACAACCCCCCTCTCCAAAAACTATGCACAGAGCAAAGAAGACAGACGGGGAGAGATTTCTTAAGGAACTGGCTCACGAAGGCCAGCAACTCTGAAAACCAGGGCAAGAAAACAGGCTGGAAACTGAAATAGGAGTTGACACTGCGGTCTTGAGTCCAGATTCCACAGGGCAGGCCAGGAGTCTGAAATCTCAGGCTGGGTGTGTACATTACAGTCTTGAGGCAGAATTCCTTCTTCTTCAGTGAATGTCTAGGACCCTAAGACCTTCAAATGATTGAATGAAGCACACCGACATTAGGGAGGGTCATCTGCTTTACTTAACGTCTATTGACCAGTTGGACATGTTGTTCACATTCACAGAATCTCTTTACAGCAACATCTGGACCAGCGTTTGACCAATCAAACGTAACTGAGCTCAGTGGACCATGAAATTAGCCTCAAATGTGGGCAGAACAAGGTCTGATAGGGCCGATTTTAGGACTAGACTCAAATGCATAATGTGTGGTTATGGGAATATGTCTGCTAGATTGTGACCTCTTACATAAAGACAGTCATACACACTGTCAGGCAGATCAGCTTAGTCCATTCATGGGACCTGTCCTAAAAGTGGAAGAGATGGAGTTTGTGAAATGACAGTGTGGACTCATTTATCTAAATCTCAGAACAAGAGAGGTGGGGGTCTCAGAGGCAGGGTCTCTGGTATCATGCTTGTCTTCTTTGCCTAAATTAGAACAAAGTCCCCCTTTCTCTGCGTAGATGTGGCCTCTAGCCAGGATGCATGATTTGATAAGCAGCAAACATCATCCCCGCTAGACGCTGTAGCCAGGTGTCCTGTGAACAAGTCATGCATTGGCTTTGCCCAGGGAGAACAGGACACATTTTATGGGTGAAAAACTGATCCTACATATTGATGGATACTGGAAAAATTCTTCAAGTTAAACTGTCAGAAAGATTAAGGGAGAGAGGAAGGGAGGAGAGGGAAGAAAATGATTGCAATTTCTAAATAGATTTTATTTTTTGGTAGACTTTACATGCCATTTCAAACTCAGGCTGCTGGTGAAAATCCAGGGATGATGTTCTTGTTCAAACTATTTTTAGATATACTGGTTTTTCCCCAGTAATTTTTTTGGGGGGTTATTGGGGATTTAACTCATGGGTGCTTTACCACTAAACCAGATCCCTAGCTCTTTTCATTTTTCATTTTAAGATAGGTGTCACTAAATTGCTGAAGGCCTTGCTAAATTGCTAAGGCTGACCTCAAACTTGCAATCCTCATGTCTTAGCCTCCTGAGCCGCTGGGGTTACAAGCTTGTGCCAGCACCCTGGGCCTCCCCAGTAATCTTGAATTTAGAATCTGAGATTGTAAAGCTTGAATCTGGTGGCCCTGGCCACATGTGCCCTACTCCCTGGGTGAGGGAAAGAGAGGAACTATTCCAAATTGAATTGTTCTCCAGAGGTGCCAGTGAGCTTTGTTCCCCAAAGCAGATGCTTTGTGAGGTGGCACAGTCTTTCCTTAAAAGCCAGAGCCCAGTTACTGCCAGTTTCAGAAGCCAGAGTCAGCTGCTCACTCCTGAGAGTTTCCTAGCCCATGGCTTTATTACACGGCCAGAGAAGGAGCCAAGAAATATAAGGTGTGGGGAATAGTGTATGGTTTGGGTTCCCTTGGAAACAGGATGGGAGGTCATTTGGTAGGTGATCGCACAAAACACCCGCTGAAGGTGTGGAGTGAGACAGGGAAGGGAAGGAAGCTGTAGTGATGTTATCTAGCCAGTTTCTACTGTGAGTCCTGGAGCTCTAGGGAAACTGTAGAACTAACACCTTCAGGCAGGATTTCTCAGTCTCAGCCTTGTTGATGTTTTAGACGGGATAGTTCTTTGTTGCCGGAGATGTCCTGTGTATTCTTGCAGGTGTAGTGGCATCCTAGCCTCTAGATGCAAGTGGCATCTCCTCTCCCCCTAGTTGCTCCAACAATCCAGAAGGTCTCCAAACACTGCCAAGTGTCTCATGGAGAAAAATTGTCCAGAGTTGAGCAATCACTGCCTTAGAATCATCCCACTTGAGGAATGAGGAAACTGGAATACATTTACCCTCTAACTCCCTGTCATCAGTAGGTGGGTGTTTCTAGGGGCATTGATTCTCTAGAACTCATTGCCCAAATGTTAACATGGTTAGAAAAAAAGACCTTAGGTGGCAATTTGCAGGAAAACAGTACTTGGTGTGTAGACATGAATTATAAGTCCATGTGGATGAGGTGCAGGCAACACCTATGACGTGTGGTCATCAGGGGACCTGCTTTATTATTCATTTATTTGGCCATCATTTATTCATTCATTTTGCAAATGCTAATCAGGAGCCTATGTGGTAGGCACCAGGTTCAACCCATGAGACTCAGTGTTCAACAATGAGCAAAAAATGACACTCTTCCTCTCCTCATGTCCTTAGAAGTAATAGTCCAGAGGAGACTGAGCATTAATCAGATAACACAAATGAATTTTTAATTGTATTGTGGTAGTGCTATGATAAGATACAAAATCCTGAGATAAATATAAACCCGTGGCAGTGCTTCTAACACTCTATCTTCAGGACCTTTTCACTTGTGAGTTCTACCTGGAAATTTTTTCTTCACTGCATGCAGGATTAGTTAAATGTCTACTTTTCAGAGAGATGTTCCCTAACCACTTATCTAAAACAATGCTGTGCCTTTTTACACTTCACTCTTTCTGTGCTGTTCATAGCCCCTATGAGACCTCATAGGGTTATATTTATCATTGGTCTTTTATGCCCTGTCACATCAATTGTTTTGTTATCTTTATGGCCCCAGCCCCTGGGACAATGCCTGGTAGGTATTTGATAAATATTTGTTGCATGAATAATGTAGAGGTTGACTTGGTGAAAGAGGTCCGGGAAAACTTTCTGGAGACAGTAGCAATACGCCAGGATCTAGAGAGGAGGAGTTACCCAGATGAAGATGATTGGGAAGAGCCTTCCAGTCAGCAGGAATGGCATATGGAATGACTTTCTGGCTGAGAAGAAGTGCGGACATCCCAAAGAATTAGAAGAAGTTCAATGCATCTGGAACCAAGAGAGAGCATGGAGCATAGGATTGTAATCTTTAGAGTGAAACAATGGGAAGCCATTGATAGACTTTAATCAAAGGAAAGTTGTATATGGGAAGGTAGAGGAAGGTAGGCAAACAACCAAATTTACGTTTTCAATAGATCATTCTAGTTCCAAGGGCTGGAATACTGGAGCGGGGCAGGAGTGGATGGCATCTTGGTGATATATTTTATCCTTAGAAACTTAGACCCATCTGCTTGAAAATTTGCGTGTATATGGAAATTTTTAGGTCATTTGTTTTAAAGAGCTCATGAATTTATGCCTTTGATTTCCCAGGGATGGAAAAAGTATTTCTCTCCCCCAGAGAGCTTCCAGAGAGCTCCTCCGGCCTGTGTTCCTC
Source organism: Callospermophilus lateralis (assembly GCF_048772815.1). Classification (NCBI taxonomy): domain Eukaryota; kingdom Metazoa; phylum Chordata; class Mammalia; order Rodentia; family Sciuridae; genus Callospermophilus; species Callospermophilus lateralis. The sequence continues at coordinate 147,551,145 of NC_135309.1, forward strand.
ATCGTTGTCCTTGTTTTCAGGTTGTTTCTAGCTTTAGTTGAGTGAGGAATGAAGAATTGAGGTTGCCTTCTGTTGGATGATTTGTTGGTTGGAGTCCGAACTCCTTAGTTAATCTGGGTGAAGCCAAGCCTTGTCCTGGAGACTGAGATCTTGTGGAGGACTGTCTGACTGCTCACAAATAATTTATGCATTTTCCTTAGGAGGATAATCCATCCCTGCTTGTTGAAATTGGTCATGGCCTGCGACTTGCTTAGTTGTCTAATGGAATGTGAGCAGAAAGGATGTGTATTATGTCTGAGCCAGAAGTTCTCGGATTCAGAGCATGCTTGACCATGCTTGGCTTTTTTTTCCCTCCTGACATTCATAGGCATGTAATAAATGTAACAAACAAAACAACAACAACAACAACCACAACAAAAAAACCCAAAGGAAAGAGCTCCTGTTAGGAGTTTAGATAGCCAAGGACTAGTCCGGGAATTTCTACCAACTAGCGGTGGTGAATTCATTTTGTTTTTCTAGTGGCCCTACGAGATTCTTAAGATTTTTTCATTTCTATTACCTTATAAAGGCATTATAAAACTACAATGATGATTTTGGGATGCTCACTGGAAATGTTATCTAGGCTGGCTAATGGGGGTAAAGATCTGGCCGCATGGATAGGCAGCTTATTTTGTTTCTAAAACAAAAACCACTCTTCAGGGTGGTGCCCTATTTCCAAGTTTTCTCTGGAAATTGTTTTCCATCACCCCTTTCTGACTCCCCCACCCCCAGGAGATCAGAAGAAAAGCCAGTGAATATTCATTCTCTCAGGAGCCTCAGAACTCTTTCCTGAGACCAGGAAATGAGGGGATTGTTGCTACAAATTGCTGTCAAGTTTCCTTCTCAGAATGTGTTCTTTGTAGTGGTGATGTTTTGGTGACCTCAGTCCCAGAGCTGCCTCCTCTGGGCGATAGGATGTCCTCAGCAGGGAGTTGACAGGCCTGGGTTGTGTCTGAGGCTTGTAGGGGGCCATCGCTATCTCCACTGGAGCCAGATGTTTTCCCAACCTTTAACCTGCTGCGGTTTCTTAGCACAACGCCCTCCATCAGTGTCTCCAACGACACCCCGGTGCCATCTTGCAGACACGCGGTTGCTTCTGCCCTGTGGCTGCCCCGCTGGGAAAAGCCTTCCTCGCAGAAGAGGAAGTAAACTTCACACTTCATTCATCAGGTTGAAACTGAGCTGTGGTGACAGGAATGGGGTGGAGCGAAAGGCGCACACATGCGCGCCAGGAGACCCCAGAGCCTCGCTGCCTTTTGCTTTCCTCAGCTTGCGCAGAGGTCGGGACCTTGGGCGCAGGTGCAGCGGCTGCTCCCCGCATCCTCCCGGACAGCAGGGTGGCCTCTGAAAGAGGACTTCATGTGGTTGCATTCTGATTTCCTCAATTGTGTGATATCCGGTGATCTCCTCGTGACATTTCACTACCCATGGTAAGTGGTGCCATCTGAATGCTTAGTCTTTACCTTGGGGAACAGAAGGAGGGATTCTGGTCTGGGGGTACCTTATGAATCTGAGGTCACAATTCATCTTCTCCCCTAGGACAGGGATAATAACCACAGAAGGTTATACCTCAAGAAAAAGGAACATTTCCTCATTTCCATAAATGAAAATTGTGAAATTTACAATTCAATCCTCACTGTTCCCTGATTGCTCAGGACTAAATATAAAATTTAATTGACACTACATTAACCTTTATTATTAGCATATTTACATTTCCTTTTACCCCCTGACCAAACTTTTCCATTTTATTAACTGTGTTGACTTTAACAGTCTGACTTAAAACAGTCTGTTGAATTTATAAAGAAATTCATGTATGCATAGCTTGAGGGGAACTTATAGATTATTAAATACACTTCTGCAGTGTACCGATTAGCAGATAAAGTCTGGAGAGGAAGGACTAGACCAACTGTCCTCGGCTTGCTAGTTCCTGAGCTGGGCTTGGGAAGCAGGCCTTCTGATTCTTAAACCACTGCCCACTCCTGCAGTCCATGATGACTGGCCTCCTAGAGAGCAGACCTTTCCCGAGACAGAGGGGACAGAGTGAGACAATCATCACTGTGGAGTGTCAGGAACAGGCTGTTTAGAATTAAGAAGTTTCCGGTACATGCTATAGGGGATTTAGTTAATCTGTGTTGGAAAGCTCTGTGGTCATGCCTAGTGGACATGCTTATGATCTGGGTTAAGGGTTTTGCTGGAGTCTTCTGAACCTGGTGGGTATTTCTGATTGGATGAAAATTAGCAGCAATCTATCTCCATCCCAATTAAAATCAGCAGCCACAGTGTGTAGCTATGACAACGTGTCTGTTTTTATCATCTATTTGAAATGTTTATGGAGTGCCTATTACTAGGGGTTCAATAACTGTACCCATATAATGGATATGTGCCTAATATATATATTATTAATGTGGGTAAATGTAATATATTTACTTAGGTAAATGTAATACAACTTATATATAAGTCCACAAATGGAGAATGTGTAATACAGAAATATTATCTATATATTCTTATCTTTTGGAAGAATTTCCAGTTTCTTTATATTCCCATGTATTCTCAACTTTCCATATTTTCTTTCATGACCCACTCGTTTCTTCTAGTATTAAAGTAGAATATGATGACCATGGTCGCTGGAGCAGGTGGCACACGGTGTATTTCTCGGGGCTCAGTCATCTCTGGTCGGCCACAGGCAGCAGTCTTGCAGTTCAAATCATGAAGTGACTGCTCTCTGGTGACACCTTGCTCTCCTAAACTGAAGACACAGATTTAAGAGACATAAACCATCTTTTGAAAGCTGAATTTGCAAATATAGGTAAGAAATAACAGTTAGCTCACAAAAATTAACCAAACTAATCAGTAATGATTTCACCCCCTGAAATTAGGCAAAGCAAAGGGACAAGTGCTCAGGAACGATACTGGCCTTTCCTTTGAGGACATAGTGTAATTGTCATGCTGTGTTGGAATTCTTTCAGTTCTTATTGACATGGACAGAGTTCTGAATGTCTCTCACGTTCTGGGCTATGGTGGATCACAATCAAGCAAGACTCTAGAGAGAGAGTCTAATTTCTCTGTAGTTTGGAAAACTGACTGGAAAAGACACTAAGAATTCTGCAAATAATCCCTTTCTATGTGATATTGTAAATATTTAGCCATGGTTAGCATACTTAAGTATGGTTAACTTGGAAATGCCACCTATTTATATCTTAGACTATTTCCAAGGAGCTCTAAGTAATTTACAAATCGTTTTCTAAATCTGGTTAGAGCTCCCAGATTCTCTGGAAAGCAAGCAGGGACAAGTTCTATGAGTGACTGCTCAAATCAAGGAATTTGAGATTCATCGAGTGGCAAATCCAGACGCATCCAGCACGTCCACGCTCGGGTTAGCCACTCTCGGCACCCCTGTGCTTTGCCTTGTTCTCAGTGGGGCCTACCACCCTTCACTCCTATTGGATCAACTCTCTTCCTTTGAGCTGCTTCCTGAACACCACCACACCACACTCCATTTTGAGGTAGGTTTTAGCTGTGTGTCCTGGGGTAATGGACATAACTACTCTGGGTCTCAAGTCTATCAAGTATAAAAAAGAAGGGGTTTGACTATATCTAATGGCTTTCAAATTGGACCCTGTGAATCTTTGACAATCAGGAGAGAGACTTCAGGAGCTACTGAGAACATCCGAGAAACATTGACAGCATTCCTCAGGCGAACAATCCTTTACCCACTCTCATACACAGGATCTTTCTTTTCTTCCATGGTGGAATTATTTGAAGGAAAACTTCTCCCACTATGAAATAAATTTAATGTGATTACTGTCAAGATGAAATAGAAAGACTTGATTTATTTTCCCAACTGAAACAAAGAAAGACATAGTTTATGAAATAGGAATTTTTAAGGCCATAGATAGTAGCCTATGAATAAGAGCATTAGAAGAATAACATCTGATTCTCACACAGGGCCAGAGTTAGCACCTGTGTTCACCAGTCCCATCAGTCCCACTGGAAAGCCTTATTCTTCATGGAACATTGAGGAATGTACTCAGAAACTCTTGTTTTACCAGGTGTGGTGGCTCATACCTGTAATTCCAGTGACTGAGGAGGCTGAGGCAGGAGGATCATGAATTTGAGGCTAGGGCCAGCAACTCAGTGAGATCCTATCTCAAAATAAAAAGTGCTGGGGATGTAGCTCGGTAGTAGAGTTCCGCATGAGTTCACTCCCCAGTAAGTGGTATGAACAGTCCTATTTCAATGATGGGAAATAATTAGCCTAAGGTCACATACTGCTATGGTTCTGCCTAACAAGGTTTGTAAGCAACACCAAAAGAATCCAACTGCTTCTGTATAATTTAATTACATCCCAGAATAAAGCTCAAAACTGTTGATAGGAATGCAGAAAAATTATCACCAAAAAACATTGTAATTGCTGACTGTGGTGGCACATACCTGTAATCCTAGTGGTCTGGGAGGCTGAGGCAGGAGAATTGTGAGTTCAAAGCCAGCTCCAGCAGCCTAACAAGGCCCTAAGCAACTGAGTGAGATCTTGTCTTTAAATACAATATTTTAAAAAAGGGCTAAGGATGTGGCTCAGTGGTTAAGCACCCTGGGTACAATCCTTGGTACAAAAAAAAGAAGGTATAATTAATCTGATAGAGAAATTAGCAGATGTATAAAAAATTAGAGAAATATAACTTGTAATGAGGAGAAAAATCAAAATTGGACTAGAATTGATGCAGATGTAGAATTAGCAGACAAGTACACTAAAACAATTGCTATAACTATGTTCCAAATGTTTGAAAAATAGAGGCATGGAATGTATTTAAAATATATAAGTTCATTTAACTTCTATTCTTTCCCTCCTCCCCCTTGTGTGTTAGCATTCACATATCAGAGAGAAAATTTGACCTTTGGCTTTTGGGGATTGGCTCATTTCACTTAACCTAAAAGTCTCCAGATTCATCCACTTGCCAGCAAATGTCCTAAAGATGTTCTTTTAATGGCTGAGTAATATTCCACTGAGTATATATACCACATTCTCTTTATCTATTTATCTGTTGCGAGGCACCTACCTTGGTTCCAAAGCTTAGCTATTGTGAATTGAGCTGCCATAAACATTGATGTGGCTGCATCACTGTGAAGGGAAGGGAGGGGGAATAGGAATAGGAAGGACAGTGGAATGAATATAACATGACTTTCCAATGTGTGTATATGAACACACCGTAGTGAATCTCCATATCATGTGCATACATAAGACTGGGATTCTAATTAGGATGAGACATACTCTATGTTTGTATAACCACATCAAAATAAACTGTATTATCATGTACAACTAAAAAAAACAAATAAAATTTTAAAAATACACACACAAAAAGAAAAGGGAGCCTAAATAAATAAATAAATAAATATCCGGATCAAGCTTCTAGAGGTGAATGCTACCTTATCAAAGGTGAAAAGTGCATTATATGGCATTAATGGCAGATCAGACAGTGCAGAAGAAAAGATCATTGAATCTGGAGATAGAGACTATCAAAAGTTAAGCAATGGAGGATTTAAAAAAAAAATAAACAGAGCATCAGTGGCCTATGGGGAAACTTCAAAAAGCCTAACATGTGGAATTGGAGTTCCTGATGGAGAGGAGGGAGGAGGACAAATAAATATTTTAAGAAATAATGGCTAAAAAATGTCCATATTTGATGAAAATTGTAAACTTGCGTGTATGAGTTTCCCATTGTTGCTCTAACAAATTAGCACAAATGGTGGCTTAAAACAACACAACTTATACTTCTGGAGGACAGAGGTCTGAATCGGGTACCAGAGAAAAATCAAGGTGTGGGCAGAGCTGCTTTCCTTCTGGTGGCTCCAGAGGAAAATCTTGCCCGGACTGTTCTAGCTTTCAGAGACGGCTTGCATTCCTTAACATGAGTCTGCCTCTCTACAACTTCTTCCATCAAGGCCAAATCTCCTTCTCTGGCCTTCTGCCTCCCTCTTAAAAGCACCCATATGAATACATTGAGCCTACCTAGATAAGCCAGGGTAATATTCCTATGTCAAGAAATTTAGCTTACTCGCATCTGCAATGTTTCTCTTGTAATATAATTTAAAATGTTTATAGGTGTTATGGGTTGAGTGTCCCATGAAAAGATATATTAAAGTCCTAACCCATGCTACCTGTGGCTGTGACCTTATTTGGAAATAGAGTAGTTGCAGATATGATTGACATATAAATTAAGATGAGATCAAACTAGAGCAGGATGGGTCTTTAATCCAATATGACTGGTGTCCTTTTGAGAAAAGATAGAATGACACATAAAAACACAGACATGGAGAGAAGACAGCCATCTGGAGACAGAGTTTGTGGTTGCAGTTTTGCTGCCATAAGCCCAGGGATACCTTGATTCCAGCCTACAGTTCTGTGAGAGAATAAATATCTGTTATTGCAAGATGCTCAGCCACTTTGTGGTAGTTTGCTTGACAACTGTAGAAAATTAATGCAATAGATTTTAGGAATTAGTAATTGAACATTGTTGTGGGATTTTATTCCTCCAACCATTCTACAGGTCCAAGAAACTCAAGATACTTCAAGTCTAAGAAACTTGAAGGAAATATCCCCAAGGCATATCATAATTATATTATTAAAAGTCACTCATAAAGAAAAATCAAAAAAGCATCCAGAGGAGAAAAGATACCTTAAATAAGAGAAACAAAAGAGGATAAGAGCCGATTTCCAGTCAGAAATGACGCAAGCAGGAAGGCAGCAGAACAACATATTTAAGGTTCTGAGAGACTTAAAACTCTCAATTCTTGACTTCTACACCCAGTGAAAATATCCTTCAAAAATGAAAGCAAATAGATATTTTCAGATGCACAGAATCTGAAAGAGCTCATCACCAGTAGACTTTCACTACAAGAGAAGTTTAAGGAAGGCCTGTAGGCAGAAAGAAAATGTTACCCCATGGGAAGTTGGATCTACACTAAGGGCTCAAGAGCACCAGAAACTACAGGGATAAACATGGAGGAGTCCTCCCCTTACTGTTAATCTTTTCAAAAGACAATTGACTGTTTAAAATAATAGTATTGTAGCACGGTGTCTGTATGGTTTGGATGTGAGGTGTCCCCCAAGGGCTCATGTGTGAGACAATGCAAGAACATTCAGAGATGAAATGATCGTGTCATAAGAGCCTGAATCCAATCAGTCAATTAACCCACTGATGGGATTTAATGAGTGCTAACTGACAATAGTCAGGGTGTGGCTAGAGGAGGTGGGTGATGGGGGTGTTCCTTTGGGATATATATTTGGTGAGCTGAACTTAGTCTCTCTGCTTCCTGATCATCATGTGAGCTGCTTCCCTCCACCACTCTCTTCCACCATGTTCTGCCTCACCCTAGAGTCCTGAGGAATGGAGCCAGCCTGCTATGGACTGAGACCTCTAAAACCATGAGCCCCAAATAATTTTTTCCTCCCCTAAAATTGTTCTTGCCAGATCGTTTAGTTGTGGCAATGAAAAGCTGACTAAAGCAGCATCATGAAATTTATAAAAGCAAAGTGTTTGGTGCCAATAACAGAAAGGTCACTGCAGAGGAAGGGGAAAAGGGGAAGCATAATGATGTTAAGGTTCTTATACATGAGGTGGCACAACACCCCTTTTAGGTATATTAAGATAAGGTAAAGATATATGCTATATTCTCAAATAACCACTATAATAGCGAAAGAAAGATTTATAGCTAAAATTGAATAAAGATGTTAAAATGGAATCATAAAAATAATCAACCCAAGTCCTTGACTGTATAATAACTGTATAGGAGAGTAATGTTCTTTTCTTGTTGAAGTGTTTGGGAAAGAAGCATGAGAGTATTTGGGACTTCCTTAAATAATTAAGGAAAAAAATATATAGAGAAAACATACATTCTAAAATAGATCGAACAAAATGTTGGCAGTAGGTCAATCAGGCAAAAGATGTATGGTGCTTCTTGTTCATTCCTGTGACTTTTCTGGTCACAGGATTGAAATTTTTTCTTTTAGGAATCAAAAAAACCCACTACTATCCATCCTGAAGAAAAAAAAAACTTGGATATACAGTTCTCCAGAGAGGACATATAAATCAAAAAGCATAAAAATAGATACGCAATGATACTATCCATCAGAGAAATAAAACACAGTGAGAGATCACCCCACACCTATTGAGGTGACTACTTGAAATATACAGAAAATATCAAGTGTTGGTCAGGAGAAATTGGAACCCTGTGCATTGTTGGTGGGATAATAAAATGGTAAACCACTGTGGAAAACATTATAGAGTTTCCTCAAATAATTAAAAATAAAATAGAACTACCCTAAAAGCTAATTCTGTTTCTGGGTCTATATTCAAACGAGCTGACTGCAGGGTCTCAAAGAGACATTTGAATATCTACGTTCATAGCAACATAATTCACAACAGCCTAGAAGTTTCATCAACTTTAATGTTTGTCAGATAAATGAATACCCATACCAGAATAAACGTCTGGTATGTACAAACGTTACAATACTATTCAGTCTTAAAAAGAATGGCAGTCCTATTACAGGCTACAATATAGATGAAGCTTGACATTGTGCTGAGTGAAATAAGTCAGTCATAAAATGAAAATAACAAATACCGTATGATTCTATTTATATGATGTATATAAAATAGTCAAATTCATAGAAATGGAAAGTGGAATGGTTTCAATTTTCATGAGATCCTCCCTACTTTTCCTTTTTCCTCTGTGGCTTCTACATATGAGAGAAAACTTACGACCCTTCACTTTCTGAGTTTGACTTATTTCACTTAACATAATGTTCTCAGGTTCCATCCATTTTCCTGCAAATGACATAATCATTCCTTTTTTAAAAGGGATATTTTATTTTTTATTAATTTGTTTATTATAATTAGACATACATGACATCAGGATGCATTTTTATTCATTGTACACAATTGCAGCACAATTTTCACTTCTCTGGTTATATAGCTTCACACCATATGTGCAGCCATACATGTACCCAGGGTAATGATGCCCATCTCATTCCACCATCTTTCCTGCTCCCATGCACCTTCCCACTCTTCTCTCCCCTTTGCCCAATCAAAGTTCCTCCATTTTCTCCATGCCCCCTAATTTCATTCTTTATGGCTGAATAAATCTCCATGATGTACATATGTGTGTTTATCTTTCTCTCTCTCTCTCTCTCTCTCTCTCTCTCTCTCTCTCTCTCACACACACACACACACACACACACACACACACACATTTTCTCTCTCCTTTAATTCACTGATGAACCCCTAGGCTGGTTCCATAGTTTGGCTATTGTGAATCGTGTTACTATAAACATGGGTATGCATGTATCACTATAGTTGATCAAAGTCATCATACTATTATAGATGACTTTAATTCTTTAGAACAAATATCAAGGAGTGCCATATCTATGTCATATGGTGGTTCCATACCTAGTCTTTTGAGGAAACTCCATACATATTTCCAGGGTAGTTGTACTTTCTAGCATATATTATTGTTTGTATTCTTTTTTTTTTCTTAGAGAGAGAGAGAGAGAGAGAGAGAGAGAGAGAGAGAGAGAGAGAGAGAGGGAATTTTTTTAATATTTATTTTTATTTTTAGGCGGACACAACATCTTTGTTTGTATGTGGTCCTGAGGATCGAACCTGGGCCGCACGCATGCCAGGCGAGCGTGCTACCGCTTGAGCCACATCCCCAGCCCCTTGTTTGTATTCTTGATGGCTGCCATTCTAACTAGAATAACATAAAATCTTAGTGTAGTTTTGATTTGCAGTCCTCCTATTAAAGAAGTGGAACAAATTTTTTTTATACATTTGGTGGTCATTTATATTTCTTCTTTTGAGAAATGTTTGTGTAGTTCATTTGCCCACTTATTAATCAGAACTTATGGTGTTTGGGTGTTAAGTTTTTTGAGTTCTTTATATATTCTAAACATTTGTCTTCTGTCAGTAGACAGTAAAGCTTTTCTGGCATTCTGTAGGTTCTCTCTTTGCATCCTTAGTTCTTTCATTTGCTGTGCAAAAGCTTTTTAAATTTGATTGCATGTCATAATGTTTGGTATTATTTCCTGAGATTTAGGAGTCCAATTATGAAATGGTTGACTGTGTCTATACGCTGGAGTGTTGACCCTACATTTTTTTCTAGGAGTTGAACAGTTTCCAGTCTAATTCCTCGGTCTTTGATCCATTTTGATTTGATTTTTGTTCAGGGTGTGTGATAAGAACCTAGTCTTCTTCTATATATGAATAACCAGTTTCCCCAGCAGCATTTGTTAAAGAGGCTGTTTCTTTTTTTCAATGTATGTTTTTGGCACATTTATCAAGTATCAGATGACTGTATCTGTGTGGGTTTGTCTCTGTATCACAATCATTAAACAAAAAGGAATACAAACTATAAAAATAAGAGCGAATAAATTGTGGAATCTGGTCAGCAACAAATAAGAGTAAACTACTGATATAAACAATAGTACGGATAAATTTCAAAATAATAATGATGAATAAAAGACAAGAGGAAAATGCATGTAGTATATGATTCCATTTACATAAAATTCTAGAAAGTGAAAATTATTCAACCTTAACAGAAATCATATCGTGGTTATCCAAGGATGGGAGAGGGAGGCGGGCGGGGGGCGGGATGAGACTGGAAAGGGATATAAGGAAACTTTTGACGCTGTTGCATCTATTCACTCTCAATTGTGGTGATGGTTTCAAATGTGTATAGATTAGTCTGAATGTAACAAATAATATACTTTCAATATGTACAGTTTATTGTATATCAATGCTTTGTAAAACTGTTAAAAAATCCTTAGCCATCTGCCTGCTTAATTTTTAACTTCTCTTCTAATAAAGAACAAAATTTCTAATGAAAAACTTGCTTCTGATGGCATAATTTTTTACAATTTTTCTAGACAGTAATTTGGCAGTACCTGTCCAAGTCCCTATGCTTTGATGCAGCTTCTCATTTTTGATAATCTGGCCTAAAGAGATGATTGAAGATACAGAATGAGCATTATGGAAATCCTTGCCACCTCTCTCATCCTAAATTCCTAGATATGGCTGGGTGCGGTGGCACATGTCTGTAATACTAGTGGCTTGGGACATTAAGGTAGGACAATTGTGAATCCAAAGTCAGCCTCAGCAACTTAGTGAGACACTAAATAAAAAATAAAGATGGATAGGTATACATCTCAGTGACAAAGCACAGCGATCCTGGGTTCATTCCCCAGGACAATGAATGAATGAATGCACAAACAAACCAACCTAGATGTGGCAAAAAAAAAAAAAAATGCATTTAAATCATGCTGGAAAATATAAAACAATAGAGCCATCCTTAGTAGGTAAAAAATGTTTTTTGTGTGTGAATTTCAGAAAGATGAAAAATAGTTGAGATCAGAAAGAAAAAGAAAAATCACAATTCAAAATTTATTCAGGAAATTACTTCTGCAAAGGTGAAGATGGCTTCAAGGATGCATGCTTCTGTCTCAAAGAATGGTGGCTTCCAGAGGTCTTTTAGGAAGTCCACTGGGGCAACTGACAGGGTCACGAGCTGGGGTTCTGCATAGAAGCATCCAGATCTGCTGACCATCAGCACCCTCTCTTGTCCAGTGCCTCTTCTGTGCCCTGACAATAAGCCACCAGTGCATCTGCCTTTACATAGAATCAGGTGGTGAGGAGAAAGGCTGGGTGGGTTTTTTGGTGACTGTGACACCCAGGTAAACCAATGGGCCCCACATCGGGAGACTTGACCGAAGGCCTGCTTGAGCACATTCTGTTCTTCACCCAAATTTCAGGAGACAGGCTAGAGGTCATACTGCCCAGAACAGCATGTTCTTCTCTCTCCCACAAGCAGGCTGAAGCACACAAAGGTTGAAATGAAAGGAGGGAAAACATATAAAAGGAAAATGCAAACCAAAATAGAACAAATTTAGCAATTCTAATATCAGACAAAAGGGAATTCAAGACAGTTTTTATTAAGAAGGCCATTTCAGAGGGATAGAAGGTGCTGGGGAATATAGCTAAGTTGGTAGAGTGCTTGCCTTGCATACACAAGGCCCTGGGTTCGATCCCCAGCACCATACACACACACACACACACACACACACAAACACACACACTCACACATGCATGGCCTGGGGAGGTGGCTCAGTGGTTGCCCTCGAGTTCAATCCCTGGTACAAAAATAAAATAAAATAAAATAAAAAAATAAAAAAGAAAGAAAGAAAAAAAAACTCAGAATGATAGAAGGGTATATTAATCAAGCAAACCTTTATGACCTTAAAAACATAACTTCTAAATATATAAAGCAAAAGTAAATATAAAGATAAATGGATAATTTCATAATCACAATGAACTTTAACATACTTTTTTATAGAAATTAATATAACAAGTTCATTAAAAACAAGTTCGTTAAAAAGTAAGAATATAAAGGATATGAATAACACAATGGATAAATCTGACACATATATGTAGCCAACAAACAGCATGTATTCTTTCAAAAGCACATTAAACATGTTTTGATCATGTATTAGAAAAAGTTAACAAATTTTAAAAAATCACATGTTCATTGATCATAAAGTAATAAAATTAGAAACCCAGAAAAGGAAAAAAAAATTTAAAAATAGCAGAAACAACAAAATTCAAGTATGCTTTTTGAACCATATCCCTTAAATTAATAATAATAAAAAGCCCACTTCTTTGTGTTAAAGAGGAAATAAAAAATGATTTAGAGTGTACAACATGTTAAAACCAATGATATGACCATACATGGAGAAATATTTATTATCCTAATTGTACTTATTAGGAAAAACAAGGAAGATAAAAAAGAAGTGAACTAATCTTTGAAATCAAAGCACTAGATACATCTGAAAAAATAAACCCAAAGAATGTGGAATGACAATTAGGAAAGATAAAAGTGGAATATAATATCACAGAAGGTTAAAAATAAGAAAAAAATTAAAGGTGCTCTATAAAACCAAAAGCTGGTTCCTGGCCAAGGCCTGTGGGTTGGGCTTCTGTATTCCAGGGCTGTCTCCTGTGCCCCATTCTTCCGCCTTCCACCTTTCTCATTTTCAGGTATTAGTGAGGAACCCAGCAGACTTCCTGCTACACCTATCTTCAGAGGCCCTGAAAGTTGAACTTAACATACTAACTTGTGGCAAGTGGCATCCATCAATCGATTCAATTGAAGTCTACATGAAACACATTAAAAAATTCGAACACAGCTTATACAATTGTATGTATTAAGGATTGTGTACAAACCTCAGCGATCTGGACTCTTTCTGAACGTATTGTCAAAAATCTGGTACTTATAAACCCCTGGGGTGCTTACAAACCATGGGGGAAGAAATCCTTTTGTGATGGAGTTCTGAGGGAGGAAGGTGCTTTGCTTCAGAGCCTGTGACCAGCTCACGCACGTGGAGTGGCCATGAGTGTTTCGGGGAGGTGGGCACTCCTGCTTTGGTTTTCATTCTAGGTCCTTTGTGTCTCACTTCCATCTCTTGCTCTGTAAACAGCAGCCCCTAGGAAAATTTGTGAAGGTCACTGTTACATATGGGATCACATTCCCAGCTCTTTTCAGCACCATGGAAGTATCTGGCACTTCTCACTAATATGGGATGGGGACCTCAATTCTAACCATTTCCTCCTGTACATGAAGTGTTAGTCCTGTGATGTCTTAGATCCCCGTTAATTCAAGGTGCTGAGGACTAATTAGCTGACATGATTTAAATGTAGAGTTGTTGGATCTAAAAGGAGTCTATGAAATTATCAAGTTTACTGTCCTCAACTACTTTGGATATTTAAGTTTTAAACGGGGAAATTTTCAACTTTTATCTTTTAAATGTTCCTAACAGCCACAGGGCTTTTGTTACTTTTACTTTTTGTAGTGTTTGTGATTAAAGCAGGAAGCATGTTGGACGCCCCTACCCTGATACCCATGTGCTTTTCTCATGAAGGTGTGTTCTCTTGAGGAGAATCTCTGATCCCAGTGCAAGATTTGGGACTGCATTTCATTGTATGTAATGGAAGCATAAATGCCCATGGCTTAACCAAATAAGGCTAGGTAATATGAAGTCCAGAGGCAAAGAGTCAGGCTGGGGCAGCTGCTCAGAGGAGTCACCAGGGAGTCAGGCTTCTTATCTGGGGACATCGTACTCTAAACTAACCAGTTCTGCTGGTATAAAAGATGGAAAGAATAGGTTTCTGGTTAGGAATTAGCTTAGTCCAACTTGTCTATTCCATAGTTGAAGAAAATAAGATGCATACAAATTTCAGTGGCTTTCAGTAACAAAGCTGAGATTCGAATGCAAGACCCCAAGCCTTCTCTTTCTGTTCTTGCAATCCCCTAAGCTTGATTGGCATGCTGGCTCATGCCTCTTTGCCTTTCGCTAGTACCATTCTCTACTTGGAACCTTAAGTCCATGTACCTGCTAACTGTGACCATCTGGAAGCCCCCGCCCTCTACTCAACACTGCATATCCCATCTGAGCTTTCCTTTCTCCGGGCTCTAGTCTAGGGGATCACTGACTACTCGGAGTTACATCCTGTATCTTGAGCACATCTGGTGTTATGTCAATTGTACTTCTGTGATGTGATGATTTATTTCTGGTTTATCTTCCCACAAGATTACATGAGATTGAATATATAAAGCATCTAGGAAAGTTGATCGAGTTTTTATGAAATGGCAATCCTTGTTTACATAGTTCTTATTAGATTGCATTATTAGATGGTGCTCCTCTTGAAGGCAAGGCTGAATCTTCTTCATCTTTTTACTCTTCAAGTCCTAGCATATGGTTCAGGGGTGCCAAAGGCTGGTGGTGGTAGAAATGGCTTGCCAGACCAGGATTGAATAGTTGATCACCAAAATTGTTCAGAATTACCTGCATTTGGGATAGACCACCCCAACGCACACTGGTACCACTGATGTGGCGTATGTTGAAGAAATGAATCAGAGCTGACTCATGAGCCCTCTTCCCACTTCTAAATATTTCATTAAGTAGGATAACAGCAGATTCCTTAACATAATCCTTCTTGAGCAATTTCAAGAATTTGAGGAGAATAATGATGGGAGTTGGGTTTGTCCTGAGGGTTAAGTCTTTAAATCATATAATTCTCAAGCCTCTTCATGATCTGCATTAACCTAGTACTTTTTCCTGCCTGTCCACCTCACTCTCCCTCCCCATCCACCACTTCCTTCTAGCTGCTCACCAGGACCTGCTTTGCTTCTTGAGCTCCATGAGGCGGGCAGCCTTTGGAGCCCAGCTATCCCTGCACCCTCTGTTCTTATACCTCAGCCTCCAGGGGTGAGCTGGAGGAGACTTGGAGTCATTCTTTTGGGACACACAAGTCCTTCATGGGGCTTAAACCTCATCCTTCCAAAACAGACTGAGACAAGGATTTGGGTGTTGTAGTTTATTTGGGAAGTAATCCCAAGAGATAGGCAGTACAAAGAGACAAAGGAGAAAAGCAAATAAAAGGAACATGAATGGGTGCGTCACCACTGTGGGCAGTTAGTCCCACTGCAGATCTTCTCAGAGATTGGACAGAACAAATGTTTTGTGGAGGGACAAGAAAGCTGAGGTATTCATCCACCCACTTCTATGAACCATTAGTTCAGGAACCCGGCATACTACTGAGTTCAGAGAAGAACCTTAAGCAGAGAGACATGCAAGTGCTTGAGGGATGAAGCTTCAACCTGTCTGGAAACTGTCTGCTGCAGCTGCAAAAGGCCTGGGGGGTGGGGGGGCGGCTGCTGGAGGTATATGGGCGGGGCTTCCTACAGAGGAGTCTCCCTAACACCAGAAGGGGCCCAAAGGCTCACTCCTGCCAACGTAGTGAGGGAGGGAATGGACAGGAAGTTGGCAGCCCTTCCACTCTGCTCTGCTAGACTTGTATTGAGAAGGGGTAGGAACGGGACCCCAAGATGGAGGGGGACTGAAGGGAGAAATAGTTATGAATCTCTTGGCTAGCTCCTTCTTCTATGTGACTCTGCTCCCAGCAGATTTGGGAGAGATGGTGTACCTACTTTCACTCTGTTGGAAAGAGCAAACCAACTGTGGTTCCAGAACTCTCTCCCAAACCCTCACACATTTTTCTTTGAAACAGAGGATTCTGTGGCGCCACTAAATCCCAAGGGCTGCTGCTGCCACTCCTTCCTCACACCTGTGTCAGCCACAGAGGAGCAGCAGAGCTTATGGAGAGCAGCCACGCGCCATGTGTCTAGGCTTTTGACTCATCAAGTAAATGTTTGCTAGTTCTTTATCTTAGCTGGCAATGCCCTTAGCCTGGCGAAGGGCAAGACGCCATCTTTAAAAACTGAAAATAAAAAAAATAAATAGCCCCACAAACACAGAAAACTTTAGCAATTGGCTGAGGTCAAATTATTTAAATGAAGATCAGTTTCTCTATCATGAAGAAGAACTGAAAATTAAATCAGCCTAATAATAACCATTTGTTTCTCCTTCCATACACACTGGTTGGCAAATCTGCCGTCTGCTTCCAATCAGTACATTTTATTCATTTCTGGTTGCGTTCTTGTCATCTTAGTTCAATATGGAGATTGTTGGCCTGGAGCTAATTAGTTTCAGCTGATATTTACACAGCTTCAGATTTTTTAGAGATAAATGCAAGTAGAACATCCAGTTGGGGCAATGTAGTCTCTTCTTCTGTGTAAGTTTGTGCCATCTTTATTCTCTTATTTTTCCACATTTTTCTAAAGAATATGACAAAGAAAAGAAAACCCTAATCTTATAAAACCTGTCAGCATAAAAGCACAAGAGCTCCACAAGAAAGATAAGAGAAAAAAAAATCATTTGCCAACCCTTAGGGCAGGTTCTGAAGGAAATGTACAGCTTTATATCTATTGCAGGAAGGTGTTGGATGAATGAAAAAAAAAAAAAAAAGAGCCTTCTTTGGCATAATGGGCTATTTGCAGCTGACAGCTTGAGGTATCTGCACCAGAGACCTGAAGAGTTGTCAGTGTTAATAAAAAGTTTTCATGATAATGGTTTTGGTGCACTACAGTGCTTGCATATAAGCATGTGCTATTCCTAGAGCTTGGTTAAAAAGAGACTATAATATGGAATGCATTATACAGAAGAGCCAAAAATAACATCTGTCTTGCAAAGAAGGGGAACGATCTGATTTCATATCTCTTCTTATTTGACGGCATCTTTTTTTTCCCCCTCTTTACTGGAAAATTATAGTTTTGTATGGTTTACAGAAATAACATTTAAACATGGCATGTGATTTTAGACTCAAATGGGATCTACTTAATAAAACATACAAGCAATTAGAGAACTTCTTTGTAATCACTTCTGAAACCCCAGAAGTTTCCCATCCACTGGGCTGAGCTGCTGTCTTTTCAGCCTCTCTCATTTGTGAAGCTTAGTTAAGGAAATCATTGGTCCCCCTGTTATGTACACAGATCATCTTTACCTCGCAGGGCAGATGTTTTTGAACTTCCTCCTGCTACTGCTTGGGCAGATTTCTCATTTCTAGAATGAAAATTATATTCAGCAGGGAGAAGACTTGTGTGGACATAGAAGTTAAGCACGTTTGGTAACTCATCCCAGAGATGATGTTGGGGAGAAAGACAATTAGAAAAGAAATCCATTTTTTTTAACTTTATGTAACAGAGGAGTTACCTGTTTCAGCAGTAAGCTAAGGAAAAAAAATCCTCCTAAAGATATATACTCTTCGTAGGATTGTGATTATGTGAATTTGGCTATTTTGGCAAATGCCTCATGACAACCATGCTATTTACATTAGGATTTGCTTTGCTCTTAGACCCCATTCTGTACTTCAGCTGTTTTGATCAGATGGGCTTCCATCTGATCAAAGAAGCTGGTATTTTAGAAGAAGCTGGTATTCCCTGCTGTCATGTCTGTGCTTGATGAACTACCAACCTTCAATTATTATATTGTTATTGTTTGGTTAGAGGTCCCCAACTCTGATTTCAATGGCCTTATCCATTGGTAGAGTCATATCTTTAAATGCTAAGGAGGAGTCTATTTGGATAAAAAAATAATTTGTCATTTAAACAACTATGGTGGACTGTAATGGGCATTATTGAGGACACACAGACAATAGTAGTATTAATGATGATGGTGTTGGAGATGTTGTGATAGTAGAGCTAACAGTTGTAACAGAAGTGGTAACAGAGGTGGCAATGGGTTTGATAGTAATGGAGATGGTCATGGCAGCAAAAGTGATGGAGATCATGGTATGAATGGGGGTGATGGTGGAAAAGGTGGTAATGTGGTGATGAGATTTTTCCAGGCTCAGTCTTTGGAGGGATTTATAGATAAGAGGCATTGAAAGTCTATTATTAATGATAGTGGTCAAATCTTTAATATTTGAAGTGTGATTCATATACTAGTGACTTTGTCCATCACCCTGAATTCTGTTAGAAATGTAAAAGCCCAGGCTAGATCCCAGACCAAATTAATCAAAATATGCATATAAAGAATATTCCCAGATGATTTGTATGTACATTAAATTTCCGGAAGCAGAAGTAGTAAAGAAGAAGTAGTCACAAACACCTGTGATTTTTGTGGTCCCATATTCCTACCTGGTCTTCTCTCCATGAGGGAATCTCAACCCTTACCTGCTTGTAAAATAAAGGAGGTCAAATTTAACTGGCAACTGATGGTGATCTGGCCTGTACTCCAGGGTCTAAAGTCAGGTTTAAGTATTGATCTAAATGAAAGCTATTCATACTTGGAAATGTGAGATTCCTCAACTCTCTAATCTTCTTTAAAGATTGCCATATGCCTGAAATTCTCATTTTCTTCACTTCTTAAAGAAGCCTAGCCCTTTAACAAGAACAAGACATTTTATTACCACATTGTAATACTAATTATGATATCTGATAAAAAAAATTAGTATCAGGATGGAGACACTCTCCATATGGGTTCCTTAGAGAAGTGTGCAGAAGGTTTGCCTATATACCTGACATATAGCAGCAACAAATGGTGCATGCATACACACACACATACACACACACACACACACACACACATACACACACAAAATCAGAATAAGCATATTACTAGAAATTCCTGGATATATTTATAAACAGTGTGAGGGAAGTAAAAGTTGATTTCCACACATGTAATGGTATATAAAAATTACCCCAATCCTTACAACAACAAAAATCATTTGGACTAGGCTCAGTGAAGACAGCTTATCTCTGCTCTACTTCCCATGCTCTAGGTTGGCCTGATTAGGCCTGGAAGGTGTGCTTCCCAAATGGCTATCCCACCTGATTGATGGGTTGGTGCTTAGCTGGGACTGACAGTTTGGACTGCCAACCAGGTCTTTGATTTCTCACCATATGGCCCTTTTACTTGGGCTTCCTCACAACATGGTGGTCAAGTTCTGAGAGGAAATGTTCCAAGAGACCTGGGCAGGACAGGAGCTGTAGAGTAGCAGGTCCTCCTCCTTTTCCTTTTTTCTCCCTGTGTATTCTTTACTTTGAGACTCCATTCAAGTTTCGCCAGTTTCCATGCTGATGTCCCTCACAGCATAAGTAACCAAGATCACATGTCACAATCATGACTTTTGTATAGCTTCTTATGATCTAGCTTCTGAAGACCCGGTTGTCACTTCTAGTGTGACAGTAGCTAAAATGTCTTCCTCAACACTGACGCTATAAGACAATTTTCAACCTCTGCTGACCAGCTTGCCCAGGTTCTGTAAGATGAAGGTAAAAAGCACTGTGCATATAATAAATAAATAGGATGAGCCATAGAAAACTCTAAACATAGGACAGGCCTGTGAGGAACAGGTTAGTCTGAGGTCAAGAGGGGAAAGATCATGGTGGTAGTCTTTGGCTCAGGGTGAGCTAACAAAGATCAGGTTCCTTTTGATCCAACGACATTTGATCTCATGAGGAAATGACATGGAAATAGTGACCAGGTGAGAGGTTAAGCAGCAGTTCTCCTTGAAGGTAGTATTCCCCAAATGACCATTCCCCGCTCCCCCCACCCCCTGACCCAGCCTTCCCTAGCATGAGAATCTATAATGGCTTCCTACTCCAGGCCTGTCTTTCCAAGTTCCCCATCCGCCGACCTCACAGGAACCGCTCCTCCACACTTCCCACAGTTTCCCAGCATCTTGGGCCCTAACCAGCCTCTCTCTTTTCAAGGCTTCGTCTTATCAAGCTTCCCCATGCCTCTTGTCTTTGCTTATGCTATTACCCCAGACTGAAAAGCAGTCTCTGACATTTTCACCTAATCGAAACCCATTTCTTCGAGGGTTAGCTTCAGCGTTCCTCCTTCCACAAAACCTTTTCTGATTTTCGATAATGGAGCAGTTTGTCCTCTGAACTCTGTTAGTCCTATAAGAAATAACATCAAGAATTGTTCTAAAATCTCTCAAGGTCCATTTCCCCCACTTGAGAGTGTTCCCTTTTTCTTCATTCCTTCTTCTCAGGACTAAGTCTTCCTCTTCGACTTTTCTCTATAGTTCTAATCCAAACACCATAACAAGAAATACCACTCAGATGCAGGTATTTAATAATGCAAAAGGCTCAGAGTATTCTCTTTCTCAGGGATGTTTTCCTTTTAGCTAATGTTTGTACCCTAGTGTGACCTACGTCAAATCAACACACATTTATTGAGTAACTCCTGTTTGGAAGGCCACATTAGAGGTTGTGGAAGTGTGAAAGCAGCATGGTTGATTTCCTCCAAGGAACATGAATTTTATCTGAGAGAGGGGCCTAATCTACATTAGGAACGGGAGAAGACAAGTCAATGCTAAACTGTTGATTTTGAATGCAATGTGTCTTATGAAGGTAGACTCACCTCCAGAAAGAAATGTATGGGGCAGCTGGAAGGTTATTCTTCTGTCCCTACACTGGGCTCCTCGAGACACTTTATGAAGACCCTTCAGTGTTCTGCTTATATAGGCAGAGTGGTTGCAAGGACTCAGAGAAGTGGTGGCAGAGAGATGTTTAGGGGAGATGGCCCTGGCGGAGCCTGGTGGGAGAATTGGTGGAAATTTGGACTCACTCTGCTTGCAGATGCAATCAGGTGACTGGAGACATCCATAGGAGGTGCTAGGACATCTCCTAAGACTTTTCACCTGTAGTGAAATGACCAGGTTTCTCAGATTTCTTTATCATGACAATGTATCTCCTCTCTAAAGCTTGAAGGCAACAGCTCTTTTGATTTTCAGAGAATTGCAACCTGAATGGGTTTGCAACCATATGGGTTTCAATATTCTGAAACCACTGAAAGTCATATCTTCTCTTTGATTCTTTCTGTGAAAACAGGACATATTGTGGTAGGTCAGGAAAGGAGGAAAGAAAGATGGTAGCATGGGGAATCTAAGTAAGAGAAAACAGATCTATAGCAAATGGAAGAGAATAAGTAGGAGAGGAGGCATGTGGCTTACATTTAAACGAAAGTTCGCTATCTTTTAAAACAAACTCTACCAGCTTTTCGTGTCTACAGAGAGACCACACAATGTTTGAAATCCATTTCACCTAGGATATATTTCTGGAGTTCCCAACTCCCTCTTGTTCCCACCCTCTCAAAGAAACAAAAAGAAAGGCAAATTTGAGGGGTGGTGGGCTAAACAACTACAGAAGAATGCCACTAACTTAACGTAGAGCTGCAACTGTGACATTTAACTCCAGGCCAGGCTTGCTGCCAAACCCCAGAGAAAAGCAAATGCACACCCAACATTTTAGCCACAAGTTAACACTGAACAGAGTCCATTAGTGACTTGTGACTCAGTGTGCCTCTTGGTACACTTGCTACCTCTCGTGGAGCTAGGCAGAAGAGGTTCGAAGGGGGCTTATTTATAGCATTGCCAACAGTGGATTCATTCATTCACTTATTTAGTCTTGTCTTTGCACTAAGTCAACGCTCTGTACATATTTTTCTTAAAGCATCTTCACATTCTGTTGTTAGCTTCACCAAATTGACTTTCTTTTCTTCTTGAGAACATGCAGCTAGACTAAATTTTCCCATCGTTTTTTGCTCTTAAGTGGAGTCATCTCGCTGAGTTCCACCTAAAGGGTATGAGTGGATATAGTGTATCCCATCTGCAGTCCTGGCCTAGAAGAACACCTTCCACATAAAATCATTTCTGCTCTTTCCCCCATTTAGCTGGCTGGAATGAAATGAAGCCCAGTGAAATTTTGTAATTTTCTTTTTTTATGGTGTCTTTATTTAGTTTGGGTATTAGAGTTATGATGGTCTCACAAAACAAGTTGGGAAGGATTTTTTTCTCCTCCATTTTCTAAAAGACTTTGTGTAATCCTGGAATTATTTCTTCCATAAATATTTGATAGGATTCACCAGTGAAACCATCTGGGCTTGGAGTTTTGTTTGTAGAAAGGTTTTAAATAGTAAATTAAATTTACTTAATAGCTATAAGGCTACTCGAAACTTTTACTGCATTTTTGTGTCAGTATTGGTAAGGTCCCTGCCCCCGCCCCCCCTCCCCCCTATTTTCTGCTTTCATCGAAGACCTAAATTGTGGAATTTGTTGTAATAATGTTTATCATAATGTTTACCTATTATCTTTTTGATGTTTGTAGAATCTATGGGAATCCTTCATTCATTCCCTGCATTGGTTATTTGTATTCTTAGCGTAATGTTGGAAACCAAATATGGAGATGTTGAAGTCACAAGATAGATTGAAACTAGGTCCTTGAATTTCCTTTTAGCAAAAAGCTGCCAATGTACCAGAAACACCTATGGTTATATGTGCAAGAGATGCCCATCCATTTTATTGTCACTGAGATTTGGAGGGTTTTGGTTTGTGTAACAACTGGCATTATTTTATTTAGAGATTGCCATTGATTGGTTTGTGTGTTTATATTCTGCACTTCTGGGAGCTCCTGGAAGACAGGAGCCATGATAATACTGCCCTTATAATTTGTTCCAATGCTTAGTACAATACTAGGTGACTATTAGATTCTCAATAAGTGTTCTTGAATATAAACGAGTGATTGAAATGGTTTCTACTTACTTGGAATCTAGTTTGCTTTCCCTGGAATGGATGACTCAGTTCCAACCAAAAGCTTCTGAGAACACTTAGTACCCATATATTTTTTTAAGTACCATATTCGGTTGCTTTATTTTTTCTTTCTCTTTTTCCTTTCCCTATTTTTCTCCTTCCTTCTTCTTACTAGTTTCTTAGTCCTGTCTTTATTCAGAACCATGCCTGAGACCTTTAATTAAGGTAAAAACTCTTCAACTCTGATTCCACTGAAAGGGAATTCAGAATTCAGACATGGGCTGGGCTTTTGTATTTGCTTTTGCTTTCTTGACAAAGCATACAAACAACAAACTAACCAAGCAAACAACAACAATGCTCAGAACTCTTTGCAAGTGAATATATAATAATGAATCCCGAGGAAGAACATTGTTGACATTACTTGAAAGAAAAATTTTTATAGGATTCTTCCAGTGACATCAGTTTAATCCCTTTGCATATAAACAGACTAATTACAAATTATATTTTAATTCAAGGATGCAGTGGGTTCATATTTTGCTATATCTTAGCATATATTCCTGTAAAATAATTATATTACAGTATTTTCTAATGCAGACCTTTAATAAACTGGACTAGTTCTCTCAAACAACCACATGGCCTTGATAAGGGACTCGGGATGTTAAGTAGCTATCTATCAACTGAAGGGAATGCCTTTTGCAAATCTTTCAGTTCCTTGTAGGTGTGAATGGAAATGTACCAACAGAGACAATTGGTGAGGCTTTGGCAACCCTTCAAGTGTTTTTCAAGTAATAACAATTGCTTAGAGCTAAATTTTATTTTAATAGTGCTTCTTGTTAATTGCTTGATGACAAGTTTACTACTCTGTTTGAAGCAAATAGATACCATACTAATTCTTATAATATTTGTTCATTGTCTTGACTAATCTACACTACAGCATTTCTACAATGCTCCTTTTCATGCTTCACATACATCCTTTGAAAAGTATACCTGCCTCCTTCAAAACACTCTGCAAATACAGTCTAGCAATGTTTATTATAAAACTAACTTGATATTTCATTACTAGCTGGAGATTTATTCATCTGGATAAAATCTCCCACATATAAGCTGGAAGGGTCTGGCAGGGAGTGTGCTAAAGGGTGCCCCTGAGTGGCATAGGTGGTACCCGAGGAATATAATTCACTTACTCAAATGGAATGGGTCAGAGAGCAGATAGATAGCACAGTAAAACCCTGCCATAAATATTTTTGCTTTAATAATGATGATGGCCAAAACAACTATTATGGAGTATTCACTGTGTTCCAGGTGTGCTGCTATAAGCACTTTTTGACATTAAATCACTGGATCCTTATAATAATCCTATTAAATAAACATTATTATCATTTCCATTTTGTAGATGAAAGGACCAAGGTACAAAAGACTGTAAGTCATTTGTTGAGTGTTTTATACACTGTAATGGTGCTACACCATATATTCCAATATTTCTAGTTGAAGAATCTTCCTTTGTTCAGAGAGTAATGCATATTATATCTATTTTGCTGTGTTAGAGATAAATCATTATAGTTATTCTTGTCTGTACAAGGCATTCACATAACCTGGTCCTACTCTATATTATACAGCTATACTTAATATGTTAACAGAATATAATATTTTACCCAGCACCCTAAAATAATAACATTTTGGTTTTTTAGCTCCAAATGCCAAATTTTAAGTTCTAACTTGATGGAGTATTTTACAAATTGAATTTGGGGTCACCACCTTGATCATAAACTCAGCAGGATTGCTTCTCATTATAACCAGTGTGCTCTCACTTCATAAGGGATATATTACAAAATCTGACAGCAAAAACTTTTGCTAGCATCATGCATGTCGTAAAGAAAAAAAAAATTAAGCCTGCAGATACCAAATGGATGCGATTAGAGAAAGTCAGACTAGAGACATGTGGGCTTTTGAAATTCTCACTGTTATGTCTTCTTTCTGAGAGTTAAACATAAAAATGCATATGGACTCACTTAGAAATGTTAGCCCCTAATCAAATGTTAATAATTTAATTTTATGTTGTATTATATTAAGCACCCCCAAAGTAATATGTAAGCATATTGATTTTTCAGGGGTTCTTGTAGGTTTTTTATTCATATTTGTAAGAGATTAATTTTTTTGAGGTTTAATTCTGCTACCCCTATAATTTTGAATATTTCTATAGTGGATTAATTGCATAGATAACCCCAATTTTTCATCCCTCCTATATGGAGGATATTTTGACCCAACTCTTACTTTAGTCTCTTATTGCTGTTGCTTCTTGGTTCAAACCTCAAAACCATGACCAGACTAGCTGCTGAAAGACTGAGAAAGATGTATATGGAAAACATTCAGGACCTTCGGATGTATCTGCGACTGGTTAGCCTCCAGCCAGCCTACCAGCTAAGTCACACAGGTGAGCCAGGCCAAGAGTGGCTGATCATCAACCAGCAGCAGATCATCCCAGATGACCTACGGACTGCTGAGAAATACAAAGTAAGTGTTATTTTAGTCCATGATGCCTTGGGATGCTCTATCATACAGGAACGGCTAACTGATACAACCGCAACTGAAGCAATGATGTTTATTATGTATGAATAATAATGTTTATTATGTATGGAGCCTCCTCAGTATAGTACTGTAGGTTCCAGAACTAACTGCCTAGGGCTTAAATCTCAGGTTTTTAACTTAAGTGATAACAGTGCCTGGCAATGAGGAAGCCCTATAGACATGTTATGTAAAATACTATGTAGCCAGCCCTGTAGCTATTGTATACACAAATGATCTCTTTCTATCCCTCAGTAACTCTTTTTTTTTAAAAATTAATTTTTATTGTAGGTTGTTCAAAACATTACATAGTTCTTGATATATCATATTTCACACTTTGATTCAAGTGGGATATGAGCTCCCATTTTTACCCCATATACAGATTGCAGAATCACATCAGTTGCACAACCATTGATTTACATATTGCCATTCTGGTGTCTGTTGTATTCTGCTGCCTTTCCTATCCTCTACTATCCCCCCTCCCCCCTCAGTAACTCTTGAAGAGGATATTACCCATATTTAGTAGATGTGGATATTTGGCCTTGGCTCAGAGAAGTTAAGTAACTTGCTCACTCACTGTCACCATCCGGAAGTGACAGAACTGAGGTTATGAACCCAGACCTGACCATGCATTCAGTCAGACTTCTACAGCATCTGAGCCATGGTGACCTTCTTTTGGATATTTGGCTCCAACTTCAGTTTTTTTTAAAATTTTGCCTGAAATAGAATTTCAAAAACTAAGTTGAGAAATCTAAGTGATAGGAGGCAGGAGAGGATGTAATGGAGAAAAACATGGGCTGTGCAGAGTACTCTTTTACATGCCAAAGTGATCTTGACATTAAAAACTTGTTCATATACATCAATTTTGGTCATGAGAAATGAAGACAAATAAGAAACACAATGGTGAGGGTCTCCTTCCACCGTCCATGGAGACCCTCATCATTACACAAAATACATGTATGAAGATGTGAATTTGGTGTCAATATACCTTGTATACAAACAGAGATATGATAAATTATGGTATAAAGTATATTAAGAATTGTAATGCAAAAAAAATAATAAGAGAGCTCAAGTATAATGGCATAATTTGGTGTGAACATTCTTTGTATACAGAATTACGAAAAATTGTGCTTTGAATAGATAATTATGATTGTAATGCATCCTACTATTGTCATGTGTGTAAGAAATAAAAAAAATTCCATTCAGAATTAAAATAAAAAAAGAAAAACACAAAGGTTAAACATCACTTATTTAATAAATTAAACACCTCATTAAACCAGTCTTATCATTGGATGTGAGGATAGACTTGGGGAACAAACTTAATGGAACTTGTAGCATTTGAGTTATGCATTTATTTTTCAAAGAAATGCTATTTTATTTAGGTAAATAATATTTCCATGGCAAAGTTGTTTATAGATTCCTCAGAGAAAATATATGATTATAATTTATGCTCAGCCTTCTTTTCTTCCCTATCCTTTTCTGAAAAATATGGAATAAATTGTTTAAACATAGCTTTCTAGTCTTTTTTCATTATTAATGTAGGATAATCCTAGCTTCTGGATTTCAGAATCTCTGTTTCTTAGACTTTACTATCCATTCATTTTTTTTCCCAAGTGAATACAATTTAATGATATAACCTTTCATGGCTTAAATGAGAAAACATTGATGATCCCAATTGCAACTAAGAATGTGTCTTCTGTAGTAGGATTTTTTAGATACATGATGCAATGAGAATATTTTTTTCAGCACATTTAAAATTAAGATCATTTAGGGCTGGGGATGTGGCTCAAGAGGTAGCACGCTCGCTTCGCATGCGTGGGGCGATGGGTTCCATCCTCAGCACCACATAAAAATAAAATAATGTTGTTGTGTCCACTGAAAACTAAAAAATAAATATTAAAAAATTTTTTTCTCTCTCTTTAAAAAAATTAAGATCATTTAAATTCTACTGTCAAATAAATGTTGATTTTAAAATCATTGTAACCTTTATCAAAAGCATTTTAATAGATTTTTTTTTAAAAGAGGTAAGTCCTGTTTCCTATAGGCAGCCAATTTGCTCTTTGTACTCAGAAAAACTAGAATAGTAGTTAGAAAATGGTTATTAAGGGATGATCAAAAAAATGTCAAGGAAAAGTTTGTATTTTCCCCCAATGATGGTTTACCTAAAATCATATAATTTCCAATTTCTTTTTTGGTCCTTCATTTTATTTTTTATTTTTAAAATTATTATTAATTAATTAATTTAAATTAGGTATATATGACAGCAGAATGCATTTTGATTCATTGTATACAATTGTAGCACAACTTTTCATTTCTCTGCACACAATGTAGCATTGCACCATATGGGCAGTCATACATGTACCTAGAGTAATGATGTCCATCTCATCCCACCATCTTTCCTGCCCCTATGTTCCCTCCTTACCCCTCTTTCCCCTTTGCCCAATCACACTTCCTCTATTCCCCACCCACCCACCCAGTCATGGATTAGCTTCCCCTTATCAGAGAGAATATTCAGCCTTTGGTTTTGGGGATTGGCTTACTTCGCTTACCATGATTTTCTCCAACTTCATCCATTTAGGTCTGTATTCTTGATAACTGCCATTTCAACTGGCATGAGACAAAAATCTTAGAGTACTTTGACTTTCATTTCTCTAATTATTAGAGATGTTGAACATTTTTTCATATATTTGTTGATCGAGTGTATATATTCTTCTGAGAAGTGTCTGTTCAGCTCCTTAGCCCATTTATTGATTGGTTTTTTTTTTTTTTTTGGTGTTAATTTTTTTGAGTTCTTTATATGTCCTGGAGATTAGTGCTCTATCTGACGTGCATGTGGCTCCCAGTATGTAGGCTCTCTCTTCATCTCATTGATTGTTTCTTTTACTGAGAAGAAGCTTTTTCGTTTGAGTCCATCCCATTTATTAATTCTTGATTTTATTTCTTTCACTTTAGGAGTCTTGTTAAGGAAGTTGGGGCCTACTCTAACATGATGAAGATTTGGACCTACTTTTTCTCTGGTCTAATTCCTAGGTGCTTAATCCACTTTGAGTTGAGTTTTGTGCATTTGAGAGACAGGGGGTTAGTTTCATTTTGATGCATATGGATTTCCAGTTATCCCAGCATCATTTGTTGAAGAGGCTATCTTTTCTCCAATGTATGTTTTTGGTGCCTTTGTCTAGTATGAGGTAACCTATTTATGTGGGATTGTCTCAGTGTCTTCTATTCTGTACCATTGATCTATATATCTATTTTGGTGTCAATACCACGCTGTTTTTGTTACTATAGCTGTGTAGTAAAGTTTAAGGTCTGGTATTGTGAGGCCTCCAGCTTCACTCTTCTTGCTAAAGATTGGGGTCTCTTATTTTTCCAAATGAATTTCATAGTTGCTTTTTCTATTTCTATAAGGAATGATATTGGGATTTGAATTGAATTGAATCTGTATAGCACTTTGTGTAGTATGGTCATTTTGACAATATTAACTTTGCCTATCCAAAAGCACGGGCGATCTTTCTATCTTCTAAGGTCTTCTACAATTACTTTCTTTAGTGTTCTGTAGTTTTCATTGTAGAGCTCTTTCACCTCTTTTGTTAATTTGATTCCCAAGTATTTTCATTTGGGTTTTTCCATCCAACATTTGATTGCTGTCACTAACAAGCAACAAACTGAACATGGTAAATTCCTTCCTTGTGTTATCACATGTGCATGTTATAACAAGTAAAAAAAAACAACAACAACAAAACACAACCCCCCCAACCAATAAACAAACAAAAAAACCCAAAGCAACAATAACAAAATCCCTTGGAGTTAATTCTTTGATAGCAGACTTTGAAAAAAAGTATCCTGCATAATCCACAGGCTGAAGAATATGCTTTTGCTCTCTGGATTCTGTTCAGAATGTTCTTTTCCAAGTGCTCAGTTTCTGTTTTCCCAGGTTCTTCTGTCTTTTGTCATGTACATCAGAATCATACTCAAAGGTTTGAGAGCTTTAATTCACCATAGGAATTCAAGATCACTGACTTAATGTACATTGTGACAAATGTCTCAGCTTAGTGGTAGACAGCCTTCAGTGTTGGACCTTACTGTCTGAGAATAGGCTGTTGTTGTATGCACCCAAATTCACATCCCCAGGGATAGGCCAGTGCCAAGTCCAGACTCATGGGCAGATAATTATTATCATAGTAAAAAATAACTTCAAAGAAAGAGTGAAATTCTGTGGCTGTGAGATCACGGTAGATCTGAGTGTAACTTTTGCAGCATTTCATTAGTTTTTCCCTAGACTAGTCCAGGAAGTGGCATGCATGAAGCTTTCTGGCTCACAGATTTTCTGTGCTTCTGGCTGAAAAAAAATTTTGAAATCTCAAGAAATATGTTTATTGTGCCCATATCTTAAGAAACTCTTACTTGATCTTGGCAGGGCCAGTCACTGTTTAAACAATTGAAAACATCTTTTTTAACTGTTTCCAGAAAACATTTGCAAACACCCCAAAGTAAAGTTACATACTTACAATTCAGTTCTAAGCCTCAATTAAGGCTGTTGTTGTATAGCATTTGCTGCCTCTAATAGCCTGACACCATAATAATATTATACAGTATCCCAAGATAATGAGAAGAATGCCTAACATCTGCTTATACTCAGAGAACAAAGGAGAATTGGAAGGATGCATCCTGCAACCCTTGCAAAGCACCGCTTTGGCTTGCTGGAGAGCCAGGGTGGATTTTCCCATAGATTATTTCTCTGCCATCCAGGGACAATGGCATAATGTTTTAGAAAGGTTGGAGAAAGCTACTCAGGTTGGGGGCTCAGCAAGACAGCTGCATTAAGGCAACTGCTTTTGAGCCCCTCTGAGATATTTGTATTTTTAAGTTAGTTTACTAAAATAGAAGGAGCTGGTTTCTGGACACTGAAGAATGTTGTTGAATATGCCCTTTGATACTTTTAGCAGTAGACCCACTCAGAGAGAGATTGAAAATGGAGTTGCCTTATGCCATGCTGTTTTCCTGCACTCATACTTGTTAGGAAACAGGATCTTTGTTCTCAGCCTACATTAAGTGGGAAATTTTGACATGGTGAAGAGAAATAACTTGTAGGTTAAAGAAGAAAATAGCAAAGATGGAAGCATCTATGTGTCCTGATTTGCTAGGCAGTGCTGTACTCTTGTCTGTTTAACAACACAAAAACAAAAACAAAACCATGATTGACTGACTGACTTAATTGAAAAAGAGGAAACATTAATTGAATATGGTGGACATTTATTGGTTAACTTTCCAATACTTTCTACTCTTAATCTTTCTAATAGAACTCTAAACTTCTTCCTTTGGCAACTTATTGAGTTTTGTTCTGGTTTGGATACCCCTGGAAGCAAAATTGACACAAATATTTAAGTAAAAGTAGCAGTTTATTTGGAAGAAATACTGGAGGGAGTGGGGCAGTAAGACAGGGACACGTAAAAGTCAATACAGTCTCTAAGTCTGGGTATAGACAGAGGAGGGGGATAGCTGGGTCAAATGATGGTTTCATTCTCAGTTTTCCAAGGAACCTCCATACTGCTTTCCATATTGGCTGCATCAATTTCTAGTCCCACCAGCAGTGTATAAGTGTACCTTATCCCCCACATCCTCACCAACACTTATCGTGGTTTGTCTTCATATTAGCTGCCATTCTGACTGGAGTGGGATGAAATCTTAGAGTGGTTTTGATTTGCATTTCTCTAATTGCTGGCAATGATGAGCATTTTTTTCATATATTTGTTGATTGATTGTATATCCTCTTCTGAGAAGTTCAGGTCCTAGGCCCATTTATTGATTGGGTTATTTGTTTTTTTGGTATTTAGCTTTTTGAGTTCTTTATATACCCTAGAGATTAGTGCTCTATCTGATGTGTGAGGGGTAAAAACAGCATACTACAGGGACACAGCCATATCAATGTTTATAGCAGCACAATTCACAATAGCTAAACTGTGGAACCAACCTAGATGCCCTTCAGTAGATGTATGGATAAAAAAAGTGGCATATATACACAATGGAATATTACTCAGCAATAAAAGAGAATAAAATAATGACATTTGCAGGTAAATCGATGGCATTGGAGAAGATAATGCTAAGTGAAGTTAGCCAATCAAAAAAACAAATGCTGAATGTTTTCTCTGATATAAGGTGACTGACTCATAGTGGGGTAGGGAGGGGGAGCATGGGAGGAATAGACAAACTCTAGATAGGGCAGAGGGGTAGGTGGGTAAGGGAGGGAACAGGGGGTTAGCAAGGATGTTGGAATGTGATGGACATCATTATCCAAAGTACATGTATGAAGACATGAATTGGTGTGAACATAGTTTATATACAACCAGAGATATGAAAAATTGTGCTCTATATGTGTAACAAGAATGGTAATGCATTCTCCTGTCATTTATTTTAAAAAATCAATTAAAAAATTTAAAAAAGATTGATTTTTGTTGTAAAGATTACTTTAATCTCAATAAACAGAGAATAATGTATAACAAAAAAAAGTCAATACAATCTCAATGTTTGTTTACCCCCATCATTCATAGGTTGAAATCCTAACGCAAGGTGCTGGTGTTAGGATGTAGGACTTTGGGGAGAAGATTAGGTTGTGAGGTTAGAACCCTTATGAGTGGGATTATGGTCCTTATTGAAGAAGCCCCAGAGAGCTCTCTTGCCCTTTCTTGCCCATGTGAGGGTGCAATGAGAAGACCACTGTCAATGAGGAGGCGGGCCCTCTCCAGACACTAAATCTGCGGGTAACTTGACCTTGGACTTCCCTGCCTCTAGAAGTTTAGAAATAAATTTCTATCGTTTACAAACTACTAGGTCAATGACATTTTGATAAAGATGCCTGAATGAACTAAGATATTGTCCTAACCAACCACCATGGGCAACTGGAGCTCAAAACCCCTGGGAACTCTAGGATACTTTGCAGAACACCTCAGAGTTTTTCCAACAAGGAGTGAAGCTGTTGAGGTATATTTATTTGCCAACTTCCTGCTATCCATTAGTTGAGGGCTGCTTCTGAGAACATTGATTCTGGAGCATCTAGCTTGCTAGTAGGTGTTTGCAGTAAGCAGCCTTGGGTGCATAGATTGGGTGCTGAGGGGATGTGTGTAGGCACCAACAGTCATGGCTGCAGTATTTGGCTCTCCCCCATCTCCATAGCTAGGCCTGATTAGCTTAAAGTAATAGTCCTTGGTCCATCCCCTTGGACACTGCCAATGATTTACTGATTGGTCATGTGACTCAAATCAATTTTGGTAGGGAACAATACTCAAACCTCAGGCAAAAACCAACTCCCTTTTCTACCTTAGACACAAAGAAGCTTGAAGTCCTGGAAATTGCTAATAGCCATCTTGGGAGCACATGGGAAGAACCTCCTGAGTTTGCAGGCTGGTAGCCAGGACTGAAGACAGAGAAATGGTCCCAATCATAGAACTCAAACCCTACATGAAGGCCTATCTAAAGCTGCATCAGTTTCTCAGGGCTGCTGTAACACAATACCAGAAAGCTAGGTGGCTTAAAGTAGCAAAATTTATTGTCTTATAAAGGAAAGGCTAAGCTCTCTCTGATGGCCCCGGGGGGAATCATTCCTTCCCTTTTCCAAACTCTGGTGCTTGTGGGCAGCCTTGGTATTCCTTGGCTTGTAGCTGCATTGCCCCAGCCACACAGCAGTCTCCTCCCTGTGGATCTTCGTGTTGCTTCCCTGTGTGCATGCCTGTCTCTTTGTGCACATTTTTCTAGGGTCACCAGTAAGATGGGATTAGGGTCCACTCTCATGACTTCATTTTAACTTAATCACCTCTCTGAAGACCCTACTTCCAAATAAGGCCATATTCCGAGGTATTGGAAATTAAAACTTAATGTATCTATTTCAGGGACAAAAATCTAATCCCAAAGCAGAAGCCAAATCTATTCAATAATGATAGGAAAACAGTTCATTTTTTGACTTAAAGGCACTTGGGTTGAGACTTTCCATTTCCTTTTATGACATCTTACTAATTCCTCGACCTATGGTTATGCATGAAACAAATCTAGTAAACAAACAAACAACTGAAGTAATTTCTGAGGGATCGAATGGCTGGCTGATGACACTATGAGCAACCAACAAGATCAGAATATGCATTGCTTAGGTGCTTAATGAAAATGTTCAAAAAAGGCACTTTCACTCATTGATTCAACAAGTATTTTCTGGAATCCCCTCTCACTGCCCTATTGTGCCAGGTACTGTTCTAGGTGTTGGAAAAAAAACACTAAACAGAAAAGACACACTTTTTTGGCCTCATGGAGCTTATGTCCTAGTTGGGCAGGACAGATAACAAACCAGAGAATGTTGTAGATTGTAGACTATGCTAGATAATAAGTACTACAGGGATGGGAAGCATCAGGGAGACTTTGAATTTTAGAAAGGGTGGACCAAGCACGCCTCACTGGGAAGAGGATATTTGATTTAATAACCAAAGGAAGTGATGCAGCCATTTATGGAGATGAGTCCTGATGGGGACCTGGAACCCGCTGTGAGTCCAACTGACTGAGTTAAAAGCAAGAGAAGCTGGTCCACAGAGGAGAGGCAGTTTACTCCAAGGGGATGCTAGATAGCAGTTTTTGTCTTTTCACCTGGCCTATCTAGGACACCCGGAGAATTCTTCAAACCACTGAGTGTGCAGGAAATCAGCCATGGAAAATGCCAAGTCCAATTCAGAGCCTGTGATGGGCTAAATGTGTCTTTAAAAGCTTTAAAAGATGAGATAATCCTTGCCAGCCATTATGAGTATTCTTTTTAACATCAAAGTTTCAATACTATGAAAAAAGAACAAGAAGGACCAATCTGTTGTAATGTACTCTGGGGCTTATTACTTTTAACAGCAAAATATTGACTTTCTAAAAATTCAAATATACAAGGTGTGACATGAAGACCCAAGACTGATTCCATAATCCCCTACATGAAAATAAATTGTATTTCTTCTAGTTGTAGCCTCTAAGTTCTTATGAATGAATAGCTAGTATTAAACAATGCTTTAGGCCTAGTCAAATATACTGTTTACAGTAAGGACTCTTCATGCTCCAAAATGATGTTGAGAAAGACAGTTTGCTACTTTGGCAATAGATACCACTTAACACAATTTTGTTTTGCAATTCCACATTAAGATAGCCCTCATCATTGAAGAAAGCATTTACTCCAGTGCAGATGGTAAGCATAGTTATACTCTATAAAAACCATTCATTCTTGCTGGATAGTAGATACATGAATATAAATAATCCAGAGTTTCCTATATACATAGTGGTGGTGGTGATAAGTGCTTGGATGCTTGAAAAAGAAATTTTAAAAATGTCCCCTTGTAGGCAAAGTTAAGTTATAGGAATTTTCAATTGATGAAATTATTAAAGTCAATGTTTTCAATTGATGAAGTTAAGGCTTATGTTAGTATGCTAAATAAGTAAAAAAAGAAAGAAGGCAGGAAGGAAGAGGAAGAGAGAAAAAAAGAGAGGTGGAGGGAGAGAGAGGGAGAGAAAGATGCAGAGAATAAACATGAGATAGGTTTGTGTCTCTCTGATTTAACAGTCTGGTCAGATGTGCAGTCGGGATAAACAGGTGGTTCTGCCTTCTAAGGTCACCCAGAAACTAGGTTTTCTTCTGTTTTGTGGTGGTATGGCCGAGTTGTCAACCCAAACTCCTGGAGTTCAGCTACCAAGAATTAAGGTTAAAATAGATAACATAAGACATTAGCTTGGGTAAAAGTGTTGTGGTTTCTCTTGT
The DNA here is from genome assembly GCF_048772815.1 of Callospermophilus lateralis. NCBI lineage: Eukaryota > Metazoa > Chordata > Mammalia > Rodentia > Sciuridae > Callospermophilus > Callospermophilus lateralis. Next base: position 147,586,485 of record NC_135309.1, read on the forward strand.
GAGATTTGGTCTCTAAGGGCTGTTAAAACCTTGGGCACGTAGTCAGTTACTTAACAACCAACAGGTTCTGAATACATGATGTTTTGTTTATAGTCATACAGTTCAGTTGAAAAGATAGGCAATTAAATAGAAATTAATAATGAAGTGTGAAGATGAGATATGGAGAGACATAGAGTACTGCGAGAACACAGGGCAGGAGAACCTAACCTAGTCTAGGGACAAAAGGATCAGCAATGGCTTCCTGGGGGGATTGATGCTGGACTGAGAATTCCGTGGAAGGTCTTGGTCTCATTTGGGTGGAAAGTAGAAATCATTCCAAGGGTGGGAACAGAGACATGGTGTAACTTTAAGGAATCTTCCGAAGACAGAAGTCATTTACAAGCCTGCTGCAAAAAAATCTTAACCCAAGGCAGAAGCAAAGGGAAAACTATGTAGAATCTATCCAGAAAGGAAAAAGGATTACTGAGCTGGAAGGAAATATTCTTGGCACTGGTCTTGTAGCAAACTATAGAATCATGATGAGCCCCAGATTCTGGGTCATCTGCAGTGATTTGAAACATGGACCTGGTTATTGTTTGGCTATAGGCACCAATAAATCGATCAAGCTTTTCAACAAGAATTAGAATATTCCTATAATTCTCCATTAATCACGTCTTTTGGAAAGGTATGAAGTGGTAGGAGTCACATCTGTTTGGTTGTTTGGCACCAAAGTATTAGCTCTCCTAGTGTTTATCTGTTGTTTCTTTACTAAAAAATGTTGTAAGTTGGAATCATGATGAAATCTATTTTATTTGGAGAGTTGCTTTGAGAATAGATAGCAAATAGTCCTTAGAAAGAAGAGTCAGGAAAAAATATTGTAAGATAATGATTGGATAAGAGTGAGGAACTAAATTGAACATTGTTGCTAGTTTGGAATGAAATGTCTTCTTCCTACTTAGGAACAAGATGCGTCCTTTCTGGTATGTGTGTGTATGAATATATGTGTATTTCAATATATATTTCTCTCTATATGAAGTACATATATATGAAATATGAAAATATGTTTTAAATCGAGCATTCATCTAAGTACAGGTTCTGAAGTGCTGCATGATTTCAATTTGTCCTTTCAAAAAATCATTCATTTATAAGCACTGGTGAGTGCCTGCTGTGGTGAAGTGTTGCTTGGTATCGCCAGGTGTTGCAACAATACTTCTGGATGTTGCTAGGTGACAGGCATGAAGTCTATGACAACAAGAAAAGCCAATCCAGTTCATGTCAGAAAACAGGGTTGGAAACTGAGGCACACCACCCTTCATCTTTACTTCTGAAATTCTGGCTAGTTATTCAACCTTTTCCTATCAAATCTCTCACCTATAATATGAATGATATTAGTATTTTTCTTTCCTCTTTTACTCTTCACTCCTACTCGATGGCCAACTCTATCACTACTGGCTCCTTCACTGTGGCTCGGATTTGATACATGTTGGATAAAACCAAGTATAGAACACACTAAAAGATTTCATTCCAAGACTATCTCATGAAAGGTGATTCTAAACATATTTCTCAGGAGGAGGAATTGTCTCCCCATTGTAGATCCTCTAGGTTTTTACTCACAAGAAGCCAGCTTAGGTATCTCTTAGAATTAAATCAAACTGAGGTCATTTCCATGGTCCACTCTACATCAGAGACAGGTTAGACAGAAGAGTAGAATATAGGAAGGTAATTTCTTCCAGTATTTGACAGCTGTAGTGGCATGGAGTGGTTCTTCACATTTATTGAATATTAGTGTGTGTGAGGTGCTGTGTTGAATATAGTCCCTCATTTGGTGTAAGAAACAAATCAGTGGTCATATTATTTTTCCCATGATATGGGAAAAAGGTTGAGGGTCAGAGAGACTGTGTAACATCCGTTCTAGTGTAGAGACAGGATCCAAACCCTTTTCTCAGACTCTAGTGTCCACTCTGCCTTTAAAGTTTTTCCTTGAGCCAGTAAAATCTAGACTCCTCACTGGTCTGGTTGGGTTAGTGCTTTGAGGAATTCAGGTGAATCCCAGCTGTCTCCTCCAATACTGGGCAAAAAAGGATAGACCGAGATGAGAGAGGAAGTTGGCTGGGATATTGTGGCTCAGGCTGCAGTCTTCCTGGCAAGAACAGACCATTTTTGTAGAGCAAAATGATTGGAGTTCATCACCCTCCTTCCCTTCAGTCTGGCCTTAAAAATACCAATAAAACATTTCCATTTCCCCACCCCTGCCCACCCAGGTATTTGGAGTTTTGGAAACATGATTACAAATTTATGTCTAGACCTGGTGTGGGGAGAAGGTGTGACAGAAGTTATCCTTGACCTGTTCGTTGTGTTGTCATTGTCTCCCACGTTGGCTTCCAGAGGACAGGGATGAGGCTGATTCATTGTGGAATCAATTCCCAGCATCCAGCCTGGTGTCTGGCCCACGCTCAGCAAGTGTCCATTGAAATGAATGGGTACTCCAGTGCATCCTGTTTCTAACTGAAGGAATCAAGTTTCAATTAAAATAGACAAATGCCAATCAGGTCAGTTCCAACTGTCTCTGTTCCTTGGGAAAGTGTGAGCTTGGTTTACTTTTAGTTTTACGGGTAGAATTGACGTTGTCTTCATGCCACATCATATTTTATTTAAGGGAAAGCCCTTTAACTGTGACACATGGATTCCAGGGCTACAACCCCTGGTGGTCCACCAAAGAATTTTACAAGTGGGTAGTAACATTTTTAACATGTCCATTTTATCTATGAAAATAACTGCCAACTTTTCCAAGCAAAAAAGTAAATTTGGAGAGAAATTATGGGAAGCCTGTAATGATCTTGCAATATATTAAGTTTGGAGAGCTTCTAAGAAAATGGTTAAGTTTCATTAGCACAGGAAGATCAGAAAGCAATGCATGAATGAGGACAGCTGCTCTGTGGACTGAGAGGGTCTATTTGCATTTTTGCTGCAAGGGTAGCCCAGGCCTTTTTACTAATGTTGGTAATGCTCTGGTGGTTAGTTTCAATGATTTTCTTTATTGTGACTTGCAGATCAATCTTCTACATTGTTGTTTCATTTAACCTCTATTCCCTAGGTTATTTCTTAAAGCAATTTATTGAGCATTATCTTAAATTGAACTGCATTTACTCTCCCTTGACCCAATTACTTAAATGGTCCACATCCATTTGATTTTGATTGTCTGTTCTCTTGCTATTTTCTTTCCCTCTAATTTTACTATCAGTTGCAAAAGAGACTATCTAGTTGTGGAGTCCCTTCCTTCCCAAACCACTCTCTGTGGGAGCAACACAACCCAGAAGGCAGCTCTTCTAATTTGAAAAATCCCAGCTCTTGCATCTGAGTACCGTTCATTTCAACAGTTCAATTCTACAAAGATTTATGAAGTGCCTACCTTGTGCTAGGACTCAGCTAGGAGTCATCTGCTTGCCCCTTCCTCCTCGGAGTGAAGTTGCTGGGCAGAGGTCCCTGATCTTTGAGCAGGGTGTAATAGCTCTGGATCTCGTCAGATTGTTTTCCAACACTGGTTTCAAGTGCTCTGGGTTCCTTTCAACACTCCTCTCACAGCACACAGCAAATGTCCTGCAGGTTAGTTGGCTGTGATCATTTGTGTGTTTGTAACTTCCAATTCATGAAAAAGCCCTGTTTCTCCAGGTGTCCCCCTATTACAGTCCTAAGAGTGGTTTCTACTCCTTTTCTAATAATATTTGTACAATGTGCTTGGTCCTGGTTCATATCTTGAATTGTAAAAAAAAAAAAAAAAAAAGTCAGTATCAATACAATTTGTCATTTTCCATTCTGAGGATTTTCTCTTTAAACTTCTGAACTCAAGGAAGATTCACCATCTTCCTTCCTTTCTCCCAACCCTTGTAAACTGTGTTTTTATTGGCCTTCAAACTTGTTTAAGTAGAACTAATGGTGGGAATGGAAATGACTTTTTCTGGGAAACCTGAATATTTATATTGCATGAGTAAAGACACCTTTAAACAGGGCTCCTTTTTGTCTTCCAGTTTCTACCCTTGTGTGAAAGTGACATTTTGTTAAGCTTTCCCATTATTTGTTAATCCTCACTTCCATCTTGTGAGGTCAATGCTGCTGTTGCCAATTTGCTGTTTAAAACCCTTTACCATCAATTCCCTATTAACCACTGAGAGTGCAGTTGGGGGTGGAATGCCCCTTGCTTGAGGTATCTGACCCTGTAGAGTTTTCACCAGTACAAACAGGATTTGCCCTGTTCTCATGAGACAGAGGAAAGATCTCCTTTAAAGCCACTTAGCTGCTCAATGACTGCAAAGCCAGAAATTCCAGATTTGGGGGTATTTGCCCTGATCACTCAACCATACTGTAGTTCAAGCCACGGGTTATATTTTGAGTGACAGCAATTTGATTCAACCATGACATTGAATAGAAGATTGAATTACCAGGGTGTTGAGTTTACTGAAGGGAAAGACAAAACAAAGTAGGAGAAATGATGGCAGAGGAAAGAGGCAGAATTTGGTGGCAAATTGAAGGAAATGGAATTAGTCTGTTATCTGAAAGAGCTGTGGTCATGAAGATCACGCTCATGGGCCCATGAAGTATATTTTAAAAGCCATGTGCAATTTGGGTTCTCCATGAAATGTTGTCTATGTTCAGCCCAAATAAGGCACTGATTCCGAACCAAAAAGAAAACAAAAATAAAAACTTATATGCTTAAAAATATGACTTGTGGTCTTAGAAATGCTTCTCCTTCTCTTTCTTGTTGGACTTATTCTATGGCAAATGAAAGATTTGACTACTCTCATTTTATCCCTGCCCCCTTTACTGGTGGTGACTGGATTCCACTTGACTCTTAATGGTGTGAGGATATGGCCATTTGGCAAATAACTGAAGAAATAGGGCATGATCTTTGTTTGTTTGTTTTCAGCTGTATTATAGTCCAAAAGGAAAAGTGGTTCTGTTACAAGTTTGCTATAATTTTAACTGTCTGGGTTGTAATACAACTGTGTACAAAAAGCTGATGGGCAGGCAGGGTCTTTTGAACATTAGATGGCAAATATTCTTCTTATGGAATAAGCAGGTTCCCTCCATTGGAGGTTCAAAACTTTGTGTAAAAATGTACTTCTTTACTGCAGAAAGTTTTTTTTTCTTTTTTTCCAGAATTAAAGAGAAATTTCTAATGTAAAGAGTCTAGTGTGAATAATATCATCTTGTCTGTACAAAAATTCTGAAATAGTTCATTTGAAGGTTTTGAGTTTATTTTGTGTGCAAAATACAACATCTCAGAACTTTCCAATGTTCACATTGGGTACAGTATATTTGACGATAAGAGATCAATTTTCCCTGTTCGCTCTGTCAACTGAACACATTTCCCCTTCCATCTATAAGCTTCAATAGAGAGAGACTGGCTACTTTCGGCATTTGGCATTTGTTATAATAGTTTGTATTTTTTCCAGATGACTTTAGTGTATATGTCAGCGCTTTGAATGTAGAGCTCTAGGTTTTTTTTTTTTTTCCAAGCAGAATTCAGTCTAAGTTTTCTATATGGATGAAAATAAAGCCATATGGAAAGATTTCATTTTTCAAATGTACTTTTACCAGACAGAAAACTTTGAATACTACTTTTGTAGAAAGCAGGTTGAGTTTGTTTCGTGTCATCCTCACTCTGCTGACTCTGAGTTTGCACTCAGAGCATTACACTCTTTCTTGGCCTTGCACGTATCTCCTGCCCTTGTTTAGACAGATGTGGAGAGTGAGGGGGACTTGGGCAGATATTTCGGACAGCCAGACAAAGTCAGACATTCTTGGAAGCTGATGCAATCTAGGTTTCAGAAGAGATCACAAAGCCCCAAAGACCTTTATCTGTTCCACAGGGAGGCATTGGGGAGGTCTCAAGCCAAGCAATGGCATCTGCGGCCCCTGCTGGATTGACACTTACAAGCCAACTAAAATGGAAAACGCTTTCCTGAGATAGCTGGACTGCCTTCATCTGGAGATCTTTGTAAAATTTGAAGAAAGTTCTCACAGAATCACGGAATAAAGATACCAGCCAAGAAATGTCCTGGAAGACATTATATATGTCTTAGGCAAGTGTATAACAATCAGCTGTTCAAAAAACAAATATCATATGCAACGTAGCTTGTAAACTATACTTTTCTTGAGAAAGATAATGGTCATGAATAGAAATACATCTGGGTTTCTTTAAAATACCAAGCACCCCACTCATGTATGAATATGTAAATTTTGGTTGCAATCAGCCACAATTGGGTGGCATCTCCTCTCACCTCCAGAGTGGGCGGAAGCAGGTTGGGGATTCTGAGGATACATTATGATGGGTAGAAGACCTAAGAGGGAAAACAGATTCCAGTGAGAAAACCAGTTGAAAAGACAGCCCATAAAAAGGAGCTTTAGAGGCATTTTCTTTACCAGTGAGATGCTCCTGGCTATTTCAATAAGGAGAGGTTGGCGGCTCACACACTATGGAAAAAACTGGCTAAGCATATTCAAAATTGTGTTTCTTAACAAAGTGATTGGCAGTGAAGTATAGATTAATATGAAAGATTCAATAAAATTTGAATTGAAAGCAGCTGTAAAGTTATTAAAAATCAAGTAAGAAAGCACAGTATATTCTTGGTTTTAGCTGTTCCATTTTTTTTCTGGATTCTTTTTATTTTGGTGGTGTCTAATGGTACATAAATGAGACCTGAATTTTCTACTTAATTATTGTAAACAAAATTTAAATGTGTTTTATGTTCCCTTGGTGCTTTTGGTACCTGGTGCTATGCATATTGAATTGTATGTTGCAAATGCTTAGTGAGTAGGAGAATCTGCTTTGGTGGTTTGTGGCCAGTGTGTTTTCTCTTAATACTAAATTGAAGTGTGGTCATGCATTGCTTAATTGTGGGACACATTCTGAGAAATATGTCATGCAACTTTGTCATTGTGTGAACATCACAGAGTATACATATACAAACTAATATGGCTTTGACATCACTGGGTGTTATTATCTTATAGGACACAATTGTGCATATGGCCCGTTGTTGACCAAAATGTCACTATGTGGCCTATGACTGTGTACTGTACACACAGAAAAGTGCATCTATAGTTTGATATACTTTCACTAATTGAACATATTTGTATAACTAGAACCCTAGGGCCTACCTCAGGACTCCTCCAAATCACTACCTCTCCAAAGGCCACCATTGGCCCAACATCTAGCAGGACACATTAGTTTTGTCTGCTTTTGAACTTAGGAAGAATAAAGTCATGTGATACCAACCTCTTTGTGTCTAACATAATACATGAATTAATCTATTTGACTGAAAACAATTGACTGCTCCATTTTATAAATATGTCAGCATTTGTTAACCCATTCTACTTTTGATGAGGCCTTTGGACAGTTTCCAATATTTCATCCTATGAATGTCATTTGTATTTATATTGTTTTTGTAAACATTTGAAAGAATCCCATTGGGGGCCACATGCACTCATTTCTCCTGAGTATATACCTAAGAGTGAAATTGCTAAGTCATAGGATATGGTATGTTCAGCTTTAGTAGATCCTGCCAAAGAGTTTACCAAAGTGTTTATATTAATTCAGAAGCAAATAGAATAAATGGGAAAATAACAGAGTAGAAGGCAAAGGGGGACAGGGATGGAAGACATCATATACCATAGTGACTGCTATAGTTTCTTCAAATGTTTCTTTTAATCACATAGATATTTATATTTATATTAGATCTCAGTATGAAATATACTCCTTTTCTAAGTTACAATAAAAAAAGGTTAAGAAATAATTGTCTAATCTTTAGGTCCAAGTCCAATCCATCATATGGACTGTCTTGCTTCAGTGAGCAAGTGGTCCTGGTGAGAGTAAGTAATGGAATAGGCTTAGTCTGGAGGAGCCAAACCATAAGCTCTTTGAGGATCTGGACTAACGTTGCACAATGCTAATATTTAAAAACAGCCTGTGATAACTAGACAGAGAAATGAGAGCATAGTTTGCATGATGATTTGAGATTTGGAGACAGTCAAAGCAGCCACCTGGGTGATGTCATACCATTTATCTCAGCTGGGCCTGGGCACTGAAGATGAACCTGTGGAGTGTCCTGTGTAAAGGGCAAATTTCATTGTAATAAGGGAAACAGTTCAAATACAACACATATTTGCCTGAGTTTCTGGATCAATCACATGGAATGGTTAGGACTCAATAAAGAATATACCAGGGGCTGGGCAGGTGGCTCAAGCAGTAGTGTGCTTGCCTGGCATGCGCAGGGCGCTGGGTTCTATCCTCAGCACCACATAAAAATAAAGATGTTGTGTCCACCGAAAACTAAAAAATAAATATTAAAAAAAAAGAATATACCAAACCTCATGAGAGAGTAAGCACAGGTGACTTCCTGGAATCATGTCCTGGATCCATTGCTTCCTCCTCTCCTGTGCTCTTTCCTTTTATTTTTCTCCCTCCCTCCTTCTTTTCCTAAATTCTCCCTTCTTTCCTCTTTTATTTCTTTCCTTTTTTCCTTCCTTTATCTCTCTCTCTCTCTCTCTCTCTTTTATGTTAAAGTTCTGATTATAAAAGCAGCACTTATTACATAATGTGTTCTACCTTCCAGGCTTATGTTTCTATTAAAAGTGTACGTCTCATCATGTCATTCCCTTCTTAAATACCCTCCAATGTTCCCATTGTCTTTATGGAAACTTCTTCACACTGCTTTCCAGGCCTGGTGCCTCCTGCTCCTCCTGCCTCTTTGGCCCATTTGTATTTGCTTTTATTCTTATCAAGCTCCCTTTAGTTCTTTTTTGAATGTGCCAGACTGTATTTTTGAGGACTTAGCCTGAATGTCCTTTCCCCTATTTTGTGGCTGCCAATTTCTGCCTGTTTTCTAGGATATTTTCTCCAGCTTTTTCCCATAATGTGACTGACTCATTTACCCTTGCTCCCACTGATTCTTGTTCTTTTCTTAATATGCTATATTGTCTTTGCTTATTCCATTTTCTTCCCCACTGGATATGGACTCTGTTTGAGCAAGGGCAATGTCTCTGAATCTTTAAAACTGTATTTATCAAGTCAATCATAAAACCACAGGCATGTTCTCTGATCAGTGAAATTTCAGATGACTTTATTTTCAACTTCCTATTTTTATGTTGTTACTTATTTTTCTACCTGTGTTGCACAATTATGAAAATGTTACAATGAGTTAAAATATCAAAAATCAAGTAACTGTAGAAAAGAGGATAAAGGAGGTAATGAGTTCATAAATCTTTATCAGTGACTAGTATTTAAAGGGTGATAGAATCTAGGGTTCCTAGCTGCTCCTATCAAATCCATTTTTTGTTAGTAAAATTTAGTGTGGGGATTGCAGGATCCAGCCTATTAAAGGCAGATAGAACCAGAGAGGAAATAATTATAAAGAGGAGGAGGATCGTTTGAGAGAGATGGATGGAACCCTCTGTGAAAGTTCTTTGAAAAACTGGAAGAAAAAAAGAGTTTCAAGAAGAAGAAAAGTAAGAACTGCAGAACTTAGAAATAGGAGGAAAAGCAAGAAGAATAAGATGGAGAAAGTGCATAAAAGAGAAAAGAAGGATAAAGAAAAGAAAAAAAGAAAGAAAAGGCATTGCTTAATAGGGAAAATATATAGGTATCAGAAAGATGTTGGGGAACAGGTCAGGATGAGATGGAAAGTAAGAATGTGGATGGGTCCTACTCAGTGCAGGATATCTGGTCTCCTGCAGGAGGTAGGCCTGCCTCATTCAGCCCTCCAGGCAGGCACAGCCACCCCAGCCACAGGGTCCTGCGGAGATCCCAGAAAAGTCCCCTTTGGGTCGCTTTTTCCTTGGGGAGGTTTTGTCTTCCCAACTTAAGTGCGCTGGGCCTCTGGCGTGAGCCATGTATTTACATTTTGAAACGTGAGTGTGCAGTGTGAACTCTCCCTACCCTGCTGTATCTGTGTGCCTGGGACAAAAGACATGACTGAGCTGTCAGTGCACGGAGGTATGCAGCCGGCTGCAGGTCAGGTCACAGAGCAGAGCTGTTTAAAAAGCATGGGGCTCCTCTCGGGAGACAGCTGTGAGTCCATGCCGCATTTGTCAGCTGTGCTAAAGACGGAACAGAGGACAGCAGGGAACGTCTAGCACAACACTACATGAGTGGAAGGACGCCATAAAGTGTTTTAAACGGGTGTGAAGTCAGGTTTGAAGTGTTGGGGTCAGAGGGTAAGCTCGTTTCCCCCTGGAGCCTCAGTCATTCTCTGGCAGATTTTCAGAAAACTAGTTATGGTGGATGCAAAGTGGCTCCATTGAGGCCCATAGACCTCGAGGCTTCCTGCTAGTTTACCAGGATCAAGAAGATAGATGGAGGTTTTCAGGTAGGTTTTAACTCAAGTACCAAGTCCCACTGATTGACAGAGGCTCCCTGGGGCACTGTGTTGAGAACAATTCTAGGCCAGTGTCCAGTAGTGATCATATTTCCTTGGGCTTAAGAGGGGATAGTGGTCATATTGTATCATTTATGTTCTAGTGCTTCCATAGCTTCTACTTTAAACATCCAACAAATGGTCTTCGAAATGCATAATGTTGACCACTGTCTAGTAACTCTGCCTAATAAAATTGATCTTGAAGTTGAAAAGGCTAATGCAGGTAGTTAAATTGCTTCTGTGATTCCCGGGGAAGAACTTAACAGTCGTGAGTGATGAAATACAATACATGGGACAGCACAGGTTGAGCAGCTTGAAATTTGTTTTACATTGTGGACTTGAATTTATTTATAAGGTGATAGAGGTTATTGATGAGGATGGTTGTTGAATTTGTAAACAATCACAGAAAGTGGGGTTTGACAGGGCTAGATTGACCCACTCGCTCAAGGGACTCCTCTTTTTCTGTCTTTAGCATGCATTTTAGGCAACTGTCTGTTTGCTTTCCCAATTGACTGATTCATACCCAAGGTTATATTCTCCACTTTGAAATCTCAGTATAATATTTTATAACCTATTGTGAAAACTATTTGGCTTGCAGATACATATACTCAAATGAAAAGTATTGAGGAGCATTCACACCTCTGTCTTTGGGAAACTGTTAATATGCTTTAAATCTTGCATGGGTTTTACAGCAAGATAATCCTAGCTTCAATCTGAGCTCAACCACACATTCGCTGGAAAATTTGTAACAAGTTAATTGAGACCACATAACTTCAGTCTGTTTTCTGTAAAATGAGGACAATAATGTCTCCTCATGTAATTGTTGTGAATGTTAAATAAGAAAATGCGTATCTGTTAGTGTTCTTAGTTGCAAGCAACAAAATTTGCTTTAGCTAATTTAAGTAGAAAGGTATCTATTAAAAGATATTAGCTAACAGAGATAAGGGGAGTGCAGAAGGAATGGGCTCTAACCTGGGCTTCCAAAAAATCACACTGTGGACCTGCCTGCTAAAGAAGTGAATCCCAAGTGACTCAGGTTACCTCTGCCCTAATCAGAAATGGATAAATCAAAAGTAGTTCATAAATGCATTCTACTGCCATGTATGACTAATTAAAACAAATAAAAAATTTAAAAAAAACTTATAAGAAAAAGAAAAAAGTTGTCCTTGCTGTTGGCAGTTCTGGAAGAGTCTAATGCCTCCATCTTGGTGCTGACCAGAAAGTCTGGACTCCCTGAATGGCTGGCATATAATTGTGTACTTCTTTCTTTTCTACCTCATCCTGCCATGTTGCTCTTCAAAGTGTTGTTCTTTCTACAAAGATGACTTCCAGATGCTTCGCATTTGGTCCTCCATTGTTCTAGGCAAACTTGCTACCCAGATGACTTCTTTTCTGCTCTCCATTCCTTAAAATCTTAGTAATCTTGAGGACACAACTTAAGTTCTCTGTTCAAAGCTTTCTAACCTTCAAAATTTTGAAATGATCTCTTATCTGATGAGCCTTATTTCTTCCAGTGTGGTCTTTGTCTGTTATCTTAAAATGTGTCATGTGACATTTTTTTTTTTTTTAAAGTGCATCGTAAACTGCTTTCCTCAACTACACTGTACGTCTCTTGATAGCAAGGATACCTGGGTCCATTAGGGACCATGATGGATGCTGTGACCAGCTATCCAGATCTCTCTGAAAATGAAGGATTCTTCCTCCAGCAACTTTATGGCGACTTGGGACAATACCAAAGGGGCCTTCCCAGATTCCGCGCTCCCAGATTCCTCGTCCTGTGGGGCTGGCTGAGGTGTTTATTGAGATGACACTAGCTCAACTTCTCTCTCTTCTTAGCCCTCCTCTTCTGTGCCTTTCCAGCCTTAGATGCAGATCTCAAGGGCTTCCTCAGGCCCACCTAAGGGTATTCTCTTGGGAATCCAACCTACAACAAGAACCTTCTGATAAGATAAAAGCAATGAATAATTTCAAGGTTCTGAGCTTGAATAAACATGTTTGAAAGAAAAAAAGATGATTCAAATTCCAGCAAGGCTTTTGATACCTTGTATTTGAAATCAGAGCCATGAAATTATTATTATCATTCACAAATGAGGATCCTAAACCAAATTAATGAGTAAGCTCATTATTGACAAAGGTGTGTCTTTATATTCAGGTAGGATCTATCACTTTATTCAGAGACTGATGCCCAGATTCACAAATGGAACAGTTTTAACATGTTTGTCTTATTTCTTACATGCAGAAACTATCTGAAAACTACTAGTGAGTCCTTCATGATGGAAACTGAACAAATCAAAATGTTGTTTATCGGAGTTTCCCAAATAATTTCTAGTTTTGAGGCAAAACTAGAAATAAAAATAGCCTAAGCAAATTTGTTTAAAAATTGCATTTTCAAATTTACCATCAATTTTATGTATGTGTGTATATATATATATATATATATATATATATATATATATATATTAGCTTTATTATTTTATAGTGAGAATTATGCATTTGGGGATCCATTAACTGTTATTTTGTAACACTTCTATTTACAAATGGGACTATATTTCTTATGGAATTTGTAATCATATCGCATGTACAAAATTGCTGTTTTCCTTCCTCCATTAATCAAAATCATTGGGCTGGGGATGTGGCTCAAGCGGTAGCGCGCTCGCCTGGCATCCGTGCTGGCGCTCACCTGGCATCCGTGCGGCCGGGGTTCGATCCTCAGCACCACATACAAACAGAGATGTTGTGTCTGCCGAGAACTAAAAAATAAATATTAAAATTCTCTCTCTCTCCCTCTCTTTTTCTCTCACTCTCTCTTTAAAAAAAAGTCTTAAAAAAATCGTATAGTTAGAATCCTAACTTTAGATTCCCTCTGATTAGTCTGTGCCTCTTAGTTTACACAGAGGGGCATAGGAGATGAAAAACCTTGTCCAGACTCCAGAACTGTCTAACAGCCTAGTCAGGCACCTAATCCAAGACTTTCAGATCCCACCTGTTGTGCGTGGTGGTCCTTTCCCTCTGTCTGTCTTAGGGGATTATCTGTGTAAATCATCTCTCCTGCAGGCCTAAAGGATTTTTTTTTAATGCCATGCCAAATAATTTAGGTATTCACAAATCAAAACATTTAAATTCTATAAAATGACAAACAACCAAACAAGTTTAATTTGGCCAAGGGATTAATGTTTGGGGCCTCTATGATGCCCAGCAGGTGTGTAGACAGATGCATTGACTTCTCAAATTACTGTTATACCTGCCGTAGTGACATGTGGTGGCTTGACATGAGCAAACGTGTGGGGGATGGGTCCATCTCCTTCTCTATCTTAATGTAATTAAAACCAGCTCAGAGGTTTGGGCATCAAGAAAGTACATTTTTTAGTATCTCCCCTTGTTCCCATAATAATCTTTACACTCCTACCTTCTACACCTCATGGAAATTGGTGAAACTGTGGCTTGTGCCTTTCAGTTGAGGTTGAAAAAAACTTGGCTGGTTTTGGGCCCTTTGCAGGGCTGTGTGTCTGTCATCATTTATAAACTTGGAATTGTTCTTCAGTCTTCTAGTGGGAGAGAAGTGTGTCTTTCAATTTAGCTAGGAACCAAAGACCGAGCTAGTGTTGAGTAAGTTGTGATTTAACTTTCATTTGGTCACTTTGGTTCTCCATTGATAACCACAGGAGTATATGCAGCAGAATAAATATCTGGGTTATATTTGGCTGTCTTTATGAATTAAATCCATTTGAACAGCAATAACCTGTTCTGCTACTCTGAAAAAAGTGAGGCCTAGCCCCAACTGTTACACAGGTTACCTACAACCTGTGTAACAAAACAAAACAGCAATGACCATAAAAAGATAGGAGAAAAAATGGACATAGTGAATATGTGCACCCTTTATAAGAATAAACCAAACATTCAGTTTCAATAGTATCAGTATGCAAATTTCTTTGTTGGGGTTGTAACATATTTTGGAAAAATAGTTTAGGGCTTGCCTAAAATTATTATGCATCAGATAATGGAAGCTTGGTTTCTGGATCCTGATCCTCTAGGGGTAGCTACCTCAATAAGCACAATTATTTCTTTTGGGTGGAATAAAATGTCAGCTTGAAACTGTGCAGTTGCAACCTGTCTTGGGAAGAGCTCCTTCCCTAGTTCTCACGCCATGATGTTTACAGTTAACCCCATTTCCCAGCACACTGATTACTGGCAGATAGCTCATCCCTGACATGCCAGCCAGATTGTGCATGGGTCTCTGTAGATATTCTTTCAGCCAAATGCAGCCTTCAAAGTTCTAATTTTTACCAATAATACTCCATTATATTAAATGACTATCATTATGCATAGTGGGGTTTTTAGTCCTACTTTTGAACCTCAATGTTATACAAATCACATTTTTAAGGCCAGCTCTTTATTCATACCACTAATACTGCTGTAAACACCATTCATTGACTGTTAGACACTATGATAGAGGCTTTACCTATTTAATTTCTCCTGTAACATTGCAAACTAGGTAATATTATATCCACTTTAGATACATATATTAAAAAAAAAACTATCTTGTGAGAAGTGAAATAGCTTACCTGGGATCCCACACCTGGTTTGTAAGACTTGGAATTCAAAGCCAGTTCTGTTGTATTCAAGCTTGAGTTTTTCATTTTTTTAAATTTTCATTAGGAAAATACTATCTAAGTGATGCAAATAATTTTAAGGTGGATTAACCTGCTCGTTTCTTATGTAATAGTTGAATACAGAAATGTTTTGTTTTTCTGTTTTCTTTTTTTCATGAATGTTGTAAGTCACTGCTTTGCAGGTCCTAACATGGTGGTTGTAATACTCATATCACAAGCCATATGTAGCAGTGATAAAGGACACCTGGGTTTGAATCCCTCTCAGTCCCCTACAAGTCATGTGACCCTGGGTAAGTCATTCAATTGGACCTACAATATGCTGCAGCTGAAATCCCACTTCAATTTTCTTCTGCCCAGAAGCAGGAGAGCTGGCTCCCTCATCAGCCACTCACTGGCTAACTCTCACAAAGTGGAGGGGCAAGACAGCATGCAAAGCCCAGGCACTTTCAGCCCTCTGCACCTGTGACAAGTGGTGCTGCCCATGTCAGCCACAAAAGCACAAGAAACTGGAGGGGATGGCCACAGCATTAGCAGACTAGCTCTGAGCAAAGGACATGCAGAACCCTTGCAAGTCTGAGAATCATCTTGCTCTTTAGATAATGTATTACAGGCATATCCCTGCCATTGGAATGGCTTCTGTGGACCCAGACCTGTGACTTCTGCCATTCTTGAGGACACCTGGAAGCCTTTTCTCTGTGCCTCCTTTTTCTGCCTTGCTAAGCAGTGGTCTGGTGCCCAGACGCCAAGTGTGTGAAGAGGAGTAAGGCAAAGTCTATGCCACTTGCAGAGCCCCATCCTGTGAGGGAAGCAGCCACGTATACAGTTGGCTAACTTAGTTCCTAAAAAACAATGCCACTGAGGCCATCAAGACCTAAAAACACCTTGTTATGGGAGCACAAGAAAAAGAGTAGGGAAGTCCTATGGTGGCTGAGAGGAAAAGCTCCGCCGCAGTGCTGGCATGTCAGCTGATCCATGAAGACAAGTATAAGTGAGATTCTGAGATGAGAAAGAAAAGAGAGGGCATGTCAAATGGAGGAAACAGCATGAGCAAATGCCACGAGAAATGAAGCATGTGGTTTCCCCGGAGCCTGTGACTATGCCCTTCACTACCAGGGATACCTCAGGGGGCTGGGAGCCAGGGGAAGCAGGGCCATAGTGCTGTGGAGACTTTTCACACACAGGGACAGTGCTTCCGAAGCAGTGATTTGATCACCTTGTGCTGGAGGTGTTCTTTGGCAAACCATCCTTATAAATGAATGTAAGAGGAGATTCTAATGGAAGTTTCTATTACAACCCAGTGATGATGGAAGCAACATTCTGCACCAAAGTGCCAGCCCAGGATTTACAAAGCCGGTGGCCAAGCACTTAAAACCTTGACTTCTTCATGCATATTGAGAGCATGCAACGGTTGTTCAGAGGAGCACTCATGAGAAGGATTTGTCAAGAGCATTTTTGGGAAGAATAATTTTCAACCCAAAATAGTCTCCATTTTTCATTCTTTTCAAATAAAGAAGAGGCTTCTAGGGCACCACTTGGAGTTGTATGTCCCCTTGAGCTTAGGAGGTACAGTGGACTCATGTCTGACATCACCCAAGATGTTCCAAATGCAAGAGATCGGTGGCTGGGCACTGTGACCTGAGGTGCTGTGGCTGTGGGGTTGCCTGCACTCTTAGGGTTGTGGGCACAGATTAATGGCGACTCAGTGAGCGATACCTGCCATGGCATTTCCTTAAGTCCCAACCAAAAGGGCCTCTCAGAGGGCCATTCAGACTTTGGCAGAGGAAAACTTGGAGGTACAGCAGGGTTTCTTAGGCTCAAGGAAGGAATAAGCTACTAAATGGAATAGAAATACTTTCTGCTGGTTGCAGATCTGTCCTTATGGAGATCTTCACGGCATCTGGAGACGTGCCTATGGAAGATTCCTCTGTAGACACCTACCAGGTCCAGAGAGTGGCCGTACTAAAGCATCACAATGCCAGTCGAGTGAGAATGTCTCTGCCCTGTTTTCTTTGTTTCTTCCTGGAGTCTAATTCAGAGGCCTCAGGAAGCACATTTAGTAAGCTGGGGAAGGAAGTGCAAAGCTGTGGGCTGTGGCAGAGAAAAGGGATTGTGTTCATCCCAATTTCTGACCTTAAGCTTCTTGCCTATAGTATGTCTGAAGTGTGGGGTAGGAGTGAAGGACAGAGGAAGAAGTCTTAACTTTGTAGCAGGATTGAAGTTTACATGTGATTGTGCATTTTAAATAATGAAATAAGAGTATTTATATTTCCTAAAGGTTATCAGACGAGTCATGGGTCCACCCAATTTTTTTTTTAATCCAGGTAAATTGATCTCCCAATGAGATCCCACTGAATAAGTTGTTTCTTGGGTAAATCCCATGAGTTAGGCTTATTTAATGTAATGGTTACTTTACTAATTTTTCCTAAGATTGTTTCCATGGGAAAAAACTTATCCCATCCCTCAAAGATGGAATATAGCCCATGGACACTCCCTTATCTGATACCATGATGGTTTTAATCATGCCAGCCAATACATTCATGGTTGTCACTTAAGAACCAAATGAATGACTTTGAGGCTTCTAGGTTCATGGCTAAGGTAGAGTGCACTGAGCTGCTGTCTTCAGTGTCCTGCCTACATTGACACCAGCATCATTTCTGTGGCATCGAGTCCAGGGCTCAGGCCCTCACCTTTCTATCTTCATGCTTGGCCATAGACCCTCATTTGGGGGTCCCTTACAGGATACTGATCCCACAGCTTCTTGTCATAGGAAAGGAAAGTGATTTTCCCTGGTAGAGACTTGAGAGACTTCTAGGACTTGGATCAAAGCAATCTAGATGCTAATGCCAGGGGGTAACTGTATTGTCTGAGCTCTTCAAACAACTATGTGCTAAACCTTGCTCAAAGAACCTGAACTTTCTATTCAATTATGCTTAAGTTTTGTGAAGCAAAGTTTTTTTTTTTTTAAAACCAAGGTTGATAAAATTTGTCCATGGAACAAATCCAGCCATCTGCCTATTTTTCTGTGGCCTGGGAGCTAGTAATGGTTTATTATATTTTTAAATCAGAGGGAAAAAATCAAAAGAAAAATAATATATTGTGACATATGAAAATTATATGAATTTCACATTTCAGAGGCCACAAATAAAGTTTTATTGGAACACAGCCACATTCTTTCCTTTACTGATTGTCTATGGCCTACAGTAAGAGTTGTAATACTTGTGACACAGACCATATGGTTCTCAAAGCCTCAACTATTTACTCTCTGGCCATTTCTGGAAAAAAAGCTTGCCAATTTTTGACCTAAACTATTATGATACCTCCTATTCGAAATTTCATTTTGTTCTAAGATGTTCTCTTTTGCACTCATTAACTGTTTTACTTTTGACTTTGATGTTTGGTTAATAGTAATGAGGGGGTTGCTGACCTGGAAAATAAATCTTCTCCTGTTATTGCAGTGTAGTAGAAAGAATAGAGCACCCAACAGGACTGGGACACCAGGCTTGGTTTTGTCATTAACTAAGAGACCCTAGCAAACCATTTGACCTTTGGGGGCTTTGAGAAATGAACCATTTCACAGATTTTCAATCTGTGCCTTGAAGAGTTCTAGTCAGTCTTGGAGTCCTTTGAGGGTCAAAAAGACAGGGGCTTCACTAGCCCACTACTTGATATTCAACCAGGGTCCCCCCTGGAGTGTGGATTTTACATTCTGGTTATTTGCATTTAATGGATAGAAAGGATTGACTGCTAAGCAGGTTTTGAAAAGCTGCAGAATCAGATCAATCCCCAGTGTTCCTCACAGTCCCTGGAGGCAAAGAGGAAGGAAGAGCTTTTGGGATATGATACTACTCAGGTTTAAGCCATAGGCAGGAGATGCTGACCTTCAAATTCTAAATCCAGCTTGTTGGCATGTTATGTAACAGTCCACCTGTTTCAGTTTTCCCATCTGGATAACAGAAGTAGCACATAACTAGGTTCTTTAAAACATGGTGATTATGGCAGAATATACCATTCAAAAAAAGAGATGGTGGCCTAGATGGCTTATTTCCATCTTCAGCTTACTAAAACCTCACTAACGCAGATTCCATCATGGAAACTGAATGGTGAGGAAGCATATTATTTCTTTCATATCAACCTGGAGATTGACAGAGCTTGGATAAGCAAGGGATTTTGATTGGTAAAGTTCATTAGAAAGCCTTTGAATAAGGGTGAACACAATAAGACACCATTTTCCCTACTCCCTAATGTGAACATGAGTGGGTATTTTTAGATGCATTATCGTTGAGTTGATAAACATCTTCAGTTATTATTTCAAGAAGGCAAACTTAACGGAATTTGCACTCCACATCCCTGTGTTTTTTCCCCATTTGCAAATGACCATTCATCCGCCCACTTGAAGTGATTAATGACAGAGGGCAGGCAAATTGCTTAAGATACAGATTTGATTTATTTTTCCTGAATGTTGCTTAATGGTGGTTACATTGGGGAGATGGTACTGATAATTTTTTCTACAGTCAAATTTTGTAAGTATGAGTGAAAGAGATGTTCAAAGGAACAAGGGAAGAACACATTAAATTTTATTTAGATAGCCACACCTAATTTATATATTAAATTTATTGACTACCAAATGCCAATCAGTGTAGTGGATATGACCAATATATTGGACAGAGTCTGCTTGCAAGGGACCTACTGTCTGTAGAGGAGTTCAGGGGAAAAGAGGGGACCCTCTCTGCTTAGCTCAAATACCCCAACCCTTCCTCGGGCCACTGGATATTAGTGATTTGAAACTCAGCTGGAGGAAAGGGTTGAGCTTGATGGAAACATTGCATGACGTGGATAATTCTCTTATCTTTACAATCCTCTTCCCCAACTTTTGGTTTTGACAGCAATGATTTATGTTTCAGATCATCTTCAGATAGGATTTTTGAAGAGGCTACATGAACAATTGCATCCATCTAGCATGAGGTTTGGAGCATTGTCTGCATGGAGCATTTGGGAATAGAATTGTGGATGCTCTGAATCCAAATCTTCCAAATGTGATGTTTTACTGCCAGGGTTCCCCCCAGGACATCCTGGAATCTCATCCTTGGTCTGCAGTTGAGACTGAATTGTTGGCTCTGTCCCTCATTCTGTCACTCCTGGCCAATCACTTGACTTCCTTCTCAGGTTCCTGGATGGGGCTGGGGGCTTGCCCTCCCTCTACTCACTCTCTCTCATAGCATTGTTGGGGTAATTCCCTGGAAGATTGCTCTTAACCACTTGGTTGTCACTGGAAGCTTCCATGACTGTATGTGATCAAGACCGAGAAGACATGGAATGAAGTATCCCAAGATTTACAATCACACTGGGGTGGCTGGAGGAATGAAGGGTGTATTTCAAAGTGTGGTTCAATCTCCTGAGCTGGGAACTTTGAAAGGAACTTGGACTTTGGGGGGTTCAAATTTGTTAGTTCTTGGCCAAGCACAAGTTTCCATTCCTAAGGAAGAAGTCTATAAAAAGGCCATTTGGACTTCAAAGAGATGATATTTTGATGCATTAAGTGTACATATGAATCAGAAACATGTGGATTAAATTTCCCGTTTGAACACGTGGCCTTGAAAATTTTCAGGGGAAAGTGTCTGGCAAAGTGTGCCTGGGATTTGGCTAAGGACAGAGCTTTTCTCATGTTTGGGAAGTTTTATCTTCTTCACATGCCCCCTGTGATGTGATTGACACAGCTCTAATGTAAACCCAGAGAGTGGCAGTGGAAAAATTACCTTGTGATGAATATATATTGAGTTTACCAAAAAGGAAGAGGATATACGAACCTTCACTAGAAGGGTGACTGCAGTTTACAGAAACTCCAAACCCACCAAATAATTTTTTCCTGGAATAAGGACATGGGAAAGCAAGACACCAATTACACTGGCGACAAGTGCTGGGGAACGGTTGGCTCTGTTTAATGACTAGTGTCCTGCCCTTTCAGTCTAAGGCCACCATCAATATTGATGTGACCCTTGCTAGGCAGCTCTTAAAGATCTTGAGAGATAAACCAGTTCTTCTGAGCAGTTCCTTAGTAGCTGGTCTCTGCACAAACTTTGGTTAAGTGTTCATCGGCAGCTCACTGTCTGTAGGATCTATAGGATGCCTTCCTGGGTTCCTCTGGAAGAGACTGTCTGCAAGCAAGAGGAGCTAGAACACTGCATTAATGTCAGCTTCAGTGATACTCTCCAGGGAGCATGAATGAGTCCAAATGCAAACCCGTTCAAGTACAAAAATATTCTCCATCCATCCTTGAGAAGGGTATGGAACCCAAATCATTGTTTGGCTGAATGTCAGGCATGATGTATATTTTTCCTTTTTGTTCAATAAGAATGTATTATTTTCTCTGGACATAAATAATTTTTTGTGAATTGTACCAATTTGGAAAACACAATTATACAGAACAAAAATCCTTATGCCCTCATAATAGTCACCATGATCATGGACAGTTTTTCAGGACATCAACTATTTTCCAAAACATGACTTTTCAAATTCCACAGAACAGATGTCTTAGAATCTACCCAATCTCCAATTGTTGATATTTAGTTTGTCCCCCACCATTTTTTAAGTTTTGCTATGATAATGTGGCGATAAACATTCCTGAACAAAAATCTGTGTACTTATTTTTGATTATTTCCTTAAGGTAGATTCCTAGCAGGAAGATTTCTGATTTAGATGGTGTGAACATTTTTATACATTTTGATATATTATGCCAAGGAGATTTCCAGGAAGTTTGCGTTAATCTATACTCCCATCTGCAGTGTGCTTCAGGGTCTCATCCATTCTTTGAAAGGCGTTGCAGTGTTGCAGACAGCTTCTTTATTCATGAGTAGCCTCACAGATGGGGGTATTTTTGAATCTTTTTTCCTCTAATAAGAATAGCAGTGACCATTGAGGACATGGAAGAGGTGAGAGCCCTGCAGAACATTCAGAAATATCTTGCTGGTTTTAGAGTATCTTGGCTAACATTCCCTTCAACCCAGCCCACCAAGACTCTAGTTATGCCCTTTTTGAATTGATCTAAGATTCTGTCTGGTTGCTTCCCTACAACTAGCTCAGATTGGATGCACAGTAGAGGTTTCTTTTCCAAGCTTACAGTACAGTTTATCTTTGAAAGACATGAGAACTATACCTCTGACTTCCCAATCA
Organism: Callospermophilus lateralis; assembly: GCF_048772815.1. NCBI lineage: Eukaryota > Metazoa > Chordata > Mammalia > Rodentia > Sciuridae > Callospermophilus > Callospermophilus lateralis. The sequence goes on from NC_135309.1 coordinate 147,608,650, forward strand.
AAGAGGTTAAATGGGAGCCAGGATCTAGGAAAATGAGGCAGTATGTGGCCCCAAATCAGGATGCTATTCTTTGCATTGGCTAAGAAGGGTTACCTACTTTTTGACAACTAGACTAGAGTTGAATGAACTGTAATTTCTTATTCATTCCTCCTACCTGCAAAAGTCAACGGGTCTCCAGGAGGATGGCACTCCATATGTATAATAGTCTCTTCATTTAAGTGGGGGATTATCTTCCAGAATCTGTGATCCCAGCTCACTTCTGTGTCATCTCTCCCTTCCTCCATGGCTTAGGAATTCAAATTAGCATTAAAGCTAGGTTAAGTAACATGCACTTTGGGAAAGAAAATTTTCTGTTAAGCAAGCCATCAAAGCCAAATACACAGATTTTGAAGTTATTGTGTTGAATTATCCATGATAAAAAAATCCACTCTCTTCATTAGTCAAGTACTTAAAGTAGACTATGTGGAAATAAAAAAAAACAATAATTTTTAAAAATTTAAAAATTAAAAGGAAGGAAAGAAAAAAGAAGAAAGAAAGAAAGAAAAAAAAAAAGAAAACCCTAAGAAATATTCAATTACTTTGGGTCACATAGCATCTTGACAGGTATAATTAATGATCTAATTTCCTGAGTGTCCATAAGACCTTAAACACACAGACACACACACAGACACACACACACATAACAAAAAACCAAACAGGTAATTAAAGTGCTTCCCATTTTTAACGAGTAAACCCTTCAGAGACCTGGCAGGCAGTATCCGGACTCCACCTCCCACTCTTTATTAACTGACATGTCAAAGAAAAAAGCCATATTATTTTTATGTTCCCATGGCACAGAAACTAATTTTGGGTATTTTAGGCCAGGGAGATTTATAGATCAGCATCAGAAACTTTTCGTGGGTTCCTAAGAGAGTAGTAACATTCCAGAGTTAGATGGATTTAGTATCCGCCTGGTTTAAAATACAGGATCCTGTCAAACCTATGGGTATCCCTGAGTAACCTTCTATTATGGTCCAGCTGTTCCTTAAAAGAGGCCATGGAAAATGTCAGGACACTGTGGCGGGTCTCCCCTCCATTACTGGGTCACCTTAGGGAGGATTGGGTTGAGCAGGAGAATTCTGTGTCTCTCAGGAGAATTGCCTGCCCGGTGCTATTGGTCGGGGCCCCTGGGCTGAGCAGCCCAGGAAAGGGAGAGAAAGTGTACCTAGGAGCAGCCACAGCTCCTTCTCTAGATCAGCCTTTTGAGGGAGCCCCAGGAAGAAGCCAATTGATGTTAAGAGCACATTTAAAAAAAAAAATCATATAAAGCTAAGCAGAGGATTAATTAAAAAAAATTTTTTGGTGTTAAAAAGAAATGTTTGTTGCTCATTTATTGGCCAAGGAGAAAGAAAGGCGTGATTCTCATTTGGCAGGATTAACTTCTTTTCCATAGGCTCCAAAGGAAGGTTTTAAAACTTTATATCCACCTGCAACATTCTCCTCTCTATTCTAATGGAGGTGATAATGAAATGCTTGTGGCTTAAGACCCTTAAGCTGCACAATTGGGTCGGCAAGGAACACAGCACAGTGTAGGTGACTTTGGAATCTGAGCAACTTGCATCTGAATCCTTCCAATCTGTACGACCTGGGACTCACAAAGCTGGGGAAATTTTAGCCTCTCTGGGCTTGAAGTTCAAGCTGAAAGTGAGGATAAGCACACTCATGTTATAAGGTTGGCTCAGGGATTCAACAAGAGAGAGCAGGTGGGTGTTCAGCAGTGTCCGACACCACAGTACATAGAGGCCTTCGGATGATTATTGAGGAACACCAGGGGGAAGGACCACGGATGACTGACCAGATGGAAGCCATGAAAGCTGAGAGCAAGGAGGCAGGAACTGCTCTGTTAAGGAACTTGGTGAAACCTGCTTCCCTCTCTGCTAGCAAGCTCACAGCTGGCAAGTTCGGTGTGTTCTTTTTTCTCCACCATATTTTCCCCACATTGTGGTGCATAGGGTGCGACCACTGGGGGAATAAGAGAGTCAATTAATAGTGAATGAAGACAAAATCCTGGCTTAAGACCCATGATACAAGGAGATTTCCCTAATCCACTTTGATTTTCTCCTGCCCCTGCTTGTGTGTGTGTGTGTGTGTGTGTGTGTGGTGTGAACATTGTACGACCTTGAGTAGATTCTAAACTCTGGAAGGCTGGAGTTCTGTCTTATTCTTCTGTTCCCCTGGAGTGTTCCCCTGGCCTCTCCTCCCCTCTCCTGAAATCTCAAACATCACCGTTGGGCACACATTGGTGACTAAATGTACACACACTGAATCAAATTGGAACACTACGATGCCGTAGTGGAGGGGGAGAAGCAAATGGAGTTATAGATTTATGGGAATTTACACGGTCTGCAATTTGAGTGGAATGTTCTATGCTTCTGTCCCATTCCAAAAGGCTCAGGGTTTGGCCTCCTCTGCAGAATATCTCCACCAACCTGAGCAGGTTTGTCATGGGCTTGAAGTTCCCTTATTGACATCCATGAAACACACTTTCTCAGAAAGGCCTTACTTTAACTTTAGTTGACGCCAGTTTACAAATCTTTGCCAAGAGAGAAAGTCCTCTCTGCTTTACAATCACTGCAGTCTTCCAAGAGGCAACCTGGGAATACGTTCAGTTGTTTCTCCAGGACTTTGGTTTCAAAGTTGCACAGGTATGAGGAATATGACTCCTGTCTGATCATATTTCATGGCCACCACAAGTGGCTGCTAAGAGATTCCGCTTAAGGCTGCAGCTGGGGCTAGTTGGGTGCCTGCCAAGAGTAAGGGCATGATATATTTGTTGGCGTATATGGATGTCTGTTTTCATAGGTATACTATTCATATATATATATATATATTGCTTTGGGGAGTGAGGAGGAGTGGTGAATACTCTGTTTCCCCCCACATGGTTTGTAAGTTTATTCTCCTTTTGGTCTACCTGGCTTGTAACAGGGTGCTGAATATGACAGTGTCCTCAGAAATGGCCAAGAAAATTATTATCCATTGATGGGGCTAGGTAGGTATTGGGCATAGGGGTATTAAGACTTGCTGCTACACCCTGAAGTCATAAATCACCACATAGTTTCCGACATCTTTGCAAGAAACTTCAAGTGCTGTTTTACCCCCACCCCGCCCCTTTATTTGGGGAATGGCCTAAGGCCTGTAAGTCTGGGTGTCTGCATCAAGGAAACAGCTCATGGAAGATTTCCAGCAGATTTCCTTCTTATTTAAGGAAAGTTCCATGGCAAAGATAGGATTTCAAGTATGGTTCAAATAAAGAAAAAGAGAGGCCTTTGTGACTTGAGCTTTTCCTCCAATTCTGTTGCCCAGTTCTTCAACAAAAGTTTGACTTTATCTTTAAAGCACCTGAAAGTGTCTAGCTCAGTTCTTTGTATATATCGAGCACTTGACAAATATTTTTAAGTCTTCATAGGCTTTAATAAAATAATTATATATTGTCCAGAGTTAAACATGTATACTTTTCACAGAATTAGAGTTTACAGGATAGAAGAGACTCTCTCTCTCTCTCTCTCTCTCTCTCTCTCTCTCTCTGTGTGTGTGTGTGTGTGTGTGTGTGTGTGGTGTGCATGTACATGTGACCTAGAATTTGAAAAAACTGTGCATAAAGGAAAGACAGTAGAATAATTTGGACATAGCTTTTCTATGTTCATATATGAATACATGGCCAGTGAAACTCCACATCATGTTCGACTTCAAGGATGGGATCCTAATATAATGTATAATATATGTATAATATAATGTATAATATATGTATAATATAATACACATATTATACATTTATGTATAATATATAAAGAGATACTCTACTCTTATCTAAAAACAAAAATTTAAAAGGCAGTAACAATCATGGTACACTGAGCACTTACTACGTGCCAGGTCTGGAACATGCGTGGGCTTTTGCAGCATCGTCTGATACGTTCTCAAATCCTCACAGTAGCGACAGCAGGCACTATTATGACTCTCACTTTATAGATGAGAGTCTATGAAGAGTCTATTTTCTGTGAGTGTGTATGTGTGGTGTGAACATTGTATGACCTTGAGTAGATTCTAAACTCTGGAAGGCTGGAGTTCTGTCTTACTCTTCTCTTCCCCTGCAGTGTTCCCCTGGCCTCTCCTCCCCTCTCCTGAAATCTTGAACATCACCATTGGGCACACATTGGTGACTAAATGTATACACATTGAATCAAATTGAAGTACTACTTTTGATATTTCAAAAGGAAAATAATCTGTTCAAGGTCAAACAACCAGAAGGGGCAAAGTTAGGACTTGAATTTGGGTTTTTCTGGCTCTAGAACCTGAGCTCTGCTACTGTTTCTGTTTTGGGGTCACTGATAGAGCAAATTCTCTCACAACAGCAACAGCAAAGAGCTGGGGATTCAGGACTATTCACTGAGCCTTTGGAGATGTCCCATGGGCAAAAGCTCCTTGGTGCAGAAAGCCCATGTGGGGCATGATTGAGGACTCATGACTTGGGTTGGCTTTGTCCGAGTGGACCCGCGAATCCCACAGCAGTTGAGCAGCGTGCTCTTTCTCCATCAGTTGGAGTTGTTAGCAAGCTTAAGAGCCATGTGGTTTTCTGGGGCTGCTCTCCTGACCAGTCTGCAGGGACCAGTCCATTATCAGATTCCTGGACCTGGATAGTGGGGGCTTGCCGTAAGCTGGGACTCCCTGAATATCTCCTTGTCTGTCAGTCTGCCTGGTCCTGCAGCTGCCCTCAATCCTTGTTGATGGAGTGGCTGTTTAATGCTGAGCACCCTGTTGGCAGGGTGTCTCTTGAGTGTTTTGGAAAGATGCATCTCCTCTGTGGTGGATGGAGGGCTAGTTGCCTGATAGTGCTTGTACTCTTTCTCATTGTGTCTCTTTTAATTTTCCCTCAGAAGTCTACAGAGCCTGATTTGTTTTTGAGGATGGTGTCTATAGCTCATGGACCACTGATCCTCCCTACTCTTCTTATGCAACCTTATTTACCTGGTTATTCTAGTCCCCTGTTCTGGATCCCAGAAGCATGCCTATAGTCCATATATTTAGAACTTAAACTGTACTGCTGGCTGTAATCATCTTAGAAATAGACCTGGTTCTCATGTTTAGCCTAGAGACAGGAAGCCAGCTTAAATATCTCAAAGAATAGCAGTTAAGTGATTAAAAAAAAAACAAACCACACTTTGCAAACTGAGATCGATATCCCAAGCTCAACTCCCACTTAAAGTCAGACTACCAATATAATCAATTTCAGGAGGCATTATCTTGCTCCATCAAGGAGAACCAAGCCATGTTATCTTCATGTGGGCTGCATACATGATGCGTAATAGGGATTTAAGTAAGCAGAATCTCAAAGAGAAGAGGAATTCCATAAATAGCTCGTCCATCAAAGATGACAATAAAATGTCAACTAGCTTAATGGAGTTGGTCACCTGCTGCTTCCAGGAAGCTGGTTAATTCAATTTGTCAGCTCCAGGAAGACACTAGGGACCCAGCGCATCCCTAGAACTCTTAAGGACCAGTATTGAATTCTGATGTCTTTAGTTTCTTAATTCCTTTCAGCAGCATGTACAACAGTATCCATTGACCCCAAGGTGGCTGCTCTGAACTGGCTAAGAATCAGCTTAGTGCTGAAGAAAATGGGTTAATAGAGGACATGGCATGGTCACCTTGCCACCCTCTTGCAGTTTTGGAGCACCAGGCTTATCAGGCTAGAAGGCTTTTGAGGTGTGTCTGTGTAAAGGAGCCACCAAGGAGTGACGTCTGATCCTTGTGTTTACTTTAGAGAATTAAAGATTCATCTTGCCCCAAGTTATACCACGTTTTTCTTTTGTCTATACCTAAGTTCCTCAGGAAGTCTTCCTTGATTGTGGAAGAAGAGGTAGTAAATTTCCTCCAGAAATTATCCATTCTCAAAAAAATTAATTCCCCTGCTCTTCATGAATACACAATTCCATGGTAACATTTGATTAGACATTTGCCTCTGCAGGATGCTGAGCTTGTGTAAATATCGTTTAGGGACATTGAGAAGATGTAGAAATTAAAAAAAAAAATCAGGCTATATTATTCAATTTGAAACCCAGACTAATGAGCCTGAGCATTGTTTCCTTTCCAGAGGTAGACCCCAGTGCTAATGTGGGCAGCCTGACTTTCTAACCAAAAAAGTGTAAACTCCAGACTGCAGGATTACTATGGGGAATGTCCAAGTCATCATCTGTGAGCACCTGCCCTTTGTGAATTGACCCAAATAGTCTTCTTGGGGTTGCACAGCCACAAGCAATGGTCTAAAAAGCTACCTCTGAGTGCTTACAGCGAAGCAGGGTTATTTAAGAACTTTCCTGAGGCCCTGTGGCACTATTGAATGTCAATAGCCAGTTCCAGGTTGGGAGTGAGGGCAGTGTACAGTTACAGAAGGAGTTAGCATGGCCATTTTACATGTCTGGCCTGCCATCCCAGCAAGCTGCTTGGATAAACAACATCTAAATTTTACAGACTTTTGAACACGTGGCACCATACACATATTGTATGATATTTGAATTGACTGGTAGTTTTGGATAAGCAGGATTGCTTGTTGAGTTAGAATATCCCTGTCATATGTTTTAGATTTTCAAAGCAGTGAACCAGGAGGCCTAGAGCTTCCAGTATTAGGAACCAATCTGAACAATGCCAAAGACCAAAATCTTAGAAAATTAAGTAATCTATGTAACATGGGTAATGCTTATCACTCTAGAGGCGAAGTCTTACTGTGGGACTCTTGGGCAAAGATAATTGGATCCAGCCGCTGCCCTCCTCCTGGACTGGTCACAATCTCAGTAGTGGTTTCATTTCTCACCAGTCTGTAGCATAATTTATTTTATCTTGTTTTAGAAAAACCTATCTTACTGTCATCTTGCTTTTACAATTCTCCAGTTAAATTTTAAAAAGAAAGAAAAGAACCGAAGAAAGAAAGAAAAGAGAGTAATTCCCAATCCCCTCTAGATTAGCAAAGTGGGCCCCCTGTAGGTTTGACTTTATTTAGAGTTGGCAGTAGTTCAATTAGAAGGTGAATCCCAAGCTTTGAAAACCAGGTCAATGGAATGTGGAAGGTTTAGAATTTTCCCATAGTAAACGAAATAAATAATTAGCTTAAACAGCTCCCACAGGCAGTGTAGGATCAGCACAGTACAAACGTGTCTACAAGTCTTTGTACATAAGACGCATCCTAGACAGTCTTGTCATGTGCCTTTCCTCATCCTCCGTCTCCTCCCACAGCCAGTGCCCTGGGCCCTTGTCTGGATTCCAGCAGGACATCTAAAGTTCACACGTTTAGACCTCACACCATCCCTGACTTGTTTTACCACGTTAGGCTTTCTCTTCAACCCAATCACAAGTTCTTCTCTGGGTCACTGACTGGCGTGAGGGGGCCACCATATTTTATCTACTTTTCTAAATCCCAGGGGATCCAGTACCTTGTTGAACACACGGCCATGTGTGATAAATATCAGCTAATTCAATTTGTACCGTATAGTGCAAAGGGACAGAAAGAGGGACCAAAAGAGACCAAGGTTCTGGTCCTCTGGCCTCCATTTTCTCATCAGTGGGATGAGGCAGATGGATTAGGCTCAGTGGCTTCCCAGCTTTATGTTTTGTTTTGTTTAAAACAGGGGGATTCTATCTTCAAGTGTAGTTATTTTATCTAAAGTACCAATAGGCGAGAATTTAACAAAAGTTCTATTTTAAAAGTTTACGGCCATCCTGGTTACCTTTCAGCTAATTGGCATGTGCAGTGAGACTTTTCTAGGAACAAAAACTTTGGAAATCAGGTGCTGTGGTGACAGCTGCTGTCTCCCATCAGTCTCAGCACCCGACTTGTCACTGGGTCTTACAATATTGAGGTTTTACAATAGTGAGAAAGTCCCGATGGACACCGAGGCTATTTGTTAAGGTAGGAGGAGTTTTTCTTTTTTAACAGGTCACCTGGTTGTTGCAGGGAAACTGCCCCTTAAACTATCCAGAAGATTTGAAGAAGGGTGGAAAGACATTTTTAATTTCATATGTAGTCACCGGTATCTTCTAACCCTGGCCAATATTTATTGTCTCAAAAAGGTTAGATGAAAAAGCACCCATGTTTTATGATGTGAAAACTGTATGATTTTAATTCTTCTCATTGTTTTATCTGCTTACCTCTTGGTACACAATCCACAGTAACATTGCAGCAAGACATGCTTAGGACATGTGAATTAATGTTAGTTTTATTAAAATATACACACAAGCAGAAAGTCATTAGAAACTCATGAGAGGTATACTTTGGATTTGTATATTTTATTCAATGCAAATTTAAACTAAAAAAAGGAACAGTAAACAAATATTGATTCTGGTTTAAGACATACATACTGATGTGCTCAGGGGCAAAGGGTACTGATATCTACAATTTACTTTGGAATATATTTAAAGGAATTGAATGGGCTAATGTGTAGATGGGTCGAGTAGTTGGATAGTTATATGGCAAAACAAATTTAGCAAAGTGTTACTTGTTCACTGCTCAAGTCTCTCAAATTTTCTGTGTGTTGACAACTTTTATAATAAAATATTGTAGAAAATGTAACTCAAAGACAAGTCTGTATTTGAAATGAAAGTGTGCATTTCAAACATATGCCATCTTATATTGTCTAAGTTCACATCCCAATTTGAAGTTTTCCTGGTAAACTGATTCTCCAAAACCTGGGCGACTTTAAGCTACTCTTGAGGTTGACAGCCATGCAGCTGCTTCTAGGGATGGCAGTATCACGGGGGTCCCATCACTGTGTGGCATCAGCCAGGGGAATTGGCTGCCGTGTGTCTTGTGGCTCCTGGCATTCCAGGCTGTGTGGGGAGAGCTGTGCTCCATCTCCAGGTCTGAGGTCTCCAGTCTATCTCTGTGACCACCTTTTTTCTTACTCTTACTATCCTTAGATCCCTGGGGGCAACTCTTCTGTCCCCTTGGAAAATGTCAAAATGCTCCCAGGAGGAAACATTGTCTTTCTAAATCCTAGTAGAATCAGAAGGGAGAGATTTGAGATTTTAAAATTCATGGCAGAAACAGACCCATTCATTATACCTTCAAGGGCTGAGATTTCGGCTAATGAGAAAATAGAGTAAGCATGTAAGGGTGGTCTATGCCTTCCTCTGCTGAGTATCAAATACATATTAAGCAGGGAGCAGGCTGGCTCTCCCCAGTGTCTTCTCAACTTCAAACAGTGTGATAATTGTGTTCACATAGATGCAGATGATCTTGACAAACACAACCAAAACAGGGTCAATGCCATCAGGTCTTCTAGAGCTAGAATGCAGTGTCCCTGCTTCAGATCTGAAGAGATGCATCTAGAGGCCATCAAACGGTATGCACAAGTACTTACAACCTGTGTGAACCCCAGGAGAGTGTGTGTCTGGGTGAGCCAGCTCCTATTCACAAGCAACAGTGCAAAACCCCTTTCTTTCTCTGCCCTGTGGCAAAAAGTGAGTCTGTTCTATCTGTTTACAATGACTGCTTTTACTTTCCAGTATAACCATAATCTTGTTTTGTAAATCCTGTTCCTGGCACACCTCAAACCATCTGCCTAGTCTTTCTTGGATTAGCCTGGGGCTATTTGGCAAATGTCTCTCATTACCTGTTAAGTGGAATATTTTTTAGTACAGTACATGCCCCATCTAAAGGCATGTTGCCATGGAGGCTAGGTTTTCTAAATACTCTCCTTTGGTTCTTCCTATAAACCCAATAGGCCTTTAGTAATTTTAAGTATGTATACAATTAAGGTCCGGAGACAATCGCATAAGTGCAATCACGTGGGTTAGAGATTTGAAGTAAGTTTGCACTTGCTCTTAGTCAAATACAAGGAATGGGCTGAAATTTTACTCATATATATTATGTGTTAGTTTAGGAGAAGACAGCCTGTTTCAGATTCAGACTTGCAAAGAATTTTGGAAAAAAAATAGTGATACAATCTAAACAGCAAAACTTCCACCTTGTCTTGTCCTCACAGAGCTGGGCCAGGCTTCCCACCAAGCTGCTATAACCTGTCTCTCCTTCATCGTTTTGCCATGGTCCTCTTCTTTAGAACTAGGGGGGCCTGAGAAAGACCCCAGATCCTCAAAATTCAAAGAGCACAGACATAAATGACAAACCTCAGAAGTGATGGCTCACCTGCTTAGTCATCCAGACCATACAGAATGAAACAGCAGTGAGTTCAGTGCCAGCCCCCAAAATGGTGAAGATTAACACAATGAAAATATTTAGTGAGGGTGTGGGGAACTCTCATGCACCTACTGGTGAAAGTAGAAATTTGTATAACTCTCTTAGAAGAACTTTAGAGGTATCTAGCAAAATTTTTCTGGTCTCATAACTTTGGTTTCACTTCTAAGGCTCTATTCTAGAGAAATACTAGTATGTGTGTATACACAGACACACACAGATATGAATACAAAAAAAATCAATTTATAGCAACATCGCTCATAAGAACTCCCAATTGGAAACAGCCTGTCAATAGGGAAATGGTTTAACATAGTTTAACCATCCAAAGGAATACTATGTGGTCACTAAAAGGAATAAGGCAGGCGAACATCCTCTAACATAAAAAGATTGCTAGATATATTGACAATGAAGGCAATAATTTTCAGAATATTAATGTTCCAATTTATGGAAAAACAATGAGGTCTATAATAAGATGATACAATGAGACTCTTTCAGCTTGGTCCAAGTTCCCCCATATCTAGAACAAAGTAGTTGGCAAGTAACTCATTTCCAAAATGAGCTGCTAGATCCCTTTGACAGGACCCCTTTGAAAAGAGGCATCAACAACAACCATTAGCCCATCACCCAGGTCAAGGACGTAAAAAGGATGAAAATGAAAAAGATTGAGAGATTTTCTTTGTAATACTATGTTGGGATGTAGTGCTGTTTCTGCCTTTACCTCAATCTAAATAAGAGGGGACTCAAGACGATCTCTCAGAATGCAGGAGTTTCTGTTGGCAAGAGATGCATCAAGTTGCAGATGGAAGAGGCTCAGCACTGAGGGAGCTGCCTCAAGGCAGACTGCACTTCTCCTAGCAGTGGCCACAAGAGTAGATCCGTGTTGTCCCAGGGCAGTAGCATGCGGGTGGGCAGCAAGGATCATTTTACAAGGGGCCCCACCTGCAGAGGTGCTGTCAGTGCTGCGCTCATATTCTTCCAATCCGATCTCGTGATCATATTCACACACCTGCTGGAGGTGAGCTTTTCGTCTGGGGCCAGCACCTGCATCTTTTGTCAAAGGATGCCCTCAAGATGTGGGAACCCAGCTTGTGCACAGACAGCCTGGGGACTGCGCAGAGGAAGGAACTGGGAATTATATATATATATATGATCATCCAATGGAGGTAGAACAAAACTGCCTAGCAAGTTTGTAGGAGAATCAGGAGGAAAGTGTTTTCTACATGTACTCTGGGGAGCCCTGCTCTTTCAATATAACGTTGATAGTTACACATACACATCAGAGAAAAGGTCTGGAAGTTTATACACAAAACCAGTTCTGATCTCTAGAGAGCAGAGTGTGGTTAGGGGCTGAATGAAAAGAACTTGGACATTTTATTCTATGCACTTCTATATGGCTTGATTTTTAAGAAAACAAAAGAAAATACTTTAAAAAAAACCAAAAACTTAAAATGCACACACACACACACACACACACATTCATTGTCTAAAAAATCAGAAAAGGAAGAAAAAGAAAACACACAGACTATAAATGTAATTTCCCTCTTCCCAGATCTCACTTCTGTTCATATTGGGAGAATTTTCATTCTTATCTTTTTCTATAATTTGTGTGGAGCAGGCAGACTCTCACTGGGCTCCACTAGCCTCACTAATTAAACAAAGAAGCATCCTAAGGATTGTTTACCACCTTCCCCACAAAGTTCTGTGGCTTTTTCAGCCATGTGAAAATTTGGGTCTAAGTGCAAAGAAAGCTGATTTGACACTTGTGGGTCTCCCTTACTTAGTTCAGAAGATTCACAAAGAAGCTGGAGGTAGCAATCAGCTTGACATTTAAACACTTCCTCTAGACAGAAAGCAAGGCAGAAGGCTAGAAGATGACCATTTACTGCTGCTCTTGGGAAATCAGAAGTTCACCTTCTGGAAATGAGAATTAACATCAAACTTGCCCAGACCCACCAACTGTGTCAAGAAAGCCCATCTGAACCTCCAACACTTTAAAGAAAATTCAAGGGGAGACTTTTTCTCTCTTTTGAGATTTATATAAAAATTGAATCTGTTGCAAACCCATCTATTAATAACCCAAATACATAACTTGAGACATTAGCCTATCAAGTGGTTGCTCTGTGTGTAGAAATCATACCCCTTTTTCGGTCTCCCTGTTTCTCCCGGAGCAAGTGAGAGAATCTGTTTTCTAAACCTTGAAGCAGCATGAACAATGGGCAATTGTTAGCTTAGAAGCAGCAGATGAAGCTTATTACTACACAATGGAAAGTCAACTGCATTGTCCTACGGTTGTGTTTACTATATGGGTTTGGTGGGTAAAATGATCCGGCAGAGGGGGAGGCTGCTGTCCTACTCAGTAGAAAACTCTGAGAAACCCTCTACACCCAGGGCACCATCCAACCGCTCCTTTTTTTCCTCTTGTTGAGTATAGGTTTGGATAATTATATGTAATTTCCTAAGTCTGTCTTCATGAATGAAACTTCTCACCAATTTCCACCAAAACCCTTTACCAAATCAAATGAAGACAAGGTCAACAGAAAGCCAGTACCATGCAAATATATTGTAAAAGGTCTTCATTTTTTCTCATTTAAGTTGGCAAACCTAAAATCTTGAAGAGGCAATTTCATGATCCAGTGAAGTAGCAACAGAACATAAGAACATTCTCTTGGCTTGCAATATAAAAACTTTTTTTTTTTTTTACCCCCAAGAGTAAATTAAATAAAGCTGAAATTCTAAAACCAGGAAAAGCAAAGTGTATTTTTTTTTTATCAGATTCATTGGAAGCCAGTCATATGCTAAGAATAAATCCAAACTTAAATTGATGCTCAAGTCCAGTTTCCTTATGGCATGAAGGAAAGAGGAAGAAAGGAAGAAAAAAGAAAAAAACTTTATACATTTCAAAATGTAGCTTTTAGAACAAAGTTCCTGGGATATTAGGATGTTGGGTGGTGCTTACAAAACAATGCTAACTAGTTGTACATAGTGAATCAAGACCAGACAGGTTCCATTTCCTTTCAAGTAAATGGGTGTCTGGGTGTGGTGGGGGATGCTTCCCAAAGCGTATTTGAGTTTGAGTTTTAACTAAACCACAGTGTTCTGAATAAAAATGGAAGAAATGTCTTATGAACTCAATCTGGGCTTGTTTTCAAAGAGGTGATACTCAGAGTGTCCTGCATCAGGCTTTGGGCTTCAGGAACACTGCATTCATCCTCACTCTTACCTTCACAAATGAGAAAACGAAGCTTGGGGTGCCTGAGTCATCTTCTCCAGCCCATTTAGTCAGTAAGTGACCCTGCAGGGTGTCTGCAGGAGGAAACAGCAGACTCTCACTGTTCTGGGGCTCTCGCTACCTGGGGACCACTGATTACTTTAGCGTGTGTGATTTAATGAAAATTAGGTAAGGCAAGGTGGTGTATGAACCTGATTTAACTTAGGGTCACTTGAAATTCGTGTCATACCTCGAGGTACTCAACTTTGTGGCAGGTCTGTGACAAGTGACCAGCATCACCGGAATCAACTCCTTTCATCTTCACAACGGCCCTGTGAGTTTTGTGACATTTTTGTCCCTGTTTCATAGCTAAGAAACCAAGGCTGGGAAAGGCTAAGGAAGAGGCAGTGCCCTGATCCTAACCCAGCCTGTGTGACTCCTCTGGGACCCAGGCATATGTTCTTACCCACTTCATCAAACTGAAAGTCATAGCCAAGTTCAGGATGGCTACAACTCTGGACCTTAAGCAGCTATGGCTTTGTGAACATCCTTGATGGCAACTTGCCACACATCCAGTCATTCACTCAACAAGTACTGATTAGGTATCTTGATCTGGGAGAGAGAAAGTATATAAAGAGGTAAAAGATGTGTCAGCCCTTGTCCTTAGGAAATGTGTGGCCTAACTTCAAGTCATCCACATCTCTGGTTTACTTCTGGATTTTCCCCTGGCTTTCTCTCTGTTGTCATTTATCCTTTGGATTTACTTAGTATTATTTCTGTCTTTTGGATACACCAAATTCATGGCTGAAAGTAGTTTTCCCCAAGACTAGAGAACCTCATTTAGAGACAAAGAGCTGGGTACCTGAGATCCCAGTGACTCAGGAGGCCGAGGCAGGAGGATGGCAAGTTCTAGGCCAGCCTCAGCAATATTTTTACAAAACCCAACCTGTATGTTTCTGGTTGGGCTACTCTTCTCCAAGTGGTAACAGGTGGGGACCCAGGCTTCTTCCATGCCCTGGCTCCACCATCTGAACAAAATGTTTCATGATGTTGGAGGCTCCAATCAAACAGCAGACAGAGGGAAGAGAGAAATTCAGAGAATGTATGCTCACTCCCAACTGCCTCTGCCCACCTGAATGGCAAGTTAGTCACATGGCTATCTGGTATGTCAATGTTAGCCAGTTTCCAGAAGGAATAAGGAGGCTTAGTGAGCATGCACCCCATATCTAACATACATGCTAATCTCACTACCACTGTGAAGGTGAGGAAACTGTGCTACAAACAAACTGAATGAGCTGATCAATGTTGCTAGCAGACCTTTTCCTTTCACTGCAATACTCTGCCTAAAACATTGATACATTATAAAAATACATTTGCAGTTTTTATTTGCTATCTGATACTTTTATAGAAAGTTTGAAAAGTACAGAAAAACCTAAAGAAGAAAATAACAATTGTTTATACTCTTCCAACAATAGCCATTGCTTGTATTTTGCTAGTCTCTTCCACATGTGTATGTTATTTATCTGTATAGTGCATTATGTTATATATTGTAGTATATGATGTTTATACATAAAATTTAATTGTAAGACATTTCAAACATACAGAATGTAAAATAAAAAACCTATATTCAAATCTCTTAGATTTAACAAATGTTAACATTTAACCATATCCGTTTCAGTTCTTTGTATTTAAAAACAAAATAGATATAGTTCTTCTTCCTAAGACTTACTAAGATTTACTAAGAAGTGCCATCTGAAACAGTGTATAATGCTATGCCTGTTTATGTGTTTTTACTATCTATAAGTAACACAGAAATGTATAACAATGTATATTATTCCTATTTTGCAAAAGTAGATGGTCCCTGCACTTTCGACTTAAAATATTTTCAATTCCGAGGAGTCATTGGACTATCAACTTAAATTAAAAAGACAATTAGAGATTCTCCAAAGAATACTGATGCTTATTTGGGAATAACAGAGTAACACAGTGGGAATACTGTTCCATGGTAAACTGAGTGTATTCCAGGAGGTTTGGGCAGAGGAAAGTTTATAAAGGCAAAAATGAGGACTGTATCAGATATTTTGAAACAGTAATCCTTGGTTGCAACTATTAGTAACAAGAGCAACCTTAGGCTGAGGTTGAACTGACAGGTGCTGGGCAGATGTCATTTTGTGTAATGCTGAGGTGGTCCCTGTATGAGCGTGTCATCTGGCAGTCCTTTGTGATAGTCACCATTAGGCAATCATGCCTTAGAACACTTCCTTTGTCATATCCTGGTTTTTTACTTGTTTTTGCTCAAGGTTGACAATAACAGGTCCATTTTGATTCTGACAGCTCTCATATTCCCAGTAACTGGGAGTTAGTGTCTTGACTGACTTTGAGAAGAAAGAGGTCCTGAAGGAGTAGATCTCAAGGGGAGGCTCACCTGGAGTCCATTGTTAAGTCCCGTTCTATCTGTTCTATAGGTGTTGGATATCATCTCAAAGCCCTGGGCCAGAATGTGTAGTTAGGAGTTGTAGTTCTGCAAAATTTTGACAGGGAACAGCTACAAAGTTTAAAAGGAAAATTCCAACCAAAAACAATGAGAGGATGATTAATCAGAGATATTTCCAGAGAAAAATCTTGTTGGAAAGGAGGGAACGTGAAAGAAATGTAGATTGACAGAATGTAACAGCATCACAAGGCAAGGATTGCATGTCAACCTTTTTGTACCTTTCTTCTTTTAGACAACATTAAGACTTACCCATATAGACACTTGGAGGTCACATTCATTCAGTTGAACTTGATGTAATATTCCATGGTATGACTGAGTGGTATTAATTTACTCATTCTCCTACTCACTTACAGTCAGGTTGTTTCTAATTCCTTTATAATGTAGGCTTGGCACTCCTTATTTGAAATGCTTGGAAATTGAATGTTTTGGATTTCAGATTTTGGGGGACATTTGGAGTATTTGCATATGAATAATAAAATGTTTTGAGGAAGGGGCCCAAGTATGGATACAAAATTTATTTATATTTCATATACACCTTATGTACACAGACCTGAAGGTAATTTTATGCACCATTTTCAGTGCACCTCATTTCAACTGTTACTTATCACAGAGGTCAAGTGTGGGATTTTTCACTTACGGTGTCACATCAGTGTTTAAAAAGTTTTGGACTTTGGAGTTTTTGGGATTTCAGATTAGGGATGTTTAACTTGTAGTTTAAAAAGCCAGATAGGAATGTGTATGTGTGTGTTGGCGGCGGGGGGGGGGGGGGGGGGGCACACCTGTAATCCCAGTAGCTCAGGAGGCTGAAGCAGGAGGATCTTGAGTTCAAAGCCAGCCTTAGCAACTTAGCCCTAAGCAAGCCAGTGAGACCCTGTCTCTAAATGAATTATACAAAAGAGCTGGGGATGTGGCCCAGTGGTTAAGCTTCTGTGGTTTTAATCCCCAGTACCAAAACAAACAAATAAACAAACAACCCAAATTGTCATTAAATTATACATTTTGGTTTGTTGTCTGCCCTTTCTACTTATTGCTAGTGTTTATACATATTCTTTGAGAACAGTATTTTTAACAGCTGCATAGTGTTCTCTCACATGAACATTTACTTAACCAATTCCCTCTAGTGGAACACTTAGGTATTTTCTAGTAATGTACTATATAAATTATCTTCCCACAGACATCCTATTCAGTGGATTTTTGGCACAGTGACAAATAGAAAAGACCAAGAGGTACCCGTAGAAAGGTAAAGTGCTTCAACACTTAGCAGTTATGTTCTGACCTCACGGTCCCTGACTCAAATCCTATCAATGCCACTAAGTAGGTGACCTTAGGTGAATGCCTTATTGTCTATGTGTTTTATAAAATGAGGATGTTGGTAATATTTACCTTGAATCCCATGTCAAGTGGGTTTATATGTTTTGTGTCTTATTATTTCTTTAAATTCTCTTGTAGGTAAACAAGGGCAATCCTACATCTGAGAGTCAAGTTTGCATACATAAAGCAAAGCCTCACTCAACAGGACAGAAAGTCTCATGAGATTTAAATCACCTACTGCAGAACAGGGCCCAGTGCCTGGTAGCATTCCATAAGAAGCAGGTAACATTTCTTTACATATGTGGCAAATATTCATTTGTACACATATGTGCACGCACTCACGTCCACACACACATCTATAACCCCATTATGGTGTGGTTATTCGACGTAGTGCTGTTATGCTTCTTTATCTTCTCCTTATTGTTTTTATCTCATCTGGCACGTTTTCCCATTCTGTTACCTGTGGCTGGTAATTCCTTAGACCCTCCAGCAAGCCCTCCCTTGATCTGACACATTGTATCCCCAGCAAATGTTCCCAAAGCCTGTGATGGACTTTTTGAAACCCTCAGGCCTTCCTTCCAATTCAACCAGGTGGTCTGTCTATCCCAGTATTTTTAAGTGTCACTTCCCATAGTCTTCCCCTCTCTGTTTTATGGATGGTGCCCCACTTCTCGTGGGATGTCAGTGGGCTAAGACCTCAGAGCAGATTACCTTTCAAAGGGTATACAAAGAAATAATAAAGGTCAGAACAAAGAAACTCACTTGATATTTTTAGTCTTTCCAGACATGGCTCAATAAAACTTCACTGGTCACAGGAGACTTCTCCTAATTCAGCTAAACAAGCATTCTTTCCTCTTCTTCTACCTTTAGGAACACTGTGGGACAATCTAATGGGCTTTGAAAAACCTCATAGATTCCTGGACTGGAAAGAGACATGAAAGAGAGCCATGGCTGAGCCATGAAGCTGTCGATCTCAAAGCCTGGCCTCACCTCTGCCATCAGCACTCTCCCAAACTGATGACTACTCACCACACAACTCCTTACTACAATTTCCAAATGATTTAGGATGTTCATGGCACCATAATCTCTGCAGAGCTCAGGAAATACTTGAGAGGCTCTTAATTGTTGAACCTCATTATAGTTAAAACTATTTCCATTACCAAAAATGAGTTCAATTAGCCTCAAAAAAAAAAAAAAAAAGACGTTTCTATAAGATATTAAAACACACATTCAACCATACCACTATGTTGTCAACCCAGTCAAAATGGGGATTAGGTACCAACTCTTCTTCCACAGAGAAATCTAGTGTCTTACTCTCTAGGTATGCGATCTATTTTCCTTAGATACAAGCTTAATTACTCTTCTAACTCATTGGTATTAATTCCTTTTCCTATATAGAACTTGTTCTATTCTAAGGAGTCTCAGCAACAAAATTCAAATAGAGCTTTTCTCTCTGGCCTGTAACAATTGGTACTACTCCTATGAGGCCATGTCTAGACTCTTACAAAAGTTAGGAAAGATGCTATCCTCGTTGTTTGTGGTGTTTTTGAACTCTGGGAAACTAGATGACTCTGCTGCCCCTTTTTATACCCATGGAATTCCCAAATCCAGGCTCAAAATTAAGACAATTAGGAACAAAGTCGACATAAATCTTGTCTACTTCATGATCATGTCATCAAAGATCACACTTTTCTCATAAGTATGACTTTCAGACCTGAAAATTTCATAACCATAAGCAGATGCCTACATATGCCTATGTCATCTTACCTTATTTATTTTCTGAGGTTGAATTTTTTTATTTGTTCATTTGGGGTTTTTTATTTGCAGGCAATTTGCCTTGATTGAGCCATACCCTACATCATCATCCTAACAATTCACTCCTGACCACTTCTTTATCAAAGAAGGAGAAACAGAGAAGGAGGAGGAGATAAAGCAGAGGAGATAGAGAAGGAGGGGAGAGGGAGGAAGAAAGAGAGGAAAGAGGGAAAGGAGAAAAGGAAGGCAGGCAGGCAGGAAGGGAAAAAGTGGCTCATTTGCCATATTATCTGAAAGAAAATGATGTATGGGAATAGAAAGACTTCAGTCTGTACCCAGTAAGTTCTCTGCTCTCTGCATGTTCTTCTTAGAGGTATGGATTCACAAAGTCTGCATCACCCTTAGGATGCTCCCAGGTCCCTCAAATACAGCAAGACTTACAATCTTGATAATGAGTGAAAAGAGCCCCACAGAGCTCCTCAGAAGTGACAATACTGCCTAACATTTAAAATTAATGCAGGCTTACATTTCTAAGCTCTTTTTAATATTGAGAGTTTGGCTGGTACCCAAACAAAATGGATTTCTCTCAACTGAAATTAAATTTACCTCATTGTAACTGGTATAAAGTAGAGGACAGCCTGGGAGCCAGCACATGCCTCCAACCGACCGTCTACCTTAGACAAGACAAGCCATCTGACAACTCAGAATCCAGTTCCTCCTCCATATGATTTACTAGATGACCTGTCAGTGATCTCCCAACACAGAGAAGTCCAGTTCAGTCTTGATAACTAACTCTTAATATTTCCTTTATTAGTAAAACTGAAAAAGAATACCATTCGAATAGCACAGTATGTAGAATACCATAGAAAGTAAAATCACTGAAAAATTATGAGAGAACCTTTACTTCATTCTACCTGGAGGTGTTTAGTCACAAAGTCTGTGAATCACCAAGTTTCCAAGAGTCTATGGTTTGTGATTGTAAGATCCAAGATTTTGCTTCAAGAGAATTAATTACTTGGGATTCAAAATGAGAACTCACTTAGGTTAGACTCATAGTCTTTCCAAGGTAGTTGCCAGCCTTGTCCCAGCCTGGTCCCAGAGGAATCTGCCTTTCTACCCTATTAGTCAGCCTGGATATATCAAGATTTAAGATGGATGGGAGCAGGGAGATAGGGGTTGGATAAAATGAGAGAAACTGGGGAGTCTCAGGACATTTCTACCCTTAGCATTATTCCCACACCTTGACTGTCTGGGACCAGCTGGCTTCTTTAGCATGCTATTATTTGGAGGAACACAGGACAGAAGGCCCCAGAATGAGACATTTTCCTATTGTGAACTCCTGTCTAGCTCCCCCAACCAACTTGGAGGTGGAATGGCAGTGATAACACTTTTAAATAGACTGAACAGAAGAAGCAGAGGACACATCTAGAAATGCAGCCAGAGGTTGTTGTGATATAGACATCCCTCGTGGCATGTGAAACCAGGTAGCCTTAGACAATAGCAATGTGAAGTATGATTCTGAGAAATTGTGACCTACCCTATGTGTGATGGATGTTAGTCCTCCTCCAACATCATGAAAAGGTGCATTAATTGTCGGCTGTCAATTTGTCTTCTGAGGTTGGTTTCTGTCCTACAGGTCAAGTGAGGAGGGGGCAGAAGAAAGGCTGAGAGCAAAAGGGGAAGGTAACCCATATCCACAAGAAATATATCCCATACTGCAAATAACAAAAGAAGACCTGAGTTTTCATGTTGGCAATGGTTGAAGAACAGAAAAGAATGGCCAAACAGATTTGAAATCTGTTTCCAGATGAATTGCACATCATGGAAACACATTTGTTATAGAAATGATAAATATTGCAGTCAGCCAAGAGATAAGAATATCTGACCTATGACCTACAGGCAAATAACACTGTATACAAATTGTCATATTTACAAAAAAATGTTTTTTTCAAATTAGCATGCTGCACCGTTTCTTTTGGGTGGGTGTCAAAGTTAAAAGGTGACTGATACGCAAAGGGAAGAAATACCCAAGGAGGGAGCCAAGCTTCTGAAGATTTAAAGCGGTGCTTCCATTCCCCTCTTGTTAATGCAAAGTTTCTCTACCAAGAGCAAAATTGCAAATTGACAATTGGCCTTCACTTAGGTACTCACAGTCCTACAAGAGCTAACAAACTCATTGAGCCTGCAAAAGTCTTGTCAGAACATTGTCAGATTTCAGACCACAAGGCCTGGGAGAGGTTTGGGTGAGCCACTGAACCTGGGAAGCCAGGCCCATGAACTGTCAGAAGAGTCAACATTTCCTATTGGCAAATTGCTTGGTAAGTCACCCATGGTGGAAATCCTGAGTAGGTCTATGGTGTCATCCCTAGTTTCTGGACCAAGGAGTGAGAATAAAAGTTGAATAAGTCATCCACTTATCAACTGCAGCATCAGGGAGTTGCAGAGCTGGGCCTCGGCCTTGCCTTGTCTCCCAGGCCCACACCCACCACCTGCTCCTGTCCAGTCTCCTAGAGACTCCCTCGAGATCCCAGTAAGCTGCTTGAGCTTCCCTCTGCATAGGTTCACCTCTGCCATCTGTCCCTGTCCTCCCCACCCATAAATGTCCTTTCTAAAAGGAATGTCTCTTGTGCTCCCATCTCAGAGAAAATCCAGGATCAAAAAGCCTGCAATTTCCCTAAGAGTTCCTCTTTGAGGTACCATTTTAATCACGGGTTGTGTGACATGATTTAAAATCTTGATTTCAGACTTTATTACAGAGAAGGGAATGATTAATCATGAATCTCCGACTCTCCCATCTTGAAATAAAAAATTCCAAGTGAGGAATTTCCCAGAAGCCTGAGGAAATGGCCAGGAAAGAGAGAGGTTGTTTGGCTGGGGAATGGAGGTAGTTTTTCATTGTCCAGTTTCTCATTCTCTTGTCCCCCAGAAAGTATCAGAGTGAGGAGTGAGTGATAGCACAACTTGTCCCTCTTTGCCATCCCATTTGACAAGCAGGTGTGGCCAGGAACCAGAAGGGTCTCATTGTGGAGATGGCCCCTTTCCCCAGCACTGGGCTCCAGTGGAAGATTTTCTAGGGGAGGAAAAACTGGAGTTGTTTGTTGTTGTTTCAACTTTTGAGGCAAATTCATATTCATTTTATGCTTTGATGAAATTCTTAGGAAAGAGATGATGAGGACCAGGGCTCCCAGTTTCTCTGGGAGCCTGGATAACAGTCAACTTGGCCAAGGAAAGGTGCTGGTATTGGGCTCAGGAACATACATACACACGCATGGCTCCCTTCTTTAGCCACATGGGTCAAGTTTTCACTTTTTACAGGCACTTTTCATGGGAAAAGGATGAAGGTCGTTCTTGAGCTTTGCTACAACTTAATGAAGTTTCAGAAAAGGAATCTAATCCTTACTGTGACGCTTGGATGTAGTGTCTTGGTAAACAGTGTGGCAAGGGTCCTTATGAGATTTATAAGAATTGGCAGTTGGCAGAGCAAACATTAGCTCCCACTCTGGCCCTATAAAGCTACACTGTTGGCTTTGTATGGCTCTCAAATAATGTTACTGAAAACAAAAGTGAAATCAACACCGTTCAGCCCTGGGCCAGCCAGGGGCCTCCAAAGTTTATCAGCTGGGATTCTCTTGCCTCTCAGAAGACAGAATTTGAGTATGTGTGAACTCCAGCTAGACTGCAGTTATTTTGAGTGCTTCCCCACATCCTTGGAAGGTCATCCCTGAAATTAAAGGTTTGCAAAATTCTCTCACTTACAGATGGTGATGGTGTGGAGATTTTTCTTTGGGAGCAGAATGATTTTAATGAAATGCTCGTTTTCCACATATCTTATCGTGAACTTGATCCTAAGGCTTATTAGAGCCCACACAGTCCTACAGGTAAGTGGAAGCGAGGCAGCTCCACAAGGAGTATCTCCGGTTACCAGGAACCAAGTAATTAATAGGTGGTGGCCAGCGTAATTAGGAGTTTGGAAAGGAAAGAAATTCCTTAGGAATGGGGTTTTGTGTAACAGAATTTAAAATCTTGATTTCAGACTTTGTTACAGAGAAGGGAATGATTAATTATGAAACTCTGTCTCTCCCATCTTGAAATAAAAAATTCCAGGTGACGATGATCTCGCCTTGCTTCTAGAACCTCCTGTGTTCTGCAGGTTAATGTGCCCATGAAGCCTCCGGGGGGCCAGGCCCCCTCAGCACTCCTCACTGTGGGAGATGTGAATGAGGAGCTGTGCACAGGGTTTTGCTGAATAAAAGAGAGTTTGTGCTTCTGAAGTTACAAACAGTGGTCCCCTCTTCCCACCAACCCCTTTAATTGAAAGTGGCTTGTCCCTTCACCCTGTTGGTCTCCCAATGCGTCTCCTCTAACGGTGATAAGGAAATGTCAAGAGGGAGAGAAGTCTCTCATTTATGCATCTGAATGTACTTGTCACACAAAAGAGCCCCAGTGCTGATTTCTTCCAATTGACTCGGGGGGGACACCCTCTGGCCCTCAGTGCCCTGAAGACAAAAGCAGGCTCACAGAAACTCTGCTACAGCTCCTGCCATGGCCCCGTCAGGCCACACACTCATGCCAGCAGTGTGGAATTTCCCTGTCACATAAAACCACCGCAGGGTCAGGAGGCAGATACACTCATCAAGGAGCAAAGCGAGACCTTTCAGTGTCTTCTCTCTGACTGTGAAGATGGGGGAGGCAGAGGTGGTCCTCTGGCAAGTTTCAGGGAAATGAAATATCCAGGAAAGTAACTTCATCCTACTGGAGAATCTCTCAGCAGATCAGCGAAATGATTAATAATAAATAGACGTGTCCTGAAAACCTACTCTGTGTGAGGCACTGAGATAAGAACAGGTGAGGGACACAAAGAAGTGGAGCAGAATGCGGGTGACAGTGGCATTACTAGGCCAGGCACTTATAATTCACCATGCCTGGCAGCACATGCTTGTCCTGTGTGTGACAGTTGTCTGTCCAACCACTGTGCCCTTCTCTCCTGCTAAGAGAACTTTGATTTTGTTCAAGTATCATGTGGATATACATTTTTCCCAAGGTTGAGCTAAGAGAACTTTGATTTTGTTCAAGTATCATGTGGATATACATTTTTCCCAAGGTTGAGCTTCATCACATCCCTAGGGGGTGAATATTGATTGAAAGCCAGTGGCTCTAAATTCTTCCTGCACGTTAGAATTACCTGGGATGCAGTTTAAACATTCCCCAAACTGACCACCCAAACTCTGTATTGGCCAAATATGGGTGCCAGCATGCAATAGTTTTCAGAGTTCCCCAGATGACATTAATGTAGGGCCAGGGTTGAGAACCACTGGATTAAGTCAATAAAATGACTTCAGTCACTCCTTAGGGACTGGCTTAGGGTGGCTCATGCCATTTAGTTCAGGTCAAGGATGTGGCAAGGTTTCTGTTGGGCAGCCTCCAGGAAAAAATTTTGTTTTGAGACCAAAATTTTGTGTGTGGCCTTGTCTCCTCTCCAAGCTTTGGATAGATCATAGGAGGTGCAATTTGAACAGGTATAAGCAATTTGAGACAGGGAAGAGAAAAGTCAACCAGGGCCAACACCCAGAAGAAGGCAGGAGAGAAATGGGGTCCATGGTGACATTGTTTGAGGACACAACCCAAAATGTAGCCTCCCTATCTCTAGACCAGCTGATCTGAAACTTGGTTGTACATTGTAAACCCTTGAGTAGTCTTAAAAATATTGATGCTGGGTCTTACTCCCAGGATCTGATTTAATTGGTAAGTGATAAGGTGTAATTGTCAGGATTTTTGAAATAGTCCCAGTTGGCTATATTGTGCAGCACTGCTCTAAGTTTCATGAGACAGTAAAGTTTTTATGGTGTAAGCCAGTGTTTCTCAAAGTGTGACTCCCTTGACCTACAGCTTCACCTTGAAAAACTTGGAAATGCAGATTTTGAGACCCTACCTCAGAAAATTTGAGTGTTAAGAGCAGAAGTCTGTGGTTTAAGAGGCTCTCTGGGGGTTTCTGATGGGCACAACAGCTTCGGAATCACCGGTTGAAGATTCTTCTTTCCTCCCTGATTAATTTTCTAGCAGCCCAAAGCAGCCAATCTGACACAGCAACTCAGAAGACAAAAGGACAACTTCCGCTGATAAGATTTGGATACATCGAGTGGAAAGGAACAGCACATGACAATGCATCTATGTAGAATTTTTACAGCATGTTCAGAAAGTGTGAGGCGTCGAGGGAGTCAGTGACATTTCAATCAAGAGGGGGCAGGAGTTTCTGGAGTTGAGAAAATAAAATCTAAAAGCATAGATTGGTGCCATATTCCTCAGGACTTTGAGTGAGAGTTTAAAGAGTGTATTTTATCTTGTAGGCAATGGAAAGCCATTGAAGAATTTGAAAGGGGAAAGTTTAAGTGTGTGTGGGTGGGGGAGACCAAAGGTTTATTTTAGGATGATTAAATTGGATGTGTAAATTGGAGAAGTCTCAGTTGGAAAAGGGAAGTCAGGTTCTAGGAGGGTAGTGGGAGACTATCAAGCTGCACCTAAATTCTGGTGTCCCTTTTCAGCATCTGAGATATTCACTCTGAAGCTGAGGAGGAAGATGCATCATCAAGTAGACCCTTGACCTAATTCTGCCTGGAAGTGGGTCCTGCCTATCAGCCTCCATTTGCCCAGGAACCTGAGAAGAAAAGTAGTGAAGAGTTTCCTCCTCTTCACTTGAGTGTCAGTTACCAGCAAGGTGCAGCCTCACTTGTTCCCTTGAGGTGATAAAGATGAGGTGTGCCATGTCTCGGAATCAGATACCTAGTGGGGACAGATCCAGCCTTCTTGGAGTATTTTCCCCAAGATGGACCAGAAATCACCACAGAAATAGAGTTATCTGTCCACTTGCAGGCTGCTATGACTTGTTGGGAGCTGTCACTGTACATGTGAAAGGTGGAATTTGGCCTTTAGATTACATTTCCATGAGCCCTGGAGTTTGACAGCCAGTTCCCAGTGGTAGCCTGCTGCAAAGCATGTGAAGTCTCCAAGTTGGCAAGGCTGATCTCTGACTAATGGGGAAAATGACCCAACGAGAATTAGCAATCTCCCATTGCTGATCAGAATTCTTACGTTACCTTTCATGTGGGGAACAGAACAAGTCTTCCAAAAGGAGTTGGGACTGGTTTTAACATGGCCTGTTGGTCACTGAGATAGAAAATAGTCTACATGACTCAGATTCATTTGGCATATATTTGACTTGTCTTGAGTGTAAAGTTTTCAGGTGTGGGTCTTCTTGATCAGTGCTTTAGCTTTTATATATTGAAAAATAAAATGTGCCCTTTCATTGCTCCTGGGAAAATACCATTGCCTTGATTTTTGGCTTTGTCTTGCTCTTTATTTGGACCAGATATTTCAGCTTAACACTTTTGGAGAAGAAGGGTCTCCCAAATGCTAAGCTAAGAAGACCAGGCCTAGAAGAATATTCCAAAAGAACAGTGTTGCTATCATAGGCTGAATTGATCCCAGATGGGTTCTGGAATGGGAGGATTAATAGTTATGCAAAATGGTCTAAATTAGCATTACACAATAGTGACCCTCTGTGAGACAGCTTGATCCATAGCTACATGTGTTCTTGGACTTGGTGGCTACATGCCATTTATTTTGAACTTTGATTGGCATGAAGTGATTGAAATGATTAAAAAAATGTTAAGTTCAGCTAGTGGTAAAAGATGGCATAGTTTGAGACAGAGTAAAACAAGGTAGTGAACTTGCCTTTCTCATAAATGATGTCAGGAAAGAGAAGCTGAGGGCCACGGTCCAGGACAGATGCGACTTAACTTCTTTATCTTGTCCTTTTAGACTGTGTTGAGAAATCCTCCTTTTGTGTGTATGCTACCATGTCATTTTGGTAATAATAATAGCTGGGCAGAGGAAGATGTGGTGGTGGCTTTTTGACCCCTCTCTAACCAGAGCAATAAATATAATGACAATAATGAAACACTCAGCATGCTTCTTTATTTATCTCTCATGGGAAGTTATAAGATTGGATGGACCTTTCATCAGCAGATTCAACCAGTGGGAAGATACACAAAGAGCTTGGAACCCCTGGGATCCATCCTGGATCAGAGTTTCCTTGTCCGACCCCAGGTAACTAGGATATTTTAGTTTGAGCAGACTATGTGCTTAGGTGGACAACTTTTTCATTATTCTGTTTTTTTTTTTTTTTTATTGCATATATGCTTTTTTAAGGACACAGTTTACAAAATAAGTCAGCTAAGAAATGACTAGGAGCTAAGGTCAGAATGGGGGTGAAATGAGTTCCAGTCCTTCAACCAATCACACTGCAAGCTCCAAGTGGCCAATTTGAGCTGCTCCATGGGATACAGGAAACCTGGGGCTTTGGTAAAACTCTCTCTCTCTCTCTCTCTCTCTCTCTCTCTGTGTGTGTGTGTGTGTGTGTGGGTGTGTGTGTGTATGTGTGTGTGTGTCTATTTCAGCTTAGACCTAGCCATTATATGAATCAGGATTTTGGGGGGAAGATTTCTCAGCCTTAGGTCAGTGGTTCATCTTAGAAAAAAAGACTGCACATTAGGATTACTTTGAAAAAAAAATTTTTTTTTTTCACAGGGGCAGGGTCAGGGGTGAGGAAGAGACCAATTTCTGAGACCAATTGTACCAGAATCTTAGGGTTCTGATAATATTTTAAAGCTCCCCAGGTAATTTTAATGTGTGAAGCTGTGGATTGTTTTCTCAGGTTGTATCACTGAGTTGATCAGGCTGGTTTGTATCTGAGAGGAGACCTGCCCACTCACTACCTGGGGGCCGGGGGAGAAGGTTGACAGATATAGGATGTGCACTTAAATTGGAACTCTAGAGAAACAATGAATCCTTTTTAAAGGAGACATATGTCCAGACAATGTTTGAAGATGCATTTTTGTTTGCTCAAACTGGCAAACTTACTCCAGGGTATCTTCTTGGCCTTGTATACTTGTAAAATGAGGAATGTAGGTATCAGAGATTAAGCAATTTCATTTGGAAAAAATTAAGAAGCAGGTATCACTTTTAGAATATGGTCATTTTAAATTAAAGTTTGGCAAATTCTTCTTCTCTATTTAGGATTTTTAAAATAGTCCGAGTACATATAATTATGGCCAGACCAGCAAACACAATGGTTATTATAAAAGTCCATTTAATGATGTTTATTTGTATTTAAAGGAACTCTTTCAGGTTATATAACAACAGGATGTGGTCTTAGTTTTTGCAGAGATTAGAGCTACTTGATTTTGAAAAGTCCTTCTCATCAATTAATTTCTGCATTTCCTGGTATAGTCTAGTCTGGTTGATTAAAACATTTTCTTTACTCCACAAACACATGGGAATTTGTGTATACTTCAGCATGAAACTTATTACTGTGTATGTGTGTGTGTGCATCTGCATTTGTGTGTGTGACACCACCATAATCTGTAATCCTGGAGTTCTAATATTTTATTATATAGTATACACACATACACAATTGCCCAAAGCCAAGGTAATAGGAATAGAGTTTGCATCTTAAGACATTTTCTGTAAATTGAAGATTCATTAAAGTCAAGATTTTCATGCTTTAAATTCTATAGAATAGAATGAGTCAGATGTCCAGGAAGGTAATTAGTAGTGTTCTTTTAAAAACAATAACATAACTTTTGCAAGGTGAAGACAGTCCTGGTTTTACCCAGCATTAATAACTTGGGTTCTGGACAGCTGTCATGGCTGGTAGAAGTTCTTATGGTTACTAGAGGAAAATTTTAGGAGTTTTTAGACCAAGGTGAATGATACAACACAGTTGATATTAAAAATAGGAGAAATATTAACATTTGAGTATTAAAAAGTGAGTTCTATAATATCTGAAAGAATCTGCCATTTTCTGTGATTTTAATGGCTTGGACAAAGAGAAAATAGAGGCCACTGAGTCTATGGGTTGAAATGCCTTTCTGGTTACCCAGTCTCCCTTCCCCCTTTCCCTTACTGAGTACCACTCTCTAGTTGTTCTCCTCTAGCCAATGGATCCCAGGTGGAGGATGGTGTGTACCAAGCGCCCAGGGTGTTTCCCCTCCCTCAAGTTCCTTGGGACCAGATACCCCAGTAGACTGTAAGAAATCTGGTGGGGGCCCCTCTGGAACCTGGTCCATGAGCCTCTCAAAAGATCCTACTCCTTTCCATTTGTTTCTGTTTCACTATTTGTTTTTCCAGCAAATTCTACTCCAGAAAAATGTTGTTATACAATTCTATGTGACAAGCATTATGCCAAATGTTTTGTATCCATGATCTCATTTAACCTTCAGAATCACCTTAGGAAGTAGGTCCAATTATCTTCAATTGACAGATGAGAATTCTGAGGCCTACAGAAGTCAAATACCCTCCCCCAAGTCACACAGGTGGTAAATGACACTAGTAGAATTTGAATGCAGGGCTCTGACCTGTTTGATTGCTATGCTAAGATACTAGTATTTTAATGAAAGCAGCATCATTATTGACATAATGATGGTTATCCTATGGCAACATCTACTGAGCCCTTAAGTGTGAGGCATTGTGACAGGCGCTTCATCAAACATCTCCTTGGGTTGGGGTCCTATCTGTTCTATAGATTGGCAGGGAGGGATGGGGAGGTGATGCTCAAAGTATATAATTTGGGGTCAGAGAGCAGAAAGGAAGCAGATTCAGGAAGCCAATCCAGAAGTTTTCATCTCAGATCCTTGTATTCCCTCTTTTTTCCTCCTCTTGGGGAGTCTTCCAGCTATTCCTAGTTACAGCATGGAAAGGTTTGAATCCAAAAGGATCTTCCTCTCATTTGCCTTCTCGCTGCCCTGGGTCTTCCCCAAGACTGCAGTGTGGCCGTCCCAGTGTGTCTGACTGTTACTGTTCAGACCTGGAATGTCCCCACAGGCTCACAGGGTCCCCAATGCAACAATGTTCAGAAGTGGGGCTTTTTGAAATGGTTGGATCATGAGGCATCTGATATCATCAATGATAGATTCCTAGCTGAATGGACTGCCATTAGGTGGTAGAAGATATGAGAAGGGGGGCCTACTTAAAGGAGTGAGAGGGAACTATGTCTTGTCCTGGGCCCCTTGGCCCCACTTTCTGCTTCAAGGCAACATCCATGAAGCAAAAAGCTCTGCTGTGCTTTGACACAAGCCTACAGCAATGGTAGCCAACCTGCCATGGATAGAAACCCTGGACCATGAGTCAAAATACATTTTTCCTCTTTTAAGTTGTTTTTCTCAGGTATTTTGTCATTGCAACTAAAAGCTGACTGAGACGCCATCCATCCTGTTAAACGCAGCACAAATGCACCCTGTCCTGAAATAAACTTGGACTGCATATTTAAGTTGGCATTTGCTACCCTTGGAATGAAGCAACCTTTTCCTTGGGCTTCTTGACTGAGGCCTTTGGCAGTGAAGGAATGCTGAAAGAAGCATGTTCCACCTTCCTGGAGTCTGCTGTTATTGACCTGGATGAAACTGTTCTACGAAAATATCAAGTCAAATACTTGAAGAGAAGGAACCTGGTTTTATCAAAAGGAAAATGGTTCTGCAGTTGGTGGCCAAAGATGTGAATCTTGTGAACTTCATTGTTAAAGATGGGAAATTTAGACAGAGATGTCGTGTGTACTGGCCACATGCTCTGGTTTAGGCCTGTTTTATCACAACATAATTAATAATTAGCATTCTCTTTCACCCTCAGAAATGTCCTGGTTTGGACAATAGATCATACACCTGCCTTACCTGGGAGACCCTGAGGTTTGCTCTGAGGTTTGCCATTCTGTCATTTCATTACTAAGGGCCTCCTGAGTACACATCAGTCCACTGGAGATGAGAATTTAGTAGGGGAGATGAACAAATAGCAAGTAAAGGAAGCAATGAATATGCTATTAGACCTTGTTTACAAAGGAGGATGGAAATAGCTGAGAAAGAGAAAAACATGGGAGAGGTGGCCTCCCTGGGGAAATGTCAGCATGGGATTTGGGGTCTGGGAGGAGCCAGCTGTAGGGTGGGTGGCTTAGACTCAAGAGCACGCTGGCTCGCAGGCTGGCAAGTGGGAGAGAGCTCGGCGTGTCCCCAGATTGCAGGACTGAGAGTCAGGACCCACTGTGGGAAGAAGGGGAGGCCTCAGGGACAGGAGAGTTTATCAGTGGACTCCCGAGAGTGCTCAAGCGACCTGAGTTTCACTGGGAAAGAACGGCATGAGCAGGGTCCAGGTGGGTTTACTGAGCAGCAGATCTTCTGTACAATGCTGTGAAAAGGCAGTGGAAGAAAGAACGTTCTGGATGTTGTGTGGGGCTTGATTGGGGGTTGCCATGGTAGTTTCCACTCTGATACTTCTTAGAAGATGGCCTGGGTCTGAAGCTTTGCCTGTGCTGAACCCGGAACTCTGCTCCTTGGTTTTTTATGTCAAAGATCTAATGGGCTAATTAACAATCAAAACTGCTAGTTTGGAGATAGAAGCCAATAGATTTTTCCGACGGGAGAAATGTCTTTATTTCATGTAAGATTCAAGGTCAGAGTTGGGGGTAACAGGAGGATTCATGCCAAGGTACCATCTGATTTAATGCTCTTAATTCTAGTTTGGGCATTCTTTAAGGTATGAGAAAAATATTACTCACATTGCAGTTGCTAAGTTCTGGTCTCCTTTTCCCTGAGATCTTATCAAATTACATGTGGATTTTTGAACCAAATTTCTGATCAATACGTTCTAACTGAGTCTTATGACTGCATTTCAAATGTGAGGTGAGTTCATGTAGATCTGGGTTAAGACTCGGTTTTCTGCATTAAAATACCAATTTATTTCATGGGAGCACATTGGTATTTAGGAAGAATTGAGGGTAGTTTGAAGTATGATGGATCTAATGTCTGTTTCATGCCATCTCTCCCCATTCCCAGGGTTCCTTCACTAACCCATTATGGTGCCTCAGTACAAACTTGAAAAGGCACTGCCTCCCCTCTAGAAAGAAGCTGCCCTGCCCCACAATGCACTGTGGTCAAGAGGAGTGCAGTCAGGATCTCGGTCTCCAGTTATCCTATTGGCTGCAACCTATACAGCAATATATAGCAGTCATCACCACCCACTGCTATGGTCCTAAACATTCAGAAGATCTTAGCTTTTAGCAGAAGGCCTGATCTACCAAGGAAACAGGATTAAATTTTTTTGAGGTCAATAAAAGCCCAAATTCTCTGCTTATAAAGCTCCAAATTTTATCACTTCAGTTTTGGTTTCTTGGGTCACACTTTTCTTGCTTTAGTTTCTGTCTTCAGTAATGGTTTTGTCCTGGGGGGAATGTACAAATTTTCCTTCTAAGGGAATATGTTCAAAAAACCCATATCAAGTTGGAAAAATAAGAAATAAACTTTATGGCTCATGATAATCCTATTTGTGCTTTGCCGGTGTGTAAAGAGCTCCTGGAGACATCAGCTGCACAGACTCTTTGGAGAACTCAAACTTTTCGTTTGCTGTTTGGATGGATAATTCTTTACCAGTCTTCATTCTGTGTGAAGCGCGACATAAAAGAGCTCATCACAGGTTTGGTGCCACTATGCCTTGACAGAATGTTCGGCTTGTCTGCAATCCTAGTAGAAACTCATCTGGTCGTCTGTGATGCACGGCGGGTCTCCCTCCAATGACGCTCATCGCATAGCAAACGGCTGGAGCAATGTGCAACTAAAGAACCACTCACTTATTTCTCCCATGCTCTCGTGTGAATGGAACAGATTCAACTCCAAAATATGAAAACTGTGGCACCCATGGAGCATTCTGACTGGCTTGAATAAGTTGAGACCTGTAAAACATTAGGGTATTTCCTTCCTACCCAGGTTTACAAATAGTAGCCCACCTCCCCGGGCAAGGGTGTTACAGAGAAAGGTTATTGTACTTTTTGTAGAGACTTTCAGCCACTCTAATTTTGGACACATACCTTACAACATACAGGAGGCATGCAGGCATCAGTGCTCAGAAATGCCCTGGCTGACATGGCTCATGGCTTAATTATAGCAAAGCATACGCACAGCACACCAGTGTCTTGAATTATTTCCATAGCAATGTCTACACATTGGTGCACCTCGGGCTTCTAGGCAATTCAGCTGAGAGGTATGTGTAATGTACTGTACAGTGACTACCAATTGAATTTAGTCATCTTGTCAGTTGATTTATTTAAACTCTTTGAGTTGTCAATAAAATTATCTAAAAGTACTACACCTTAACTGTAACCATGGTTTTTTTTTCCTCTCAAACTCCAGCTTGCAAACCATTAGTATATTATAAAATGAATTTGATGGATCATGCTGGTATTTTTGGAAGAAGTAACATTAAATAGAACCATACTAAATATCAAGGTAGATTGTTCATAAGAAAGGTTAGTATAGCTGCTTGAAATTTTACCTCATATTTTTCCCATTTTAAGACATTTTTTTTCATTATACAGTAAATCTCCGAAATAGAGCTGACTCTTCCAATTATAATAGACAACTTTTTTTTTTCTTTCTCAATGATAAAATAATGGTATATCTTGCAACCGATGGTGCCTTGGTTCATGTTGTGTTGCTACAACAAAATACTGAGGCTTAAAACTTTATAAAGAAAAGAGGTTTGTTTATTTCACAGTCCTGGAAGTTCAAGAGCATATGCCAGCTCAACTTCTGGTGAAGGTCTCATGGTGGATATCATCACATGGCAGAGAGAGAGAGAGAGAGAGAGAGAGAGAGAGAGAGAGAGAGAGAGAGAGAGGTGTCACATGGTGAGAAAGAATATAAGAGATGGAATGCTATTGCAACAACCTGCTTCAGGGGACCCAACAACTCTGAGAGACCAGTATCAGTCCCTTCACAGTGGTGGCCTTGACCCCATCACCTCCCACTCTGTCTCACCTCTTAATGGCCCACCACCTTTCAATACCATTGCACAGGAATGAGGCCTTCAAATGAGTTTGGATGTGAATGAACCATGTTCCAACCACAGCAGATGGCAACTGAGTTTTGGCGCATGAGTGCAGTGAGTTTTGACGTAAATGCTATTTATTTTGTGTGTGGGTCTTGGCTAAAAGACTGATTTAGTGCAGCCCTTCGGGGTCCCCTTCTCCACTGGAAGCAAGATGGTTGGTCTTTGGCTGACTGGAGGCTTCGTGCAGAATTTCTGAGCCTCAAATGTCACCCTGTTTCCTGATGCGGAATGGCTGTATTCCCTGCACAGGGAACAATGCCTTCAAAAACCAGTCACCCTTATGTGTTGATGATTCAGCCAGGATGGCCCCAGTGCCTGAGGGCTTGGGCTTCTCTGGTGTTGTCACCTGGTCTACTGTTCCTGCCAGTTCTCCTGGGAGAGACTCCTGGAGGTAGCAGGCTGGGAGGTGGCCTTTTGTGGGTACTGTCCCCTTAGCCTCCTGGGGTTTCTTCTCCTAGCTAGGACTTCCTGTGGCCACTGTCCTGGGTGAGGGTTCACTGGAGCAGTGACCTCCAAGGTCCTTGTTACTTCTCAAGTCTCAGGTGGCTCCTGTTTCTCTCTGAGGCTGGCCTCGCAGCACCACCTGCAGAAGACAGGTTCCAGGTCCCTGCTGGACCCCCTTGCTCAGATGCTGGTTCCCAGATTGAGAAGGGGACTGGCGTGCATTGCCCCAGAAGAACATTTCCACCTCTCATCAGCTGTCCAAAAAGGGAGGATGGATGTTGAGTGTCAGTAGATTGTACAAATGACCTTCCTCATTTCAGCCATCCTGGTAGACATATAATAGTATGTCAGGTGATTTAACCCAAAGAAGTGATGCACTTATTGGAAATTCTAGATTCTATGGCAATTGAGAAGAGGAGGTCTATTTCCCCACCTTTCATTAGGCCTATCCTTACCCCCAATCCTCCCCTTTAGACAATCATCTTATTATTGTCCCCAAATACTACAAACTTACAACTAAGATGCTGCCTAAAACCCTTAAAAACTCTGTATATAACTCAAAATTCTAAATTTATTTTCTGTCTGTGAATCCTACCTGCTTTCCCTGAGTTCAACTGTTACCCTTTTCAAAAGGAACCTCTATTCTGATTCCCAATAAAATAGATTAATTCTATTTGCCTTTGTACTTTATGTGAGATTGTACCAGATGTGCATGGGTATGTGGCTTATTTTATGCAATTGTGTTTATGAAGCTCATCCACACTTTTGAACAGTTTTGCAAATCATGTATTCTCATTGTTCTATAGTTTTGAATTTTTGTGAACTTATTCCTTGTCATAATTCTTGAGGGTATCAGGGTAGTTACTAGTATTTGGCCATTACAAATACAGCTTCAATGGACATTCTAGAACCTTCTGGGATGGGTATCTAAGAGTGGATTGAATGAGTCTAGGGAATGTACATTGGGGTTGGTAGACTTTCCCAGTGAACTTTCATTTTAGTCATTCTGGCAGATGAATAATAGTACTTAATGTGATTTAAAATCTTTATTTAAAAATAGATCAATCTCTATTTGTCTGATGGCTAATGCAGTTGAGAAGATTTCATATGCTTATTATTTGGAGGGTAACTTTTTTTGTGTGTGTGAATCATCAATACCTCTTTCTCCTGTATTCTCTGTTAATTTCTTGTTCATCTGTAGGAGTTTTTCAGAAAACTCGGTAGGTGTAAGCATTGCCATTTCCCACCGAGTGGGCTGTCTTTTTAATGCTCTTACTGAGGTCTTTTGATGAACGATGTTTCTAACCTTAATATCGTCAAATTTATCAATATTTTATTATTAACATTTTTGGGTCCTCTGGAAGAGATCTTTGTGTACTCTAAAGTCATGGGAATATTCTGTATATATACTTCAGCAATTTAAAAACAGAAATGGGTCCAATTCCTCTCTTCCTGTGTGTTTTGTCTTTGCTTTCTTGACTTTTCTTGCTCTTCCCTTTTTCCGTCTCTTCCCTCCTTGATTCTTTTTTCTTTTTCTAGTCCTCTCTCCAAATAAGCATCATACGAAAACCTTTCATCTTTCAATTATGAAAATCACATTATTCCTTTGCTTACAATAGTTTCATATCCCACCAAAGCTTCCAAGGTAAAGCTAAAATTTCTTACCTTAGATTGTAAGGTCGCTAATCATCTTCCCCCAACCTGTCTTCCCTGTTTCCACCCCAAACATACTCTTGATTCTGATCATACAGCAATGTTGAAGTTACTGAGTGTCCTGCTTTTTCATGCGTCTGTGTCTTTGCATGAACTGTTTTGTCTGCCTGGAATACCCTTCCTCCTTTTCCATTTAATTCCCATTCATCCTTCAAAACTCAGTTCAGGGCTGAAGTGTGGCTCAGAGGTGGAGAGCTTTCCTAGCCTGCACCAGATTCTGGATTTAATCCCCAGCACAGCAAAAACAAACAAATCCCAAACCAACTCAGGTCAACCAACCGTTCTCTGGCAGTGTCTCTTGCACACATCTGGTTGAGTTGTATTTTGTTCCCATGGCAACTTGGGCATATCTGGATAATGACACTTATCACATTTCACTGACATTATTGATTCACCTGTCTTTCTATCTCAATGGAGTTGTGAGATGCTTGAAAGGACCATGTTCTATTTGACTTTCTGTGTCCAGTGTCTGATAGGCATATAGAAGGTGCTGAACATGTTGACCAAGTGTATTTAAGGAGCAATGCCTCTCTGTTTTATGGATAAGGAAAATAGAGGCTATAAATAGAGGCTATGATAAACATACCAAAGTACATGATGAGCATACCGAGGTACATCTGGCAGATATGTATTGAAGATGTGATGCACCAGCATTTTATGTTACTAGGACCTCTGGATCGAGAGCTTTTTCATTGTATATTCGTTTTGCTCATAAGCTTTGAACCGGTCCTCTTTCTTTTCTATGGAAGTTTGTGCTTCTTTTTTTGAAACTAACTACCCAATGTGTAAATTCCTGCAAGCATCATTGCATAGGTCTCCTTTCTGTACTCGGTATCTGGAGAGTAAGCTATCCATTCATCTTTATGAAGGAAAGGTAAATGAAACATTTTTTACCATTATTTTTATTATGTTTCTTGTAATGTTTCAGTTATTTGATTATGAATAGAAAGGATACATTTGTATACATGGTTTCATCAGAAGGTACAGAGGGATATAGAGTAAAAAGGTTCTTGCTCACAGTCTCCCTTTGGCAACACAACATTTTGGCACAGATGTTGAGCAGCCAATGGGTACTCTCATATACAGAGTGATGGCAGTATATTTGTACAAACATTTGGGAAAACTGTTTGAAGTAAATATGTATATCTTTACCTTGTGATCTAATTCTCTCCCTGAGAGAAACCTATGTTACCTTTTTTTTTAAAGTTAATCCTTTTAAGGATATTTTATGCTTAAACAAACACATACACATGTATATGTGTGAATATAAACATATGTGTACTTTTTCTATGTTTAAAATAGAGAATAACTTTTAATATAATACTGTTTTGTTTGCTTTCTTTCCCCAACAATCTTGGAAATTGTCATCACTTTTAGGTACATTCATTTTGTTTATTACAACATAAGCAATAGTCTAAAGCATTCTCTACCCTGAACAGAGGAGAACATCATTAAAAAGAGGAATTGATGATGCAGGTGGCAACCAGTGAAGTCATCCCTTAGCTCACTTTCTCAGTGTTAATATACTACTGCCCTGGAACAAAAATAAAAGGGAGTTTAGATTTCAAGTTGATTGACAATTTAAAACCTAACCATTTTAGAAATATCTAATGTTCTAGTCAGAAGGTTTATGTCTGTCATTCTTAAAATTGAAACATGGAGTGACATCTTCATTAAGAAAGTAAAAAAAAAGAGAGAGATGACAGAGTGGTGTCCCAGGAGACACTGCAGCACTGCACAGGGGTCTCCTGACTTTGATAAATTTGCAAATGTCTACACCCCATCCGCAGAGATTTTGATTCTGAGGGGTCTGAGGTGGAGAAGGTATTCTTTTTATATTTTTTTTTGCATGCAGATTTTAAAAATTTTATCCTAATTTGTTATATATGACAGCAGAATGCATTTCAATTCGTATTACACCTATAGAGCACAATTTTTCATATCTCTGGTTGTACACCATGTAAAGTCACACCATTTATGTCTTCATACATGTATTTAGAGCAATGATGTCCATCTCATTTCCACTCCCTTTCCTACCCTAGTACCCCCTCCCTTCCCCTCCCTTCCCCTCCCTCCCCTGGGAAGGTATGTTTTTAACAAGTTCTCCCAAGTGCTAGGTCCATCTCTTGGTCACTGCTGTGCAATTTAGAGTTAGTTTCTTAGTTTCATTATAACAAAATGCCACAGACTGGGAGTAACTTAAACAACAGACATTTATTTTATCACAGACTGTACACTAGATATCCCAGATCAAGGTGCTGGCCAATTTGATCCCTGGTAAGAATTCTCTTTTTGCTTGTAGAAGTCCACCTTTTCTGCTGAGTCCTCATAAGGCCTTTCTTCTGTGTGTACATGAAGAGAAAGAGAGAGGAAAGAGAGAAAAAAAACTTTTGTTCCTCTTCTTCTAAGGATCCCATTGCTACTGGATTAGGGCCCTTCTCTTTTGACCTCAATTAACCTAAATTACCTGCTAAAGACCTCATCTCCACACATATTGGAGAGTCCATCTGTAAATTAGGGGAGACACAAGTGTGTCCACAGCGGTTCCTAAACCTCTCTGAAATCTTATTTCCACATGGATGAAATGACGATAGCTTTGTTTAGTGGAAGAAGAATCGACTAATTATACTGGTATGTCCAAGTGTCTGGTGTATTTTGTTTTTTAAATATTTTTCCTCTGGAGAGAATAATGAGGGTGAAGAATGTTTTGAGGCTGTGGTCCCGTGTTGGTCCTAGTGACAGAATCCTCAAGTCAGAAGGTCTCACAGAATCTGAACAACTCACCCAAGGTCACCTGTTGAACAAGTTACAGAAACTGGACTTCGCCCTTGGTCTCAGGACCCGTGGGCCTGTGGGATGTTTCCCCAGTTGACAGGAATGGGCGGACTGCTCAGCAGGCTTAGGCGTGTCTTGGGTATTTCACCGCAGTGCTGCTCTGAGGCACAGGCAGGCATTATGGGCTGAGTGGAACGCTATGTGACTGTGTAAAGCTATCCACTCATTGGATTAGTGGGCTGGGGCGGCCTCCTTTGCTATGCACAAGTCTGGCCTCTCAGTGTCTAGTTTCAGAAGAGCATGGTTGGCCAGCATGCAGGTCAGGGAGAAAATGTTCTGTGGGGGTCACCAGTGTCCTTGGGGAGAGGGGATCGTGCCTCTTGCTGGGCATGAGGCTCTGCACCAACTGCATTATAAAGAGCACCAGCTGAAGCAGCTGAAATAATTTGTCCTACAAGGGATTTGGGTTTTTGAGGGGCAATATCGACCGTGGAATGACTCTCTCCAAGTGACCTCCACAGGGCTCCAGTTGCCCTGATCATTCCAGCCTGCATAAACATTCTCGCTCCAGCCAGGGGTAGCTGGGTACATAATACCAGCTGGCAGGTGAGAGGGGGAAGAATGTGCTGTGTCCCGAATAATAGGATTTAAGGGGCGATGGCTGGGGCCTTCGTCCTCAAAGATTTCTCCGATGGCATGGCTCTGTGCCTGAACTCCCAGGATGAGCAACAAATTTCTTTGTGTGTTGAGGCCTTTGGGGTCATGGGAGTCCCTCTGTAAGACTTCAGAACCGATGCTGAGGATGGCAGGAAGCCCCGTTGTGAGTCTTTGTTACTCAGGGGCTGGAGGAGACTGTGTGGAGGAGAGACAGAAGACACTGAGCAATGGTATAGGTGGGAGGCACCCCTCCAGGAGGTCATCTAACCCCCTGATTAACAGTCAAGGAAACCAATGGAGCGAGCGAGCATTGTCTGATGTCACATAACTGGTTATGGTAGAACCACGTCAGAGACTCAGACTTCTGGCTTCTACTTCTGTCCTGTTTATTTAGTATAAATGGGGATGAGGGAAACAGATCTGCTTCAGAAAGGCAAGCCCCAGCACACAGGGGATGGGGAGACAGAGTAACCACCTCCCAGCTGTGCCCAGGGCCGCCTGGTGTCAGCTCTCCCCGCAGGAAATCCCCTCTTATAAACAGTCACATTCCGAAGGTTCACTCACATGTTTACTTCTCAAATTGTGGGGTTTGTTTTTCTGTGGACATAATATTTTAAATGTTCTAAATGGTGGATTAGATTCACCAAGATCCACCCACAAAATTCTGTGTCACAGAGAAAGTGGCCGACGAGGTATTAGTGTCCATAGGAATATTGCAATTAACCGTACCTGGTGCTTACTATATTAATCTTTATCTGGGAGTATAATAGAGAGTTTTAAATCATGTTAGGAGATGTTGTCACCTCCACAGAGCAGGGTGGCTGTCCTGGAACAGAATCTGAAAGTCAGGACAGGTGGGAATTAGGAGGACCAGTTTGGAAGGTAGACACCCTCTCTGAACCTCAGCTCTAAAATAAAGACAGTAGGAATAATCACCCTGCCTGCTTCCAAAGGCTGTGAGGACTGAGTGAGGTATCTGGGAAAGTGTTTGAACAAGATGTAAAGAAAATATTTGTTGAAGATAAGCCCTTTCCTGGTCGAGCGCTCCCTCCATGATTTGGTGGGAGAGCTGAGGATAGATGCTGGGAATCCTGGAAGCATTGTGTGTGTGTGTGTGTGGGGGGGGATCTGCTTTATTCTAAGTAATATGGAGTAAAGCACATCAACATCTAATCAGCCGAAGGCCTCAGGAGAGAAGATGGAGGTCCCCAAGGAAGATGGACTCCTGCCTCCCGACTGCCTGCAGACTTGACCTACAACCTGAACTCTTCCCTGGGTCTTCAGCCTTCTGCTGTGCCCTGCAGATTGCAGACTCGCCAGCCCCAGTGACTGTGGGAAACAATTAAAATAAGTTTCCTCCTTCTCTCTTTCTCTTTTTCCATCCGAGCATGTGTATGCGTACACACACACACACACACACACACACACACTCCCCCAACTTACAATGTTTCCACTTTTATTTTTTCTGGGAAAGCGATATATAGTACAATGCTCTCTCATGATACCCAACTGTAGGCTGATGGCAAATGTAAGCATGTTTAAGGTGGACTAGACTAGTTATGATATTGGGCAGGAGTATTAAATCTATTTTTAACCTAAGATGTTTCCAACTTTTGATGAGGTTACTGGAGAACAATCCCACTGCCAGTCAAGGATCATCTGTGTACACATGTACACACACACACACACACACACACACATACACACACATACCTTATGGCTGTATTCCTCTGGAAAGCCCCATTTAACAAGAGAAGAAACTAAAACAGGTTGAATAAATAACTTTCTCAAATAAGCTGCTAGGACTGACAGAGGTTGGCCAAATTATTTCCCTTTTCCTTCTGGGTACAGAGCTAAACTACATTTCCCAGCCTCCCTTGCAGTGGGTGAGATTATCATTACTGCTGGGTGAGTGATAGACACCCCCAGTCAGCATCACTCTTCTCTGATCCAAGGCTCTGGGGGCCGGCAGGGTCACAAAATGGCAAGAGGTCATTTGTGTCCCCAAATGACAGCATGGAGCAGAGCATCTCAGCCTCAAACATGCTGCCCAGGGCCCAATGAGCATAATGTGTGTTACGCTTAGTCTCTGAGGCTTGAGGGTCCATGTTTTTAATTACAGCACTTACTCTGACAAACACAGTGATGGAGTTAGATCCAAATCCAGGCCTCAGTCTCCAGAGTCCAAATACCTCATCTCTGTGCTGCCAACCATCCCTTGCATTCACTATTAAGAGCTGGGAATAGGAATTCCTATTCTTTACCTTGTCCTGCTCCTTCTGGAAACCAAGGCTCCCTGAGCGGGCAGAGCCCCACACCTGGGAGCTGAATGTTAAACACCATATTCTTGGATGCCCAAAGCCACAAAGAGGAATGTGTGTGCCCTGGGTGTGTGAGGAGTCGGTGAGGTGTCCTTGACGGGGCAGGAGAG
This sequence comes from Callospermophilus lateralis, assembly GCF_048772815.1. Taxonomy (NCBI): domain Eukaryota; kingdom Metazoa; phylum Chordata; class Mammalia; order Rodentia; family Sciuridae; genus Callospermophilus; species Callospermophilus lateralis. The sequence continues at coordinate 147,650,582 of NC_135309.1, forward strand.
GAGGAAGGTGGTCCAAGTCTGCTTTCAATCTCTTTTCCCTGGATGTGGCCTTCTTCTTCCCCAAGCAGGGTTCCTGGCTCTTCCCCGAATAACAAGTGTGGTCTGTTTATGCTGGAGTAGACTGTGGAAATAAATAGACAGTCCATTCCGCGGCTAACTTCAACAAAGGAGGGAAGCGTGGCTGCAGTTCTGTTCACAGAGGCTGGCGCAGATGCATTTTTCCACATAAGGGGTGTTGTCTGGGCTGTGGTTGGGGGCCTATTTGATTTTCTTTTCCTGTGCATTTTGGACTGTGTTGCCACTCTTACTTGTGCCGGCTACCCTGTTCTGTCCAGGGCAGTTATCCTCTTGGAATTTGTCTAGGGTCAGGAAAGCCTAGGTTGAAAGATAACAGATTGAGCCTGTGTGATGGAGTCCACAGAACAAAGAAATTCCTAAGGGGAAATTTTGGATTAGAAAGGGATATGTTGGTACCTGTGTGCTTCCATCAGAGCCAACCTGGAAACTCAGCATGCACTAAATTCTGTATCAAGAGATCACCTTGTATGCAAACACAAGTCAAAAAATCCAAAACTTGATGTATGTGTTAGACTGAGACTGTAGGAAGAATGTGTTTGGTTTAGGAAAACACAAAGTTAAATTCACTATATCCAACACTATGTGAGGTCAAAAGAGTATGACAGATTTTCTTTTCTTTTCTTTTCTTTTTTAATGTTAAACAAGTATCAGTTTAACTCCAGCTTCTGTTTGGACTTTTATTTTAAATAAAAAATTGGTCTTGGTTTAGGTTGAGCGCTTAGTTTATTTTTATCTTATAGAACACTGGCTACTTTTGTTTAAGTAAATCAGGGGTTGATTTCCTATGGTGTAGCAGAGCTTGAATTTTCAAGCCAGTATGTCAGAATTTTGGGGATGGGGTATGTGGTTTGACAAGGCTCCTTTGGTCCTGCTTATCTTTCCTACTCTGCGCCACCTCCCCGCCCCCTCCATTAGAATCCCTGTGTGGGGATGAATTGCTGGGCATTCACTGGAGACAATCAGGTTTCTTGATTGCAATCAACAGAGGCAGATGCTAACTAGCATTAGGTAATCAGAGACTTATTTATTTTATTAAGAGTCACCAGCTTTGATAAGAGCCTGGCAAACTAGGCTGGGGAATGAGAAGAACCGGGGAATTGAAAAGCAGAATTCACCTCTGGAAGTAGGCAGTGGGAAACACAGCAGTGTTTCTAGCAGAAACAGAGGGACTCTGAGCAGGAACAGAGTGGTTAGGGTGTCATTGCCATCTCTGCAATGAAAAAGATGGCCGGGTGCCCTGCCTGTGGCAGGCAGAATTCAACAGAGGCCTGTAGATTCCTCTCCCTTGTTTAGTGAGTACCACGCTCATCTAGGTACTGATGTGGAAAGATTTTGAAAATGTATTTAAAACCCAAGGTCAGTCAACCTTAAGATATGGAGACTGTCTGGATGGGCCTCTCAGGAATGAGCTTGGAAGAGGAGCCCGAGCATCAGATGAGAACCCAGCCAGCTAACATCTTGTGAGACCCTGAACAAAGAACCTAGACTTGACATCCCAGAATTCTGACCTACACAGGTGAGCAAAGAAATGCGTTCTGTCTCAAGATGCTAAGCTTGGGGTGATTTTTAATAGGTAATTAGTACAATAGGTAATTAGTACACTGTGTCCTGTGTCACTTGGGAGATACAATCTAGAAGACAGTGTCCTATTGAGTGACCTTAGGCCACATATTGGCCTTTGTACCAGGGGAAGGCTCCTGGCCATAACTATACACCATGCAAAAGAACTGGCTTCACAATTTATTTAAGGTGTGGTTAAACAAAGGGACAGGTGGCAGGTAGCTCTGATAAATGTGTATTGTAAAATTCTCCTCAGTAATTGATCTTGTGTATCTCCTGCACCCATGTTCTAGTACATTTCTTATTATTTGCAAAGAGTTTTTTTAAAAAAAAAAGAAAGAAAAAAATGAATGCTGCATTTTGTCTTACATGCTGAAGTTTTTGCTTACGAAAATTTAAGAGGTGGAGGCTATAGATTTGGGAGTATGGGCATGTTGATTTTAATGCTGGTGTCAGTCTGTTGCTATCACAAAATACTAGAGACTGGATGATTTATAAAGAAAAGGAATCTATCTCTCACAGTTCTGAAGGCTGGGACGTCCACTATCAAGAGGCCAGCATCTGGAGAGGGCATTTGTGCTGTGTCATGTCAGAGTGGAAAGTGGACAGGCAAAAGGCAGAAGAAGGAATCCAGTAGCGTAGTACATGCTTGCAATCCCAGGGACTCCGGAGACTGATGCAGGAGGCTCACAAGTTCAATGCCAGCATGGACAAGTTAGTAAGACCCTCTGGTCTAATTCCTAGGTCCTTGATCCAGTTTGAGTTGAGTTTTGTGCATGGTACTGACAACATACTTTTATACTTAGAGGATCCAAAAAAACACCACCAGAAAACCTCTAGAATTAATAATTGAATTCAGCAAAGTAGCAGGCTACAAAATCAATACCCCAACCCTCTGAAAGAAATTAGGAAAACTACCCCATTTACAATAACCTCAAAAAAAAAAAAAAAACCAACTTGGGAGTCAATCTAAAAAAAGAGATGAAAGACTTATACAATGAAAATTAAACAAAGAATACTAAAGAAAGAAATTGAAGTAGACTTTAGAAGATGGAAAGATCTCCCATGTTCTTGGATAGGAAGTTTCAATATTGTCAAAATGGCCATATTACCAAAAGTGTCTCACAGATTTAATGCAATTCCTATTAAAATTCCAACAACATTCCTCATAGAATAGAAAAAGCAATTGTGAAATTCATTTGGAAAAATAAGAGACCCAGAATAGCCAAAACAATCCTTAGCAAGAAGAGTGAAGCAGGAGGCATCACACTACCAGACCTTAAACTATACTACAGACCCATAGTAATAAAAATGGCATGGTATTGTCACCAAAATAGACACATAGACCAATGGTACAGAAGAGAAGACACAGAGACAAACCACATAACTACAAGTTATCTCGTACTAGACAAAGGTGCCCAAAGCATACATTGGTGAAAAGATAGATTCTTTAACAAATGGTGCTGGGAAAACTGGAAATCCATATGCAGCAAAATGAAATTAAACCATACTCTCACCGTTCACAAAACCCAAGACCTCTTGAAGGACCCTTCTCCCAACACTGTTGCATTGTGATCAAGTTTCTGACACATAAACTCTGGGGGATGCAGTCAAACCTTAGTACCTAGTTTTTCTGCTGAGTCAGTTTGGGCAGTCACTAAAATCCTGTGGCTTTAAGTTGTCCTCCATGAAGGGGGAAGGGGCTGGGACTAATGACATCTAAAACCCCTTCCACCTGAGAGAACCTCTGTGATCTGTCTTCAATTTACTCAATTATTGAATAAGCATCGGAGTTGACTAGTCAGATTCTAAGGATGTAGCCATGAGTGAGGCCGGCAAGCCCCTGCTCTCCTGCACTTTCCATCGTAGTGATGGAGAGAGTTGAGGCAAGTTTTGATACATGCTACAAGGAAAATAAAAACACAGGATCAACATTACCAACCAATTAAGGAAAATCCCTAAAGGCAGCATCTGAATGGCCCTTGGGACCTGAGATTGGGTCTATTTCATTCCGGACACCTACATTTTTCCTTCCCTCCACCCCCCATATTACCCCTTCCTCTCCTCCACTGGTCTCCTACTTTCATGAAATCCATTCCTGTCTTTTTTCTCCTTCTTTCTCTCTAGTTTATACATAGAAGAGAACACATAGGACCTTTGACTTTCTGAGTCTGGATGATTTCACTTTGCATGAGGTTCTCCAGTTCCATCCATTGAGCAGTAATGACATAATTTCATTCTTTTTTATGGCTGAATAAAACTCCATTATGTATATATATATCTGCCACATTTTCTTTATCCATTCGTCTGTTGATGGACACCCAGGGTGTTTTCATAATTTGGATATTCTGAATTGTACTGCTATGAACATGGGTATGCATATGTTACTATAGTAAGATGACTTTAAATCTTCAAGATAAATACTAAGGAGTGGTACAGCTGGGTCTTATGGTGGTTCCAAGCCTCGTATTTTGAGGAAGATCCATACTGATTTCCACAGGGGTTGTACTAATGTACAATTCCACCAATAGTGTAAAAATGTTCCTTTTCCCTCATATCCTCTGAAGCATTTGTTGTCAATTGTATTCTTGATGATTGCAAATGGCTACATTTTTAAACAATAATATCAGTCTCCACATAGTATCTTCAGGTTTGGCTCCAGACTCACAAAGTATTTTCTCTGTGGATCTTTAGTATAAAGTTTGTCCCTCCTGATCTAGATCTGTGGCTCTGATATTTTAGGCTGCATCTGTCACTTAGAGCTAGCCTCGCTCTCAGAGTTTCCAGAATGTTCAAGTGCTACGGATGCTGGTGATCTAAACAGTGTTTCCCAAATTTAGGTCCTTGGAGCTGCCAAATCACCTTGAAAACTTGTTGATAGTGTGGGTTCCTGAGGCCCCAGACTTAGTCAGAATCTCCAGTGGTGAGGCCCAAGATAATTCTAATATGCAGCCAGCTGGAGGGAGGAACTATTAGTGTAGTTCAATTATTTTGGTCAGGAGAGCAATTGATTTGTGATTAGATTGATTACTTGAGCCTCACCTATCTGTGGGAGACTCTGGCAATTGGAGAATCCTGTTGGTTTTGTCAAGACTTGTGCTGAAGGAAAATACCATCAAGAAATGTATGGTCTGGATCCTTCCAAGGCCACAGATCTTTGTTTAGGCTGTTTCCCAAGTAATATCGTCAATAAAATGGCTTAGTAGCTCATGAGGAAAAAGAACATATCAACTGTAAACTCAGTTGGAGCCAACAACAATTTGAGACATCTGCCGAGAGACTTCTGGGCTGCCTAGAGAGTCATTTAATGTCCAGAATTCAGAAGGTAATGTCCCTTGTACTCTGGGCCCCATGGACTGGTGGCCAATTAAGCACACTTTAAGAGGGATACAAATTGGAATATTTCCAGGGGAAGGAGATGAGGGGTCTGGAAACTGCGTTCAAGGAAGAAGGGTTGAAGGAGGACTTGTAAAATGCTGGCCTGCAGGCCCATCTAGCCAGTCGTGCTGTGCTGGACAGTCCAGTCCTCGTGGCGAAGCACATTTTGAGTTTGAGTGCCTCTGGGCAAACCTGAACTTCCTCCAGATGGGAAGCTGTCTGCTTCCTTTCACTTTATACCAACCCAGTTCACAGAGCTTTGTTATCTGCTTGCTCGCTGTATCATCTGAACACTTGGAAGGAATAAAGATATATATTCAAGAAACAGAAAACTAAGAAGAGAATACTTGCTATTTTTAACCATCTGAAGGCATGCGCTCACATATAATTGGTTACATTTTTTAGCTACTAGTATTGTTAAATGTGAACTAATAAGAAATACATATATAGGTATCTGCCTCGGTTCTTACACAGAGCTCTTGCGACCCTCATAGACGGGGGTGCTCCAACTTTTGTTGCGGTGTTTGGTCTTGGACTCTGGTTCCTGACATAGAACTCCTAATGTCTTGTAACTTCCATAGTGGTGGGGTTATCTGACGGAGCTGCTAAATCGCTGGGGATTTCCTGGCTAGTAGAAAGTTCTTTTTAGATGAGGGGACACTTGCATGGTGTGCTTCTAGATGGGGTGGGGTCACTCAGAAACACCAAGACGTACATGCGTAGAAGCTTGGAAACTTTCAGTACTACTCCTTTTTCCTCCCGGGAGGGAAGAGAGGCTAGAGTTGGAGTTAATAATTAATTGTGCCCTTTTGATGAAAGAATCCTCCAAAGGGTTTGGAGAGCTTCTGGGTTGATGGACACATCCATATGCCTGAAGAGTGGCATACCCCAACCTCACAGGGAAAGATGCTCCTGTTCTTTGGACCCTTCCAGAACTCACCATGCACATTTCTTTGTTCATTTGTACTTTTTAGAATATCCTTTGTAATAAAGCAGCAAGAGTAAGTAAACTGCTCCCCTGGGTTCTGGCAAATTATGGAACCTGAGAAAGTGACCATGGGAACTTTTGAAAATTGTAGCCAAGTAGGACAGAAGTTGTGGCTAACCTGAGGAGGGGGGGGGAGGGGTTGAGCTTATGATGGGTATCTGAAATGCTGGCAATCTTGTGGGACTAACCTCTTAAACTAGGGGTCTGTGCTAGTTCCAGTTAGCATCAGAATTGAATTCTAAGATCCCTCAGCTGATGTCAGAGAATTGGTCAGAATTGAGGAAAAAACCCACAACTCCACATATCTTAGATATCAAGATGGTGTGAATATAGAGGAAAACTAGGGTGTTTTTAAAATATCTTATATGAAGCATAACATGTCTGAATCTGGATTGGGTTTGCTGTGTTTTGAATGCCATAATGTGCCAACTATGGTGCCCGTTGCTGAGGATGTAGCTGTAACCAATTCAGATCAGTATGGCTCCTCTTAAAGCTAACAATCTCTCATTAAGAAGACATACATCAAACAATTGAAAATCGTGATCAGCACTTTGAAGAAAACAGCAAAGGCTTAGGTAGAGAACAAAAGGGGACAACTTTGGATGGTGTAGTCAGAGAAGGTGCAGGTTCTTCCAAAAGTGGGCTGTGGCATGTTCCCAAGTGATCCTCGAGGTGCAAACTTGGTCCTCAGGGTGGCAACGTTGAGAGGTGGAGGGACCATTTAGGGGTGAGGCCTAGTGGAAGGTCACAGACTGCTCTCTATTTCTCATGCTGGCTTCCTCTCTCGACATCTGATTTCTTCCTCCTACAACTACTTCTGCCATGGAGGTGCTATCTACCATGAGGGGACGCAGCTAAGGAGGTCCTCATCAGAGCCAGCAATCTTCTGTTGGAACTTTCAACCTCCAAAACTGTGAGCTAAATAAACCTCTTTTCTTTATAAGTACCAGTATCAGGAATTTTATTGCAGTAATGAAAAAAAAAAAAAAAAAAACCCCAATACATAGGGGAAAATCTATCAGGTAAAGGTGAAGTGTATTGTCTTTAAAGAATATTTAAAAAATCCTGAGGGAAGTTTTGAAAGGGAGATTTTAGTTCAATATAAAGGGGAAAAATATTTGTAATTTGAGCTCTCCAACCATGCATGAAGGGGCCTGGTGAAGTAATGAAGTTCATGACAAGAAAAGTGACGGAGCTAACCATAGATTTCCAGTGGATGGAATTGTGAAAGAAGTGTCATAAGAGGATTCCTTCATCTCCAAAAATGATTACTTGTAATTCTGAAATTCTCTGAAGTGATTTGATCACCACAATTTAAAATCAGAAAAATCTTATTTTAGGCTCCAATTATTCATAATCTCTTTTGGGGTTGTCTTTAGATTCCATAGGCAAACCAAACGCAAACCTAAGGAAGGATATATGCTCTTGTAGGCAGAGAGCAGAGTACGCAGAAGATACAATAAGATCTTAACTTGGAAAAATCCTGAGACGCTCAGGTGATGTTAGGAAAGTGATCAGGAATAGTCAGTGCATTGTTACTATTATCATTACTCTAATTATGGTTTTTCTGAAGGAAACGAATGTAAAATGCTCTGGTGATGGTACAATTTCTCAATTTCGATTATCCTTAAAAATCATACATTGAGCCATGTCCAGCTGATGGAAAATTCCGATAGTCATTCTGAGTTGCTTGCTTGTTTGTTTTGTGGGTGTTAAGGCACCTCTCAGAATCAGACCTCTGGAGCCATGGAAGGGTTGCATTAAAACAACAGACAGCGTCGGAGGTCACAACCTTCTGCCAAGGTGCTCCTGGGCTGGTTGCTTGGCAACACTAACACCTCCCTCTGAAGAGACTTTAGCTCCCACCGGCTCCCACTACCTCCCCTCAGACAGTCTCTTCCCTAACAGCAACCAATGCAGCAGCTGCCCAGGAGGGCTGCTTTGAGCCAGACCTCAGTGCTGCCATTTTCTTTGATGTTTCATGTCAATTCCTTCTCCTTTTGACTGGTGAGGAGATTGAGGCCCACAGAGTGAGGGATTACAGTTCCAGCTACAGAGCAACTCACAGCCACCCATGAGCTTTGAATTTAGGTTTGCTGGGCTTTTCCATCAGGCTGCCTTTCTTGACCTTGAAGGAGGTTCACTGAAACTAGATTTCACTGTGATCAAAAAGTAAGAAATCCCCCTCAGGCTGGCTCTGACAGAAACCAAGTATACTGAGAGGCTAGAAGGAGAAAACTCTCAGGTTGTGTAAAAAATTTATTTCTTAAGGGATCCTGCTGCATTTTCAAAGTAAAACTTTGAGAGGTTACTTAATTTCATGTTGCCTTTTGTTCCCTTGTGTTGTGATGTCATGTTCTCATAATCAATTCAATATTCTGGATAGAAAATAGAATCTACATTTTAGGGTGTATATTTTCCTTCATGAGGTTGGATTTTTTTTTCTTTTTTCCTGTTTTCATTATTGAGATATAATTTGCTTATGGCAAAATATAAACATCTAAGTGCACAATGCAAGGGCTTTGACAAAGGTATAGGTGCAGCTGTGTTACCATTAATTTTTATGACCCAGAAAAGTCCTTGGTACCACTTTATAATCCCTTCCCTTTTTCTTCCAGAGGCAAATTCTGTTCTAACGAAATATAATAGGTTTGCTGATCCTTGAGCATACTGTAAGTAGAATCAGTATGTACTCTTTTAAGCCTGGCTCTGGTCTCTCAAAATATTCATTCATGGTATTGTACATATCTTTAGTTCTTTTTTATTACTATAAAAACTCCATTGTGTGACTGTACCACAATTGAGCAATTGGGCATCTGGCTTTTACAGCTTTGGGTTATCTTGACTAAAGCTGCCCTAAATATTTGTACACAAGTCTTTTTGTAGGCATATGCTTTCATTTCTCTAACTTATATTCCTAGGAGTGAAATTATTGTGTCATAATGTAGGATATGTATAAAAACCTGCCAACTGGTTTCTCAGAGTGATGGTTTCTTTTTACATTCTCAACAGCAATGCATGCGAGTTCCGGTTGCTCTACATCCTCACCGACATTAGATATAGTCAGACTTTCACTTTAGCCAGGTGGTGATATCTTAGTATGGTTTTAATTTCTGTTTCTCTGATAATGTATAATATTAATCACCTCCTCAAATGTTTATTGGATATTCATATACTTTTTCTTGGGAAATATATGTTCAAATCTTTCTTCCTTTGTGATTTTTTTAAAAAAGAATTATTGATTTATAGAACTTCATATATTCTAGAAATGAATTTCTTCTCACATATATATAATGTAAATATTTTCTTATAACCTATAGAGTTGTCTTTCTTCCCCTTTCTTTTTAAAAATTATTTATTTATTCTAATTTGTTATATATGATGGCAGAATGTAATTCAATTCATAGTACACATATAAAGCACGATTTTTCAAGTCTCTGGTTGTACACAAAGTAGATTCACACCATTTGTGTCTTCACACACGTTCTTAGGGTAATGATGTCCATCTCATTCCACCATCTTTCCTACCTCCATACCCTCACCCTTTTTCTCCCTCCCCTTTGCCCTATCTAAACTTCCTCCATTCCCCCCATGCTCCCTCACCAGTCTAAGGAATCTCCATACTGCTTTCCAGATTGGTTGCACAAATGGGCTGTCCCACCAGCAATGTATGAGTGTGCCTTAGCCCCTGCATCCCCGCCAACATTTACTGTTGCTTGTATTCTTAATAATTGCCATTCTGACTGGAGTGAGACGAAATCTTAGAGTAGTTTTGCTTCCCCTTTCTTAATGGCATCTTTGGTGAGCAGAAACTTTTAACTTAGTAAAATTAAAATTGAACTTCACTTTTTTCACTTAGTGCTTTCTGCATTGTGACAAATAAAGTCTTTAACTGTCCAAATCATTAAGATATTCTTTTGGGTTTCTTTCTAGAAACTTTATAGGATTTTTGTTTTGTTTTGTTTTTGCATTTAGATCCATGATCATCCCAAATAATTTTTTTTTTGCATATTATATTATAGGGGATCAACATTAGCTTTTTCCCATACAGATGTTCATTTGTTCCAGGAAAATTTGGTGTTACAACATTATTGTTATTTCTTCATTGAATTACATTGTATTTTATTGAAAATAAATTATATGCATTTGGGTCTTTTATAGACACTATTTGCTTTTTCTCATGTTAATATACTCTTTTAAAATTTTTATTTATTTATTTTTTATTATTAGTTGTTCAAAACATTACAAAGCTCTTGACATATCATATTTCATACATTTGATTCAAGCAGATTATGAACTCCCATTTTTACCCCGTATACATATTGCAGATTCACATCGGTTACACTCTTAATGCAACTTTATAAGTCTTAAAACCTGCAAAGGAACATGCCAGGATTTTGATCAAAGCTATGTTTAATCTATATATTAATTTGGGAGAATGGATATGATGAATCCTCCAATCCTTGAACATAGTATATCTTTACACTTATTTAGATCTTATAAAATTTTTTTCTTTTCTTTTCTTTTTTTTGGTACTGGGGATTGAACCTAGGGGCACTCAACAGCTGAACCATATCCCCAGCCTTTTTTTTGTATTTTATTTAGAGACAGAGTCTTACTGAATCACGTCATTTACATAATTATACTGCTTGCAAACAGTGTCATTTCTCCTTAATCTTTATGCCTTTTGGTCTTGGTTTTACATCACCCTTAATTTATGATACACACATTTAAAGCTATAACTTTCCCTCTAAGCACCACTTCAAATATATCTCACAAGTTTTGATATGTTCTTGTTTAATGATCATTCAGTTAAAATTATTTTAAAAGTTCTATGTAATTTCTTCCTTGACCCAGGACTTATTTACAAGTGTGTGGCTTAATTTATAAATATTTGAGATTCTTTTAGTTATCATTTTATTATTGATTTCTTACTAGAATGCATTTTGAAGAAAGAATATGCTTTGAAAGTTCTTGTTACAAGTATGTTAGATCATTTGCTAATTACCCACATGTCTCTGATGCCATATTTGATATCTTAATTCTTTTTCTTTCTCTACTTCATTTTGGCTCTTTTATGTTGAACTTTCTTGGCATTCCTGGTCTTTTTTTGTTTGTTTGTATCCCCTGCTCTTAAAAGAAGTTTATGGCAGTCATCAAGAATGCAAAAAATAATAAATGCTGGAGAGGATGTGGAGAAAAAAGAGCACTTTCACGTTGTTGGTGAGACTGTAAATTAGTACAATCACTAGGGAAATCAGTATGGAGTTTCTTCAAAAAGCTAGGCATGGGACTACCATATGACCTAGCTATACCACTCCTTGGTGTTTATCCTAAAGAATAAAAGTCATTCCACTATAGGGATACATGCATACCCACATTTATAGCAGCACAATTCACGATAGCCAAACTATGAAACAGGCTTACTGGTCTATAAATGGATGAATAGATAAAGAAATGTGGTATATTACACAATGGAGCTTTATCCAGCCATAAATAAAAATAAAATTATGTCATTTGCAGGAAAATGGATAGAACTTTAGAACATCAAATTAAATGAAATAAGCCAAACTCAGAAGGTCCAGGGTTATGTTTTCTCTCATCTGTGGAAACTAAAGTAAAAAGTGAAAGCATGGTGGGGAGGAATCTTATGAAAATCAAAGGGAGATTACTAGAATAGAAGAAGGGAACAAGGTGGAAGAAGGGAAGGAGGGAAAAAATGCTGTGGAGTAAAATTGACCAAATTATATTGTTACATTGTGCTTATGTATGAATATGTGACAAGAGATCCCGTCATTACATTCAACTATAACGCACCATTAAATATTGTGGAAAAAAATTTTATTCATTGCATTGTTTTTTGTTTCAAAAATATCCTATTTTTACTATTCTGGAATTTCCCTGTAGGTCTTGTTTAGAGCTTCAGTTTCTGTGATGACGTTCCTCTCTATTCACCCATTATGTTCATCTTTACTTCCAAATTCTCTAGCATATTTTAGAGAGCTCACCTATTGACTACAGATCTGGTCACCAGGGGCTCTGCCTCTATTGGCTTTTTATGGTTTTGCTTATGAATCACATTTTTATTATTGTTTGTGTGTTTTATAATTTTTATCATATGTCAAACATTTTAAATAACTTACTAGTAGAGAATAAATTAGATTCTATATTTTTATTTTATTTTTCATAGAAAGAGTCTTCCCTTTTCTAGGTCCAAAACTTGGAATGGAGATTTTTATTGAGATCCTAGCCTGAGTCTAGCTGAGCCGGAATTGCAACAAAACTTTAATTATCTTCAATTTGCATCTTTCCAGTGATATTATGAAGATTTCTTTTGGCCTTTCATCCAACCCCCAAACTATTTCTATTGTGATTATTAATGCACATAAATTGTACATATTAATGGATTTCATTGTTATTCCCACATATGCATATGTCATGCTTGGGTCATACTTACCCTCCATACTAGCCTCTCTTGTCCTCCTCTATATCACCTTCCCTCATAAAACTAAACTTATTAATTATAATTTTTAACACATATTAATTGTGTAACTTAATGGTTTCATTGCAACATTTACATACATGCATTTATCATGCCTTGAGTGTACTCACCTTCTCTTCTACTATGTCTTGCCCTCCCCTCTCTGCCCACTTCCTATAGTCCCTGTCTTCTTCCCTAATAGTCCCTCATCTACTTTCTGGTCATTAGTTTTTGTTGTTATTTGTCTCCACATATGAGAGAAAATATGTGATACTCGTCTTTCTGTGTCTGGCTTATTTCTCATGACATGGTGTTCTCCAGTTCCATCCATTCTTCTGCAAAAGCATGATTTCATTCTTCTTTACAGCTTAATAATATTCCACATTTTTTTAATCCATTCATCTGTTGATGGGCAGCTGCACTGATTCCATATCTTGGCTATAATGAATTGTGACACAATAAACTAATAAACTTGTGTTTAAACTAATAAACTTGTGTCTGTTTAAACTAATATGTTTAAACTAATAAACTTGTGTCTGTTTTGTATGATGATTTCATTTCCTTCTTGTATATGTACCAAGAGTGGTATAGCTGGATCACATAGTAGGTCTTACTTTAAGTTTTTTCAGGAACCTCCACTCTGTTTTCCATAATGCCTGTATACTCTGTTTTCCATAAAGCCTGTATAGTCTGTTTTCCACAGTGCCTTTCAAAAGTGAACTAAGGGATAGTTTTTCTCCACATCTTTGCCAGCACTTGTTATTATTTGTTTTTTGACAATAGCCATTTTGACTGGATAACCCCCACATTCTTGCTTTACCTGTGGAAGGCAGATCTCTTTGGTCTTTTCAAGATTTGCCCCAGAAGATATTTGGTTGCAGCTCTGGTTAGTTTGATTTCATCTTCACATTCAACTCCAGAAGGAGTTGTGGAGCTGGAGCAGCACAAGGCCTGGGGAGACTTCTCTCTCCTCCTAGTTCTGTCCCAACTGCTGCCGCTTTGGCAACGTTCCCAGGGGGAGAATTGTTCTGAGAAATTTATTTTTGTGTTTGGTACTCTTCCAGATTCCAGCCTGTTAGCCCACACTGTTGTTAAAGTTCAACTGATTTCTCCTCATCCTAACAAATTCTTCTGCCTGTGTCAGGGGTGCTTTTCCACCTGTTTCAGACTGGGCACTTTGTCCCAAGTATGAAAATAGTCACCACCTATTGCTTTTCCTTGTTAGGCATATTCATCTCTGGAGTTAGTTTATTTACACTGTGTGTGTGTGTGTGTGTGTGTGTGTGTACTGATCTTTAATAGCTTTAAAATTTTAATTTTAAGCTTATATACTATTTTCTTTTGTTATAATGCAAGTGACTATCTTTAGGCCTTTCTGTATCTTAACCAGAAACAGAATTCTATAGTTTCTCAGAGGTTTGTCTTAGTTTATCTCTACGAGTCAAGTGTGAGACCTCAGAGCAACAAAAAAAATATTCACAATTCTGGATTTAGACTTAGAATACCAGTTGCCTGAGTCATGAGAATTATTTGGTCTTGTGAAGTGAGTGTTGTTGTTGTTTTAACCCTTTCTCTCCCCCAGTCCAAAGCAGTTATTTTTATTGCATATGCCCCTTCCATATGCCTTTTTCCTTTTTAATGGATTCAAAGGCCAGTAGCTTATCCTTTGATCTGTCTCCACTGGCACCACCATTGTCAGATAACAGCAATAGCCGATTCCTGATATTCTAGCTGATTTCCTCTTTTAATCAGCCATTTCACTGCTCTGACTAAACGACCCGACTAGCAGCACAACTGTGGGGGAGGAAAAGTTTATTTGAGGGCTCAGTTTCAGAGGTTTTAGTCCAGAGAAGGCCAGCTCCGTTCTTAGGGGCTCAGGTGAGGCAGAACATCACGGTGAATGGGTGTGCAGAGAAAAACAGCTCACTTCATCAGGAAGCAGAGAGAGCCGTCTCTCCACTTGCCAGATACACATACCCCCAAAGCCACGCCTGCAGTTCGCGACTCCTCCAGCCACTTCAGTTACCACTCAATTAATGCCATCGGGTGATTAATTTATCGATTGGGTTTCAATCATTACTCCTTCTGAACCTTTTTGCGTTGTCCCACACTGAGCTGCTGGGGGACACCCCATGTCAACCATCACATTTCACCACCACCCCTCTGGCCTCGTTCTAGTCCAGTCCCCACACTGCATTCAGACTGATGGTTGCAAAACGAATGCTGGCAATGTCACCCTCCTCCTTACACCTTTGCGATGACTTCCACTGCTCATAGGAGGCAGACAAAGCCGGACATACATGTTCTTCAGCTCTCTCCTGGGCCTTCTCCTGCTCCCCAGCGTTCTCTTAGCTGTCTTTATTTCCTACATCCTTGTATGATACAGTCTTTGGACAGGCTGATCCATCTCCTGGGGATATCATTTCATCCTCTCCTTGGTTCATTCCTTGTCCAATGTCACCTTAAGAATCACTTTTTGGAGAAGGTCTTTCTTGACCTCCTGGGCCATTTCACTTCCATTCTGTTTTTTCTCTCATTTATAAGCACTTGATTCATGATGAATTTTATCATGCTAGTAATCTAGTTATTGGCATTCTCCTCCATTTGATTAGAAGCTTCAGTGAGAGCAGAGAAAGATATTTGTTTTCTGGATCATCATTTCCTCCCCAATGCTTAGAACACTGACATTTAATAAAACATGTGGAATGAATGAGTGAAAAAAATTAATGGATGTGAAAGAAACAAATGTATTTTCTTTCTTTAACCTGGACTCTACTCTTAGAGGGCCTCTTTGTATGTGCCTGCTATCTATCTATCTGACATCTTCATCTATTTATTTTGTTTTCTAAAATCTTTAAAAGAAGGCCCTTGGATAGGAAGTTTCTTTTATCAGATTTAAGCATACGGCTACTAAGTAGGAAATATTCCTACTTTTAAACTCTGAGTTGACAGTGCTGCAGGTGTCATTTAATACACCGCAGCTAAGGAATATGTCTCAGAGAGCAATAAAGGGCTTCTCTGATTTCTCCCTTTGCTGACTGCATTGACATGTTTGTTTTTCTTGACCTAGATAACTTGACTGGATGGGAATTGAACATTTGCCAATTAATTTAGCCACTTAAATCACTTGTGAAAATGGCTGTAAAAACCAATTCAAGCTGACATAGCTGGCTCATCAGACTCCATGTAAACATGGTGGTGTTTTCTTTTTTCTGTGGTTGTGTCCAAGGAATTGTGGTCAAGATTTAAGATCATTTAAGACCTCGCCCATAAAGCTCTTCTCCAAAGACTGGGTTTCGTTACCTAAGCTATTCTTAAATTATCTCCAGGTTTCCAATTCCATCCTCATCAGTCTTTCGATGCAGGGTGCAATTACTGGTATTGAAGATGGTGGGATGGTAAAGGATGCATCCTTCCTCCAAAAGTCAATAGGATTGAGTTTCAAACTCACATGGGAGTAATTTTAATGTTTTGGCTCCCAATAATTTGTTGGCATAACGTCTCAAAAGCCACTGTTATCGCCATGATGACTCAGGGTCCAGAGACTCACAAGGGTTTTTCTCTGTGGCCTTGCCCTAGAACGGGAAACCTCAGGGAAGGCAGCACACGTGGCTCTACCTTCTCTCACTAGGTTCCGGATCCTCTACCCCCCTGCCCTTTTATACCTAGTGGAGAGTTTTGCTCGAGTAAAAGCAGGAAGACATAATGAGACTGTCTGGTGAAAGGGAGGAAGCAGTCAGATGCTTCCTGCCATATCTTTTTTTTTCTTTCTTTTTTTAAAAGAACAAGTAAATAAGTTCAGGAAGGACCAGATTGCATCTTTAATACTTAATTTTCTTGACATTTTAATATGATTAACTGAAATTGAGCCAATCTGGAATGGTTTAAAATGTCAAGAAATGCTTGTTTGTGGTTTGTGTGTGTGAGTGTGTGTGTGTGTGTGACCACACATGAATGCATGTTAGACATGCTATTAGAGGATAATTGCTCTGTGGACGAACATGTTTCCCAAGAACACAGATATCAAGAAAATAGGATTATTGCTCTGATCGTCTCCTAATTTGTAAGCATTTGCCCTCTTTTTTAGCATCTCTCTTTTCAGCATGTATATAAATATGTGCTGATCATAGGAAAAATGATAAGCCAGGAATCATGAATTAGAATTTTAATACTATTTTATTATTGCTCTCTTCCTAAGGAATATTATTAGTGAAGTTTCAATTCCAATATTCACCTTACATTGAATCCTCAGACAGAAAGACAATATGATTTCTTTATATGCACTTATTCAACAATGTTTTGAGCGTATGCTCTGTACAAGGTATTATGTTGGTGCTATTGATTATTTAACATGGAAAAATTATAACTTTACTTAAAAAATACATTTAGTTTCCTTTCCCCTATTTTCCTTGCATCCTGATTACTCCCATTAGTAACTACTTGGCCTTTCAATGAAGGATAGACTTTTGTGTCTTATAATATTATGAAAACAATAATAAGACAATTACTAAAAGTTATGTCGTTTTATATGCTATATAAAGTCACTATGCTATATGTAAGTCACTATGCTAAGTGACTTACATCCATTATCTCATTTTGTCCTCATAGCAGCCCTATGAGGTCATAACTATTATACCTATTTTACAAATAAAGCCACTGAGGCAGAGTTCAGACAACTTGTCTGAGTTTACACAGCTAATAGGTGGCATAGCTGAGACTGGATAAACTGATGTACCACCAAAGATACCCATCAAACCTGTTGAGGAGATCTAGTATGTACAAAACAGACTTACAGTATATAGGACAGGAATGACTTCTAGAACTTCTAAGGGCAAGAGACCAAGGCATCTTTAGAAGTCCCAGGTTTGTTCTGTTGATTCTAAACATTTATATGAACCTTTTAAAAATAAAAGTAAACTGACTGGTCAGTAGGAGAAAACAAAAATTCTCAAAACAGATCCACAAATAGATAAATATTTAGAACTTCTCAAAAGGTAATATCTCAACAAGAGAAATAGTAGATCAATAAATAGTAGTAAAAGCAATGTCAAACGATTACTATGTGTTGGACACTATTAGAATTCTTTTTTTGTGTTTTAATGTGTCCTCTTTAAGCCACCCTACAAAGTGGGTACCATTATTTTCATTTTCAATTCTGTAGATGAGACCTGGAAAAGATGCCTAATTTTCAAAGGAATAAATCCACTAGTCTGTCTCCAGAGCTGGGAATTTTAACCACCAGATTATACTACATCAACATTAGGAATCCTACTTAGCCATTTCAAAAAAGTAGAGTTATGGCCTAATCTCACATGTTAGAAGAAAATAATTATATATAATTTAAGTGTTTAACTAAAGTAAAATATAAAAATACTAAATATACTGGAAGAAAATATAATTAACAACTGAGATTATTTGGTTTGTGAAGGTTATTTCTAAAAAGAAATACTTTATAATTTTGATCACGCCAAAATTAGAATATATATATGTGTATATATATTATATATTATTCTATATTCTATACTTATATATATGTAGAGTTGGAGGGAAAATGAAAAATGAGGAAAAAATATGACACATGATGGACAAAATTTTAATGCATAAAGATGAATAGCCAATTGAGAAACGAATCATAGCTTGTCAACAAATGAGTAAATATTAACAGATAAAAAAATTAAAATATCAGTGGCTAACTGATGTGAGAGTAATATTGCCTTAAATAGTGCTCAAAAAGACATACATTTGAATAATGAGATGTCGTGTGCCCATTGAACTGGTGCATGGTGTTATTTGTTGGTGAGGTAGGTGATGGAAAGCTACTGTTGCTCTATATTGCTGCTGGAAGTATAACTTTGCTGAAGGGCAATTTTGCAAGATATGTAAAACCTTAAATTGTCTATATGTTCTTTGATTTAAAAATTCAGTTTTTAGTAATTTATTCCAAGGTCACTTATTTTGTTCTTTTTCAGGACTGGAAATTGAACCCAGAAATATTCTACCTCTGAGCTACATCTCTAGCCCCTTTTATTTTGCTGTGAGACAGGATCTCACTAAGTTTGCCCAGGCTGGCCTCAAACTTTGTGATCCTCCTGCCTTGGTCTCTTAGGTAGCTGGGATTTCAAGTATATGCCACTATGCCCAGCCTTTTAAAATCATCTTATGTGCAAAAATTGATGTACAATTGTGTTAATTGAAGTTTATTCTGATAGTGAAATGGTGCAAACAGCTGGAAAAGCCCTAAGAGGAGAATGGTCAAATAAATGAAGTCAAATTATAGTTGCATTGAAATCTGTCCATAAAAATTTAAATCTATCCATGAATATTGGAATCATGCCCTAGATGTCATTTTATGATCATACTTTATTTTCCAGGGGCTAGCATGGTTCCGTGTTATGGCTTACATCTATTGTTTGCTTATAAGCATAAATTTCCCCTAATTCTTGATAATGACATCCCTTTAACTCTTCTGGGAAATCACCTCTTCCCCATGTGGGTTAGAGGGGCTAACCTTTTCCTGCCTCCACGGATGGAAGCTGGTTGATTCAAGCAAACAACCCTAGGGTACCCTCCTGTCCACAGAGATGAGTTTGGAGGTGGACATCCCATAAGCATACTCCTAGGAGGGTGTACTTCATGACTTGCTGGGGACTGCTGGGACAAGACTATCTTGCTTCTTTTCTGGATGTTAATGTGAAAGCAAGTGGCTACAGAAGCTCTTGTCTGCCACCTTGGATCATAAGAAGGGAGCCTGAGAAGGGGGCTGGTGGACCTCAGAAGCAGAGCTGAAAACCGGTGAGAGAGAAACCAGGTCCTCTCCACATCCTTGAAGATTCTCCACATGAACCCTTGTCTAAAGAAAGCATTATTCACCTCATCAGACTCTTTGGTTTGAGCCACTAAATTCTCTTACCCTACATGTGTTTTAAAGGCAAATTTGGGTAGGGATGTCTGATCCATGCAATTGAAAGGATCCTAACAGATCCACGTTTCTTTGTCTTTTAAATACAATCCATATACATTCAGGATACAATTACTACAGTCCTGACTAAAATGCAGATGGCTGAGGATTAAAATATGTTTTCTCTTCAAGCAGAGATGATAGTCAAATATCATATTTATTGAAAGGACTGCTGGAATAGAAGTCTGAAATTTTATGCAAATATTCACGTTATTTTAGTCTCAGTATTAATATCTAATAGTGTAAACTGGAAATTTTGTCATAGTGTTAGAACAGTAAAGTAGTTTCTCAGAGCTTTCAACTGCTAAATAGTTCTTGTAGTTACTATTCTGCACATTTTCATACTAAGAGGAGAGTTGCTTTCAACTGGTATATTTAATAATGGCACTAAACATTTGTGTACAACAGAATATAATTCAGGAAAAGTTTTCATATATGTGTTCTGAAAGGAACTTCATACTCAAGATTCATAGCTTTAGCAAATTTCAAGAATTGTTTATCTTTAACTGCCAAAAATGACTGGTCGCTATGGAGATAATTTTAACCAAGCTTCTTTATTTACGATAATGATCATTAGGTTGAAAGTTACTAATAACTGTCATTGTGGAGAGTACTTATGAAGTTGGTAATTTTGAAATTGGATTAGCAAGGATAAAAATGTGTCATATGTGTCAATTTTCCTTTAACAATTTGTTCTATGATTTCTACGTTTTATTTCTAATTATTTCTGGCTAAAAGACCATGATTATGAATATAATGGTCCATGATTGAGGATTTCTTTTTCTTTTTTTATTTGTTTGTTGTTTTTAGATGTACATTATACATACATGAAGTACAATTCCAGTTAGGATCCCTATCTTGTGGGTGTATATAATGTGGAGTTATACAGGTCGTGTATTCATATATGAACATAGAAAAGTTATGTCTGATTCATTCTACTCTCTTTCCTATTCCGTCTCCTTTCTCTTCACTCCCCTTTGACTAATCCAATGAACTTCTATTCTTCCCTCCCCTACCTACCTTTGTTATCAATTAGCATCTGCCTATCAAAGAGGACATTTGGCCTTTGGTTTTGGGGGACTGTCTTATTTCACATAGTATGATATTCTCCAGTTTCATCCATTTACCAACAAATATCACAATTTCATTCATATTTATGGCAGAGTAATATTCCATTGTGTATGTATACCACATTTTCTTTATCCATTAATCTGTTGAAGGGCATCTAGGTTGGATCTACAGCTTTACTATTATGAATTAAGCTGTTATAACTGGGTCAAATGGTGGTTCCAGCCCAAGTTTTCTAAGGAATCTCCATACTGCTGACAGTTTTAATTTGCATTTCTCTAATTGCCAGAGATGTTAAGCATTTTTATTATATTTTTGACTATTTATATTTCTTCTTCTGTGAAGCACCTATTCAGTTCCTTTGCCCATTTATTGATTGGGTTATTTGTTTTTTTGTTGTTAAGTTTTTGAGTTCTTTGTATATCCTGGATATTAAAGCTTTATCTGAAATGCAGGTAATAGAGATCTTTCTCCCACTGACCTACACCCATAGCCCCTTATTGATGGGCTTTTTATAGTATCTTCAATTTCATTGAAATTGAAACTGTTTGAATGCTTGAAATTGAACTGTTTAAATTTTCTATGTCCTCCTGATTCAATTTGTGTAGGTAATATGTCACTATCAATTTTTTTTGTATTCATTATATTCTATATTACTGAAGTATAGATTTTCAAAGGAGTTTCTGATTATCATCTGTATTTCAGTAGTGTCTGTGGTGATATTTCCTTTTTCATCATGAATTTTAGTGATTTGAATTTTCTTTTTATTTGTTACCTTGGCTAAGGGTTTATCAATTTTATCTATTTTTTTCAAAGAGCAATTTTTTTGTTTCATCAATTTTTTGTTTCACTTTTATTAATTTCAGCTCTGATTTTAACTATTTCCTGTCTTTTACTATTGCTTTTGGTGTTGATTTGTTCCTTTTTTTTTTTTTTTTAGGGCTTCATGATGAATGCTAGTTAGGTCATTTATTTGTTGACTTTTTATTCTTTTAACAAATGTGCTCAATGCAATGAACTTTCCCCTTAGCACTGCCTTATAGTGTTCCAGAGATTTTGATAAGTTGTGTCACTATTCTCCTTTACCTCCAAATATTTTTTAGATTTTTGCCCTGATTTCTGCTACTATAATTGGTCATTCAATAGCATACTATTTAGTCTCCAAGTGTTAGAGTAGCTTCTGTTTTTAATTTTATCATTGATTTATAATTTCATTCCATCATGATCAGATAGAATTCAAGGCATTCCCTCTATTTCTTTTGTTTTGCTAAGAGTTGCTTTGTGACTTAAGATATTATCTGTTTTAGAGAAAGATCCATGCACTGCTGAGAAGAAAGTATATTCAGTCATTAATGGATGAAATATTCTATATATATCTATTAAGCCTAAATTATTAATTGTATTTTTTTATTTCTATAGCTTCTTTTATTTAGTTTTTATTTGGAGGACCTATCCAGTGATGAGAGAGGTGAGTTAAAGTTACCCAGTATTATTGTGTTGTGATATATTTGATTCTTGAAATAGAGAACGGTTTGTTTAATGTACATGAGTGCTCCACTGTTTGAGGCATAAATATTTACAAAGATTATGTCTTGTTGATGTATAATTCCCTTAAGTAGTATGAAATGACCTTCTTAGTCCCTTCTGATTAACTTTGGTTTGAAGTCCACTTTATCTGATATAAGGTTAGAATCCTGCTTGTTTACTAGATTTATGTGAATGAAATGTTTTTTTTTTTTCTCAGCCTTTTACCTTCAGTATGTAGATGTCTTTGTTTATGAGGTGAGTCTCTTGGAGACAGCATATTGTTGGGTCTTATTTTTAATCCAATCTTCCAGTCGGTGTCTTTTGATTGACAAGTTTAGGCCATTTACATTCAATGTTATTATTGAGATATGATTTTATTCCCTGCCATTTTGACTTATTTCTGCCTTTTAATTTGAATTGTTTCTCCTTTGATTGACTATCCTTCTAGTGTAGTTTCACCTTTGCTGGCTTTCGCTTTTACTTTTTCATTTCTTCTTCATGAAATATTTTATTATATTTTGTAGTGCAGGCTTTCTAGTTGTGAATTCTTTTAACTTTTGTTTATTGTGGAAAGTTTTTATTTTGCCATCAATTCTGAAGCTTAATTTTGCTAGGTATAGTGTTATTAGTTGACATCCATTTTCTTTCCAAGCCTGATATATATATTATTCCCAAGACCCCGCCCCCCAACCCCCAGCTTTGAAGGTCTGTGTTGAGAAATCAGCTGAGATCCAGATTGGTTTCCCTCTAAATTTGACTGATTGATTTTCTCTGGAAGCTTTTAAAATTCTATCCTTATTCTGTTTGTTAAGTATTTTCATAATAATGTGCCTTGGTTTGGATCTGTTGTAATTTTGTATATTTGGGGTCCTGTAAACCCCAAACCTGTATTTGGTTTTCCATTTTATTCTTAAAGTTTGGGAAATTTTCCAACATTATTTCACTGAAAACATTGTGCATTACTTAGGTTTGTATCTATGAGCCTTCATCTATCCCAATAAATCTTAAGTTTGGTTTTTTCATGCTATCCCCTATTTCTTCGAAGTTCTGTTCATGGTCTCTTAACATTTTTTCTCCATGGTCAACTTTATTTTCAAGATTATATATTTTGTCTTCATAAAGCCTAAAACTCTGTCTTCTACCTGGTCTATTCTGCTGGTGATTCTTTCCAATGAATTTTTAATTTGGTTTATTGATTCCTTCATTTTGAGGATTTATAACTGATTCTTCTTTAGGATCTCTATCTCCTTGTTGAAATGATCTTTTACTTCTTGTATTTTCTCTGATTTCATTTCTTACATCATCTGTTATTTCATAGATTGGTTTAATCATGAACTTTCTGAATTCCATCTCTAACATTTCCTCCACTTTTGTGTCAATGGAGTCCATTGTTGAGGTATTCTGTGTTTCGGGGAAGGCTTGTTGCCTTGCTTGTGTGTGTGTGTGTTTGTACTGGGGATTGAACTCAGGGGCACTCGACTCCTGCACCACATCCACAGCCCTTTTATGTATTTTATTTAGAGACAGAGTCTCAATGAATTGCTTAGCACTTCACTTTTACTAAGGCTGACTTTGAACTCTCGATCTTCCTGTCTCAGCCTCCCGAACCATGGGGATTACAGGTGTGTGCCACCATGCCTGGCCTTGCTTTTTCATATTGTTTGTGAGTGTGGGTGGATTTGATGCTATAGAGTTTCTATTTTATGAGTTTATAGAGTTCCTCTATGTTACAATACTTCACAGTTTTGGAAGGGAGAGCCCAATGATAGCAACAATTGATGCAAACAATATATAGCTATAGTATATATAGTATATATATGTAGTCTAGTTCCTTAGTTCCTGTTTTGATATCTAGTGTTAGTTGGTACAACATGTAAAAAGTAGGATCAGCAATTTCCATCAGTAGAAACAGTAAATAATCATGCATTATATCTGGCTTAAAATCAAAGAATAGGTGTTGTCTATGACTTCTGCTGTATTAATTATTGCTGTGACATTGGTGGTATGGGCAGACATTGTATACCTCAATTAGTATCTTGAGATGCTAAGGATAGAGTTAAGTATGAGGAAAACAGAAGACACAGAAGAGTAGAAAAGTGTTTGCACTTTTAAAGGGTGAATAGGGCAGATGCAGTGGTAACTTAAGATATATTGTGAATATGAAAGGGGAAGAAAAAATAGGAGAATATAAAGGAGCAGAGAGACAAGGGAATATGGGTGTCAGCAATAGAAATAAGAGAAGAAGGCAAAGAAGATAGAGTAAGATGATACAAAACAAAATCAGGACAAACTGATCAAAAACCCTAACCCTCAAAATACAGAGTGTAGGAAAATAACACCATGTAAAAAGGAAAAAGAGAGAAAAAGGGCTATAAATGAGGAGAGAGAAACAAATGTGTATATGTATAGGAGTCCTTGAATCAATCAGTACACAGTCAAATGAAACAAAACCCAATATGGAAAACCAAAAACAAAAAGCAAAGCAAAACAACCACCACCACCAAAGGAAAAATCTGGGTGAAATGTTAAGAGATTAAAGAGTCATTTCCACTATGGTGGACAAAATAGTCACTGAGTATGTGTTTTCACAGTCTGTGCCCAGCTGACTTTCTTTCCTTTTCTTCTTGAGGTAGGAATATATACCGTGGGTTGTCGAATCTCTTCTTTTTACTGTGTTGTTCACCAAGTTGAGGGTTGGGGTTTAGGACTTCCCGATTTCCCTTGTTGGGAGATTAGTGTGGGCAGGCTGGGGGTGAAACCGCTGGCTTGGTCAGATGGGCCTGGCGGTGAAGTGACATGCCAGCTGACTTTGATTGTGGGTGTGTGGCAAAGTGGCTGGCCACATTCAGGGGGCCTGGCTTGTCACATCCAGGGGGCCTAACTGGCTCAGGTCAGGTGGATGAGGGGTGGGCACTGGGTCCTGTGGGCCAGCAGCAAAGTGGGTGCTGGGCCTGGTAAGCCTGGCAGCTAAGTGGCGTGTGGGGCAAGCTGGGTTGCAGGCGGGCGGCAAAGCAGCTGGCCACATCTGGGGGCCCCAGCTTGCCTGGGCCAGATGGATCAGGGCCAGCTGCTGGGACCCGTGGGCCAGTGGAAGAGCTATGTCGGGTTTATTTTTCTTCTTGTGAAATTTTTAAATGGTTCTTTTTAGTTATAAATAACATTAGGATTTGTTTTGACATAATTATAAAAGTATGGAATATAATTTGTTCTAATTCAGTCCCCAGCACTTCCCCTATTCCCTTCTCTCTGCTGCTCTACTGGTTTTTCTGCTATTTACTTTTAATTTCTTTTCTTTTCTTTCTTTCTTTTTTCTTTTCTTTTTTTTTTTTTTTAGTTAATGTCTTGTGGATATTCGTGAGAGTGAGATTCACTGTGGCATAGTCATCTATGTGAACAGGAAAACTAGGTCAGACCCATTCCCCTGTACTTCCCTTCTCCCGGCCCTTCTCCCTCCCCATCGTCCCCTTCTTCTAGCCACTCATCTTTCTTCTATTTCAATGGAATCCCCTCTTTTCTTCTCTCTCTCTCTCTCTCTCTCTCTCTCTCTCTGCCCCTTATTTTGGACTGATTTTCTAATTCCACAGAAAACATTCAAAGGCTCAGACCTTTGGCTTTCTGAGTCTGGCTTATTTCACTTAGCATGATAGGCTCCAGTTCCATCCATTTATGTGCAAAAGACATAATTTCATTCTTTTTTTTTTTTTTTTGGCTAAGTAATACTCCATTGTGTATTTCTTGCGAGGTTTTAGGGTAGGGGGGTATACATGATAATTTAAATTCATTCTCTGAAAGGGTGAAAAATTCTAAAACATAACTGTTTCTTAAAAAGAAAACCCTCAAAGTCAAATAGAGTAAAACAACAGAAAACTAGTCTGTGTTATGCTATCGTTTAAATTTTTATAACTATATTTTAGTTCAAAAAGGATATTATGGTCTTCTTCACCTATTTAGCTAGTGAATGTGTCATGGATATTTATGTCAATAGTTTAGTATCAGCAAACTATTTTTTTAACCTTTGAAAAGTTTCTAAAGAACATTTTAATGCAAAAAATTAATAACTTTTGGGGCTGGGATTGTGGCTCAGTGGCAGAGCACTTGCCTCACACATATGAGGCACTGGGTTTGATCCTTAGCACCACATAAAGAGAAATAAGTAAAATAAAGGTACTGTGTTCATCTACAACTAAGAAAATACCTAAAAACTTAATAACTTTTGTAATCATTCTGTTATTGTAGCATTTTACTCTCAAAAATAATATATACATTTTTTTTGCAATATCTGTATCCTTATATAATTTCAATATATAAAGTGCATAAGGAGATTTTCAATTCAAGTTATATTTATGATCCTTATGTGTATTTTAGGAGCACATTCAGATATCAACTTGGAATCTGACCGTGTCTTGCATACAATACTGACATGATTGCCAGTTAGATGTGAGAGTGCACTGCTCCCCAACAGAACCACAGAACAGGTTCAAGACTGACAGATAGTAATGAAGTTGGCATTCAGCAATTCCCCTTGCCAAGGCCAAGGCCAGAGATGAAGCCAAAGAGCAGGTTTCAGACAAACAGAGAGGTCAAGGCCCAAAGACGGTGCGTCACAGGTACATCATTCTTAGTGGCTACATTTCATGACTAGCAGCAGTTACTTAACCAATCCCCTGTGGAAAAATGTCTAAAAACATGTGCCCCAGGATGATAAGCAGTGCTTATCTCTAGGTGGTACAATTACAGAAAACTTTTGTCTGTTGCTTATCAGTATTTTCCATTTTTTTCTACTATAAATATTTGTTCATTACTTAGGTAATAGAGAACACATGAAAGTCTAGAACCTTGAAAATTTAGGATGAATAATACTACAACAATAAACAAATAGACAAAGAAACATCACATTTAGAAAACCTTTGGAGGGCTGTGTTGTAGCTCAGTGGTAGAGCACTTACCTCACAGGCGTGAGGCCCTGGATTTGATCTTCAGCACCACATAAAAAATAAAGAAAGAAATAAAGAAAAAAAAAAAAGAAAGAAAGCTTTTGGAGGGGCATACTGGGTAACCCCATCTGGTGTGAATTTGCATGGACCTGGGAGAGTCAGAAAGTTTTTCCCAAGATAGATCCTTGATTAACCTTGCCGTTAAGTAAGCCCTTTTAACAACACAGGGCAACTGCTGATCTTCATCTAAATTTACCTCCACATAGATGTTCTATTTCCATCCCTCTGTCTTCACATTTTTTTATCCTGTCCTTTATCTGCACAATTGTAGAACTAAGAGTCAAGGAAGAAATTTCTCCTCCAAGAACATGCTCCTGTGGCTTCAAATATCATCGTCACAATAATTTTTAAGAAAAGCTTGTTAGGCCAGGAATGGTGGTGCACACCTGTAATCCTCAGTGGCTCAGGAGGCTGAGGCAGGAGGTTCAAGAGTTCAAAGCCAGCCTCAGCTAAAGCAAGGTGCCTTTGTCATTAGGCTTAGTCCAAGAGACTCAATGAGACCTGTCTCTAAATAAAATAGAACAAAAGTCTAGGAATGTGTCTCAGTGGTCAAGTGCCCCTGAGTTTAATCCCCAGTACCCCCTCTACCCCCTAAAAACTAGTTACTTAGAAATAGGTCTTGAAGCTCCAATTTCTAGAAGAACCTAGCAAATAAATGAAGCCAGAATGATTAGCACCGTTCTATTCTCCTCTATTTTTGAAAGCTAGAAAAAGAGAAATTCATTTGAGGTGGGGGGAAAAAAACTCCATTAAACAATTAAACATAACACACACACACACACACACACACACACACACACACAGAGAGATTGTTTTCCAAATATATTTTTTTCCATGTTCCCTGCCCCCAAAATGCAGGAAAAGTCATTGTCAAATCATGTTGAGCTGCTCACTGCAAGGAAGCACAGCCTTTTCTTGGGATAGAAACAGACAATGAGGACTATGGGGTCTGACATATCTTTACAAGAAAGGTGGTGAGTTATTCATGGTCTGATCTGCAATGTGGGTTCAAATGTAGGCACAGTGGCACAGGCCTGTATTCCCAGTTGCTCGGGAGGCTGAGGCAGGAGGATGGCAAGTTCAAGGTCAGCCTGGGCAATCTAGCTAGACCCTGTCTCAAAATAAAGAGGTCTGGGGGTGTATCTCAGTGGTAGAGCACTTACCTAGTATGCAAGAGGCACTGGGTACAATCCCTAGAACTACAAAACAAAATCTAAAAAGCAAAGTAAATTGGGAAAAAAAATTCATCATGAAAGGTGACCAATACCTTTTTTACCAATGCTGTTTTCAAGTGTGAACTTCAGAGCTGAGCTTCAGGAAGGAACTGTGGATCCCACACCTGATCCATCCAGACAGCTACCACAGTGGGTATTTGTGATGAATTCCTCTGAGTACACACAGTCTGCAAAGGAACTGTAAAATTATTATAGGTGTTTCCTTGGAGTTTGCCTCTTTGTCAAATCCCTGATCTTACAGAGACAGATGAAAGTTTGGCCAGCAGGTAGGGGGCTGACCAAAGACCTGCTGATACATTCCTGACCTAACTACACGGAGAAAGTAAGAAGCAAATGCCAAAGGAACAGTCGAATCAGTGACCCTGTAACTGTGGAGGGGCATCAGGTTTTGCCAATGCATATTATGCTTCTACTGATGGGGTTATGAAATGGCTGCGGATCTAAATCTAAGTCATAACTTTATTTGAAATATTAGAATAAGCAATTCTAAAGAGAAGAATCCTGAGTGCAAAAGTTACACCAGAGAATCCCGTGAGTTTGCTAGGCATACACACTGGGTGACTTCACACCAAGGTCCTTTCCTTCTTCAAAACTGGAATCGGAAACCTTTGAACACAACTTTAAAAGAACTCAGAACCCTTCTTTCCAGTTCTTCCATACATTGTTGTTTTTCTAAATTTATGGGGAAAGTATAAAATGTATTAATTTAAAGCTGCAATTTAATAGATGTAAGCCAGCTGTTGGGTCTTGGAAAATATAGTATTCTGAGCTTTCTCCTTTCCTGAAGCTTCAGGCTTGGTGCAGAAGCAGTGGGAGTGGAAAGGAAGATGGATTCATCCCATTCATCGAAATTTGATTACCATTTTGCCCAGAACCTTCTCTCCAAATGAATGCATTGGGTTGTCATCAGCCAATGGGTTTGGTCCCAGGATGGGCTATGCCCAAAGATGGAGCTAAGGGCTGAAATCCAAAAACACAGTGGGATGGTAGCCAGGAACTGAGCTCCTCATGCCCCTTGAGCTGGCATTGTGACAGCTCTTGTGGTAACTGCTGCTGTCTAGGACCCTTGGCTTATTAGTGCGACCAGGGCTGAGCAGAGCAAACTGTTTGTGCCTTTGCCAAGAGCGAGGTGGTTGCTCTGGGAGAGGTAGCCTGAGGAGGGGCTCCTGGGCCTGGCTTCTGCAGAATCTTCTGAGGGAAAGCTGATTAGAGTCGACATACCATTGTCCTCTGGAAAACTAATAGGACACACATTTTTTCCAATAAGTGAAACAGTTTACAGAATCCATATTCTTTACCTACTCAAAAGGGGATCTTGCACACATGAGAGAGTAAACTCATAACTTATATCCCTTTGGGGGGGAAATTGTATTTTCAATTACCATACTCACATGGTCTTTCACTTAATGTTGAATACTATTGTCGGAACTGGGCTGGAGGCCAGTTCTCAAAATAACATAAATGGGAAATATTTAGGCAAGCCTTGTGATTAACACTAGATATGTTTGGTTATTGTAACACGTCTCCTTTTAGTGCTTTCGAAATATCCATGATGGATGCTGGGGTTTGAGATCATTAGGGTAGGTGTCACTTCCCTTAGATGATGTGGCAGGGCTGGAGGCCACAGGAACCAGAACTTTCTACTAGCAAATCAGGGTGGATAGATCTCATTTGAGAAGTGTCCTCAAAAATAATGAAGGCTTCCAGTAGAGTAGGACACATAAAGACACGTCAGCTGTAGAATAAGAAGCTTGATCTTCAAAGCTATCTATCAAAAAACAGATAAATTTCCAACCTGTTAATTTCAGATTGTCTGTGAAACAGGGAGTACAATGCTCACTACTTTGGGTACCAGCCACAGAGTCAGCATGAGATCGGATGAGCAGTCTATGATAATTACCCACACTAGTGCCTGGTACTTAGGAAGGTCCAGACAGAGCAGAGGCTATGACTGCTGTTTTTATTGATATGTGTTTTGAGATGTCCTTAAAACCAACAGTGATGAGCCTGTGCTTTCCATTCTACCCACAGAGTTTCACCGGCAACCTAACAGAAAGTAGAAATTTCTTTCAACAATGTTACCATTGCTCAGCTATCCCCAATTTTTCTCTCTAGCAGGGGGACAGTCACTAGTAGAATTAAAACCAATTGGGAAGATGTTTATGAGCTAACATGTAAACAATAAAGGGCCGTTTGAATATCCAGCCCAAAGTTTGGGGTTGGCTGTTGCTAATATAGATGCTCCATGTTAAAATCTCCCCAATAGCTATTCATTTTAAAATGTAGGTTTTGTTCCTATCCAGTGTGGCGAAGACAGCATATCGGTAGGTCGATGCTATTGAAAAGATGGCTTGTCACTCACAGTCCCCAAGAGGAGGGGCTCACCATGCCACCCAGGAGGCAGGAAGAATGAGGGGAAAGCAAGCACAATGGGCGTGTGTGTGTGTGTGTGTGTGTGTGTGTGTGTGTGTGTGTGTGAAGGAGTGGGCGGGGCACAGTAAACAGGCCAGGCAGGCCTGGATTGGCTGGTAGGAACTGCCTGTGGTTGCCTGGGAACCTGGTGCTGGGTAAGGGGACAATGAGAACTTCATAAGGAGCCAGTTAGTGGACATGGGCTCTAGGTCCGTCTGTTTGCCTAGGAAAGTGGACTCACCTCTAATCTCTTGGTTTGTTTCCTTAGGGAAGTGTGTCTCTGGGAGGAGCAGCCTCTCCAGGATGGCAAGACCCCCGATGCCAGGGCACAAAGAATGCAGATAGCAAGAAAATATAGGAAAAGATACCAAAATAAGAAGACACAGTCTGTATGCCCCTTCCTGTGCACAGGCCAGGGGAGTCTGGGTGAGGACGGGAATAGAAATCCCCGCTGGGTGAAAGGCCTCTGATCCTTCCAGTCTCCTGCACTCATTGTGCGCTCCCTGTGAGCAGAAAGGATGAGTGGCAGTCAGATGGAACTCCCCTACCTGGTCCCGACAGGTGCTCCCAGGCAGCCCCCGGGCCTCTCCACAAGACTCTACCTGTTCAGCTTCAGGAAGGGTGGGGAGCTGGAGTGTGCAGGGCTGTGACCTGTGGCACAGTGGGCACTGGTGCCCTAGGATGGGCAATGGCAGTTCCGAGTTTCTCCCCATGGCTTTGAAGGCAGGTGTAAGAAGTGGGGACCAGAGCAGAGTGAGGACAATGAAGACACAGTGAGGAATCTCTCTGGGCACTCCCAAGGGCGATGTGGAGGTCCACCCGAAACCTGTGACCTTACCCTGAGCCCGGAGACAGGCCATGCCGCAGAAGGTGGCAGGGCTTTATTTCAGGACTTAACCATTACAGCATCCGTTACAGCAGAAAGTTTGTCTTATTTTATAGCCCCTCAAAATATGGATCAGTCCCCCAGATTCTCCCAGATCTGGTGCTGATGCCTGGATCTGCCAGACACCAAGAAAAGATTAGATGTGCAAGGAAAAGAAAGTCAGAAAGAGCCATTGGACTGAATCGCAGGTCTGGCTCTTGTAGAAGGAGAGAGAATTTGGGAGAAATGGCTGGGAAGACGGAGATGAGAGCACCAGTCCCAGAAGGGATCAGCCTTCATATCCCACCAGGCTCAGTCATGGCTGGAAGGCACATGGTGAAGTGTGGTGCAGGGACAGCAGCTGGGGCCATCTGTCAAGTATCCTCCCAGTAATAGGAGATTTGAGTGACATATTTCCATTGCCACCACATCTGGGATCAAAACAATTTTGACTGCTTCCCATATCAAATTTGGCTTGAACATCTGAAGATTTGCTACCATGGGAATCGTTAATGAACGTTCCATAGGATTTGAAGGCAATCCCAGAAGAGCCGTTGAAAAGAGATCACTTGGGATTAGCATAGATCTAGTAAGGCCACTGAGCATGGTGGAGCAGGTCGGGCACTACACAGAGCAGCTGAAGAGCGGGCTGAGTTCTGGCCCTTGGTTTGCTGATTAGGCTGTGTGCTCTCAGTCAGGGTTGCCTCTGCCGAGAGGTTGCTTTATCTCATTTGAATAAATGTTAGTCCTGGCACCTGGTCCCAAGGCATTTGTTCAAAGTCCAGCCACATGTACTATAGAGACATTTGTAGAAAGCAGGACATCTAAGTCTACTTTATGGAAACCTGTTAAAAACTTCTCATTCACCCACAAGATCAAAGGCCTAGGCGCATCCATGAAAGAGACACAGGCCTCTCTTTACCTACTTCCTAATTCAGAACTTTTCCTGGCTGATGGAACATCTCCCATGCCTACTCCATCACATGCCCTCTTCCTCTTTAGCTCACAGTCGCCCCCCTGCTGGTCTCATATAGAACTGCTCTATGGCATCAAGTTTTCTGGACCAAGACTTGTGTTGCAGCCCATCCTGCACCAACCTGGATAGCTCTGCACTAGAGACAAATGGGACCAATAGCCTCACCAGGGGGCTGAAGACCGGCAACAGCTGGCAAGGGAATGGCAAGAGACCACGTTTATCCAGTGTACTTTGTGCGAGGTGCTGTGCCAAGGGACTTCATTTCAAAGGCACACAGTGGTGAAGAGGTTTTATTGTCCCCATGTTTTCAGGAGGAGAACCGGGCTGGGGGTTAAATACCTGCTCAGTAAGTGGCAGAGCTGGGTATTGACAGGTATTTTCCCTGTGGATTCCTGTTAGTCAGTGGGCAGACTGCTACAGCAACGGGACCTCTGACAGCGCCCTTTCTACACATCCAGAAAGAGGAAAAACTTCTGGAAAAGAGTGATTTTGCCCGATGCGATTTACATGATGTCACATAAATCAGTATTTTTCAAAAGTTGTTCAAATAATATTTTTCAACCAATTGAATTGATCATGAGCAATATTTGAAAAATAAAAATACAAGTAAAAGAGATGAAAAATATGGGAGGAAATATCAGAGGGCTCTGCATATGCAAAAGGTAAATGTTGTTGCCTGCAATTATCTGTTTTATATTTGTGCATGCATTTGCTGGTGTATTAGCATACATATTTGTGTGTGAGTACCGAGCTCTGTCAAACTGCGCGGATAATGTATTCTTAACCAAGGGTCAAGGTCAAATGAATTAGTCTCACACCAACATGGGTGGTGGAATAATCTGCTTCCTTATTTATCTGGCCCTGGTGAGAGAAGAGAACTACATGGATGGTTAGCCTGGCTGGAGCTCACCCCATTCTGCTTCTGGTTGCCGTCCTGCTAGGGGAGCAGAGATTCTGCAGGCAAAGTAGTGCTCCCAGCAATATTCTCTCCCTTTCCTCCTGCTTTCTCCCTCAAGCACAACCTGAGGGCAGTATAGAAACTTGGACCAGACTAACCAGGCTTTATCCCTGAGAGCTGCCACATTTACAGTGCACAAAAAATGAGAAATCGTTCCTTTTACAAAGATTATGTCAAGCACAGTGGCTCATACCAGTAATCCCAGCAGCTCGGGAGGCTGATGCAGGAGGATCACAAGTTCAAAGCCAGCCTCAGCACCTTTGTGAGGCACTTAGCAACTCCGTGAGACCCTCTTTCTTTCTGAATAAAATATTACCCTGGGTTCAATCCTCAGTACCAAAAAAAAAAAAAAAAAAAAAAAAAAAAAAAAGATTATGCAATTTAAATATCAGTAGGATTCTCATGTTGGCAGGCAGCATGGAAACCTCTTTAGGAGATAGGAACAGCTATGTTAGACCTAGTTAGCAAATAGAATTAGTTAAATAGAGCACAGGATGACATGGTCATTATATCCAACCAACCTGTGAGCAGTAAAGTAAGTTCCAAAGTAAATTTGAGGGATCATGAGGCACTTCTTCTCAAGCATCAAACTCCTAGTTAGCAATGACTCCCACAGTGCTGTGTCTGGCCAAAAGTCACGAGGACTAATATTGGTAGTACACGGTAACTTAAGAAAGGAAAATAACTTACCAAAGGAAAGTAAGCTCTTTCCCATAGATAGATGCATGTATAATTCTTATAACAACCTGTAGGATTTTCTTGTCATTCCCATTTTGCAGATAGGAAAATTGAGACTGGTAGGTTAATTGAATAAGTTTGTCATGATTGTGCATCTAGAACAAGCCTATAGCAAGCTCTGTAGGTTGCTGTGAGGGTTGGACTGGAAAAATGGCCTTGCTTCTTCCTCACCTGCATAAACACTCTGCATGGTGTGACTTTGCCACTTTCCCATAGAGGGGTGGGGTCTGTTTCCCCAACCCTTATATCAGAGCTAGACTTGTATTTTCTCTGGCCAATAGACAGGATAGAAATGACGGGGGGAGGTGCCTAGACCCTGGCAGGTTCTGCTTTCTCCTAGAGTCGCTACCTCCAATGCAGGAACAACCCAGACCTAGACTGCTGGAGGACTGGACCGCACAGGGAGCTGAGAGGAGGCAGCCCAGCTGGGGCCACTCTAGACCAGCTAGTACCTGACCAACCCACCAACTGACTGACTGCAGACACCTGAGCAAGTCCAGACAAGACCGGCTGAGCCTGGCTCAACTTCGAATAACTATCCATGGAGTCATGGAAAATAATAAATTGGGTTTTTGACCATGGAATTTTAAGGAGATAAATTGCTCCTTATAGGAACCTATATAAGATTGAGTTGCCTACCATGGTCACTTCTTCTCTTTTCTTTGAGGACAAGTCTGCTGCTCATGACAGAGGTTTAGTGTCCTTTGTTAACTCGTCAAACTTCCTTTGCAGTTGGAATGACCTAGCTTTTGCAGATATACAGGGAAGAAGTCAGTCTGGGGAAGGTAGGGAGGTGGAGTAAGGTAGGGGGTATCCAACACAGTAGGAATGGCAAATGGAAAGCTGAAAAGAGCCTAGATTTCTGAATACATCATTCACCTGTGGAAACAATTCTGGAACTACTTTACCTTCTGACTTCTTCACTATTTAAGCTATCGTGTGGTTATTCTAAGTGACAAGGTACAGTAAACAGAGTCCAATCCTATGCTATCTAGTTTATATCCATTATGCTGTGTACTATGGAACTCTGAGTTACCATTAAGATGAAGATGAACAAAACTCTTGTAGAGACCCAAGTGAGTCTTGATTGTGGTCATCCACAAGGCTTAGTGCTGGTGAGCCCAAGAGTAGACTCTACTGCTGGCCAATCATGGGCTTGAGCGGTTATTGGCAAGGAGCCTCAGTCTCCTGGATGATGGCAGATCCAGAGCAGGACTTTTCAAGAGGGTGTCAGAAGGATCCCAAAGCTTTTGTAAAGGATCAGAAACAGCAGGGTAGAGGGGATCCACAAATGCATTATTCATGCCCCAAGCCACCCTAGTCCCTCAGCCTGATTTCCAAGGATTGCAGAAACTGTTTTAAGCTCATTTTAAATTTTGAAATTTCTTCATATTGATTTGATTCATTACATTTCCATATTTTATAATGTTTTTGAGTTATATAGACCTAATAAATTATGAAATGCAGACACTGCCTATACTCAGAAAAACCTGAATTAGACTTAGAACTAGGTCTCACGCTCACTGGTTTTACTGCCTCTTCAGATGCTTTGTCTGACTGGCACTGTTCTGTGTCTCCCCTAGTTTTTGGGGTCCTGTGGACCAGGATCCCTTCTTATTTCTCTGGAATCCAGTTTCTAGTGACTCAGCCCCATCTATTCCACACAGACACCTGTCTAATCCCCATTCCTTCTTGATCCCCTCCAGTCTACTCTGTATCTGACAACCCTGGTGTTTCTATTAACCGCCTCCCATCTATCTCTCCTCTTGTTGCTAGTGGGAGGAAATCTTAGGTGGATGGAACATAGTTTTTCAACTTAAAACATAGCCCTTCAATTCTCCTTCTTTCTCATGCCTGACCCCACAACATGCACAAAACTCCAGTGTGAAGATTAGAGGCAGAGAAAGTGAGAGGATGTCCAGATGGATGTACATTTTTTGGAAAATGCTTAACTCCCTATGTTTATCTTCTAGTCAGCCAAAGGACTTCAGAGTGCTGTCACACACACAGATATCAGCACCAGAGATTAAAATCGGAGTCTTTCCTACAGACTTTCCACCTGCCTGGAAAACCCTTGTTGATTTAAGTAGGAAGGACCTCCCAGACCCTGAAGAGCTCCTGTCTTGTGGCTGGAAGACCTTTCAGGAGTACGACTTGGGTGGGCATTTGGAAGGGATGGTTCCTCTTTTCTGTTAAATGCTAATTGGCTTGCAGAGACCAAAATGCTCGATTCAGAGGCTTCAGCTGGAGTTTTTCTAAAAAGAAAGAAAAGAAAAAGGTGGGAGGAACACAAAATTGCAGACTACTGGCTCCCCAGTGGCTGCACACATGCTATTGACTCAATTTTGGCATTGTAGTCACCCTGTCAATCACAGGGCATTTTCTCTTGTAAAAAGGGACTCTACTCTCTGGGGCCATGTGTAGGGCTTGGGAAGGACATCCACAAGGCAAGTCAGCGTAAAACATACCTGACCTTTCCAAGCTGTTACATATTATAACAAAATATTATAGATAATACGTATAATACAGAATATATTATAATATATAGTATCATATATACTACAAATTTTATGTAAGAAGAATTGTTGTGGTGGTGGTTGGTCTCACCAGGGAAAGACCAACCTGTCATAGTTCATTGTCTCCCATGAAACTTAAAGGACTGGTCGTAATGCATGTTGCTCTTCTGATACATTGTGTATTGATTTCAAATTTCAAAATGTTAAGAACACTTTGATTCTGGTCTTTTTCAAATTTTTGGAGAATACCGAGTACTTCCAACTGGTCATCCTCTGCCTGGAGGGAAACACGTGGGCTGCTCTGTCCCCTCATTCTAGTATTTTCCTTCTTTGTGGTTCCATTTTGTTTTTGAGTCTTTCCACAAGTTCTGCAGATTCATGGAAAGATCCGTGTCTCTAATGCTTCAAGAGCTGGTTGAGATTTTCTACACCCACATGCAGCTAAAATAATTCAAGGATAATCAATGGATCCACCGGCATTTCATTTCTATCCTTTCTGCAACTCAATAATTAATCTTATTCAAGTCTTGATGCTTTTCTGTAATATTCTTCTCTGAACAGTTTCCAAACACGTTCCATTTTCCTCTAGCCCTCAAACCAGCTTCTCTTCCTTCCTCTCTCATTGGAATATTAAAGGATTGAACAAGAGCTTTCATGTCCATAAATTTCCATCATCTGTCCCTTCCCTTTATTCTCAAAGGAAGAAGAGTCCCTCCTCCTTCCAAGTACCAATCCCGCAATTTGTGCCCTGGATTCCATATTTTTCTTAGTTTTTCCAAGACATTGTTTTATTATTTGACTTCCCCCCTCATGAGTTTTCCATTACTCCTTCCTCAGGGGCTCCTATTCCTCATCTTACAAATGCAGGTCTTTCCCCATTTAAAAACAAAACAAAACAAAAACAACAACAACAACAAAAAAAAAAAAAAACACAACTCTTTTTTTTCTTCACCCTTTTCTGTTTTGAGTTAGCATCTTACCTCTCTATCCCAGCCTTTCAAAGTGGGAGCTACTTGCCTTGCCCCATCCCCTGCCTGCGTTTTCTTCCTTACCACTTTTGGTCTGCCCATCATGCCGTGGCTCTTCTGATTTGTTCTCTTGAGGAGCGGAAGAGGGAGAAAAGGGGGAGACGAGTTTCATGTTGTGTTTAAAAGCCAATCTGTCGGAATCACAAATTTCATTTAGAAAACAGGTTTATGAAGAGCAAGGTAGGACAGAAAGTTCTGCTGCGTAGTGAGCTGGAGGACACAATTAGTAAGTTCACAGGGTGAGACAACCTCAAAACTGCTGGATACATTCAAATTTATGAGTGTAGCTTCCCCATTTACTACACCAAGCATATTCTAGCAAGAATCATTTTATAATAAACATAATGTGCCCAGGTATAATTTTACCACAAACATGTAGAGGAAGATCTGCACTTACCGTAGCTTTGTAGTTGAGGTTTACATTCCAGGGGAGAGAACTATAAAACTTGTGGTTAAGGGTAGAAAATCACAGGAGGGCTCCTTGCCTTTTTCAATAAACAGTTTGATTTTATGATGACAAGGTACAGAGTATGTATAGATTTAACTTAAACAGGAACTTTCCCCCACCTGCCTGATACTTATTCTTTATGCCTGATGGTAACTGGTGTGTAAAATTCTCTGATTGGACTTCCTTATTTTTACAACCAAAGATAATTCTAATCCAGGACACTGAGAGCTTTAAAGCATTTTGGTCAACAGTCTTCTTCTGACTTTCAAATTACTCTTTATTATTTCCTACTTGTTATTTTATAAACAAGCTCAGGTCTTGTCAATTTTCAGAAGACAAAAAATTCTGTTTCAAGCCGTGCTACCTCTGTCCTTAGCGTTTTTGCCCACCTTATTAATTCATGGAGTTCAAGGCTAGGCCATTGAGCTCCACCCCAAGGTTTCCTATAAATTACTGTGGTCTGCAAAATATAGATGAAACAAGAATTTTAAATGCGACTGAATCGAAGTTTTAGGCACTCATATTTTTTTTTTTTCTTTTATTTTCAAAGAAGTAACTTTATTCAGCACCAACAGCATATCAGTTTCTTTGTATATGCTGTATTGCTAAATAATCATACTGGTACCATTTCTTTCATTGAGTAGTTTAGAGAGAAGTTTTGTAGGACAATCCATGACCTGGTGACAGTTGTGCATCTAGCACTGTGGAGATGGGGTTCAACAGTCGGGGTCCCAGCTGCAAGCAGTAGTAACAGGGCCACTGACTGCAGTAGGGAGCACTGGACTGTGTTGTCAGGTAGTGCTGAATCCCAGGGAAGTCGAGAGACATAGATTGAGCTGTCGGTGATCCTCAGTCAGCCAGAGGTGGACAGGTGAGGGCGTTTCTGGCAGCCCTGGGCTTGATAGCTTCCATCCCAGCACTGCCAGATGGACCCTGGATGCCCTCACCACATCATCACACGGTCCTCAATTCCTGCCACCCCCAGGGAGAATCCCTTGACTTCCCTTCCCTGAGGTAGGGTATCTGACTGGCAGGGTCCAGCTCACGGACCTGCACAGAACCTTAGCTGAAAGCAAGTTTCTGGAACTTTCCATTTCTTTAGAGGAAGATGGGTTTTGTTTCCCTTTGAGAATCATAATGTTTATGTGTGTGTGTGTGTGTGTGTGTGTGTGTGTGTGTGTTTTATGGGAGACAGTGAATATTCATTGTCAAATAAGGGAAGCTACCAAACAAAAACAAAACAATAGACCAATAGCCTTCATGAACATCAATGAAAAAAATTCTGAACAAATACAAGCAAACCATAACATTTAAAAAGATATATATTGTTATATCAATATATAACAAAATATTCAATAATATCCATCTTTTTATATATCATGACCAAGAGGGTCATGAATATTTGGTAGAGTATTCAAAATTTAATCAATATAATTTACCACATTAAAATAAAAAGGAGACCGCATTCATTTCCAGCTGTCTCTGGTCATACAGCTCCAGCTGTCACTGCTGTCCCTCTGCTGCTACTGCCTCTGCAAGTCTTTGTCATAGCCGAGGCTACTGATAGCAACTAGTTGCACCCAATTCTCTTGGTTCCCCCCCCCCCCAACCACAGCCATAGACTCTCTGTCAGATTATTCTAGTGACAGAGACCATGGCGGGATCCAAGGTTTAGTGCATCATGATATAGAAGAAGTAGGGCAGGGGTCCTATCTGGAAAGATGCTTGGAAATCCTTGGAGAAACTGGTTAAAAAGAAGTAGAATCTTGATTAGTTGCCCAAATTTAAGAATGATTTTTATAAGGTACACCCTGATTTGGTCAGTTGCATAGCACAAGAGGTAGAGACATACAGAAGAAGCAAGGAAATTATAGTTAGGGGTCACAACTGTTCAGAGTCAGTTCTGAATTTCTATGAGGTGAACTTCCCTGCAAATATCATGGGTGCGATGGTGAGGCAAAACTTCACAGAACCCATTGCAGTTCAAGCTTGGGAATGTCTCTAAGTGGAATGGATGTGGTTGGAGTAGCACAGACTGATCTGAGAAGACATTTGTTGCCTGCCATAGTCCTCATCAATCATTGGCTATTCCTAGAGAGAAGGGGTGGGCCTATTTGCTTGGTGCTGGAACAGGCCAAGCAGGTGCAGCAGGTAGATACCAAATACTGCAGAGCTTGTCACTTGAGGTCTACTTGCATGTATGGTGGTGCTCTGAAGGGACCACAGATACGTGATTTGGAGGCAGATGTGGAAATCTGTATTACAACACCTGGAAGATTGTGGCAAAAACAACCTGAGAAGAACAACCTACCTTGATGAAGCAGACAGATCCCCAAATATAGGGGAAAGATTGTGGATCAGATAAGATATGATAGGCAAGCCCTAATGTGGAGCATGACTTGACCAAAAGAAGTAGCACAACTTGTTGAAGATTTCCTGAAAGACTATATTCATAGAAACATGGGTGCACTAGAACTAAGTGCAGATGACAACCGTCTTCCAATTCTGGATGTATGTCATGACCCAGAAAAGGATGAAAACCTTCTTTGTCTGATGGCATCG
This sequence comes from Callospermophilus lateralis, assembly GCF_048772815.1. Taxonomy (NCBI): domain Eukaryota; kingdom Metazoa; phylum Chordata; class Mammalia; order Rodentia; family Sciuridae; genus Callospermophilus; species Callospermophilus lateralis. The sequence goes on from NC_135309.1 coordinate 147,691,352, forward strand.
ATCACGAGTGAGAGGAGAATATAAAACCATTGTTTTTGCTGAAACCAAAAGAAGATGTGGTGAACTTACCTGAAGATGAGGAGAGATGGGTGGCCTGCCCTGAGTGTCCGTGGTGACAAGAGTCAACAGGAACATGACTGGGTTCTAATTGAATTCAAACATGAGAAAGCTCCTACTCGGATTGCTGTAGATGTGGTTAGATGTGGAAGACATGAAATTTGTCATCGATCATGACTACCCTCACTCCTCAAAGGATTGTATCCACCCAATTGGAAGAACTGCTCACAGTACCAAAACAGGCACAGCGTACATAGAGCAAATGAGCAACCTTATCTCTGTGCTTTGTGGAGCTAATCAAGCAATTAATCCCAAGTTGCTTCAGTGGGTGGAAGACAGAGGAGGTTCAGGTCATTCCAGGAGTAGAGGAGGCAAGAGGAATGACCATCAGGACAGATATTCTGTGAGTAAACATGGGTGGATTTAATATTTTTAGAGACAGGGAAAATGTGACAGAGGTTACTCTAGTCTGCTTAAGAGAGATTTGGGGACAAACACTCAGAAAGGTGTTTGTAGTGCTTCAAATTATCCCAATGGGAGCTTTGGAAGTAATTTTGTGGCTGCTGGTATACAGAACAGTTTTAGGATTGGTAATCTAACAGGGACTTACCAGAATGGTTATGGTGGCCCTCAGCAATTTGGAAGTAATGCTCCAAGTATGTGCAATGGTATGAACCAATAGGCATATGTATATCCTGCTACTGCTGCAGCACGTATTATTAGTTATCCAATGCCAACAAGATATTCTCAATAAGACTCTAAAGTATACATAAATGTCTGTTTTTCACAGTTGCTCTTTATATTGTGTGTTATGGACAAAATAGTTATTTAAGAAATATGGAAAATGCAGAAATGGTTGCAGTAATTATGGCACAGCTTTTCACTATTTATGTTCCTGAAACAATTTTTAGGGTGTGTGTGTGTGTGTGTGTGTGTGTGTGTGTATATATATATATATATATATATATATATATATATATATATATATAAAACAAGCAGTGTTTTCTCAAAAGTAACTGTACAATCATTTGAAATACAATAAATGAAGTCAATGCATGTCCTCCCAGTAAAAGATATTTGAAGACTGAAAAAATAAAACAAAAAGGAAAACCTATGTGATGATACTAATAGATGAAGAAAATTAATTTTATGAAATTCAACATTTGTTCATGATAAAAAGTCTTTGCAAACAAAGAATAGAACTTCCCCAAAACTAATAAAAGCATTTACAAAAAGACCTAGTGCTACTATAATGTATAACTTGATAGGGAACTATTGAGTGTTTTTCCTTTAAAGCAAAAAAAATATTTCATCTCTTCAACATTGTACTGGTGATGATTGAAATATTCTAAATCTTGCTCAGGGTGATGATTGCACAAGTCAAAATTCATTGAGTTGAACATGAACATTTATGAATACTCATTTATACTAAATATGAATCAGGTACTCCTCTCATCAAAAATCAAAATAAAAAAATTTACTAAAAAAACCTTCATTGTAATATTTCTGAAAAATTGTATTGAGGTATAATGACAAATAAAAACTGTATATGTTTAAAGTGTACAACTTGATATCTGGAACAATTTTTTTTACATATATTTGAAGGTATCTGGCTACTACCCAATGCCTTGCCTGGATCTGATATTCTATTTCTTTTTTAATTTATTCTTTGTAGATGTAGAAGGACACAATACTTTTATTTTATTTATTTATCTTTGTGTGGTGCTGAGGATCAAACCCAGGGTTTCACACGTGCTAGGCAAGTGCTCTACCTCTGAGCTACAACCCTCGATCTGGCATTCTTGAGAAGACTTGTTACTCTTAGAATCTTACAGACATTTTCACATTATCTCTGGCATTGATGTTGGTATTGTGAAGACCAAGGTTAATCTGATATTTCCTCTCATGAAATACTGGTTTTGGTTCTGTTTAGATACCTGAGAATTCTATCCTTTATCCTTGAAAATCATTGTCTTAGCAATATAAGTGGTCTCCACTAATTGTTTTTTAAACACAGTGTAATATGGTCTGCAGGTTGGATTATTTTCTCATTCCAGTTAAATTTGTATTGTATCATTTATCATTTTTTATTTCATTTGTGAAATTCATTTAAGAGCACTAATTATTATATAGTATCAATTTTGTTTTATCTATTAGTCTCTGATTACCTACGTCTCTTTATGTTTTATTCTTTTATCTTTTGAAACTGCACTTACTTTCTTATACATTGGTAAGTTTAGACTTAGATGATTCTAGTCCATTTCTTATAGTCTTGAGTTTAATCACTGAATATATTTGTTTTCTTAGTTCATAACTTTCCTATTTATTCTATTTAATCACCTTGATAATGGGCAATGGGCAATTATTGAGCTTATCCACTTATTAATTTACCTTTATGTTGTATTTGTGAAGAATTTTCATCTGATTTGCAATTGCTTTACATGTAAATTGTTTTTTTTTTTGCCTTCTAGGTGTGTGTGTGTGTGTGTGTGTGTGTGTGTGTGTGTGGTTGCCAGGGTGCTAATTTTCGTCTTGCACAACTGTCTTTGGGTCCAGACTTATTATTTGACCTGAGTAGTGTAGGTATCTGTTTGTCTTCCTTGTCTTTGGGACACATTGATTTTCCTAATAAGCCATAATTTTAAAGCCTGGTTTTCATGTTCTTTCCACTTTTTAATACAGTCTGAGGGCATGGGAAAGCAGGGCAGAGAGAGCCCAGCTGAGGAGGCGTGCAGCTTTGGTAGAGTAGCAGGACTCAGTCTCCTTTCTGAAGTTTTGTAGGAGGGCTTTCTTCCCTAGTTGGGGTTTGCATTCTGGTCCTAGGGGACACCCTCACACTTTGAATCTGCTTTCAGTTTCATGTTTAGTTTGAGGGGCTTCAATGCCACTGGAGGGGATGTAAGCCATTGTTCATTTCCCGAATGTTTCACCATCTTCTAGGGCTTTGTTTTGGAGAGTCGGCTTCCAGTGAGTTTCTCTCTCAGTTTTGGGATATCGGTCTGCTGTTCCTGGATTTAGTTGATACGCCTCCTGAGGATGGAGGTAGAGTTAGTCACTTGCCATGGTGAGCTGTGCCTCTCCACTGCAGAATTTTTCTGTCTTTCTTGAGCTAATGCTTTTTTTGAAGTTAATGGCATAGGCTGTGCCTTTCTCTGCTCTGGTTTCTGCTGCAGAATTTTTTTTGGGGGGGGGGGGGCTGTGTTTTTAGAAGTATCATTTTGTTATTTGGGGAGTATGTAAGGAAAGGGCTTCATCTTGCTGGGGCCACCTGGAAGTCCCACCTCCTCTTTCCTTTTTTAGGCTTTCTTGAAAAGTTATTTTCCTGCTCCTAATGGCTGTTTCTCACTGTTCTCATCCACTAAGACATTTTCAGAATCATTTGATCCACTCTTATTTTCCCATCTCTTCATTTCCCTTCTCCTCCCATCTCTTCTCTCAATATACTCTTTTATAACCTCTTAATTCAATTCTATGCCCCATTAGTAGAGTTCAAGCAGATATTTCCCAAAATTTCTACTTTGGGCTCTCATCTGTCTTCTATGAATGGGTCTTACTCCCTACTCTCTTCTGGATGTCCTAGTGGGTGACAATCCCACCACAATCTGAAGCTTGAAATGTCAAAAGCTTCCTGTCTCCCCATCCAGGCCCAACACTTGGAGTCTCCTATGATTCTTTCCTTTCTTCACCCCTCTATCCAATTAGTTAAGTATGGCGCACTTCTTTGTTTCCACACAATTCTCTAGAATACATTTGTATTTTTCTCACTTGAACCTAGTAATAGACTTTCTTGGTCCCCACCTTCTTCTGCTCAGTGCTTCACACAACTCCCAGAATATCTTTCTCTAAAACCTTCCATGGGGACTTAACCCCTTTTTCTGGTATTCAGGGGCCTCCATATTCTGAACTTGATTTATAATACAATGCTTTATAATACAGTGTTTTCCACTGAACCCCTTCAAAATGTCCTAAATTTCAACTAAAACCAATTGCCAGACAACTGCAAAGCATGCTGTGTTCTTTCCAATCATGAAAGAATATGGAATGCTGTCACCACCATCTTAATCTCTTAAAAACTTTGCCAGTTTTCCAAAATCTAAACCTAATTTTGCTTCTCTATGAACCCTTCCTAATCTACTGAAGTGGTGGTGCCTACTCTGAACTCCCTTTATTCTTTATCTCTCCACATATGATCCTTTGATCATTGAGTCTTAACTTGCCCCAAGTCTGTCAATTCCTTATGGAGATGGAAAAAGGTTATGGGAAGTCATAATACTTACAAAAAGCTGTGATGTAGTAGACTTTGACTTAAGATTGGAATTCATGATCAGTTTGCCACTTTGGGAAGTGAGGAGAGTCATTATTCACCCTCTCTGAGATTTACATTTTGTAGGGGGGCATCCCACAGATTGAACCATGTGGGGGTGTTAACCACTGAGCAACATTGACAGCCCTTTTTATTTTTTTGTTTTGATTCTGGGTTTTGCTAAGTTGCTTAAGGTCTTGCTAAATTGCTGAGGCTGGCTTTGAACCTGCAATCCTGCTGCCTCAATCTCCTGAGCCATTGGGATTACAGGCATCTATCACCATGCCCAGCTGTTTAAAGAGGTTGTTATAAATGTTAAATGAACATGTAAGAAAGTGCTTTATAAGTGTAGATTTCTGTATACAAACACACACATATGCATATGTATATAAATATATAGGTAAATAAAATGTCCAACAAAGTATAGCTTGTTTCTTCAAATTCCCCACAGTATCAAGCTTGATAGTTTAAACATAGCATGTCAATAAATGTTTATATGTAGCTGCAGTGATGCCTGCAGAGCACAAAGGAGATGCTAATGGGTAAGGATAAATGTGCAGGAAGTTGAGTTTGTGTGGTTATGCCAGCAATTTGCGAAGCTGGAGATGATTGTGTACATAGTCTTAAGATTTCATGCATGGTGCAGAGGCCTGCCTAATAGAGGCAAACAGACTCGATGGTTTGTGCCAGTACATCTAGCCCTTGACATCTAGTCTTTCGCAAAACAATAAATAATAGATGTCATATGTTAAAGTGTTTATCAGTAGCTATTCTATATACATGCACACACACATATATACATATGCAACTTCGTATGTAAGTTTATGCTAAATGTACTTCATGTAAATATCAACTTTTATCTCCTTGAATGTTTCCTTATATGGTCTTTGTTGCCATTCATTCAATCACCATTGTTGATGTTTTCCAAACTCCCAATTTTCCAGAAGAGCTCTGTTTATAATCAAAGGTACCAAACTGGTGTATCCTCATCAAAGTTGGATAGGGAGTGACAAAACAAGTACATAAGAATGGCCATTAGTATTTCCCTTAATAGTTGAGATCATCTGGATTGAATCCTGTGTATGTTCAGATTTTCCATGCCAGCTTCTGCTTTTTCTCCTGAGCCACATGGTCAATGTTTTAAAAATATTCCAATTTTGAATTATTTAAATCAAATTTTTGTAGAAAACTGTCCCCCTGAGAGGCGTCTTAATAAAAGCCAAATATGTATTTTGAGACTCTGCTTGTGAGGTGATAGATTTAAGACCGTGTTTGCAATGTCTAACTGAATATTCACATTCATTTTGCTTCTGAATTGGGCAAAAAATGTGAGCAACATTTCTTGTCCCGGGCTGAATACCTTGAACTGTGCCCCTCATGGCACTATGTGCATAGGAGATGAGGAACATTATTTCCTGAGAATTTATTCTAAGGAGAGAATGAGGCAGGACAAACGTGGTCACTGAGAAGCCTCCTCCTTTAAGTGGCTCAGTCCCTCTGTGAAATCATGTCTAAGTTCTGGGACAGAAGAGACTGGGAGTCAAAATTCTGGGAGACAGTGGAGCGAAGCCATACTGTGCTGCAAGGGCAATGTTTGGGAAACCTCACCACAGGGAAGCCCTGCCACCTCCAGAACCTGGCTGGCTGTGGAAGCACCCAGCAGGAGTAGCAGCAGCACCATGTGGTGGGAGCAGCTCTAGCAGGAGCAGAGTTGTGTGGGGAAATGCTAGACCCAGCCAACATGCACAGACTCAAGTGTGTGCATTACAGGGACAGGGCTCTGTGCACTGGAGGTGGTGCGAGGTGCTGTAACATAGTGGCCTCAGCAGGGATGGCAACAGCAGTGTCTGAGTGGTAGAAGAGAAAAAAAGTGTCCAGAAATGCATATTGCTTAGAAAAGCGTCCACAATGTCTGCCACAGATGTTTGTGAAAGTTTATTCGGGGACAGGAGAGAACACCATTAATAATCTTTAAAGAAGTTCATCGAATGCTTGATGATTTTCATTTCATTTATTCTTCTAAACAATGCCCTTGTTGAGAGTATGAAGTCTCCCATAAGGGCACGAGTTGCATGGATTTGTTATTCTGATTAAATGCACCACAAGCTATTTATTGAATGTTTTCAATGAATATTAATTGAAATTTAAAAAAAATCAAGTTCTTGACTTTGAATTTCCTAAGTAAAAAACGGGTTTTTATTCAGAAAGTTGCTATTAAAGACATCTTAAATAATTTCAAGTTTTAAAGGAAAAAAATTCTTACTGTTGTTACCAAATTATAGGGCTGAATGTGTCCAACCAGGAGTGAGGAGAGGTGGCATGGTTTATGGGGAAACAGAAGGGAAAGTGAAAACAGGGGAAAAATATTATCAAGATGGACAAATAATAAAAGAGGAGGGTTACTACTTCGAGTTCTTCAGTACAGCAACTGGACAACCTCAGTCTTCTCCAGGTGGTACCACTTATCTGTGTGACCATGACCAGTGGCAGTCCCCATTCTTGGGCTTTAATATTAATCACCAACTCTTTGTCACTAAGGACTAGTGGAAATCCTTGGCCAATTGCATTCTGGTTCACTGCACAGAAAACCTGAACAGGTAACATGAACAGGATGTGTGAGGGTTAGGGTGATGGGACATACAGGATGTTCAGGAAGACAGAGGAAGGGTGCTGTATGAGGTGGGAGTTCAGCGTGAGTCTTACAGGGTGAGTGGTGGTTAGGCAGGCAAATAGAGGTGGCAAAGGCATTCTGACTACAAGAAATAGCAAGAGCAAAGCACAAGTGCCTGGAATCTGACGGTGAATCCCAGGGTCAATAGATGCCACCGAGGCTGAAAACACATGCTGGAAGACAAACGAAGGGGAGAAAAACTACATTTGGGTTGACGGTGTAATGTGCATTAAAGCCTGGCAAGTCACCTACTTCTATATTTGTCTCATTTTTCGTGTCTCTCAAGAAGATGTATATACAATGTATACATATAGTGATATGAATCTGTATCATGAAATTTTGTGATTATATATATTTATATATTTGTTGATTTTATATATATATATACAATTATAGATTATATATATGATCACTAATTTTATGACATATACTATATACCTTTATGCTTATTGCATACTTACATATATAATCACTAAATTTGTCAAATTAACTTATTTTAGGTATGGAATAGAGCAATGGGCAGCACCCTATTTGCAAGTCAGTAGTGTTACTTTTTTTATGTGTTCTTTTTAGATATACATGACAGCAGAGTGTTTTTTGGTGTAAAATATATGCATGGAGTATAACTTATTCTAATTAGGATCCTATTCCTCTGGTTGTACATGATGTGCAATTACCCTGGTCGTGTATTCAAATATAAGAATAGGAAAGTTATGTTGATTAATGCTACTGTCTTTCCTATTTGCCCCCTCCTTACTTCCCTTTGTCTAATCCAATGGACTTCTATTCTTCCCCTTCCTACCCTCCCTGTTGTGGGTTAACATCCACATATCAGAGAGAACATTCAGCCTTTGGTTTTTTGGGATTGGCTTATTTTACTTAGAATAATATTCTCCAGTTCCATCCATTTACTGGCAAATGCTATAATTTTATTCTTCTTTATGACTCAGTAATAATGTTTCATTGCATATATACACCACATATTCTTTATCCATTAATCTGTTGAAGGACACCTAAGTTGGTTCCATAGCTTGGCTATTGTGAATTAAGCTGTTATACATATCGATGTGACTGTGTCACTGTAGTATACTGATTTTAAGTTCTTTGGCTATATCCTGAGAAGTGGGATAACTAGGTCAAATGGTGGTTCCATTCCAAGTTTTCTAAGGAATCTCCATACTGCTTGGAAGAGTAGTTGTACCAATTTGAGCCCCACCAGCAACATATGAATGTACCTTTTTCCTCACATCCTTGCTACTTGTATTCTTTCGGTGGTGTACACCTGTAATCCTAGCACTCAGGAGGCTGAGGCAGGAAGATGGTAAGTTCAAAGCCAGCCTCAGCAACTTAGTGAGACCCTAAGCAATTTAGCAAGACCCTGTCTAAAAATAAAAAATGAAAAAAGTGCTGGGGATATAGCTCTATTACTTTGTAATGGTTCAAGCAGTGTTTTTGCTTACATGGGCCTCACTGTTTAAACACATACATGGATTATGTTAAGTCTATGTTGCTTTTTGTTTTTTGCTTTTGTTCTTGCATGATTTTTACTTCCTCATGTATTCCTTCTTCTGGAGCAGCAACTACTGTTGGGAGGTCAGAAAGCCTGGTCCTCATCTATGCTCTGTCCCGATAAGTCATGGGCCTTGGAACAGTCTGTGCCTGTTTTCTCATTTCTAAAATGCGAACTTTGGAATTAATGGTCCCTGAGAACCCTTCAAAAGTGGCACAATCTGGAGTCTGGATGATGTGACCAGGACCTAGGACTTGTAGTTGTCAGGTGTGACTCTCCCCACTGTGACAATTGACATGTGGGTTGGGACTCAGTTGATCCTCTGTTGAATGGCAATAATGACATGCAGGCAGGAGGAGCACAGGTGCCCTGCTTGCTTCATCATGAAGATTAAAGAGGTCGTGCCTGGGAACGTTTGTTAGTAAGCAAGTACTTTGCAATATGAGTTAAGAATGGTGCTACCCCTTTCTAAAATTCTGATACCAGATGCCCATGAGGCTAAGTGACTTTCCCAAAGCCTTGCTGCTCTAGTTCCTTTGCTTCTTTGAGATGAATGGTGTTAATACATTAATATGTATGTAACATATATAACAATGTTTATATAGTAACATTCACTCTACAAACTTATTAGCAAACCACAATGTCCAACACCATTTCCAGGAGTTGACGGGGTCCTTCCTATATCAGTTGCAGTGTGGTTTAGTCAAAAAGACAAAGCACAACTGTACTTGCTCTAGGTAGCAAAGCAGAAGAGCTTTAGTAGGGTCTTTTGTGGTAAGAGCCACCAGAATAAATAAGTGAATAAATAAATAACATGTCACTTTCAGAATAAGGGTCACCTATGTACCCTTGGACCACATGAGTGGGGAGAGGTGAGACTGACTCAGGAAATTAAATTAAAAAATAAATAATGGCAAACCTTGATCCCATCATCATTTCTCACCAGACCCAATAAGACTTTGAAAGGAGCCGTCTGCAGAATTCATTTTGAGTCTTGGAGAAACAATATGGAATTTAAATATCTGCACATAAAAATGCTGAAGTGGACGGGTGGGTCAGGAGATGTCAGACAGCGCCGGGATCACAACCTCGCCCCCCAGACCTTTCCCTACTAAATACAATTATATGTGGTCAGCCCTGATGGTGACAGTGCTATGATTGGCAGTTCCTGGAACTACCTATTTGGGGAAGCTTTTTCTTATGGAAGTGGCAAACCAAGCTTGTCAGTATTTTTCAGAATTTATTCACCTAGCAGAAGAAATTATATTATGTTTGAGTTTGACTGTTAGTACAAAGACTTCAAGTGAAAAGCTCTCTTTTAAAAAAAAAAAAAATAAGTGAACAAGTCCCAGAGAGGTGAAGAGTCCTATCAGACCACCCCACTGACTAGGAGCCGAGTGGAAAATTGAAATGCTAGGTGCCGTTGGTCGTCAGTCAGTCCTTTCTTTCTTCCTTCCTTTGGTTCTTCCTTTCTTTCTCTCCCTCTTTCATTCCCTCCCTCCCTTCCCTCTTCCCCTACTGTATTCAGCTCCTATATTATGGAAGGCACTTTATCAACCCTACAGGACATGGGCTAACAATAAAACTCCTCAAGAAGCCTCCAGTGGAGACAAGTGAACGAGTAAACCATCCAGGGCAGGTAGGATGGACTCACTCCCAGTCACCCAAATAGTCTACTGTGGAGCCTAAAGGAAAGAAGGAACCCGGCTGGTGAGGCTTCATGGGAGAGAAGAAAGGCATTTCAGAAGAACCTAGAATGGTGGCAGAATTGTGAAAGGTAAACAGGGCTGAGTGGGAACTGATAATAAGTACAGAGGTGTGAAGGCAACTCATCTTTCCAGTTCAGCCAAAGAGTGAGAGATGAGTCTGGAGGAGCAAGGTGGGACCTTCCTTTCTTCTTTGTTTGTTCTTCTTAGTTATACATGACAGTAGAGTATGTTTTTACATATGTACACAAACATGGAGTACATCGTATTCTAATTAGGACCCCAGTCTTGTGGTTGTACCTGATGTGAAGTTTCACTGGTGGTGATTCATATATGCACATGAATTCTCATCCCCTCTCCCTTCCCTTCATTACCCTTTGTTTAACTTCCTGAACTTCTATTCTCCCCACTCCCCTTTGGTGTGTTAGCTTCTGCATATCAGAAAGAACACTGGACCTTTGTTTTGGGGGATGGGCTTATTTCATTTAGCATGATAGCCTCCAGTCCCATTCATTTACCGGCAAGTGCCATAATGTCATTCTTCTTAATGCTTGAGTAATACTCCATTGTGTATATGTACCACATTTTCTTTATTCATTCATTCATTGAAGGGCACCTAGTTTGGTTCCATAGCTTAGCTATTGTGAATTGAGCTAATATAAACATTGATGTGGCTGCATCAATGTAGTTTGCTGATTTTAAGTCCTTTGGGTATATATCGAGGAGTGGGAGATAGTGGAGTCAAATGATAGTTCCATTCCAAGTTTTCTAAGGAATCTCCATACTGCTTTGCAGAGTGGTTGCACCAATTTTCAGTCCCACCAGTAATTTATGTGTATACCTTTCACCCAACAACCTTGCCAACATTTATTGTTACTTGTGTTCTCGTTAATTGCCAATCTGACTGGAGTGAGACGCCCTCTCAGCGTAGTTTTGATTTGCACTTCTCTAATTGCTAGAGATGTTGAATGTTTTTTCATATATTTGTTGACCATTCATATTTCTTCTTCTGAGAAGTGCCTGTTCCGTTCCTTTGCTCCTTTATTGATTAGGAATTTTTCTTTCAGTTGGTGGCCAACTAGAGGCCACTGAAGACTTCTGGGAAGGGTTGACATGATTGCAGGACTGAGTGGAAAGGGTGAGGTCAACATGGGAATGATCTGGGACCTTGGTAATGGGAACCTGAAAGGAAGGGAACTACTTAGGATCGTTGTGGAGACCCAATCACCAGGCCACGGCATATTGGTTAGATATATTGGTAGATAAACAAGAGGTGTATTTAGGCACAAAATGATAACAAGAGAACGGCCAGACATAAAAGGAATATACTGACAAATTTTGAGTGCATTTGGAAAGTGCTGCAATAAGAAACCCCCGAGAACAAGGCAGATGCCAGGATAGTGAACCACAAGCACCGATACAGACTCGGTTTTCTCTGTGAGACTCAGCATCCCTCAAAGAAAAATGGAGAATAAAGAGTCTGGGGATTTCCCAGAATCAGGAATTAGGACAGGACCATGGAAGATTCTAGAGAGCTGGGCAGGACTTTGTTGAAATAGAGTTCAAGCTGGACAGGGATAGAAATAAAAGCTGAAGGCTGAAGAGTAAGAATGGTGAAACAGGCAAAGGTGTGGTGGGGAGGCTGGGCTCAGGGGGATCAGAAAGATGGCAGATGAAGAGGTGGTGGTCTGCAGGGAGAGCCCCGGGGCTGGAAATCCTGGTGGCGGAAATGGTTGGAGGGATGAGAGGAACCAGGGTGGCACTGGGCTGTGTTGCCCTGTGCAAAAACCAGAATTGTGGGTGTCAAAGAGCTGAGGCTGAGTTTAAAAGAATAACCCACAAAAATTTCATTAGAGTTTGTAAAAGACACATGTGGAGTTTATGTGTGTGTGCACATGCTGGGGAAGAATTTCTGTATTATATTGTCTGAATTGATTGCTGCCTCCTTAGTTCTTTATGAATTGGACCAGTGTGCAGTTGACTGCTATTGTATAGAACCCATGTGTTTATTCATGTCTTTGAAACATGCTGGATGTGATGTTTTTTTTCGTTGTTATCGTTAATTCTGTTCCTGGGGAAACATCTTTTGTGCTGTCTTCTGCCAATTTATACATTTTTTAAATTAATCTTTGCTATGTCTCTGAGCTTAATCTAAATACCTTCCGCCTGGCCAGAAATGTCCAATGTGACGTTTATTCCACTGGCTGAAATAGTGAAGGACAAGGTAGACAAGAAGGAGAGGCTTCAGGTGGTGGAGGTGAGGAAGAAGGCAGGGGAAAAGAGTTAAGCCATGGTGGATGTCTTGCTCATGACTGCAGCATTTTAGAATTATATCAAGCCCAGGGTTGCTTGGTTTGTATTTGGTTGTTTTCTTCTTTTCTAAACCCCCTGCCCCTGAATGATCTTATGGGGTAAAGGCAGAAGTTTGTCTGGACAAGGATGTAAATTTTTAAGAGGAGAAAAAGAAAAGCAAAGACTTCTTGTTTTGCTTTGGCTCTCCGTTGCTGAAGCTGGACTCACCTGCTGCTGGACTAGAAGCAAGAGATGAGCACCTTGTCTAGGTAAACAACATGAGGAATCCTGGCACCTCCCAATCCCTTTTGAGGTGGTTTCAGACCCTCTGCAGCCACTTCCTTCCCCCACTTCTGTAGTTTTCCTGGTAGCAGTGGTGGGTGAGAGTTCAAGAAAGCCCAGGACGATTAATGAAGCCAATAACCATACTTATAATAGCAAGCTGGCCTCACTCTGCTCAATTTCTGAACTCGATCCTATTCTAAATCCCCTGGGATGATTTTGTTACCTACCCTTGTGAGAAATAGAAAGTTCAGTGGTCCATTTTCAGAATGTAGAATTTAGCCTTCATTGGGATATAAGATCCAATTGTAGCCATTTTAACCATAGCCCACTCTGCTTTTAAATTTAGCTAATCACACAGATTGTAACCTAAGCTCCTCCTGTTAGGGATAAAATCAGGTGCATTTCCCCACCCAGGTGCGCTTTCTTGCTGAATTTTCTTTGGTATCATGCGCTTATGCAGAAGTCGTTTGTCTTGCTGAGCTGCGTCCAAGCACACCTTTGATTCCTTGCACATCAATGTTTATAACACCCTCCCCGGAGGTTCCCTTGTCACTCAAATCCAACAGAACACACTTGAGTGGGGCAAAACAGTGCAGAAACTTTACTCTGTGGGTACAAAGAACAGAGAAGGGAGAACTCATACTCTAAAGACACCTGCTTCTCAATGTGGGTCAAGAGGGGCTTCTCTTATGGGGGAAGAGGCCCATGGCATGAGTCGGGCCAAGCAAGGAAAAGGAGAAGCGTATGCAGATCCTCTTCTTTTGCTCTCAGGGTCTAGTCACACAGGGCCACTTTTGTGCTTGCCTCCCAGCTGCCACCTTGGATTTTTATGGTTTGGGATGGTTTTTGCAGGCCTTCCGCCCTGGTTCCTGTCGAGCAGGCACAGCTAGGAGAGCAGTTAGGCATGGCAGAAGCCAAGGAAGAAATTCACCAGGAGCTGTTTAGGTGACAAGAGGGGAATTAGAATGACCGTAGGGTCCCACTCTCATTTCTCCAGCTTTGTCCTGGTAATGCCCGAAGGGTGAAGCTGTTGATTCTTAGCAAGTGACAGCAAAGGAGTCCCTCCAGAGGGTGGTGGAAGCATTATTGCTAGAGCTGCCGTCCCAGTACAGCCTTCATCAAGTGGGTGAATCACTGGCTGAAAGCAAAGAAGCAAACTGATGAGAGAGAGAGAGAGAAGTGGTTTCTAATGAAGAGACCTTGGCAGGTGGAAACACTCAAAATCTGGGCCTGGAACTTCCTGTTTTAAACTTATATTCTGGCTTTCACAATTAAAGTCTTAGCTTTGAATGCAAGTAAAAATGCAATGCAATTTTTAACAGGGTGAGGTGCATGGAGGCAGAAGCTAATAAATAGCTTCTAAAATATGCAACAGGACGCGGACTTAAACCTCATTGTTTAAATTCTTTAAAAACAATTTCCCCTTACTGAATCCAGGATTAGGTGGTGGGGGGGGTGGATATTTTGTTTTCTTCTTGTGCTTCACGCTAATGAAATATCTTTCTATTTATCTTTCGTAAGACCATGTTTCATCACTTGTAAATGGGATTTACTTTGGTCAGATGAATTTGTATAAGTTAGCCAACCTTTGAAAGGTGGAGAAAAACCTTTTTTTTTTTTTTTTTTTTGAAGAAAACCTGTCCTGGGCTGTACTTACACATGCACACATGCTACTTTTCTTTTACCTGGAGACCACCAAGATTGTGTAGATGGTGGGGAGCTGGTCTGGTTTTTGTTTGGATTGGGTATTTTTATTTTTAATATTTGTCTTCTGAGTCAGAAGTGGTTATCTCTTAAAAGAAAAATTTGAGGGCTTGAAAGCTGGGTGTTTGCGCTTTCCCCTCTGAAATGTTAACATTTAGGTAGCCTTCCCTGTGCTTCAAAGTTAGCACCCCACTAAGATGAATTAGTGACCTGCCCCCCACCTCCTCCCTCCCCCAGGCTGGCGTGATTACCTCCCTGTGGCAGGCTGCAGCCCCCTCTGGCCTGACATGGGCAATTCCGTAGGAGACCTGTTGGTCAAGCTGGGTGGCATGAATGCCTGGCCAGGACAATGGTGGCTTTTCATGAAGATTTAGTAATGTGAAGAATGCAGCAGCCTGTCCTTGAGAGGAACCTGCTTCTGTTGATATGTTTATGTGGTTTCCGGAGGTGGCGGGAAGCAGAGGGCCTGGGAGGGGAGTGGGGAGTGATATGTGGATTGCCTGGAAATTTACAAGTCAGTTTGAATCTGATTTATTGAGATTTTATGGAAACTTTTTTTAAAAGTCACTTATCCAGTTTCCTGACACATTAAGTTAAAGATTGATGAAAACGGGCTTTTCTGTTGCAAACACTGACCTTGATTACTGCAAGACCCCACTGCTGTATCCAGTATACAGGAGTTTGAGCATCTTTTTTGTAGAACTAACTTTTCTTTCTCAGTTCTCTGCTGATTTAGAATTCCTCTTGGTGTCTATTCTGTCATTCTGGATGTTTGTGGCTTATGTGGCCTATTTCAGCAATGGTGTCAATGAACCAAGGCTAGTGTCTGTTACCTTCTTTATCTACCACCAGGCCCCCCTTGTCAGGGGTGCTGTAGAGAAGAGAGTGAGTGACTCTGTGCACATCTATCCTCGCTGCCTAAAGTGCAATTCAAATCAGATGACTTCTTAGGAATGACTGCAGCACTGTCTCTATGCCTGCATGACTACACTTGTCTCTGCTATCCTAATACAGCACAAATCAACATGCGTGCTATTCCAGGCCACCGGCGGGGACATATTTACTATAGGAAGCTGCAGGCACTGCCATCTCATGGCCTATGGAGCTGGAGAGAGCTGGGTTCAAATTTCAGTTCAGTCAATCACCTTCTCTGAACCTCAGTTTTCTTACTGAGAAAAAAAATGGAGATGTTTGTATCTCATGAAAGAACTGTTCTGAGCTTTAAGTGTAACAGGGGTTTCTTTAAAATTGGGGATTTAAAGGAGGATTTCATTTTTGTCTTAACTCCGTTTTGTCTCTCTAACCTTTTCTCTCTTTGAATCACTTCTCCTCCTCAGTCTATCTCAAATTCTAGGAATAGTTAGCTTTCTAGGGACCCCCACCCCTGAGTGGTGACCAGAAGTGATACGTGTCCTTCAAGCAGTAAGGCCCCCCTGTCCCCTGCAGGGTGCTATGTAACCAGAGCTGAGATAATGATCAAATACAATACCTTTTGACCAAGACTGCTTTCAAGGCCTGCACTTCTTGCCCCCTGCCCTGGTTCTTCAGATGTGTCAGTACTTCAAAGACAAATCTCAGGTTCCTGGAACTCTGTTCTTCCCAGTGTGGCCACACTGATATGAATGCTTTTTCTGCTTCACCTCCACTCATTTTCTCTGTTGTTTGGATCTTCTGGGGTGAGTGGCTGGACCTGGTCTTTTGGGATACCCATGTGCCCAGGCCTTTGGCCTAGGACTATAGTGACATAAGTGAAATAACAAAGTGACTCTCCTAGCATAACTCTGGGCAAACAAGTAGGTGCTAGGTAAATCTGAGACCAGCATGATTTGTAATACATTCAAGGCACAACTTTACTTTCGCTTTCCATGGTGCTTTGAACTTTTGGGGAGGAGATGGAGCTAATGAGTTTCCCTTGGCCCAGATGGAAAATCAGGCAGGCCGGTCTATGACTTTTATGCTCCTTCCCAGAAAAGTAAGAAGGTGAGTCTTTCTAAGTCATATAGTCTTGAATAAGAAGATAAAATACCTACACTGATAACAATAAATATTCTACCTGTGATCTAGCAGTAGATCTCCCCTCCACCTTGATGTCCCCTGTGGTCCTGTGGCCATTCTGGCCTTGCTCTCTTGTTCCTCCACTCCCCAATGACTTGTTCTTTTCTCTTGCCAGGTTGGTGGAGATGGTGAGGATGGAGAAAGAGGTAGGAGGCAGGACAGTTCCTAATCAGATTCCTGGGGCTTGGCTTTTCCTCGTGAGCATGTTTTTGGGGGATCTGTGGTGGCTCCCTGTGGGGCTCCTCTTTCCCTCAGGTCCCTGGACCCAGATGGCGCCATTTGTGACTGGGTTTTGTGCTGCCTTCGTTGGTCCAGGGCAGCAGGCCGCCCACCTTGACCTCCTTCCTCCGATGCCACCTTGCTTCCTCACATCCTCCTATGGGCTCCCTTTCCCTGTGGCCCAGAGCCCACCCTATTTGCAGGGACACATCAGCGTCTAGGAAGGGAGTCCAGGAAAGACCCTTGGGAAAGTGGAAAGATGTGTTGAAAGCAGATTTCTTCAAATCTCTCCTTACAAAATTCTCTTTTCTCCTGTCTCTGATCCCTGTTTTATGCTTCAGATTCTTAGTCATTCCTCTGTGTGTGTGTGTGTGTGTGTGTGTGTGTGTCTGTGCGCATGTGAGATGGTGAGAGAATCTGTCTCATATCTGCCTTGATATCCTGATATTTATCATATTGACACCTCAGTCTAAATTGAGGCAGGAAATTCACCCCTTCCCACATAAACACTTTGGTCATCATTTATCACAAGGGAAACTTTAATTGATGGCAGTGATAGAGCAATTCGGGACATTAGCAATGATTAAAACTCAGTGCCCCTAGAGGTGACAAAGCACAAGTTTAGGGCAATTGAAAAGAAATTGGTATTTGATATTTCAAAATAACATCAAAGTCCCAATGATGAAAAAATAGAATTTGGTTGGATTTCCTGTAATTCATTGTCTAGTTTTGTTTTTATTTTGATTTCCATGAATGCTGAGGGAGAAGCACAGCTTGGAGGATCTGTTCAGATGCTGAGTGCTTGAGAAGGTTCAGGAACATTTCTGGGGGAGGTTCTACTCGGCCAGGGACTTGGTTCAGGTCAACCACACCTGCAGAGT
The DNA here is from genome assembly GCF_048772815.1 of Callospermophilus lateralis. NCBI lineage: Eukaryota > Metazoa > Chordata > Mammalia > Rodentia > Sciuridae > Callospermophilus > Callospermophilus lateralis. Next base: position 147,709,035 of record NC_135309.1, read on the forward strand.
ATCAAGTGTACCAACCACGTGGTTAGTGTGAGGAAGAGTGAGGCAGGAACGGTCAAGCTGTCCCCTCAGCGCGTGGCTCATAGGACACTAGAACCTTAGCAGAGATTCCAGGGGGCGTTGAGAAGGCAGTGGGTTCTCTGGCCCTCACCGCAGGGGATTCCAACCCGTTTTTCACAACTTCCCCCAGAATGTTTCATCTGTGTTCACCTCTCCCTCTGCTCTGGAATTTTCTTTGTTTTCCACAGTGAGTATCTGCTCTGGTTTAGGTAAGGGAAACAGCTGGAGTAAGAATATGTAGGGTCAAACTCGGGTTCCGCCATGGACTAACGGTGTGTACCTGGGGAAGTCATTCGCCTCCCTGGGCCTGTTTTCCTTGTCTCTAAACTAAGGGATATTAAGGGTGCTGCGGCCTCACGGGTGCTGGGAAGATCCAGTGGGTTTATATGTACAAAGAGCATAAAGCAGGCTGGGCGTGCTGAAGTCCCCAAATGTGTTAGCCACTGTCAGGTCTCCTTATTTGGGGAGCATTTATACCCTGAGGATGTCTTACAAACTATTAACAAAAATTTGAATTCTTTTAAAAATGATCTTCATTAACTACTTATTTCTTAAGTACAAACCAGAACTATGAGCAATCCAAAACTTCAGAATTGTAATAATTGTTATATTTTAAATAATTGCACGTCAAATACTAACAATTATGAAGCAATTTAAAAATCTAAAACAAGATGGAAATTCCTGCTCCAAGTAGCTCTCCGGTTCTTAGCTTGCTTTCCCCTCATTTAAACTCTTTCACCACTTCAGCATAAGTCTTCTTTCTCTGTCTTTAAATGGTAGCACCTATAGGTTCATCTTTAAACCTTTTTAATGTTACCTTTTAAGTTTAATTTTTACTAGTCCCAATTTAAAACATAATTAATTCATTTTTTTTTTAATTTGAAGGTGAAGAAAAGTTTTTTTTTTTCCTTAATTGTTTTGGTTATACTTTCCTACAAAAGCATCATAGAGGTTACAGAAGAGATTTTCACTTTAGAGTAGAACTAAACAGGGCTTAAACAATGCAAATGATTTGCTTTGTTAGGTCTTTTTTGCTGCCCAAATCCATAAAATTCTAACAGGCTGTAGAACTAAGTCAAAGTCGATTTATAATTGAGTTTGGTGTCTGTACTTGGAATCCACAGCCTGAATTTAAGATGCTGTTATAATTAAGAATAGTGAGCATGTTGATTTAAAACATCTTTGCATATTCCCTTCATTATTTCTTTAAGACAAATAATTACAAGTAGAATTACCAGATCAAAAGTTATGTCTTCTATGTTTATTGCATATCACCAAATTGCATTCACAAAAATCAGAACTTCCAAACTGGTTCACACAGATGAATCATTCTGGGGGAAGTTGTGAAAAACAGGTTAGGCCAGAGAGCTGCGGTGAGGGCCAGAGAGCTCACTTGCCTTCTCAATGCCCCCTGGAATGTCTGCTAAGGTTCTAGTGTCTCCTACGAGCCACGCACTATCATGCCCTCACTAACAGCGTGGAAGACACTCTTACACTCTCTAATAACACTTGCTAATATCATTTGCCAGCTTTTATAAGTTAAAATGGCATCATGTTGTCCATGCACGAGGTTGAACATTTAAATCTATTCCTTTTCCAGTTTTCTTACCTTCTGACTTCTGTCTTCGTATCCTTTGACCTTTGACCATTTTTTTTGTTTTCCTTTTTTAAAAAGTTTTAAAATTCTTTGCATATTTAAGAATTAAATAATCTCAAACATCACAAATATTATTCTTATTTTCTTTTCTATCTTTTAATATAGTCAATATCTGTTGATATATTGTTTTCTGGATATTTAGAAAGTTAGACACATTTGTAACTTAAAATTTTCCTAGCCAGGCACGGTGGTGCATGCCTGTAATCTCAGCAGCATGGGAGGCTGAGGCAGGAGGATTGTGAGTTCAAAGCCAGCCTCAGCAATTTAGCAAGGCACTAAGCAACTCAGTGAGACTCTGCACAAAAAATAAAGTACAAAATGGAGCAGGAAATGTGGCTCAGTGGCTAAATGCCCCTGGTATATATATTTAAAAAACATGATTTTTTAAATGATTTTTTCTTTTATGAAAGGCCTTATTACTAACCTTCAATTTGCTTAAGTATTTTTAAAAAATATGTTAAAATTTTTTTAAAATATCAAACTCTTTGCTTTTGTTTGCTTTGTTTTTTATTTATTTACTTTGATCTTTCAAGTTGCCAAACACTTATCTCAGTATCATGTATGAATCATATATGTGGTACATAGTAGGAGCTAAAAAATGTTTGGAATTAATACATAATTCAGTTACCATTCTTTTTGAGGAATTATTTTATTAGAGTTAAATCTAACATTTACTTATATTTAACAAATGAAGAATAAACTAAAATATTCCTGTATGTGCAAAAGATCACTAACCTTGAGGAAATTGTCATGTATGCAGAAGAAACTAGAAGTAGATAAATGGATTTCATGGGGTCTTTTGTTATGTGACCAGAGCCACCAGCCATACAATACTCTACCCCCTGTTACAAATGCTAAGAAAAATGGGACTCTGTTGACCGGGATGGCAGATCCTGTTGTCTGTCTGTCCAATGACTACTATTCCCTACATTTCCCTTATTAATAAAAACTCTGAGTTTATTTAGGTCTGGATCAGCAACATGCTCAAGAAAGGTGGTCCCAGGACAAAAATCGTGAATTATCTAATCATATAATGGAATTCTTCATTAATCTTTTGCAGCAATTGGTTTAGCAGTGGGCATGGAACTCCATTCTGACTAATGGGGAGGGAAAGCCTACCGGTGGCCACGAGGGAATATTTACTGTGTGAGTGTGTGTGTGTGTGTGTGTGTGTGTGTGTGTGTGTGTCCTTCTCATCCTGCTTTTGGATATTGTCACATGAGAATGGAATACCCCGACCTTTGAGCAACCATCACTGTGACGCAAGGGAGCTCTGTGTCCAGACTAGCGAGTTGAGTTTCTGAAATAGTCCACCATCTAGGCTTATTATGTGAGAAAATTACACTGTATTTTAAAAGTCATTTTTAGTGGTTGTGGTCTTTATTTTTTTAGTTATGTTTTCCAATTCTGTTCTCAGCCTTTGGAGTCTTTAGTTTCCATGAAGTAGTGAGCTAGAGGGTTGCCATGGTGCTCTCCAGGTTGAAAATCCCACAATTCCTGTTAATTTCTAGTTACCCTTTGGAAGTCTTTCTCATCTTTATTCTAAGAGAGAAAGTCTTTAAAATCCTGAAATATAGAGAATGATAAAACCTGTAGAGTAACATTTCACGCACTATCTCTCGTAATCTTTGAAAACAGCTCTGAGAAGCAGGTATACCCATTTTGCAGACGAGAAAGTCAAGGCTCAGAGAGACTAATGACAAGTCCAGGGTCATCCTGATGGATACGTTGAGCCAATACTTTAACTCCACTTCTCCGGTTCCCTTCCTCCTGGCCCTGTGCCTCCCAGCTGCAGACACCATTATCTCTGGTTGGTTTATAGCAGCAGACAAACCTCTAACGTGATTAATTTCTCCCTGCTGTCCAGAAGATCACTGATCACTCCAAGAACAACTCCACAAACAGCCAGAGAGTTGAAAAGGAATGTTACCACCCACTAGTGGATTCTTTTTTTTCTCTTCTTTTTTTTTTTTTTTTTAATGAACTTACAGGGTCAGGCTCTGATGTTTATATGAAAGGAGATAAAGCACACCTGTTCTTTTGGGAATATACTTTAAGGAAAGGAGAATATATGACTTATTTTGGATAGGATATTTATAACCTACTAATCTATAAACTAAATGATGGATTACTGAAAGTCAGGGGCCTGCAGGTCCAGGCAGAATGCAGTTTACACGGCGATCATGCAGTCCCAGCCCTGAGTGGAAAAGGAGAGAGAGGCTATGACAGGTGGGGACCGGCTCTGGGCTCACGGTGACCTGTGGCTGATGAGTAACTGCTGCGGAGGCTTGAGGACATCCGCCTGCCGTCTGTCGCCAGCAGGAAGGTTCACCTCCTCTAGGAAATCACCTTTATGGTTTATACCCTCAACATCTAGCTCAGAATCTGGCTCATAACAGGCGCCTAGTAAGTATTTTCTGCATCCTGTTGTTGATTAATGAAATTGAACTCTGAAAAGGTGAAGTTACTTGTTCAGACTAAAGTAACCAATAAATGACAGGGCCCAGACTTCTGGTCTCCTCTCATCTAAAGAACTTCACTTCAGTAAAACTGAAAGTATGGACTCTGTTGGGAGGTCAAAAATATCGCTATACATGGGAAAATCATTTAAAATTCTGCCTCGGAATATCTGGCTTCCAATATAAATAAATCTTTCATTTAAAAGAGAGGCTACATTCTTCTTGAAAATGGGCAGAAAGACTGCAGTAGCTCTGGGAGCATTTGGTCATGAAAATACACCTGTCCCCTGGGGCCACCTAGAGGGCCCAAGGTAGTCTCTGGTCCACCTGAGCAATCTTTTTTCTATGGCTGGCATGGCCTTGGCCACCCTTAGAAAGATGCCTGTGGGTGATAGACATAGCTTTCTTACCAGTACTTCAGTCGCTAAACATGTGTTAAAGGCTTAAATGTGGCACAGTAGGCCATCTTAAAGGAGAAGCAGAGGAGCTTACTGGAAGCAGATTCTGAAGAGATTGTGTCAAAAGGGAAGGGAGGGGTTCTGACACTTTGACTTGGTAATGAAGGAGAGGTAGAAAAAAAGGAAAAACTATTAGCTCCTTGACAGCAAAGACTGAATAATGATCGTTGTAGCATAGCAGGCAAATATTTGTTAAGTAAATGAAAATTGCAGCCATATACTTTAACTCCATATATATATTTATATATATAAATATACATATATATTCATATATCAGATATGCATGTATAAATCATCAATTGATAGAGCATAGTTGATCTTTCCTACTCTTTACTATCTGAGTTGCTCTCCCATTGCACTGGTTTTCATAGTAAATCAGGGCTCCCCAAATATGGATCCTGTTGCAACTGGCCGTTGGTCCCCTTATTTGGCACTAATAGAGAAGATAGAATACATAAATGTCACAGATGTTTTCTTAGGACTACTGGTGAAAAAGTTTCTTAACTCTTCTATAGATACCACTTGAAGAGATTCTTTCTGGTAGAAAGAGCCATGGCTTTGTAGAAATTCAGGAGGTGAGATTTGTATCATGTGTAATTCAATTCAATGATTGGTATACCCTGGAGCTGTGCAATATGGTGGTCCTGTCATATGAGTGAACATGAGTGAGGAAGTATGTATTCCCTAGAAACTTCTGGCAGCTATTGTACAGTCATCGGGAAGCCAGCTTTAGATCTCAGTATAACATGTGGACAACATGTGGACAACAGGGAGGAAATAACAGACTGGAACTGGACCTATGGTGGCATTGTTGAGCAAGTGGAGCAAACCTTGCTGGACCATCCTACTTCATTGCTAGGTGGTACTGCATTTCTTCCATTGTCAAAATCTGTTTCATTCTAATTTTATATTTATTGCAACTAAAGCATTCTGAACGGATACACACAGAGCAATGGATATCTCAGATCTGTAGCATTAGTGTCATCAGTGTAGACGCCCAGGTCAGACCACTTGGATCTCGGGGACTATTTTGTCCTGAGTGTCCAATTTCACACCCTATTTATAGTCCCCAGATAATTACCAAGTGTCTATTTCAGCTTGGAATAGACATGAGAGCATCTGTACACATTTACCAATTCTCTTCAATAAACTTTTGCAAAATTTCCTTCATACAGCAGCATTTTGTTAAGTATAAGTTCATAACACATAAATTAAAAAGGAAAAAAAAAACCCTAAAAGAACCTGTCCTTCAGAAACATGTCATTTCCTGACAATCAGGGGTTGTCAGGAAGGTAGGAGAAAAGAGGCCATCGGAGCCTCTTGTAACATAAGGCCCATTGTTCACTGTTGAAAGTGAAGGTCAAATACCTCAGCCAGGAGGGAGAAAGTAATTCCAAGCTGGGGCATCAGTAAAGGGGTCAAGAATAAGTTTGTCTATGAGCTGGACTTCAAGAATTCACAGAATTTCCACAGCCAGAAATGGGGATAAGGGCATCCCAGGCAACAAAGAGTAAGCACAGGTCAGGAGGCAGGAAATTACAGATGTATGAACTGGAGCAGCCTATGCCGGGGTGTGGGAGTGGAGTACTAGAGGATTAGGCCAGAAGGTGGGAAGGAGCCGGGGTGTAGCTGGAAGAGCTTTCCAAGGAGTTGTACTTTTCCTCGTAATAGAATATTTTTAACACAAACACAAGTAGTAAACATTGATGGTTCTTATTTTGTTGCCAGGATCCAGACTGAGAAGTTCCTATGCATTAGCTGTTTTAAATCTTTACAAGCACGTGACGAAATTAAGTACCATAATAATCACTCCCATTGACAGGGGAGAAACCCGAAGCACAGGGAGGCTGTCTAACATGTCCAAGGTTGACTAACACCGCTAGAAAGTGGTGGAGGTGGGCGTCAAACCCTGGGCAGACTGGTTCCAAGAGATGAGTACACTAAGGTGCTCCAAATAGTTACCGTGCGGTTGGTGGTGACTGACACGACTGGGGAACAAATGGCAGGTGGCTGTCTCATAGCTGAGGTGAGAAACAAGGGTCTGGTGAAGTCAGAGGCAAAAAGAATAAAGGAGATGGAGCTGAGAGAGACACAAAGGAAGGAGACGCCACCACACAGGGTGATAGAACAGGACATTGGCCTGTGTGGTTTGCTCTTGAGTCTTTTTAAGAATTGAGCTTCTGAATGCATTTTGATGGCAGACACACTCTGTTTCTCCAGGATCACACCCAGACTTCCACCATTCCCCTCTCAAGCCTGACTTTCAACAGCTAATACATGTATGAGCCCCGTTCCATAGGATCTGGTGTTAGAGATAAATAAAATGAGTCAGTCATGTCTAGCTTAGATGATGGGACAGTATGGCACAGGAAGAGGCCAGGAGGGACCAGAAAGATTTGTAGATGGCCAGTAGGATCATGGAAGTATGGCCTGAAGCTTGGGATGAAATAACAAGGAATGATCATAGTCAATGGGGTAAAGAAACTAGTTAAAGTCACACGAGGGCTGGATCTGCAGGCTTGAAAAGGCTGAGTCTTGAGCATAGACGGGAAAGTCTTTTCTTGAATGATCTATGTCATTCAGTTAGAGACTATCAGACTCAGCAGGCTTTAATCTACAGATTTAGTCCTTCACAACTCTAGCCCAGTGGTTCAGATCAGCCTGCACTTTGAAATCACCTAGGGAGGCTCCCCCTCTCCCTGCACAAGAATTAAATTAGAATCACCTGGACCTAGGTATGATTTTAAAGCTCCCACGGTCCCAACAGGCAAGCTGACAGGTTAAACAACACCTGGAAAGTTTATCAGTGGGTCAAAAGCTTTGTGTGTGGTACAGAAAACCGAGTGGTGGTGCAGCTGTGCAGCCATTGTCTTGCCTGGGGCAAAAGGAGCCCGACTTCTGGCAAAGCCAATCTCTGGGGCTGAGTGATGTCTGAGATGGACAACGGGAAGGAGGATGGCTCAGATCCTAAATGCTGCACGGGGGACCAGTTCAATCCTTTCTTCTAAATCCAGGATGGGCCCCAGGACTGAAGTGGGACGGACGGAGCTGCAGACTCCAGGCAAGGGGTCTGCTGTAAGAGGAGACGGGAAGGAGATGCCAAGAAACTGCTGGAACATTCATGGTTTTTAATGAGTACATGGTGAACTTCACTCATCTTCGATATAGAAAAGTTAAGCCAGCATCAAAGTAAAGGCAAATAAAGGGACAAATAAATAAGAATGTTCCTGGTGATGTTAATGTGAAGCCAGGTGATAATTCAGAAGTTGACAAAAATGATATAAAGAAAATAAAAATACTCCAAGTCTTGCTATGTGGATGGTGGTTGTGTCGTACTCTTGTTTCGATCTCTCCACGGTTGACCTCCTGCTCTTTATAATTTTATATAATTGTACTTTTCATTTGACATCATGTAGCCTAAGTACTTTCCGAGTCTTTGGACACTTAATTTCAAATGACTCCATAATTTTTAATTTCTATGGCTGCCACATAGCTTACTCAATCACTTCCAAATCTTTGAGCACTTAAATCTTTTTTTTAAAAAAAATATTATAAGTGGTCTTGATATATTATTTGTGCCTAAATTTCATATTAATTCCTTAGGTTCGATTCCTAAGATGGAAACAGCTGGTCAAGGAGTATGAACGTTTTAAAGATATCATTATTGTTTGGATCTCAAATGTCCCCCAAAGGCTTATGTGTGGAAGACTTGGTCACCAATGCAGCCATGTCCGGAGGTAGGGTTCTTGGGAAGTGAGTGGATCATGAGGACTCTGACCTCATCCATCTCATTCACCGATGGGTTCATAGCTGATGCCTCTTGGCGGGTGCTGGAAACATTGGGAGGCGGGGCCAACTTGGAAGAAGTAAGTAAGTAGAGAAGTGTCTTTGAAGGGTGTATCTTGTTCTTAGTCCCTTGCTCGATCTCTCTCCTTCCCTTTCTGGCTTCCTGGCTGCCATCAGGTGAGCAGCCTTCCTCTGCCTCACCTTTCTGCCATGATGTTCTGTTTCACTTCTGGCCCAGGTGGTGGAACCAATTGACTGCAGACTAAAACCACTGAAACCATGAACCAAAATAAGTCTTTCCTCCTCTAAGTTGATTTTCTTAGGTATTTTGTCACAGCGATGAAAAGCTAACAAAGACATTTTTGCAACTCCGACTAGTTATGTAAAAATGGGGATTATTGGGAGGGGCGAGGATGCTGAATCTCTGTAAGTAGAAGAACATGGTATATAACCAAACATTAGGGAGGGGGAGTCCAGGCAGCCCTTCAGGCTGTCTCCCCACTGCTAGGAAGGTCACAGTCTGGACCAGTCCACACATGAGGTTCACACGCAGGGCCATCAGAGAGGCACTGTGAGCAGAGCAACCACCTCAACCTGGGTCCACACAAACATGCCTGGAAAGGGAACCCCCTAGATCACAAGAGTGTGGATATTTTAACAGTTCTTGCTAGAAATGTCCAAATTTCTTGCCAATTTAGACTCCCACTGGTCTGTGTATTGCATCCTTATACCTGACATTGTTTATTTTATACACATACATAAATTATAAAATTAAAAATGCATGTAATTAAATATATATTTAATTCCTCCAAAATTTGATAGGAGAAAAACTCAATCTTACTTTGTCATTTTTAATTTCCTTATTTTTTTTTAATACTAGGATATCTGAACATAGTATTGACTAGATAGTTGTATTTGCCCTTCCGTGAACTGAATTTTCATTTAGATCACTCGTGGAGGCTGGCTATATTGTTATTATTTTTATTAAATATTTATTTTTGAGTTATAGGTGGACACAATATCTTTATTTTATTTTTACATGGGGCTGAGGGTCGAACCCAGCACTCCATGCATGCCAGGCAAGCATGCTACCTCTGAGCCACAACCCCAGCCTGTCTTTCTTCACACTCTTAAAATTTCCTTTGGTGTGCAGAAGCTTTTTAATTTGATGGCATCCCATTTATTGATTCTTAATTTTGTATCTTGAGCTTTAACGGTCTTGTTGGGGAAGTTCATGCCTGTATCAATATGTTGGAGTGTTGACCCTAGGTTTTCTGTTAGGGTCTATAAACAAGTCTGGATGGCGCCTGGCATTTTGCCAGAGGGAGTGGTTTGTGAAGTAACGTCAGAGAGCCATTAAGTGTGGAGATTCCTTATTGGTTGACTGCTGTATCTAGTTTATGCTAATTAAGATAAGCTGTGTGTAATGTATAAATACCTCTGTTGTCCTACAATAAAGGGCTCCCACTCCTGCTGTATCAATGTACACAAGTTCAAGTTGCTCATCAGCCCCCCCCCCCCGCCCCCGGCTATTTTGCCCAACCATCTGGGCTGTGGCAGATGGTGGCCCATACCGGGAGCCCCAGGACACTCGGGGGTAAGTTGACAAAGAAAAGCTGCCCGTCCATAGATAGAACGGGAGCAAATCTGCTCGTCCCTAGATAGGGCCAGAGGAAAAATGACCATTTTGAGAAAATGGAGAAGATTGATACAGTATGTTTGTGTCTTGTTTTCTCAGTGTATTGTATTGTCTTTGTGATGAAAATATGGAAGGGGTGTTAGGTAAATTGATAAGGGAAAGAGGCACCCCAGTGGAACCAAGAATAGTTAGGGCATGTATTGATGGAAGCCCAGGAACTCTAGTCAGAAAAAAAAAAAAAGTTCAGAGGAGGAAGGATTATCAGGAAAAAAGTTGCAGCAAAAGGCTATTACTGAAGACTTTTTGTTACCAGAGGGTGCGTGAATCGGCATGGCGGCTGCCATGTGCGTGAGCTGGTCATGGCACAGCAAGGACTTTCCAAGTGGCAGCAGCCGGCTCTTCCCTACCCCCCGCCCGGGGAGCAGGATGCCACTGCGAGAGCCCAAATCCAAACCTGACCCGGAGGCACAGTCTCACAGGCTTTTGCTCCCCTCCCTGTGCCCAGTGGCAGTCGGAACACTCCCGGACTCTCCCTGGGGCCATCTGGGGCTGCCCAGACGCTGTAGGAGGGAGACAGCCACGTCCCTGAAGTTTGATCATTTCCAAGGCCAGTAACTACAATGGTTCTCCCACACCTGGAAGCTAATGAGTAATGAGCGCCATTAAGGCATATTTCAAATGCAAAAAAACCTTGAGATAATGTAGTAAATTGTTCAGAAGGTTGTTTTCTTAGTGGAATGCTACAGGATTTTCTTTAGCCAGCATTGCCGGAGTTCCTGCCTTGTCCCAGTGCCAGTGAGGACGAGGGTGGAAGAATTTCCAGTGTTGCTGAGAACCGAACGAGACTTCAGATCAAGCTAGCTGCCTGCAGAACTTACCTGGACTGTGAACTTACCTGGACTGTGATTTACCTGGACTGTGAGTTAATCTACTGAGACACTGCTTTATCTGGACTGAGACAACAAACTGTAATCTACAACAAATTGTAACTCAGTATCTTTGCTAATGGAATCATTGCTGGTATAAGTTTTCCAAGGGCTTCTTGCATGGAGCCATCAATTGGCTTGGTATTGTGGCATTTTATAGCAGATTATTTATGGTGTTTGTGTAAAAACCACTATGGTTGTTATTTAAATTAAACAAAATGGGGAAATGTTAGGGTCTGTAAACAAGTCAAGATGGCGCCTGGCATTTTGTCAGAGGGAGTGGTTTGTGAAGTAACACCAGCGAGCCATTAAGTGTGGAGATTCCTTATTGGTTGACTGCTGTATCTAGTTTATGCTAATTAAGATAAGCTGTATGTAATGTATATATACCCCTCCTGTGCTACAATAAACGGCTCCCACTCCTGCTGTATCAATCTACACAAGTTGCTCGTCACCCCCCCCCCCCCCCCCCCCGGCTATTTTGCCTAGCCAGCAGGGCTGCGGCAGTTTTCTTCTAACAATTGCAAGGTTTCTTGTCCAAGTCTTATGTTTTTATCCTTTCTAATTTATCTTTTGTGCAGGGTAGCTATGTTATTATTAATTGTGAATTATTCCAAAGCACTTTTCTGTATTCGCTCACACCAGAACTCCTTACCAGGTTCTGAAATAGCCCTATCATTGGGCAAAAGCATTTGTTTCCTTGAATAATGCAAGTTTCTACTCTGTGTTTGCCCCATCAGTGAGCCAAAGATTCGAATCTTGTTCCAAATGAATGTTTTTGAAAACTCCAAAGCTCCATATAAAACCTTAAAGTTTCCCCACTATTAAATGTAATTTAAAGGACTTGGATTTGCAATGTCTTAAAGATCCCTTTGACTTGTTGTGGGAGTTAGGACCTGAATTTCCCTAGCTGCTGGCTGTTTAGTACTTGGAAAAGAAAAACACCTCCTTCATGTAGGCAAAGGAATAAACCTATCAAAGACTGGCCATCAGAGTGCACGGTCGGGACTGTTTAGGGTCAGGTCAAGGAAGATATCACCATTATGGGTTTTTTAATGATCACTAAATAACTCTTGCTTTGCCAAGTGGGGTCTTCAGTTTTATGTTTTTAAAGAACAGTCATTAGAAGCTAAGCAGCTTTTGGCTCCTTAAACTTGAGATCACCACCTTAATCAGGGTAAAATCTGTTTTTTTTTTTTTAAAGGATATAATTAATGATTATTTCATTATATCAGCAAAAGCAAAGGGAGGCATTAAGCATCAAATGGAAACAAGACCAAGAGATCCTCCCTGCAGACCCTCTCCGTCGGCTTTTTCCTCCACACTTACTGTCAGGTCCCATGGCCAGATGTTTCTAATCCCTAGTGCTTATCGCGAATGTCCTTTCTGCAATAGGTTTGATAAGCCCCGACGAGGACCCAAGAGCATGGAGTCTGAAGTCTCAAAACTTCCCTGGTGGAGTCCTGATGAGCTGGTAAAAGGCCTGGCCTTGTGGGGAGCATCAGAGACCCAGGCTCGTGTCTGTCAGGTCCCAAGGGTGGATATTCCAGCTTTTCAGACTGGAGCAGGGAAGAGGAGCAGAAGGAGAGACAGAGCTACACTTGGGACTTGTCCTCATTAGCCTGGCCCACCTGGACTGTCCTAAAGATCTGAGGTGGGGTGAGTCAACTCCATGGACATTTTAATTTGCAATATTAATAAATTTGAATTAATATATTTCTTGTATTACATATAAGTAAAAAAAAAAATAAATAAAGCCTTAAGGAAAGCTTCAGTGGCTCAAGGATATCATTGAGTATGCATGTTCCTCTGTTTTTGCTCTTTGCTACCCTGTTTATGAGCTACATTTTTCTCATGGCCACAAGATGGCTGCAGGGCCCCCCAAATCATGTTCTCCACCTGTCAACTTCCCAAATGGAAAAAAGAAAGAGTGAGCAAAAGATTTTCCTTCTATGCCTGGCAACTGTCTATTGGGGGCGGGGGCGGGGGGTGGTGGAAATCTTTCCCAGAAATCCCCAACTGACTTCCTCTTAAATCTTATTCCAGAACTGGATCACCTAACTCTCACTGGCCTCACAGGCAAAGTTGAATAGTCCTGCCATTGTCTCACTTATCTTCAGGGCTGAGTACATTGCTACCAGGACAAAACCGAGGCTCAGCCAGCAAGCATGCTGAAGGACTGGCTGCTGAGAGGCAACCTCCTGGGACAGTCCTGGCACTTACTGTCACACCTTCCACTGGTAAATTGCTTTTCAAAGCAACCTCATTGTGGCGTGATTTCATGTTATACATTCAAGAGCAAACTAGGAGAGAAAACACCCCAGAAAGCCATGTGTGTGGCCTTGTGGGGGTAAGGCTAAGAAAAGGGAAGGTCTTGTGGATCAACTCAAAATAGAAACCCAAATTTTCACTAAGTATCTGTTTTGTGCCTGGCAGAGTGCTGGGCATCTGTCAGCCCTATGAAGGTGGAATGTGGGCTAATCGGCAAGGAAATTGTAACCAGTAGGTAGGGATAGACCGTCCTGCTATCAGGGAGAGAGCCAAAAGAATGAGAGCATTACTCGGGGCCAAGATGTGAGGTGGAGAAAATAATACCCAGGGGAGGTGGCAGAGCGCAGATATTATTGCAAATTGATTTCTGGCGAGGGCTTTAAGGAAAGCTGAATTTGGGGTCTTGAAGGGTTAGAGGAGCAGAGAGGAGAGAAGTGAAGTGGAAGAACACTGCAGGCCTGGGGGCAAGGCTCATGCAAAGGCTGGACCAAGAGCAACTGCTGTGGAGACTGAGAGATGTGAGTTCACGCCTGTGATCCCAGTGGCTCAGAAGGCTGAGGCAGGAGGAACCCGAGTTCAAAGCCAGATTCAGCAACTCAGCGAGACCCTGTCTCTAAATAAAATATGGAAAAGGGCTCGGGGTGGGGTTAAGCACCCCTGGGTTCAATCCCTGGTACACCTGCCAAAAAAGAAGTGAACCTCAGAGCAAACTGGTGTCTGACAAAATGAGTTTTGCTTTGTGAAATTTCCTGAGGGAAGAGTGATGTCTTTTTTGGGAGGTGGGGGCAGTCTCTGATGTCCTCGGGTACGTGCCCTGCGTTCACTGGTAGAAAACAGTTCTGGTGGGGGTGGGGCCGGGCTGCCTCCTGCCCAGGACAAATGCCCATCGGTAGGTTGCTCACAACTTGCACAGATTCAGATATCCCTGCAGTTTGGTCCTTACACGCGTTGCTTTCAGAGAAACAGACATCCTGCTGCAGCCTTCCTGGCAGGGCGACACTCATCTTTATTGCAGACTTTCTTAACCGGTGCCTAAAAACTTTTAACCGTCCTGCCTTGATCCCAGAGTTTCCTCTTCTAGGAGCTGAACAACCTCACCCAGATAACATGTTCCTGTCCTGTCAACACCACCCATCGCTCCTGCCCATCACAACTTTCCCTGGAGCCCACTGCCCCTGTGTGCATATGAAGATCCTTAAGTATAGACCAGACCCCACAAAGTCTTCTCAGGAAAAAAGAGTTGGATTCTGGCCTAATAGGGCTGGCTGCAGGGTCTGGGGGTGGGAGGGGTGACCATAGACTCACATCTGTACACGCACACACACACACACACACACACACACACACAATATTTTGCCATGTTCTTCCCTGGTCCATCAACCTACAGATTTACATTTTTAAAATATATGTAAAACATAAAATATTTGTGTATACATAGAACATAAAATGTTCCCTTTTGACCATGTCTAGGTGTGCAATTCAGTGACATTGGTTACACTCACACAGTTGTGCAGCCATCACTACCATTTCCAAAACTTTTTCATCACCCCAAACAGAAACACTATACTCATTGAGCAATAGCTCCCTAGTCCTTTCTCCTCCACTCCCTGGTCCCCTTTAAACCATGTTATGTTCTATGTATCTGAATTTGCTTATTCTAGATATTTCATATAAAGAGACTCATACATGATTTACTCATCTTTTGAGGTGGCTTCTTTCACTTTCATCATGTTTCTAGAGTGCCTCCAAACTACAGCATGTGCCATAGCTTTGCTCCTCTTCATGGCCAAATAATATTCCATTGCATATACATACCACTTATTGTTTATCCATTCATCTATTGGAGGACCCTTGGGTTGCTGCTATTGTAAATAATGCTGCTGTGAACATGGGCATACAAATGTCCCTCCGAGTCCCTGTTGCCAGTTATTTGGGGTATATTCCTAGGATGGAATTGCTAGATCATATGGTGATTCTGTTTAATTTTTTGAGAAACTACCAGATTCTTTTCCACAGGAACTGCACCAGTTTATGTTCTCACTAGTAACATTCAAGGGTTTCAATTTCCCCATGTCTTGACTAACTCTTGTTTTTCTGTTTTTGTCTTTTTTTTTTTTAAATCATAGCCTTCCCAGAAGATATAAAGTAGTATCTTATGGTGTTTTTGACTTACATTTCCCTAATGACCAATAATGCTAAATATTTATTGAGTTCTTGTTGCTATTTGTACATCTTTGGAAAATATTTATTCAAATTCTTTGTCCATTTTTAAATTGTGCTATTTATCTTTTTGTTGTGGAATTACACTTTTTTTCATATTATGGATATTAAACCTTTATTAGATATTCGACTCACAAACATTTTCTTCCATTCTGTTGTGTCTTCACTCGCGATAACCCATTAAATCCCAGGTTTTCAATTGTGTGAAACAAAATAACAAATATTCGGATATTATTTTGAAGTTTTCCCCTGAGTGGTGTAGTTGTTGTTCTATTTTTACAGGTGCTCCACATCTGGGCTGATGGCACCACATGGGTTTAATAATCTTCTTTGATGTACAAGAACTTTTGCTTAAGTCCAATTTGTCTTTCTTCCTTTGTTGTTTGTGTGTTTGGTGTCTCATTTAAGAAACCATCGCCAAATCCAGTGAAGTTCTGGTTGAAGTTTTCCCCTCCATGTTTTTATAGTTTTTAGCTCTTAAACTCAGGTCTTGGGTCCACTTGGGTGGGGTACGATGCGAGGGTCTGATTTCATTCCTCTGCAGGTGGCTACCCCCGTTTCCTAGCACCTTTGGCCAAAAGTCCATCCTTTTCCAATGGAATGGCATCAGTGCCCTTGACAAAAATTAACTGACTGTGGCCGTGAGGGTTTATTTCTGGGCGGTCAGTTCCATTCCATGGGCTTCTATGTCTTTCCCTGAGCCAGTGCCACTCTGCTTTGATCACTGTAGCTTTGTAGTGAACTTTAAAACTGAGGATCTACAGGCTCAAAATGCAAAGAGCTTCTCCGTTGGGGAGTCAGTGCTCTCTCTGCTTCTTAGGAGCTGTTCCCGCAGCAAGTGTAGACCTGCCTGCCAGCCTGCGGTCTCTCTTCCTGTTCCCAGACGGGTTCTGGTGGCGGTCACCATCCTGGCAGGAAAAGCCCTTAATTTCTAAATGTCTTGGCAGGGGCAGGACTAAGTGAAAGCTCAAAATAAATGCTTTGAGGTCTTTCCAGAGAAGCTAGGTTCCTTGGTTTGTGTTCCCAGGCAGGGTCAAGGAGTGGGGAACTCAGAGCCATCCCAAGTAAAGAGCGGATGTTAGGGAGTCGGCCTGAGAGTCGGCCGGTTCTAAACAGGACTCTAGACACCACTTCCAATGTCACCACAGAAATAATGAATTCAGGGAACAGACACAAAGGGATGGAGAAAAGGAGAAGAACAAAGAGACAAAAAATAGAGACAAGCCAAAGATGGGAAAGAACAGGAAATCCACTGGCACTCCCTAAGGGACATGGGCAGAGGGAAGAAGCAATGTCACCAAGACCTCTGGGCCAAGATCACCCTGCGGAAGATGTGAACCGTCTTCTAGATGGCAGGAGCTGGGACCCCAGGAGAGAGGGGGCCTATGCCAGCACTGTGCCCCCTGATGCATGGACAAGGGAGAGTGGCCCTGGCTTCTCCCTCCCTCCCCTTGCCCCCTTACCACTGGCTGAATCACTATGAAGTCATCTGTCCTGGGAGCCCCAGGAAATGCAGTCTCCCCATTCATTCTGTCTGCCTTCTCTTCCCACCGGTGATGGACAGTGGAACAGAGGAGATGGAATGGAACTCAGGCCAGCAATTATACACAAGAAAACCAGAACACCACTCACGCTGGAGTGCAGGTTTGAGATGGGCCTGTTAAAAATTCAGTAATGAAGCCTGGCAGTGGTGCACACCTATGATCCAAGCAGCTTGGGAGGCTGAGGCAGGAGGATCAAAGCCAGCCTCACCACGGTGACGTGCTAGACAACTCAGTGAGACCCTGTCTTTAAATAAAATACAAAATAGGGCTGGGGATGTGGCTCAGTGGTTGAGTGTCCCTGAGTTCAATCCCTGGTACCTGCCCCCTGCCCCAAAAGAAAACAATAATGACCACAGAAATACAGCTGTGAAGACAGGAATGAGTGAGAGGCCAACATGTTATGAAGTTACGCTGAAACTTTCTGAGAAATCGAGGCAGCGCAAAGACCTCCTCTTCAAACTCTGATTCTTGCCATCAAGTCAGAAAGATTTCACATGTTGCTCCGAGTAATAGGGATGAGTTTACTGAAGGAATAGGAAAGGGAAAAGGAGACACTCTCACGGAGAGAGTGGGTCCTCTCCTGCACTCCAGTCTTATTGGGGAGCCCAGAGAAGTTTCCAGAGAGTCCCACCCGAGTCCACCTCTTGACGTCTGACCCACAGCAGGTGACATTAGAGTTTCAAGTCCCCACTGTCATTGTAACTCTAGGTCACCGTGGCCCAGGCTGACTGACTCTAATTGGATTCCTAACCATACATTTTTACAGATTTTAGTGTTAGGAGGAACTATCCTTATCTCCCAGAGTTTCAGGATCTGGTCAGAAAAGTCTCCTGGGTCCCTCCCAGTGACATTAT
Source organism: Callospermophilus lateralis (assembly GCF_048772815.1). Lineage (NCBI taxonomy): Eukaryota > Metazoa > Chordata > Mammalia > Rodentia > Sciuridae > Callospermophilus > Callospermophilus lateralis. The sequence continues at coordinate 147,726,906 of NC_135309.1, forward strand.
CTTGGGCCTGCCTTTCTCCTTACGTGAACAGCAGTTTGCTGAGGAAGGTGGCATATTGTGTCTACTTAAGCCAGGCAGGGCTGCAAGTAAATTGCTTCCTGGAAAAGAAAGTATGTGGGGGTCAGCACGGTGCGCCCATTTTATAGAACTGTTCTTTTAACCTCATGTTCCCACCACCCTCATCTCTTCCTTCACATTTATGTGTTATCAGATTTGAATTCTTGAAAAGGCCCAGAGAGAAGGAGTTCTGTTAACTGGCCAGAAAGGGCGATCTGGGTTCATCTTTCTCCCCTTAGTCTGTACTTCTAACCCCGATGCTTGCTGCTTCTCCAAAGAAAACCACAGTCTAAAGTTCTGTGAGACGACTGAAAGAAGTCTGCCTGTCACAGCACCATTTCCCAGCTGCCCGTGACCCTGGAGGGCCATGGGAATGTGTGATCTTCCCTTAGCCAAAGTGCCGTGGAGAAGACGGGAGGAAAGGGGTCAGGAAGGACAAGAACTGCTCCCAGGAGAACCCCCCGGTGTCCCTCAGGACCTGGCACCAGGCTGCAGGTGTAGAAGCTCTGAGGGGTCCTGAGGTGCCCTACATGGTGCTTGTCCCATCTGCTTGGCTTCTCCATGCCCATCCCTCTGCGGTCAGTCCCCTATGTAGAATTTTCCTGGATTCCCTCAAGAATCGTTAAGGGATGAGATGAGCAGATTCATCAGAGATGCTCAGGGCAAAGGGAGAAGCTCTTGTCTAGTGAGGATGTCAACTAGAGACCACTAGATCCGCTACCCACGCCCAGCCCTCCACCCATCTAACTTCATTTTCTAGCACTCTCTCCTGGTTCACTTGCTCTAGCTACACTGATTTTTTGGCGGTTTCTTCTACACACAAGGCATGATTCTGTCTGGGGGCTTTTGCTTTTGCCATTTCAACCACATAGAAGAATTTTAACTTATTTATCTGCTTCTTTCTCATCCTTCTCTCTTTTGGATGCTGCCTCAAAAGTCACCCGTATCACTAAGACCTTCCCTAATTACTCTATTTAAAATAACGAACATCCTTCTCTATGACAAAGTTCCCACTTCCCTGTCTTCTCCACAACTCTTACCACCTACACCAAATCTTTCAAACTCCTGCAAGTAGCAGAGTCACCTGGCATGGGGTGGGGGGCAGTGGAATATGTTAAAACCCAGATCCCTGGCCCCATCCCCGGCATCTGGTTCCATAGGCCCTAGGAGGGGCCTAGGAATGTGCATTTGCAGAAGTTCCCAGGAAATACTTGTGTTCCAGAATCACATTTTAAGAGCCAGTGCTACGTAACCATCCATATACAAATTATTTATATATAGTATACACATAGAGATCAATTTTTGTTGGCACTTAGTAACTTTTTTTTTACATTTTTAATACTAATTAAAACGTGCTACTTCTACAATTATATTCTCTTTTCTTTATATATTTGCAATCACTCCCATACCTGGTAATGAGTTATATGAGCTTTTTATAAAAAATACTTTTTCATTATCCACTTTCTCCTTGTATTTACATCCTTTGTCTTATTTTCTTTCCTCTTGATACCTTATGTATGCTGCATCATTTCTTACTTTTGTAAGTTCAAGAGTAACTTCATTTTCTATCTTTCTTGGTTCACTTAACATGTATTTAAAGTTTTCTGTTGTCTTCTTGACTCTTTGGTAGAACTCCAGTGATTTTGAAATGGCACACTTTCCTTTGACAGAGATCTAGATTTTTAATAGTGCTTCTGATTTTCTTCTGAAACCAAATATTAACTTATTTAGGGTTTCCAGACAAGGAATTTAAAAAAATACTATCATTTTTGGGGATTCCTAATTTTATGGCACTGTGGTCAGAGAACTTAGTCTGAATGATGTTGGTGTCTTTCAAGGTCTTAAATCTTTTCTGTAATGAAGAGCATGTCCAATCTTTGCAGTTTCATATGAACATGAAAAAAAGATAAATTTTGTTTGTTGGGAGTGAAAGAAAATATATATATAACAGCACTTATTTATCATGTAGTTCAAATTTTCTAACATGTGGCTGTTGGTTGCTGTCTGGTCCACTATTTTTTTTCCATTCATTTCATTCATTTTTCATGGTACAATATTTTTAAAATATGTTTTTGTATGCAATTTGGCAGAATTTTATTGAGAATTTTTGCATCAATGTTCATCATGGATATCGGTCTGAAATTTTTTTTCCTTGATGTATCTCTGCCTAGTTTTGATATCAGGATGATACTAGCTTCATAGAATGAATTTGGAAGGGTTCATTCCTTTTCTATTTCATGGAATAATTTGAGGAGTACTGGTATTAATTCTTCTCTCTAGGTCTTGTAGAGATCAGCTGTGAATCCATCTGATTTCAGGCTTTTCTTGGTTGGTAGGCTTTGATGGTGTCTTGTATTTCCTTGCTTGAAAGTAATCTGATTAAATTGACTAAGTTTGGGTTGATAATATGCATCTAGAAATTTGTCAGTGTCCTTGAGGTTTTCTATTTTACTGGAGAATAAATTTTCAAAATAGTTTCTAATTGTCTTCTGTATTTCAATAATGTCTGCCATAATATTTCCTTTTTCATCACAAATTTTAGTAATTTGAGTTTTCTCTCTCATTCTATTCATTAGGGTGTCTAAGGTTTTGTCAATTTTATTTATTTTCCAAAGAACCAGCTTTTAGTTTTGTCAATTTTTGAATTGTTTCTTTTGTTTCAATTTCATTGATTTTTACCCTGATTTTAATTATTTCCTGTCCTCTACTAATTTTGGTGTTGGTTTGTTCTTCTTTTCCTAGGGTTTTGAGATGTAATGTCAAGTTGTTTATTTGTTGACTTTTTATTCTTTTAATGAATGAGCTCCATGCAAAACAAAACAAAACAAAAACCTTTCCTATTAGCATTGCCTTCATAGTGTCCAGAGATTTTGATAAGTTGTATGGGAGTTTTCATTTACCTCTAAGAATTTATTTGTCTCCTCCCTGATGTCGTCTGTTATCCATGTGCCATTCAATAGCATATTAGTCTCCAGATGTTGCAGTAGCATCTGTTTTTAATTTTATCATTGATTTCTAATTTCATTCCATTATGGTCAGATAGACTTCAGGGTAGTATCTCTATTTGTTTGTATTTGCTAAGACTTGCTTTGTGGCATAACATATGGTCTATTTTGGAGAAGGATCCACGTGCTGCCGAGAAGTGTATTCGCTTGTTGATGGATGGAATATTCTATATCTGTCTCTTAAGTACAAATTATTGATTGTATTATTGAATTCTATGGTTTCTTTGTTTAGTTTTTGTTTGGAAGATCTATCCAGTGGTGAGAGAGGTGTATTAAAGTCACCAAGTATTATAGTGTTGTGGTCTATTTGGTTCTTGTAGTTGAGAAGGATTTGTTTGATATACATAGATGCCCTATTGTTTGGGGCATAGATATTTATGATTGTTATGTCTTGTTGATGTATGAATCCCTTAAGCAGTATGAAATGTCCTTCTTTATCCCTTTTCTCAGTTTTCCTCCTAGAGTCTTATTAGAAAGATTGACATCTCTATGTCTTTCTTCTATATCTCCTAACTCTCCTCTCCTTCTTTTCCTCTCTTCCTCAATACTTGGTATCTATTGGGATAATTCTTCAGCCTGAAAACCCAGCTTGCAAATTCAGACCTGGTATCCCTCCACTCACCATTCACACATAGAGACTTTGTTGTTTCCTGGCCCACAGTAAGGATGAGGTAGGAACTGTGTCAAAGAATGTGGGGGAGAGAAAATGATAAAAATTATAAATTCTCCCCCAGAGGCTGTGCCCTAGGTTGACCCCAGTGCAAGGTTATTATCTCCCTCCCCTCTTACCCACCCCTTCACCTAACTGGGTTCCAATCAAGACTGTCCCTTGAAATGTCTGTGTTACTTACTTGAACACACTTATGATCCATCCATCTCCCCATCTTTTCTATAGAATCTGCAGCCCTGGATTCCATATGAGAGTCAGTTGTCTATGAATAATCATCCTGGTTTATCTGTGGGTCCCAATTCTCAGTTTTTGTAGCCATTGCTTGTCTTAATTTTGTTCTTTTCAAAACAATGCAAGGAAAAAAATATGAAAACGTTTGGGATCGTTTTATTAGCAACAAATGTCTGTCGATATTAATTTATCCCATGTGTGATATATGAGTGAGACAAATGCCAAACTCTTAAATTCAACTTAAATAACAGGAATGGCAAAGAATGAACTGAAATTCTTGGCTAACAGAGTCTCCACATTTTCCCAAAAGACCTGACCTGCTGAAGTTCAGAGGTCAGAAGTAAAAAACTTTACAGAGCAACATTGAGACCAGTACTGAATCTGGGGGAATAAATTTCTCAGGAAAAATTCTCCAGGGTTTTAACAGAATGACTTCTCCATTGGGCTGCTTAACTTAGTAAATAAAAATGGAGGACACCCAATTAAATTTGAAAAGTAGCTCTAACAGCCACAGGTTTCTAATTTGTTTTTTTAAAAATAATGGAATGCAAGGACATCTGACAAAGAGAATGCATGACATGACAAAAATCACTAAATACAGGGCTGCTCCTGTCTGTCCACATCGCCTGGCAACTCCACTTCTCCACTGACTGGTGTTACTAGACTTGCACAGGCCTAAGGCTTGCTCACAGCCATTAGGAGACAGGACTTCCTTCCAGAGTGTGAACCATGACCACTAAGGGAGAGCATATTTGAAATTGTGACTGTTCAGGAAATTCCAGAACAGGTATTTGCATTGACTCTACTTAGTGGAAATACTCAGTCCTAGATGTCTACTAGCATCACCTGGAATTGCTAGGTGAAATACAGGCTGCTCAGTTAGATCTAAACTTCAAGCACAACCATTTCTATGCTATGTATAGAATATGCATAGTGTTTATATATCCAGTAAAAATTATTGTTTATATGTAATTCAAATGTAACTGAGAATTCATTTGTTGCCAGCTCCTACATGGAGAGTTTTAAAAACATATCTCCACCTGGGCCACACCTAAGATAAATTAAATCAAAATCTAACATCAGGATGCACTTATTGGTCCACTTCAGAATTCCTCTAGATGATTCCAATGTGCCACCAGGGTTGAAAGTCCCTCCTTCGATGTTCAGAGCTTAGCTTCCACATCCATAGGTGTCAACTGGGATTTGTTTGAGCTCAGATTCAACACCCAAGGTGAGCCTGCGTGTTTCTAACAAGCTTACAGGTGATGTGGTCCTACAGGCCATAGCACTGTATGTTGATGAAATATTTATGAGCACCTATGGGTAAGATGGTGCTAGGCAAGGTGGCAGAGAGGCCCTCGATAACTGGAAGAGTATAAGCTCCCCTTTCATCTTTAGACTGCCCACAACAGGTGTTTGGTGAATTTTTCAGACCTTTTCTTTACTATCAGTGTAGTGGAACCTCCTGAAATGAGCAAGCCCTTGGTTCAACTTGTCTTGTAAGCTCCAAATGGTCCTTTTTCTGTTGTTGTTGTTATTGGGGATTGAAATCAGGGCACTTAACCACTGAGTCACATTCCCAGCATTTTAAAATATTTTATGTAGAGACAGGGTCTCGCTGAGTTGCTCAGAGCTTTGCTAAGCTGCCGAGGCTGTTTTTTTTTTTTTCTTTTGTAGTTGTAGATTAACACAATACCTTTATTTTTATTTGTTTATTTATTTTTTAATGGTGGTGCTGGGGATCAAACTCAGTGCCTCACACATGCTAGGCAAGCTCTTTACCACTGAGCCACAACTCCAGCCCCACTGAGGCTGGTTTTGTACTCACAGTCCTCCTGCTTCAGCCTCCCAAGCCACTGAGACTATAGGCATCTACTGCGCCCAGCTCCAAATGGTCTCCTTTCTGAATAAAGGATGTCCCTCAGGTGCAGAGGAAACCTAGTATTTGTCTTGATTTGGGTGTGTGTATAGTCCTTGTCCCTGAAAGCTACACTCTGGGAACAGCATCTCCCAGGAGGCAGAACTGACTGGCATGGAACAGCAGTCCCCTGTGGCAACAGCTGGCACGCATCTTCTCTCTTTGGGCCTGCAGGAGTCTTCTCTTGGCCTGATGGAAGCTGAGGTTTAATCCTAGGAAGAATCTGATCCAGAAAGTGTTTTAGACCCCCTTACAGTAGCCACCATACCCCTCCAGAAAATCATGAGCAATCATGGTGCAAATATGGAAACAGATGGTGCAGGGTGGATGTAAATATAGCCATGGCAGGGGAGCCTGTGAAATAAATTAGACGGGATCTATGGCACCAGGGAGTGCACTTGAACTTTATTCAGCTACTGAGTGAAGTTCCAGAGGTCTTTTGTTCTTCTACCAGCCAGCTGCATCTTCATGTTCATTGTGGAATATCTCTCTCTCTCTCTCTCTCTCTCTCTCACACACACACACACACACACACACACACACACACACTTTCTTAATTCAAATCTTAGGGAAAGTCCAAAAGCTATCACTGTTAAGATCACCAGGAGCATGCTGACTTGTTCTTCAGGGACTGTTAACCCAGGTGACAATCTTGAAAGGAATTTGTAGGAGTTGGTTGATCGCTAAGGCTGTCAAGTGTGGAAACTTTCAAAAATCATCCTGCCAGCTCTCAGGTGTCACCCTGCACCAAAGCCACTCTCAAAATACTCTGCAGAAGTGGCACAGAGTGGGCTCCTGCTTCGCTGTGGGCAGATTAGTTGGAACAGTAACATTGCTTCTGGAACGAGAAGGTCTGCTTCCCATTTCGGTTTTGCCTCCTAATGGCAGAGTGACTTCAGGCAAGATGCTTGAGTGGTTTGATCTCAGTTTCCTACTCTAACGATTGGACCAGTACACTCAAAGGGGCTCCTGGGGACTCACTGAGACAAGATGCATGACAGCCATTGGCACAGGGGACCACTGATCCATGTCAGTCAGTTCTGCCTCCTGGGAGTTTCCACTACAAGGCCATGATCTTTGCCTCTCCAGTTTTTGTTCCCAGACACTTGCTCTGTGTCAAGAATCAGCAGAAAGCAGCAAAAACTGCAGTTCAAAGAGAACTGCAAAGCCATGCGCAGCTTATGTTTATAAAGAATGGCATTTATAGCTGAGCATTTTCCAGGGTAGCATATTTCAATAACACAAAACAAATCACACAAAAATACCAGCACACACACAAACCCCTTAAAGAAAGTATTTACTATTAATTTTATGAGAAGTTGACTGAACTGTTGAAAGAATGTTGAAATGAAAAGCCACTTCTAAAACACCCTCTCATGCTTTGAAACATTTTGGTATACTGTTAGTATTATTCTTTCTAATCTGGAGGCTCTTGGCTGCCCCCGCCTGTGTGACTGAAGGAGGAAATGGTCCAGTTTAATGATCAGGAATACTACTGGTTATGTTCACTGTGAACATTTGTTGATTTCAAGGGAATCATCACCTGTGAATATCTAGAAATGCCCTTTACCTCTTACACCCAACGAACTGTGTTCAGTGAACTATATTATTACATAAGATGCAACAATTCTGCAGAGATCAAATTGTTTTCAGAGACTGGAATGCCCTGATTTTCATATTAGTTTATGATTGAAAACATTAATTCAACTTCTTTTTTAAAATGCTACAAAGTGCACACATCAAGAAGAGAATTTTATTTTCGTTTTGACCAACATGATCAGACATAGATTATGATGTTTTTGTAAATAATGACCAAATGCACCTTAAATATATTTTGGCCTGTGTATACACATACATAGTTATACATGACAATATAAATAACATATATGCATGTGTTAAGTACCTCATAATATGTATAGTTTCCCTGTGTGTAAATATGTATGTATGTGTGATTACTATTGTACAACACCAAAAATTGAGGCAATTACAGAATATTTGATAACTAAGCTGAAAAAAGTTATGAAACAATATTATGGTATGATTCCCATTTTGGAAAATTTATATGTGCACACACATATGTAAAACATATGTACAAAAATTAGTATATATAACAATGTGTAACCAGTGGCTTACATATGAGTGGCTGGATTACTGGTGATTTTGTTTTTCTGTATTTTTTTTCAATAAATACATGTTGTTTTTTATAATCAGAAAGAGATTCCCACAACAAATGTTATTTTTAGGAAATGAAATCTAAAGGTCCTGGTATTGGCTGGGGATGTGACTCAGTGGTAGAGCACTTGCTTAGCATACACAAAGCCCTGGGCTCCATTCCTAGCACCACAAAAAATAAAATAAAAATTTTAAGAATCAAAGCTCTGATTTCCTCTATGGCTGCCTCCTTGCCTTCTTGGTTTTCCCGCTGAGGCTTCATGAATTTCTTGGCTGGGCTGGCAACAGCTAAAGAGAAAACCCTTCAGCCAGATGGCAAAACTTGGAAAGTGACCCTGGCAGCCTTGCTGCTTCCTTGGAGGAAAAAAACAGGCCTAACTGCCGAAGGGTTTGTCCCTGAAGCAAAGCCATCCTGAAAGCCAGGGGTTATGCCCGCAGAAGGTCCTGCACTTGGCCAATGCTCCCTTCCACCATATTGAAAGTCTACCTAAATTTTGGACAAGGATCCCTATTTTTATTATTCACTGGGAATCGGAAATTATATAGCTAGCGTTGCCTAAAACACTGACCTCTCAAAAGCAGCTTCAAAAACAACAACAACAACAACAACAAAAAAAAAAAAAAAAAAACAGTATTATAAGAGCTTAGCTTTCTTCTGCTTCAAGTATCCCATGTGCAAAAACACCATCTAGGTTGAATTCACCTGGAACATTTTATATCCTCCATGGCGTTTCACACTCTATCTGCTCACAAAAATACAGCAAAGCGACAACCCCAACCTTGCTGCAGGATGGTTGGCATTGACTTGGACTCAGTTTACACATCAACTTTTTATCCTTTTAAAATTATGTCTGATCCCTAGAGTTCAGGGGAGTTTCCTGGCCAAGAGTTCCCCTAAACGGGGCTGCCATGGCATGTATACATCCCTTCTCTCTCCAAAATGCAGTTATTTCCAATTTGCTTGGGTTTTGGCAGCCCCTGACAAAGGGTCTGCTGATTTCCAAGCTCTTTGGTCCTAGGACTTGGGCCCTGAGACAATGTTTTCTTTCTTTTTCTAAACACACCTATAGAAAGTACCATCAGTAAAATTCACCTGCCTTGTTGAGTTGATGCATACTTTTTTAAAAAAATTAAAAATTAAATAAGTCTGCATTTCACTCTGAATGACTTAAGAAAACCAAAAATTTAAAACAGAAGACAAGCAACAGGAACATGTTGGCTCTTTCATCCTTTGGAAAATAAGAGACAGCCATTTGTAAACACCGCTCCCCCGCCCCCCATGTCTGCTGATATTTTTGGTTTGCTAATTATGTAAACCTGTGCTTTAGATTTTTTTTTTTTTTTTTTTTTTTTATGGAACAAAACAAAAGCCTGCAGCATTCAACATCTTGCACTGGTTGCTTTCTGATGTTGCTCTGTTTAGCTCCAGGTGTTGGGTTCCTCGCTGAGCTGAGGTCTCCTCCTCCTCCGCCTGGGTTAACCTGCTGGGAGCGCTGGCCGCCCCGACTAGTCTTGGTCTCCCTGGACCCTGTCTCAGGAGCAGCTTCTCCCATTTCAGTGTCATCCTACCTAGGCTGTTGAAATCTGGTCATTTCGCACCTGCTTCCATGAATTCTGAGTGCCTGTGTTCTTGATGGGCTGCCCACTTCATAAATTCTCCCCTCTCCAGTTATCAGCACTCGGTCTCCACTCAGGCGCGTCTCCACGCAGCCTCCTGGGCAGCACCAGGAGGAGGCTGTTTTGAAAGCCTCCGCTTCCCTTAAGATGACCAACTCTGATGTTCTTTCTGTCTGAAAACTTGCAATGACGTAATTGACAGAGGATGAAAATGAGATCCACAGCTTGATCCCTGTGTGCCAGCAGGCTGTCCAGATCCCGCAAAGTGTAAACTCAACTTTTCCTGAAATTAGCATAAAAAACTCTCTCACCTTTTCGACCCTGTTTAGGGGTTTGCTTGGTTGTCCTTCCTTTGTGAACTCATTGCCAGAGGGGTTTTTCCCCCCCTCGTTAAGGGTTTTTTAAATTTTTTAAGTTGTTGATGGATTTTTATATATATATATCACCCAGGGCCTCCTGTGTGCTAGGAAAGCACTCTATGTTGCTCTGCTATGTTGCTCTGTTTAGCTCCAGGTGTTGGGTTTCTCTGTTGCCCTGGGTTCCTCTGTTGCCCTGGCAGCATAGTTCTCCTTCTGGTTCCCCGCTGAGCTGAGGTCTCTCCTCCTGTGCCTGGGTTAACCTGCTGGGAGCGCTCGCCACCCTGATTAGTCTTGGTCTCCCTCCACCCTGTCTCAGGAGCAGCTTCTCCCATTAAAGTGTCTCTACCACTGAGCCACAACCCCAGCTCCTTTAAGGGTTTTTAAATGCCCTGAATTGCTGGAAACACCACAAGGCCAGGAGCTTCTGGGCCCTTCTAGCCTTTGGGGACCAGCTCACACCAGGAAATACTTTGAGTTTGATCAGGCAACCTGATCTCTTCAGGGTCCTGGACAGACAGCTTTGGTACCTGAACCCTCACTGGAGTTCAGAGGACAATGCCCCTTTTTTTCTTTGTGTCTTGCTGAAAAGTAATCTGCCCTCAGGTCTGATTCAAACAAATTCCTAGCCACTCAGAGAAGCGCTGGCCATCTCTGTGGTCTCTGGTAACTAATGATTGATGATGTGCATCTATCGGTGGGTGTCTGTTTATCTGTGTGTTCAGGCTGCACTGAGTGTCTGAGAGTCTTGCAAATAATCACTCCCTGGATTTACACCGTTACCCTACTGGGGAATTCAGAAGGTAAACAGTAACACACCCTGGACTTCTACTGATTCACAGACCCAACCATTAAGAGCTTGGGGACTCCTTCTGTGCCTCTGAGATCTTTTGTCAGCTTCTTCCACAAAGAACCCACTACCTGTGAGGAGTATGCCCGGCTTGGTAAAAGCTCAGTCCAGAGTGCCTCTTCCCCAGGACAGCCCTAGAAGCACCATGGAGCAGTCTCCCCAGGCCTGGCTGTGCTTCACCCCTTGCACTGTGGCCTCACCTGCCAATGACTAGAGTACCCATATATTCTTGGATTCACAGTCATTGCCAGGGGATCTTCATTTGTTCAATCTCGGCTCCCTCTGGCTTCTGACTCATGTCTCTGACCATTCAAGGTCCGGCATCTGCCCTTTAAGGATTCAACCTTCTGAACTTCAATTTCTATGGTGGGATTTTAAGCTCAGAGTCACCTCACTGGCTTTTTTTTTTTTTTTTTCAGTTGTAGTTGGACAAATACCTTTATTTTATTTATGTATTTTTATGTGGTGCTGAGGATCAAATCCAGTGCTTCACAACTTGCTAGGCAAGCGCTCTACTGCTGAGCCACAACCCTAGTCCTCACTGGCTCACCTTTGGAGGACCACTTTGGGAATTCTGAATCCGTCCTTGGCTATTGCGCTTGGGACAGGATTTTGGTCACTTATGCAGGATTCAGAGAAAGAAGATTAATTCCTTCTCCAGTATGAGAAAGAACTACTCTCTTCTTATTACTGCTGCTGCCAAAGGTCACTACTTAGGAGATGATGTCCTCCTGCTAACAGCTGCCCAGTTATCTTCTGCCCTACTGTGGCCATTCCCATAGGATACTCTATAAGGAAGAGCTACCTAATGACCACGATGGCTCCGTTGGTGGGAAGTATAATGTGAGCTAGCAGAAGTGGCCCCTGGCTGTGATTCCTTTCAGGCCTCTGTTGCTGTGGCCAGAGCAACAGTAGGGACATGTTGGCATGTCCCTACTGGGGAACTGAACATAAATCCCTGAGGGGCACTTGGGTCTATGAGTCTTGGAACTCCAGAGAGGAGACCAAGAAGATATTTAAATGGTTACAGCCTGACTACATGAATGAAATTAAATATTATCACAGCATGCAAAGATGAGATTAGTTTTTCCAGACTTTTTATGTTTGGGTGGTCTGGCTAGGATATGTACAACAGCCACTTTGGAAGCCCCAAAGAGAGGCCATCAAGGAGGTGGACAGTCATCTTCCAGATACACTGACATAAGTGGAAGAGCCAACTGGGGGAGAAGTGCCATTTCTATTAACTTACCATGGACAAGGTGGACAATGACAAGTGTTGGTAAAGAGGTGGAGAAATTGGAACCCTCACATATCACTGGTGGAAATATGAGATGGTGTTGGTTCTGTGGGAACCAGTTCAATGAGTCTCCAAAATGATAGTCCCAGAGTTATCATACAACCTAGCAATGTACTCCTAGCTACCCGCCAAGTAAGGTTAAAAAAATAATACCAAAGTCTTTGATGTGAAGGTTCATAGGGTCATATTCATAACAGCCCCAAAGTGGAAATGACCCAAATGACCTCCAACAGATGAATGAATAAAAAAGTATGGTACATAAAAAAATATGGTACATAAAAAAATATGGTACACTCAAACCACATTATACCATATTATTTAGAAATGAAAGGAATGAAAGGAATGATACCTTCTACTACCTGGATGAACCTTGAGAGCATTATGCTAATTAAAGAAGTCAGTTACAAAAGACCTTAAGTTGTATGATCCATTTATATGAAAAGGAAAATCTATGGAGAGGGAAATATTTGGGTTGAGGTCAGTGTGGATGCAGAAGAATTGTTAATGATTGGGAGGTTTCTTTTTGGACTGATGAAAATGTTCTAACTTTAGATAACAGTGACAGCTGCATAATTTTGAATAAACTAAAAACCACTCAATTTTACTTGTGTGTGTGTGGGGGGGCGATGCCAGAGATTGAACTCAGGGGCACTCCACCACTGAACCACATTCACAGACCTATTTTGTATTTTATTTAGAGATAGAGTCTCACTGAGCTGCTTAGTGCCTTGTTTTTGCTGAGGCTAGCTTTGAACTCGCGATCCTCTTGCTTCAGCCTCCTAAGCAATTGGGATTACAGGCATGCGCCACTGTGCCTGGCTAATTTTACATTTAAAATGGGTAAATTTTATGATATGTAAATTGTATCTCAATAAAGCATTTTGTTTAAAAAAAATAGCCCAATGTAAATCCATGATTAAACATCCACATAAGGGGACACCTAAGTAGCAAGTGTGGGTTTGCAAGTGTGGAGCTGGGTCCAGTGGTCAGAGATTTGGCCAAGTAATCAAATTCACAGCAGGTCCAGGAGAGTAAGCTATCTGGTGAGAGTCTTCCTGAACTGAGAGGCTTCATGTCCCTGAGCATTTGGACCCAGTGTTCCTGTGCATAACTGCAGCCCCAGCACACACCCCAGGGTGGATTCCAGCAGTCCCCACTGGAGCCTGGAGTGTTTTGCCTTTGGCACAGGGAGGGAGCTATGATCCAAAGTGGATCTTTGTGAAACTACATTTCTTGTATAAAAACCTTTCCATTTTGAAAAATAGTTCCAGGTCCATCTGCATTTGTATCTTTATTTGGGTCACTTGGCTGCAAAATGGACAGAATTTTTCAACATGACCATTTTACAGCTTGAATGATAAACTTCTTTTTTTTTTTGTCTTGCTTCAAATATTCTACTTGTTGCTAAGATTCTGTCAGAGGAGGTTGAACTTCGCCTTTAGGATTGTTTACACTGTCTTCTATAACTCACTCTGGATATTGTCATAACCTTAGACATGGAACTTCTAATTCAGCAACTTCAAACTCAACGGAGGTGTAGCAACTTATTTCTGTTCCATCTCATGACACTCCCATACTCCTCACCAAAGAATCTGGAATAAGGGTCTGAGTTCTTAGCCACAACCTTATCACTTATTGAGAAAACAGTCAATTAATTTAGCATAATTAATTTACAATGAAATCTCAGTACTGGATGGGATGTTAGGGAACTCATGATTTAATATCCTCACTCTACAGATCAGACCAGGTTTCTTTGGGAAGTTGTGACCTAGTTACAAAGCTCGTTATTTTAGGCCTCAATTTCTCCGTTTGCTCATCTCTAAAATGGGGTGGATAATCTATTATTATTATTATTATTTCACTTGTAGAATTTTTGTAAGGTTGAAGTAACAACATCTTTGTAGATGTGTTTTTTTAAAAAAACTTTACATTTGCTAGATAAATAGTACCTTTAATAAACACATACAAACTCAAAGCAGGGTCATGTTGCTGGAGAGGGCACATATTGCCCCTGTGTACAAAACATTGTCTGACGAGGACAGAGAGTTAAATCAGTTTCCTTGGAAGGAGAGAGGAAACACAATATGCTGTGTTCACACATATCTTTTAAATATTAATCAACTCTGTAATTTCTCACTGAGATTAGTTTATAAGAATTGGAGCATCGAGCAAAGGTTTGATGTGATTTCCTAAATAAGAAGAGGGCTTGGAGGGAAACTGCATTGATTTGGTCAGGGTCAGAGCTATCTTGAATCAATCACAGGAAAGGGTTTCAGACAAGGCAGAGAGTTGGTTCCAGAAAATGCTACTAGAAAACTGGAAACAGATGCAAATTGTTGATTTGAATATGGGAAGATGGGGCAATTCAGATGTTGTTGGTTTTGATTCTAATCAAGGATTGTATGAGTTATGGTAGCAATGACAGATTTCCAAGCCAATGCTGTTATCTAAATGTGTCAAAGGCAACCATAACTGTGTGAGGTGATGTGTCTTAGGAGGGAAATCAGGCTGGAAAACTGTGGAAATAGATAAACTCCGAGGTACAGTGTATGCATTAAATTGATCATGATTGCAGAGGAATGCACTCCTCTTATTACATCCCTGAAAAGAAAAATCAGGTGCTCTGCCATGCTCACCAAGACTCTTTTGCCTTAGAGGATCAATCAGGTCTCAGAATGAATGGCAACTCTGCCTCCAGCTTTACAGATAAATGCATTCATTCTGGTTTGTTTCTGAAAAACTGAGTCGGTTCAGGACTGGAATATTGTCTTTAGAATCACATTTGAAAATGTCATATTTGAAAAGCTCACATTTCAAAGTGCTTTCTGTTTGGTACAAATGAAGAAGAATCTTAGTGTTGTCTGCCCGATCCTTGGTTTCCATCTCTGAGAATGTCCTCTCCCCATCCATAGGAGCAGGCTCTTCTGGTATCTCGACTCTGTAACTCTCTCTCCTTCATTGTCAAAGCGGATTGGATCGCTGGTGGTTACCCAACCCAGAATGAACCAGTCAAATCTTTTTCCAGAATTCTCAGATGCTGACTATATCCTGCTGAAATTTTGAGCCAGACCATGATGCAAATTAGACCTTTGGCCATCATATGCAAGATAAAGCAGAACAGGCTGGTGTTCAGAAAGGAACAAAAGAGAAGGATGTGGATCAGAAGACAAACACAGAAACAAGAAGCCACATGGCCTCAGAAAGATGGAGGAATACTGGATCTAGCTTTATAGCATCTGGTCTAATATGAGGCCCAGATACACTTTCTGTCCTGAGATGCACACATGTGCTTAAGCTAGTTTCAGTGAGTTTGTTATTTTTTTTAATGTAACAAATCTTAACCAAAATCTCAGGGACATTTGCAGATGAGAAAAGATTGGATGTCTCTCTTTCATTACCTTCTTGACCTTAAAATAGTTTTTCTTGATATTTCGTCTTAGGGAACCTAAAGGTAAAACACATTTACTTTTATATCATTTTAAAATCATCCACATTATTATGTACAAATGCCACTGTAGCCAAGGAAGGCATGATACTTAAATTTCAGCATTGTAGCTGCTCACTAAACAGTGAATGAATGTTTCTTTGAGAGATGTTTACCAAGCATTGTTCAAGTATTGAGCTAAGTACTACATTTCCCAAATTAATAATTAATGTTCTTGGAAGATTGTTGTGCCTTTCATCAAAGCATAAACGAAGCATTTTTATGGATTTGCTAAAACACATGGCTTACATATGCCATGTAGTTATATCTTCATTATTTTCATATAAATGATTTATGGCCTCATAATAGCAATTAGGAGAGGAAAAATGGTGTTGGGGCTTTGAAGACATAGTTTATACAAAGAACCAGTGGTTGAATTTTTACATGCACAAAATTTAGTGTGAAATCTACTCATTTCCATGACTGAGATACTCTGTAGACAACCTAAATGTAAAGTAAAATTTCTATTCCTTTATTTTTTCTAGTCAGACCTAGAGTCAAATCTTCTTCAGTGTCTGGGGAGAGGAATTCACTGCTTCTCTAAATTGCATGACATTGTTTTCAGAATTACCTTGAAATTGTTTTGAACATACTATTAAGAATGATCTAGTCTGCTCAGGAGGAGAAAATCTCTGTCTTCCAAATATTTTACATTAGCAAGGACTCCACCTTAGGTCAATTTATAGGGCTGTGGTTTATGAATCCTTACTGACTGAAGGAAATCACAAAGACAATTTATTTTGCTTTTTCTCTAACATGCAGTTTCAAATTCTTATTTGGTCCTGCAGATCCCTAAGGAAATTGGTCTGTATTTTAGAGCTAGTCATGGCACTGAAGGTGTGTATGGAAAAATGTGGAGAATTTCTCTGTATCAGGAACTGTTTCAGTTACAAGTAACAAACCTCCCAAACTGTGGCTTATAAATACTAGGGGTGAATGGTACAGGTTCCCTAATTCTTTCCTCCTTTTAGGGCCACCAAGAAAATGATTTTCACTCCTCTGGGCCACACTCTGTCTGTGGGAGGTGCGGGAAAGTGTGTTGGATTTTCTGCTGGTCACACTGCACTTCCCCACCAAGTTAAGGTTGGTGAGAAGGTGGAGCAGGTGCCCAGCAGGTCGGCCCTACTGTCACCCCCAATGGAAGGGAAGGAACAATGTCCTCATACCTCTTGTGGATGTCTCACCCTGAACACACCTGAAACTTGCTTGCTTGAATTTATTTATACTTCCAGCCAATTTGCCTTTTGAGGGAACAGTCAACAATGTTAGTAATAAACTTGAAAGTAGTTATTTATAATGTCAGATGAGGAAGAACACCGTTCCCTGAGAGCAACAAGGGGATGGGTAATACTTGGAGAGCCTCCCTCCCTACCTGCTCCTCTGTCCTTCACACACAAACCAGTCATGCACAGCAAACGTCCACCAAGCACTCTCTGTGCACCTGGAATTGTATGTGCATGTGTGTGCATGCACTCATATGATAGTCTCTGTATGTTATGATGTTTTGACATCTTAAAAGTTCTTTTGGCTGGGGAAAGATTGCTGGCCTCCAGATTAGTGGATTCTTAGAGATAACACAGGGCTCCAGGGCAGGGAGCATGCCTCTGAGATGTGAACTACTCGATCCAGAGCCAGGTCCTCTCTCTGGCTCCAGCAACCAGGAAGCAATATCCACTTGCTTTAATCATCCCAGAGCCACGCGCCAGACAATGAGGGACCACCCCTATGCCTCACAGCCTGCTGGAAATTTTCAAATTAGCCAAGCCAAAATTATTCACCCTGCCTTACCGGTCTTCCTTTGGAAGCCCCAGTGAAGGCTCCTGTCCTCTGCCTTCTGACAATCCTCTTGTCTTTGCACGTGGCCCTGTGTGGCCTGCTGTCTCTAGGACCTGTGAGGATAGTAGACTTGTTTCCCAAAGCCTCTTCTGAGTCTCCTCCTCTGGCTGTACGGAACTTACCATCACATGAAAGATGCACAACAACCAGACTCTGTCCTGGGTCCCTTGACACTCCCATTAGTCAACTTTCCTAGTTTCAGCTCTTCTCAAATTCTCAGTGTATGATAATTTGTGGTTGAACTGAAGCAAGAATTTAAATCCTACATATGCAGGAATGAATTATTTTGCAGTGTTTCTTAAGTTTTTTTTTTTTCCATTGGCCACCTGCATCAAATCACTTGGGGTTTTTGTTAAAAAATGCAAATTCCTAGTTTCAACCACATTTTTGAAGTCAGAATCTCTGAAGGACAGCTGTGAACATCTGCCAGAGTAATGCATGCTCAAGAAGAGCAGTGTTTTCCCTCCCTGCTGTGTCCCTTCTGCATGTCAGAATGCCTGCCATGAAGTTAGCACTCAACAGATAATTGGTGGATGTGTCTAAATGTACAGCCATTCCTCTGTTTTGGGCATGGTTCTAATGGCTTTCTACTCATTAACTCTATTCATCTGCTTAGCAACCCTTTGAACTAGGCACTGTTGTAATTCCCATGCATAGATAAGAAGTCTGAGTCAAAGAAATTTTAAGACATGCCTGTTGCGTTTTAATCTGTTTCATTGGTATAACAAACTACCAGAGATTGGGTAACTTATAAAGTAAACAGGTTTATTCAGCTAACAATTGTAGTAGTGGAGGAGTTCAAACATCATCATTCCAGTGTCCTGATGAGGGTACCCCTGTCCGCATTCACAACATGGCAGAGAAGTGGAAAGGGAACCAGCCATGGGCAGAAGGGAGAACGAGAACACATGGTGAGACAGAATGCAAAAGAGAGGTAGCAGGCTCACTGCTTTTATAACCACCTGCTCCCTTGGGAACTAACCCACTCCTACCAGACCTGAGCTACTTCCATGAGACAGCATTCATCCATTCGTGTGGGTGGGGGCCTCCTCTTAAAGGTCTACCATGTCAACACCACCCACCTGGGGACCAAGCTGCCCGCACAGACACCTTTCTTTTGTGGAACAAACCATTTCCAAACTACAGCACAAACTCTCACAGTTTGTGAGTGACAGAGTTGCAGATTGAACCTAAGCAGCCTGAATAAAACTGGGGATCAACACGGAACCTGGAAATAGAAGTAAAAAGAGAAAATAGTTCTAAAACACCTAGGGATCTGTGACAGCCTTGGGATGCATCTCTCAAGACTATCGGGAGACAATTATGATACGCTGAGTAAAGGGGGAGGCTACACCTACCTACAGGGTAATCACAAAGCCACGTGGCGTGTGCCAGGAGAGGGGTTGGCGCAGTGTGTGCTGGGAGCTTGTGGGAAGCCAGAGGGAGGCTTGGGTAGGAGGCTTGGGTAGGAGGCTTGGCGGAAGCCATGGAAGAGTTGAGTCTGTAAGTTGGCAAGAGCCTGATCCTGAAGATGGAGTCATTTTCCTTGAGGATGCACATCGAGTAGCAGGGCCTATCCAGAGCAGAGCTGGGTTTCTCCGAGCTTCTGGAGGGAATGGAACTGAATCAGAAGCTGGATGAGTTCAGGAGCATGTATTCACCTGTCTCCAGCCATCCTCGTGAGCATCTGTAACACATCTGTTGTACGTGCCCGGGACAGCACTGTCCTAGTCCTCACAATGCTAGGAGGATGTCATTCCCCATTTTACAAACCTGGGAAAAACAAAAGAACAACTGAATCTGCCGTTTGCAGGAAGAAACTAGAGAGTTCACAGTACAGTACAGAACCTTCAAAATAGCAGAAAGGAAATATCTAGAAAAAGCTATTCCTAAGGAAAAAATAAACGGTGTACTAAATTTGATGCAGCTGTCACTTTCAACAGGATCTTTCTGTTTGTCAGGGCCCATCTTCTGAATGTCAGTATTACGAGCATTTCATGATTTGGTCACTTCTGAGCACCGTCCAAAGCTCAGTATTTCATATGTGAGTGGGATGGCTCTCCCTTAAGTGCCTTTTGTCATAGATGAAGTGTCAGATGGGGAAATCGAGTCTGCCTGAGTTCGAGTGTGATGTCACAAGGGCAGATGCTTGTGTGTGCGTGTGGATCTATCTCTCGTCAGCACACAAAGAGGTGCTGGGTATTGGTACATGAAGGAAATGTGGGTAAACTACTCCCTGTTCCGATTTCCCCACCTCTGATGCCAAACTTTTATTTTTCTTGGATTTAGTAAAGATTGTGGACAAAATCAAGCACACCTTCTTTTTGAAAGTAGAAAATGACTTTATTATTAACAAAATCTCTTGAAATTCATTCAATACGGAAAAAAAAAAAAAAGAAATAACTACATCACAAAATATAGTTAACTTTAAAAGGATTCCAGCAAAACATGAACTGGTCTCAGCTCCATAAGTGATTAGGATAAGAAAATTTTAAGCAAACTGATAACTTAAGATGGCTTTGAACTCCCACTCCTCCTGCCTCAGTTTCCTAAGTCCCTAGGATCAAAGGTGTGTACCACCACACCCAGCCACAAACCAATAATTTAGAAAATTTATTCAACTGATCAATGTCGATGACGTTAATTGATTTCTGGAGAAATGGGCCTAGGATTCGGTTTATGTAAATCATTTAGAATTAGGCTGTATAGCTTGAAACAAAACCCACAAATGACAGTGGCTTAGGGCTTAAGATAGAGGTTTATTCTTCTCTTTTGGAAAAGAAGTAGGAGGTAGGTGATGGGGGCTATTGTGGATACACATAAGATCCTCAGTCTTCATGGCTCCTTCTGCCCTTCTTGATCCTCTTGGGACTGCCTTCCACCTGCTAGATTACTCCCATGGGCCAAGATGGCTGCTGGCACTCCAGCTGTGACTTCTGGATTTTAGACACAATGTAGGAAGAGGACGAAAGAAGGGGGCAAGACCAAAAAAGGCATGTAATAGCTATCTGTCCTTCTTTGAGAATTTTCCCTTGAAGTGTCATTTGAGAAAATGTCACTGATATCTCACAAGCCACACCTACCTGCAAAAGAGGCTGAGAAATGCCATCTTTCAGCCGGGCACATTGCTTCCTGGAATGAGTTTGAGTTTGGTAAGAAAGAGATAATGAATGGGTAGACAGACTCAGCTGCATTTCTGATTTGCTTCTGGACATCCGGAAACACATTTTAAGAGAGGAAGCACAATGCTGTTCTTTGGATTCTTACAAAAATGTAGTTTCCAGGTCAGTGGCCTGAGAAGGGCACCTGGACAACCCAGCAGGCAGCCATCCGTCTAAAACCACAGCAACCTTTTCCACGTGATGCACGTCCACATCCCAGATATCTGGGATCTGCTATGGCTCTGAAAATAGGTAAGCACCCCCCGCTGGGAGTCCCCAACTCTGTGGCACACACTGACTTCACAGAGCTGGGACACACTGAATGATTCTTAGTAATCCATTGGGATTTGCTTGCCTCCTTCCAGAGTCTTTGGGTTGTACCTGCTCCACTCACTCAGTCCCCTCTCCCTTCATTTTCTCTACAGCTAGAAACTTCCATCATTCTGATCTTTGCTCCCAAATCACCAAAGGCTCATAGTTCCCTGAACACACTCCAGACCAAGCCCGAGTGCGTTCTCTGAGTCGAAAGAGATTTTTTAGTGTACCCAGAATTATGCTGAATGTACTTACTATTAAAACAGAATGGAAAGGTCGATTCTTGACAAGGTGGCTGGAGAGGAAAGGCTGCAACACGGGGAAGAGAAGTTGCCCGTGGTTCTGGGAGCCCCCGGGGCGGCTGTGGAGAGGGCCAGGAGTGAAGACTGGCTGAGGAACCTGGGCGCCCTCTCAGTCAGAAATCCCAAGCCAGGGATAGGGCACTGCCCCTCCTCATGGTCCCTTCATGACCCCTGGGTCCCTGGACCAGAGGCTGCCTCCATGCAGAAACCTCGGCTGAGGCAAGGTGGACGATGATGGCAGGCCTTGACCCTGGGGCTGGGAGGCTGGTGGTGAGTGGCCAAGACAGTGGTGGGAACAGAAGGCAATCCCACTATTTCTCGGGGTGACGGAGAGGAGTGCTGTGCAATAGAAACAGAAAAAGAACAGGAGCCCCAATTTTTCCTGTAGCCACGTTAAGAAAGTAAAAAGATACAGGTGGAATGAATTTGAATAACAGTTTCCTTTAACCCTATGAGGCCAAAATGGTATTGTGTCAACATGTAATCAAATAAAAGTATTAAGGAGTTACTTTGCAATTTTTTTTTTTTTTTTTTTTTTTTTTTAGTACAAAATCTTCAATATCTGCTGGGTAATTTGTACTTACAGCTGATTGTGGTTCAGGCTAGCCACATTCCAAGTGTCCAATGCCATGTGTGGGTAGTGGCTGTACTAATCAGCACAGTTCTAGGAAGACCCTTTGCTTTAATATATCAAAGCTGCTTTCAACTCTCATTCCCACGTCCCTCTCTGATCTCTCCCTTTCTTTCTACTTTCTCCATTCTTGCAACTCATGTTTTAATACTCTGCCCTTTCTCTCTCCTTTCTTTGCATATAGCAATGACTTTCTCATTAGAAATGAGAAGAGTCAGGACCAAAAAGAAAGGGAGGAAAAAGAGTTTAATTTTGTGGTCAACTGGAAGGGATAGAAGGGCTCATGCTATGCAGTCGTAGCCCAAACCATATGAAATCAGGCTCCAGAAGGAAAGACGATTTCTAAGTGGATTGTGTAAGCAAAGCAAGTCATTACATTTATTTCATTCATGATAAAAAAAATGCGAATTTTTCTGATTTAATTACTCCCTGCCCATGTGTGTCAGATTTTCTTACAGTAACCATCCTGGATTTCTTTCAGTAGCACAGAATCTAGTTCAGGCTCAATCTTTATGCATCAGAGCTCAAACAGGGGACACAGGAGGCCTTCTCAGAGGCTCTGCTCCTGTCCGCCACCCGAAGCCACTACAACTCATAGCCCTGCTTCTTATAAAACAGGAATGAGGAAATAGTTTCTCTCCCCTCTTCTTCCTCCGTCCTCTTTGATGTTTAATAACCCCAGGGGATCATGTAAGGAGGCAGTTGACTCAAAACTCTGAGCTGTGGGTTTGGGAACTGAGTGCTGCTCTTCAGTCTTGAACATTTGAGAATCCCGGCTGGGGCTCTGAGAGATGTTGTGTTTTCTCTGAATTTCCTTATTTCTCTCTGGTTTGATATTGCTATTATACTGTTAACTCCATCAAAGGTCATTTTTGGTCCATACTGCGCTCTCTTCTTGATGATCCCAACTTCTTCCTCTCATTAGAATGCATGATATGTATAAAGAGCATTCTTACACTCTGGATAGGGGGCTTTAGGGACAGGCTCCTAATCCATTCGGCTAGAATGAGTCAAGTCCATTGTCCAGCTTCTGAAATAGAAATTGTTTGTTTAATATTTTGCCTGCTCACCTCTGCATTTTGACATGATTTTGGTTAGGCTGCCCTTTCCTCCCATGCGCTAGTTCAACACTAAAACACTTCAGTCTTTAGCTTTTGCTCACTGGCTAGGCTAAGCCAAAGCTTTTGTTGTTTTCTGTCTAGCTTATCTACCACCCACTTTATCTGACCTTATAAACATGTTTAAATAGATTTCCCGGATAATGACCATTTTAGCTAGCAACTTCCCGTTTTGATATTATAGCAGGCACAGTGCAAATTAGAGGGCAGAGCAAAAGCACTAAGAATCATGAGACCCTGGATAAATATAGTAGAACTGCTCAGCCGGGGTAGGACAAGGCTGGCTTCTAGTCCCAGTTTACCCACTGACTCAGGGAGTGACTGGAGAACGCAGAATAAAACAATCATCGGTTTCATCCACTGCTGACTCAGTCATGTTGATCTGGATAAATGGGGGCCAAAGAATGAGTCTGCTGTCACAGAGACACCTCATTTCCACCCCGGGTGTTTCACTGTTCCCTGGGCTTGTGCTGAGTTCACTCGGAGGAGAACAAAGATGCCCTTTATGCACTAATACAGGCCAAGCTCTGCTCATGGGGGCAATGAGAAGAATGTCTTAAGGGTTAGTGGATGGGCAAATAGGAAGTGTTGCTTAATGTTAAAGATTGTCTTTCAAAGTGTTGTCTTGTTTCAATATGTTTCACTGCTCTGGACATCACTAATATCTCAGTCCACAAATGATATGAACGTGCAGCAAGAGCCCCGGGTTCCTGCTCAGCACCTCGTACAGCACTCTGCACAGTTAGGTGTTCAGTGAATGTTGAAAGAGTGAGAGGGCAAACGGAGAGCAGAAGCAGGTGGAGTTACCTTGGAAACATCTCACTCACCTTCTTTGACAGCAGCTGTTTATTTGTGGACTTGATTTTCCAAGTGTCAGAAATGCCAAATCTTCCTCAAGTCTTCTTTCTTTTCCTGACATTTAGAGTAAGGGTTGATTTAAAAATTATGTTCAGTTACTCTGTGGGCATTTGATGAGTCTTTTAATTTAGCTACTGGAAGGAGATTTTTGTGCCCTGGAGGGAAAATATTTTGGATAGGCTTTCACTAATCTTTATTAAATAAGCTGATCCTAACCCTTCCTCATTACACAGAAATGTATCTCCATGTTTTTTTCAGTAGGATCAAAGAAATAAAAAAGTAAATTCTGTACTGCTGTTCACCTGCTTGATGAACAGGTAGATTGATTTTTTTTTTTCAAAATGCAGAAAATAAACTTGTCTATTAGAAGGAAAAAAACATTTGCAAAACAAATTACAAAAAAGTAAATAAATCCATATTTTTCCCTTTGAGAGAGAAGCAACAACTTCAAACGGGTGAATGGTATTATTATGGATTAGTTAATAAACCATCACCTTATATTATATAGTTTATGTACTTTTTTTTGACAAATGCATTTATGTCCTCTTAAAAATGATCTGAGGCAAGTGCCACAGGTGCACCATTCTCTTTGGGCAGAGGCAGTAACAGCTTTGCAGGTCAGCCTTCTCCTCTAAGGTCACACAGTTTGAAACTGAACTGAAACTGGAAACCAAGAATGCTGGATCAGAGTTCAATGTTCTTCTCCCTGAAAAGGAAGGCAAGTTGAATGCCCAGAATGTACATGGAAGAAGAGCAACCCGTAGTGAGGCATTTGAGGTAGGGTCTGCTTGAAAGCCAAATGGCCTCCACAGTTTTCCCCTTGATTGACTAAGAAGTTGGAAAAATCCATCTATATTAAAAAGTTGGAAAAATCCATCTATATTAAAAAGTTGGAAAAATCCATCTATATTAAAAAGTAAATATCAAAGGACTTTTCAACAAAAAGTAATCTTTCTGCATATCTTCTCTCCGTGGGTGGGGCCTAAGTCAACTTCAAGTTGGACATGTGGGATAACATGAGTGGGATTCACGTTGACTGAGCACAGTGAGGAATCAAGGGTGGGAGCAGTGCTTCTGTGTGACTTCCAGCCCTCCATAAAGAATGAGAACACGGCTGATAGAGCTTTTGGAGTTGAAGGGACTTTAAAGACCATCTGGTGTAGCTCCTTCAGCTGGAGCACAAAGGTATGAGATGCCTGCTGATGGCCTCATGGAGGCAAGAGCAGTCCTGATAAGAAAAGTAGACTTTTGTTCCAGTGTTCTTCCCTCGGCACCACCTCCTGCCTGCCTGGTGAATGTATATGTGTATGAACACACATATACACATTTATATCTATATCCATTTCTGTGTCTATACCTATATCCCTGTCTACCTTCAAATGGGCATGTCATTTAATAAAATTTAGTAACATGAAAGTCACGAAAATTCAACAAGAAGGGGTACATCTCTTTCAGAGTCTATTGTCAGGGAAACATATTTTGGGTTGGCACCTGGTCAATAATTATCATAAGCAGCTTTGACAAACTCATCCAATGGTAAGTGTTCATTAACCCCCTATAGTGGGTTGTAAGACAGTTTGCTGAATGTTGGAGGAAGGGGTGGAAGGGGGGAAGATGTGGGAGGCAAAATCCCTGCCTTCAAGGATCTTGCAGTCTATTTGGAAATTGAGATGTATGCAAAAATGAGTAATATGGGGCAGACTTGGGGCCCCTGTGATATAACAGGAGTTCAAGGCACAGTGCTACCACCTCACAGTATCTTGCAGCAGGAGAGGGGGGCGGAGGTGGGGTGTTGATGCAATCAAAGAACTGTTAAAGCTAAAGCATGTGGAAAAGACTGACTTTGGTGGATCAGAGCTGCAGGGAAAGAAGCAAAATCAAAAGGCAATACTTCTAATGTTTTCAAGATTTCTCAAAATATTTCCATCAGACCCATTTTCCAGCATAGATGGTACATGGCACTCTGCCTGAATTGCTGTATAGACCTTGGTGAAAATGAAAGTTTCTGAGACAAGCATTGATAGTTACAGAGCGACCTTTGCCCAGAGGACACAGCATCTGCCCAGGAGGGTAGTGCACACTGCTCTGCTTAGCTCTCCTCTGATGCAAGTTACCATTTTGGTTGCCCTTGCCCTGGGTTCTGTGTGATTTCCCTTCTGGGTTCATACTTGAGACTCTCTCAAAAGGAAGTCAGTGCCCTCTTCACCTGAAAACCTGAAGACCAGAAGCATCTTAGGGTTTATTTCTCCCTGTGCAGT
Organism: Callospermophilus lateralis; assembly: GCF_048772815.1. Taxonomy (NCBI): domain Eukaryota; kingdom Metazoa; phylum Chordata; class Mammalia; order Rodentia; family Sciuridae; genus Callospermophilus; species Callospermophilus lateralis. The sequence continues at coordinate 147,753,042 of NC_135309.1, forward strand.
CCTTCACCAATGACTGACAAAGGAGACTGAAAGCCCAGACCCTCTGCCTCAATTTCAGATAAACTGAGAGATGGGATTCTTGTTCCAGAGTTCCCCTGTGGGATCAGGCTTCCACTCTTTGTGGAATTTCTCTTAAATCACTCTCCTGCTTGACTCTTCTTCTCTATCCATAATCCATCATCTTTCCTTCCTTTTGAAACAAATGTGCATTTCATAGTCTGCATCTGGATAAACTGCCCTGAGGCAGGCACTGATCTTCCAATATTGCTCGGCTAATTTGAGCTAAAGTCTGTAGAAGAAAGACCGAGTGAAAGGGCGACGGTGTAGCTAAGGCAGAACGGAGTCACTTCCGATTTCACAGCACAGAAGACTCCGGCCCGTGTCCTTTCTTCCTCTGGTTCCCAGGAGAAAACAACAGAAGTCAGGAGGTGGTAAACTCTGATAACTGTCCCCTGAAGAGAAAATAACAAGCCCTCCCCTCCATCCTCAGCATCCCCAATACAATCGGTGTTCCTAAGATGCAGTTAGGAGCGGATGGTGACCAAAAGCACCATCATAACCACAGCCCTGTGTCAGTGCTCTGTACCCACACATCCTCTTGCTCACCCCAGCGATGTGTACCAGAAGGCGGCTTGCCAGAAAGGACACCAGCTGTGGGGGCCGCACAGTTCCAGGAGCCAGCCCACCAAGAAGGCATTTGTGACTTCTTAGGGCGTGGGGGTGAAGTGGAACAAAAGTGGTGTCTGTTTGCTTGCGTCAGGGAAGCAGGATTGGAGAAATTGCAACTGACCAGCCAATGCCAGTTGGTGGAGCCCAGATTTTTGAAGTCTAACTGGCT